>NC_091437.1:19198747-19798747 GCF_964237555.1 Oryctolagus cuniculus
CGCTGTGGCCAGCGTGCTGCAGCCGGCGCACCATGCTGATCCGAAGCCAGGAGCCCCTGGTCTCCCATGTGGGGGCAGGGCCCAAGCACTTGGGCCATCCTCCACTGCACTCCCTGGCCACAGCAGAGAGCTGGACTGGAAGAGGAGCAACCGGGACAGAATCTGGCGCCCTGACCGGGACTAGAACCTGGTGTGCCAGCGCTGCAGGCACAGGATTAGCCTATTGAGCCGCAGTGCCGGCCCCTATTTGCTTCTAATGCAGAACTCCCTTCAGGATTATATTTAAGGCTGGTCTGGTTGTGGAAAATTCCTTCAGTTTTTGTTTACTTGGAAAATGTTGATTTCACCTACTTTTTTAAAGGATAGCTTCACTGGGTATGCTATTTTTGGTTGAAAATTGTTATTCTTTTAAAACCTTGAATATACCATCCCACTCTGTTCTTGCCTATAGGGTTTCCACTGAGAAGTCGGATGTTAATCTAATTGGTTTTTCTTTATATGTAATTTGATGCTTTTCCCTTAGTATTTCTAGGATTTTCTCCTTGTCTTTACTTTTTCACAATTCAATGATGAGACTTTGGAGAAGACGTGGTTTTGCTGTTGTTGTTGTTGTTGTTGGTTTTTTTGTGTTTTTCTTTTTGGTTTAGTCTGTTTGGAATTCTTTGAGCTTCTTGTGTATGGATGTCCATGTCTCTATCAAGACATGGAAAATTTTCATCTGTTATTTTGTTTAGTGTTCTCAAGGCCTGTTTCCTTTTCTTCTCCTTTAGGAATACCTATAATATGAATATTTGATTATTTAATGGTATCCCATATTTTGTGTATACTTTATTCATTCTTATTCTTTTCTGTTTATTTTTATTTGATTGGGTTAAGTCAAAAGTTTTGTCCTCAAGGTAAGAAATTCTTTCCTTCCTTTTGTCTTTTCTGCTCTTAAAGCTCTCAATCATATTTTTTTTATTTCATTGGTTGAAGATTTCATCGCAAAAATTTCTATTTGGTTGTTCTCAATGAGTTCTATCTCTTTAGTAATATTATTATTCATGTCGCTCATTGATCTCCTCATTTCTTTAATCTGTCTGTATTCTCTTTGATCTCATTGTGCTTTCATCTCATCCATACAATCATTATTTTGAATTCAGTATCTGTCATTTCATATATTTCCTTAAGTTTGTGATCTTATTCTGGAGAATTATTGTGTTCTTTTGGAAGCATTATATTACCTTGTTTCTTCATGGTTTCTGCTTCCCTAAATTAACATCATTTGTGCACCTGGTTTACCTGGAATACAAATATCACTTGGCTTGTTGATTTCGCTTTGGTTCTAGGTGAGTCCATAAATATAGTCTTTGAATGATTTCTTTTGTGTTATTCGATGTCATTTGTGTCTGTAAGTGATGCAGTGGTCTAGTCTGCTCCAGTTCATAGGGATGGAAGTATGGGTTTAAGATGAATGTTTCCTAGGCTGTGTATCTTGGCTCCACAGAGAGTTCAATGTCAGTCTCCCTGGTGATTATACTAAGTAGGGCCTGGTTCTTGGTGCTGAGGGACACAACGGTGGCTGAACTCTTGTCCCACTGGCAAGCCTGAGGGATGCTGGGGCTTGCGGCACCGATAGTGTGGCTCCGGACTGTGTGATGTGGATGGACGGTTCCCCAGGTTTTGCTAGGAAGTCCAACTGGTTCTGTGGCTTACAACACCAGCAGTTGTGGTCCTAGGATGAGGGCATGTGAAATGAACCCTGTTCAGTCCTACAGGTTAACTACAGCATATGTAGGAGATTTTGCTATGCAGGGTAAGAGTCCAGAGAAAATGGGATGCAGGGATGTTCTTCCCTAGCTTTACCAGGTAATTCCAGTGGTATTGAGAAATTTAGAATTAATTGTTAAAGCTCTGGTGTTACAGGTATAATAGGTTCATTATTTGGGACTCCCAAGGTGGGAGCAGATGTTTTGGGTGGTGGGGAGTGTTGAGGGTAAGGCGGCCTGCTTGTGATGCTAGCCCCTAGAAGCTAAGCAGATTTCCCCTGGTCACATAGGGTTGATGAGCATAGTTCTGGGGCAAATGCCCCAAAAGGATACAGGGATCCATCCTTGGCCTTACCAGGTGCCCTAGCTCTGAATGATGCCACAGGAGTGGAGCAGAGGACCACACAGTGACTTTCACTGCTGGTCCTGTGCCCTGTGAGGGGAGGAGTGGGGAGAGACGCACCGTGGCTTGTCTGCTTCAAGCCTGGCAGTTGCTCAGACCCCAGTCAGCTCCCCTGGTTGAAGTAAAAGTCGTTGAGTGGCTGCAGAATCCCCTCTCAGCTAAAATGGCAAGCAGTCAAGTACAGAACAATTTCTTCCTACCTTGTCTTGATAAGATGGCAGGGACAGCCAGCCGCTGGCTGCCCCCGTGCGGCTTGCTGTGGTATCTCTGTCTTCTTGTCCCTTGTCCCAAAGAGTCTTGGTTGCTTGTTCACTTCTCCCCTGAAATTTCTCTCCATTAGACCCCTGTGTATCCCAGAGTTAAAGTTACCATGGCTGTACTCTATTCAGCCATCATGAATCTCCTTGTTTTTCTTCTTTGATTTTTTTTTTTAAATTTTAGCTTGCACATATAAGGGAGAACATGCTGTATTTGTCTATTTTGTGTCTGCCTTATTTCACTCCATGTGGTTTCCTCCAGTTGTCTCCATTTTGCTGCAAATGGTAGATTTTTGTTTTTTTATAGCTGAGTAATACTGCATCAAATGGGCTTTGACATTCATTATATGTATTGATTGTCTCCAGTGCTTGTGTCACGTTGGTATCTTACACCATCCTTGGGAGAACTGAGTCAGCAATCTCTCAAATTGTTGGTCTGTGTTGTGTGGTTCAGATGAGGCCCTGTATCTGAGGAAGGCTGGACCGGGAGTGTGGAGTTAGTAGGAGAGATGTTCCTGCAGGGAAAGGGAGTTACGGACAGACGCAGGGTGAAGTTTCTCTGCGTGAACTGGGAGGTTTGTACCACCCTTTCACCTCTGCACCGACTCACTCTGCCCCCCGGTGGGTCTGGCGAGAGCAGGCATTCAGGCATGTACTCTGGATTTCAGCTTCAAGGTTTGAGTATTTTTTTCCCATGAGCAAAGAGCTTGAGTCTCGGCGGAGGCATGCTGGATGTCGTCTAAGATAAGGATGAAGCAAAAGTAAACCAGCTGGAAAGCGTGCTTCTGTGGAGGGGCCGTCACTGAAGTATGGTCAGGGTTTTCTCTGAAGCGCTTCCTCTTGGTTATTTTGCTTTTGTGGCTCACGTATTCTAAAGTCCATTGTGACTTGGTGTCGCACAGACTGTTTCTTTCCACTCACAAATGGCCAGGCACCCCCACCCCACCCTTTTCATTTTCCCCCATCACCAGTCGGCTGTCTCTAAGCCTTTCCTGATTTTCTTTCGAAGGTCTTTATGTTTCTGATGATGTGGTTGTTTGCTCAGACTGGGCCCAAAGCCCATTTCATGCTTTGGCCCGTGTTTCTGTGCTTTCAGCTTAGAGCCTCTGTTTCATTTTCTGTCCTCACATCACTGGCACCAACTCTGAATTTTGTTTCATTGGGACAGAGAATTTGCTGCTTACATTTTTGCATTCACTTACAAAGGCACTCGGCACATATGCCATATGTTACAACTTATTCTGGAGCTTTCCATTTTTATTCTTTTAACTCTTCTTGACAATTTCTCTAATTACAACATTGATTCTTCAACTCTCTCAACCTTTGTTCTGGCTGTAAGTCTGTGGCTGATCTTACATGGGAGGTAAACTCCTAGCTCTATATTTATTAACATGGAGAGAAATCATCAGCCTCAAAGAAGCTCTTTCTCTAACATAACCTCTATTTTAAAAAAATCACCTGGATTATTTCATATGGGGTGCTGGAGTTAGGTAGGAAATATATGTTTTTAAAAATTACTAATTTGAGGGAGAGAGCAAGAGAACACTCCCATCTGTTAGATCAATCCACGACCAGGCGGAACCTGGAAGCCGCAAACTCAATAAAGGTGGCAGGGACCTAAGTTCTTGACACATCAGCTACTGCCTCCCAGGGTTCACATCAGCAGGAAAATTGTCAGGGTCAAATCCAGGTACTCCAATGTTGGATGCATGTGTCTTAAATGCTAGATTAACTGCCTACCCCAGGAAATAAACTTTCTATATTTTGGTAGCATGAAGCTCTTTAATAACCTTGATAATTAGCCAAGTTGGGTGTTAATTTGAAGTTTCAAGATGATCCGGGGAGAGGGAGGAGTGACATAATTGCTTCTGGAACGTGAATTGGGTGCTGCTGTCAGGGGAGACGGCGCAGGGACTGGTGTGCTTGGAGAGAGGAGAGAGGAGAAAGAAAGGTGTCAGGAGGTGGGAAGAATGTAAGTAAGAGGGTAGAAAAGAGAGTTCAGCCCACTTTTTTCTATGGCTCAGAGTACAAGCACAACCAGGAGAGAGAAAGGGTGTCGCACTTTCTGTGGCTCAGTGGTCAAGGGAGTTCTGTCTCAAGCTACAAGACAAAATTGTAGAAAGAAGAGTTGATCTTTATCCCAGCTGCTGACAAACCCTCACCCCACATGAAGTTCTCGGACTGGGTTCCTGACTCTTGATTTTGATTCCAGCTTCTGCCGATGCAGAGCCGAGGAGGCAGCCGTGATGGCTTAAGTAACTGAGTTCTTGCCCTATGTGGGAGACCTGGATTGTGTACCTGCTCACGGCTCAGCCCCCAACCTAGCCCTGGCTATTGCAGGTATATGGGATGAACTTGCACAACGAGGCTCTTTCTTTCTGTCTCTAAAATAACAATAATAATAATAACAACGACAATAACAATAATTGAGGGATTTCCATCCATGTTGTAGACTGCATAGCTCATAAATACTGAGGAAGTTTTATATATACTCTCTCATGTGCACATACATCTCTTTATGCACACAGCTGGATGGGAAAAGCTGTTAAGGAAACTGAGTGCAAAATAATAAATGCACCCAGCTAACTGGACTGGAGCAGCAGCCTCCTGAGCAAATCTCCAAGTTCCTGGTGGTCTGGAGATTTAGTTGTAGTGGGTCAGGGATAGGGACACAGAAAGGTCCATGGATTTATTATACTGCAGAAGAAATTAGAATCTCCTTTCATGAAGGAGAAAACCAGAAAAGAATTCCCATAAAGGGAAATGATAAGGAATCTTGTGTAGCACCCTCTTGGCTCTGGTAGAGGGAAAGCTTCCTCCATGAAAACCTGTCCCCCTAAACTTGACCTCACACTTACTTAGAAGCCAGAATTAATCTTTGGTTCAGAGTAACCTCAAGCCATGTATTTAGTGTAACCTGATTATACAAGAACCCATTCGCTGTGGAGGGTCACAGCTCAACTAAGTTTTCAAGCAAACCTAGCAAGAAAAGTCTCTGCAAACACAAACTCTTTCTCTCTTTGTCTCTGTTTCTCTGTATCCCAGACACACATGCATGCATGCACACACACACACCAGTCATCAAATACCTGGAGAAACAGCAATTACAAAGGAAAGTGAGAATTAACTAGAAACATGCACGTCAGGATTAAAACATTGAAAGATCCACATATTGAGTTACTATAAATAGAATACGATAAGCAAGCATCATTATGCAAAGAGAAGTTAATGTAAAGATGTTAATGGCAGGGCTTACTAATTATGATCTCTGACCTAACCAAATTGAAAAAGAATAAAATTACTAAAATGAAAACTATAATACGTAAAGTTAGAAACTGAAAGGTTCAATTCAGTGGCTTACACTTTTTGCTGACTGTGAATAGAATACATCATGGGTAGATGAATCAGTAGCTATCAACTTAGACAAAGAAGAATAGCCAACAGGAACAAGGAAGGGCCCTACAAGGCCAATTAGAGCCAGAGGTTAGCTTGAGAGACTGGCTTCTTGGAGACAGTCACCTTAGCCATTGTTGAAGGTTCAGATTCTTGAACATCGCGAGAGTCATCTTACTCAGAATGTCCAAGAGACCTCGGCATAGGGAGTCATAATACATGATTTATGTGACCAGCCAAGTTTCATAAACACTTGCTAAAACAGTGATGAGTATTATATTATATGGGAATTGTTAAACGTGCAGATTTTCAGGTCCCACTAGACCTATTTTTTTTTAACCTATTTGACAGAGTTAGAGAGAGTGACAGACAGAAAGGTCTTCCTTCCATTGGTTCACCCCCCAAATGGCCGCCACAGCTGGCGCTGCACCAATCCGAAGCCAGGAGTCAGGTGCTTCCTCCTGGTTTCCATGCGGGTGCAGGCGCCCAATCACCTGGGCCATCCTCCACTGCCTTCTGGGGCCACAGCAGAGAGCTGGATTGGAAGAGGAGCAGCCAGGACTAGAACCTGCGCCTATATGGGCTGCCGGCTCCGCAGGCGGAGGATTAACCTACTGCACCATGGCACCGGCCCCTGAACTTGTTCTTATATAACTGAGTATTTGTATCTTTTCATCCAAATCCTCCCCTGGTGCCCACAATCACTCAGGCCTCTCATAACTTCTGTTCTATTCTCTGTTTCTATGGGTTTGACTTTTTTAGTTGCCATTATAGAAACGAGATCCTGTAGGATTTGTCTTTGTGTTCCTGGTTTATTTTAGCCAACATACTATAATGGCCTCCAGCTGCATCAGTCCTGTTGCAAGTGACAGAATTTCCTTTTTATGACTGAATAGTATTCCATTGCCACATATGCCACATTTTTCCCATGTATTCTTCCACTGATGGAAACTTGTTGTTATAGTTCCAGACATCACACCGTAACACTAGCATTCCCTTTAAGGAGCGAAAGATATGAGTTAAACAAAGAGGTCTTCCTTTTGTCAGAGAGCAAAATATTTTCACAGAAGAATTCACTTCCTTACCTTGACATATAATTCCCGATTGACTATTACAGGGTACGATGGTTGTGAAAATAGAAATAGCAAGCAATAAATGGCCCAGGACCATTCTGGCTTCATCATCAGTAGTTGGACACAGTGTCCACCTTAATCCAAGTCAGATCCTGTTAGCCGTGAAGTTGGAGGGAAAAATTTCAACACAATGTGTTGGAAAAAATTTATTAACCTGTGATATAAAATGTTTTGTTTAACTTTTAATACTTTAACCTTAGCATCACTTTATATATATGTTTGCACAATTCCTCATTCTTTTTTATTTATTTTTTAAAATAACTGTGTTAAGTTTCTAAGCCTGTCACCTAATGCTGACCACTGATATACTACTTTCTTGGCCACTCTGTCATAAATTTCACTACATTACATATTTGGGTGTATACAGTATACATACATGCACACACACTGCATAATGATGTCTCAGTGAGTGGTAGGCTGAATAAATGATAGTGGTCCCATAAAATTATAATGCATTTTAAAAAATTCCTATTGCCTGGTGACATTGGAGCTATCTTAATATCATAACACAGTGTTGCTATTCAGATGTTTGTGGTGACATTGGAGTAAAAAATCCTACTGTGCTCCCAGAGGTATAAAAGCATAGCACATACAATCATCTGGAGTACATAACAGTATACATTCAACCCTCACTTTAGAATGCAGTCCTCATGCTTATAAAAATGCTTTTTGTAAAGCAGTATGCTGTGTTATGCTGACAGCAGCCTCCACCATCTGTTTACTGAGTCTGTTGTTTGCATCAAGGGGCCACACGGGTGGCTGACCTCCAATATGGAGGTTTGTGTGTGTAAGTGCACTCCATTATGTTCACACAATGATAAAGTTGACTAATGACACTGGTGTCAGACCACATCCCCATCATGAAGCCACATGTGACTATATATTGAAGTATCTTAGGCTAAATTTCTATATGTGAAATTAAACCAAAGAGATCCGTTCTGAGGTGTCAGTTTTATGTCTCTGACAATAGATGAGTATGCCAGCGAAGCTTTTCTCTCTTCAGAAAAAGTGTTTTGAATGCAGTTTTGATTAAGCACTCCCTTGGAGGATGCACAATGTTAAACATTTGTTAATGCAATTAAAACAATTTTCTGAATCATTTAGGCATTCAATTATTGAAGAGAGGGGACACTTTTCATAAAACAACAATGGATAAATCAATCCAATGGGCTGGAGAATTTTTTCCTCTTCCCGATGAAGCCACTAATACTGTTTCTTGACATCTGTTTAGAAACTACCACTTTGTGTTAATAATTGTAGTCAGAGATTAGGAAGTAGACTTAAAAATATGACTTTTGGATTGAAGTGGGCTGGGGAATACTGGCAGAGTGACTGCTTTCTTCCTTACTTTTTAATTATTCCTGTGAGTGAAAGAAAAAGGCCACTCTGACAGCTGTTTGCCTTTCTGTATTTAGAAAAAATTTTTTTGCTCAACAGATTGAAACACAGTGAGAAACTTTGTTGGTAACCAGCTATTTCCTAAGTAGGTAATAGAAACCTGTTTTCCAGCATAGTGGCATGCCATTGAGAGTACCAATTTCTCTTTACTTCAAAACTCTGGGATGTATTTTGGCTTTGTAACTGCATCTGAGCCCCCAACAATAAGACAGTGCTCTTGAGTATTTCTCCAGAGTCTTCCATTTGAGTAATGAGAACTGTAACTAGGAGCATGATGCTGCACCTTTTCATCTTCTTGTATTAAAGGGACGAGTTAGGCTTTGGCTGAGACTTCAGAATTGAAAAATCGCTGACCTCTCTCTTTTCGAAAAGAAAGACGAGATGATAATCCACCGCCTTCCATAACAGTGCACCATCAGCAGGTGCTACACACAGACAAAGCAATGTGCTTGTTTGATCACACAGACATTTGGAAGGAGACCTCAGCAGGGTGTACATGGTTTCCTATTGTCAGAGGTCTAGTTCAGCACGAGGAAAGCAGGAAAAATGAAACCTCCCAGAGGAGTGAGTTTGCTTTCAGTTTACTATAAGATATTGCATGCGAACAACGTTGTTTTATGCTGTCTTTTAAGAAGGTCCATAAAGAAGGTGAAAGATACAATGAAACGAAAATGCTAAGCTGGCCAATTTTGATATAATTAGAATTGTTCAATTAATTTCTTCATGTCCTCAAAGAAATATAGTTTGTGTTTAGGGTAATTTAAATAAATGTGTTCCCAACAGTAAAGGGAGACCTTTCTCTCTGTCTCTCACTGTCCACTCTGCCTGTCAATAAATAAATAAAATAGATATGTTCTTACTGTTTGAGAAGCATTGTGAAAAATACCAAAAGTGTGTGAAACAATTTTTTTCTGCCCTTAAAATTTAGCAGAAATTTAGAGACATACATAAAAGATACTCAGAATAGAAAAGAAGCTAGCACTCAAACTGTCTGTTTTTCTCAATTTTGGCTTTTCATGTCCTTACTTGCTTGTCTACCTCCATACTTTGTATCTGCACTTGAATCTCTAATGAAATTTTAAATTTTCATTGTTTTGTATTTAAGAGGCAGAGGGACAAAAAGTGATATACAAGTAAAGTGCTCCTGTCTGCTGGTTCACTCTCCAAATGCCCACCATGGCGGGGGCCGAAGCCGGGAGCTGGGAACTCGGTCCAAGTCTCCCACTTGGGCAGCAGAGATCCAGCCGCTGGAGCCATCATTTCCAACTCCGAGGTCAGCATTAGCAGGAAGCTGGAAGCTGGAGTCAAGGGTGGGGCCAGGCTTAGAACCCAGGTGCGCTGATCTGTGATATGGGCATCGTGACTGTTAAGCTAAATGCCCACCTAAACTTCTTAACTTTTAGTGTCATGACAGGGATCTTCACTTACCACCTGCCCTAAGCTGTCCCTTGCAAATCTTTCCCAGTTCCGGGAAGTGGCTTAATCAGTCTCCCAGCTGCTCACACCAGAAATACGCAGAATGTCTTTAATTCCTCTCATTCTCTCGGAACCCATGTCCCATCAAGTCCTGTAGCTTCCGCCTCTGGAATTTGTTCTCAGTTCTCTGGCATCGTTTTGCCTCAAGTCCATGCTGCCACCACCTCTTGCTCTGGCTCATGCACAGCCTCCACGTGACTTTGTGCTTCCATTCTCTGCCATTGTTCACCTGCAGCCACAGTGGTCACCTCTAATTGCAAGTCACACAATGTAATTTATTGCTCAAGACACATTTTCATTTTTTTTTCCTCCATTGAACTACAAAGTAAAATGTGAACCACTTACCCTCATCTTCAGGGCTCCAGAACATTGTTCGGGCGAACTTTCCACCTCAGCTGTTTGCAATGCTCCTGCTGACTTAGCTCTGTGCCTTCTTAGAAAATTCCACACCAGCCAGCGCCACGGCTCACTAGGCTAATCCTCCGCCTAGCGGCGCTAGCACACCAGGTTCTAGTCCCGGTTGGGGCGCCGGATTCTGTCCTGGTTGCCCCTCTTCCAGGCCAGCTCTCTGCTGTGGCCAGGGAGTGCAGTGGAGGATGGCCCAGGTGCTTGGGCCCTGCACCCCATGGGAGACCAGGAAAAGCACCTGGCTCCTGGCTCCTGCCACCGGATCAGCGCGGTGCGGCGGCCATTGGAGGGTGAACCAACGGCAAAGGAAGACCTTTGTCTCTGTCTCTCTCACTGTCCACTCTGCCTGTCAAAAAAAAAAAAAAAAAAAAAAAAAAATTCCACACCATTTCCAGTGAACCTTCCTATAGTTCTATGGTAGGCATATTCCAGTCCTGCTTCGTCCAGCCCCAAGCATACTGAAATGTTACCACCAAGGCTTTTGTCAGTAGCTAGGTAAGATAAAAGAGGATGTGTCAGCTTCCTGTTGCTGCTGTAATTAATTACCACACACTTGACTGGCGTAAAACTACACAAATGTATGACCTTACAGTTCTGAAGGTCACAGTCCAAAGTGGGTTTTATTGTCTAAAATGAAGGTGTCAACAGAGCTGTGTTGTCTTGTGGAAACCCTAGGGGAAGAACTACTTCCTGTTTTTTGCCAGCTGCTGGAGGCCACCTGCCTTCCTTGGCTCCTGACCCTTTCCTTGTGTTCAGGTGCATCCTTCCAACCTCTGCTTCCATCAGAACTCCTCACCCGCTGACCTCTGCCTCGCTCTTACGCGGACCCTTGTGTTGACCTGGCCCCACATGGATAGTCCATATACTCCTCCCATCACAATATCCTCTTGTGCAAATTCCCAATTTTTTTTTAAAAAAGATTTTATTTATTTGAGAGGTAGAGCTACAGCCAGAGAGAGGGAGAGAGAGAGAGAAAGGTCTTGCATCGCTGATTGACTCCCAAATGTCCCCAACGATAGGAAGCCAGGAGCTTCGTTAGGGTCTGCCATGCAGGTGCAGGGGCCCAAGCACTTGGCCCATCTTCCACTGCTTTCCCAGGCCATATATGGAAAGCTGGCTCAGGAGAGGAGCAGCTGCGACATGAACCAGAGCTCATATGGGCCGTTTGTCTCTCTGCTTCTCAAATATATTAGTAATTTTTGAAAAGATCTATTTATTTGTAAGGCAGAGTTAGAGAGGGGGAGAGAGAGAGGTCTTCTACTCATTGGCTCACTCCCCAAATGGCTGCAACAGCCAGAGCCATGCTATCTGAAGCCATCCAAAGTACTTGGGCCGTCTTCTACTGCTCTTCCAGGCCATCAGCAGGGAGGTGGATCGGAAGTAGAGCAGTCAGGACTTGAACTGGTGCCCGCATGGGACACCAGTGCCGCAGGTGGAGGCTCAACCTACTATGCCACAGTGCCAGCTCCAATAATTTTTTTTTTAAATCCCTTTTTATCTCTGCTCTCTTTGCCTATTCCTTTGACTCCCTTGGTGCAAAACTTTTTATTTATTTATTTATTTATTTGACAGGTGGAGTGGACAGTGAGAGAGAGACAGAGAGAAAGTTCTTCCTTTTGCCGTTGGTTCACCCTCCAATGGCCGTCGCGGCTGGCGCGCTGCGGCCAGCACACTGCACTGATCCGAAGGTCTTCCTTTGCTGTTGGTTCACCCTCCAATGGCCGCCACAGCCGGCTGCCAGTGCACCGCGCTGATCCGATGGCAGGAGCCAGGTGCTTCTCCTGGTCTCCCATGGGGTGTAGGGCCCAAGCACTTGGGCCATCCTACACTGCCTTCCCGGGCCACAGCAGAGAGCTGGCCTGGAAGAGGGGCAACCGGGACAGAATCGGGCGTCCCGACTGGGACTAGAACCCGGTGTGCTGGCGCCACAAGGCGGAGGATTAGCCTATTGAGCCATGACACTGGCCTGTTTGCCTTCATTTTAGACTAAGAGGCTATGCTTAAAGGGGCTTCTATGCCTTTCAGATCAGTCCTTGATTAGAAAGATGCAGGCCTAGCAACAGTGGGCAAGAGACAACTGGTCAACTCCATGTTCTGTATTACTTGGAGTCAGCACCCTTGGAAAAGTAAGCATGATAAAATGAAAAAGGTAGACATGTGAAGAGAAAAAATTTGAAGATAAGTAGACCCTTTTGGAAAAGATTGCCACTTAGAGGAGTTGAGAGAGATGATTTTCTGTGTGATTCCAAATTAACCAAAAATATAAAATAATTCAGACCTGGCTTGTACAAATAATCAAGAGACTGGGGTATAGTACTTGCTTTGTCGTTTACTGGTTATATGATTTTGACAAAATTGAAATTAGGCAAGTTAAGGCCTCTTCTAGATGAGGATCTTGTTAACTGCACCAGTTCCTGAACTTGTAGCACAGTGCACTGTGCTTTGATTACTGTCTTCACAGATAGCAGATTATGGCTGAGGTTTACAGCTGCACTATGAATGCCCTGAGGATCCAGTGTTGGCAAGGGGTGGGCACCATGGATGTTCCCAGCTCAAGCAGAAGAGATTCTTTTGTTGCAATTGGATGTCAGGAACAAAGAATGCTCTTTGAAGGGGCTTTGGACTAGTCACGTAAAAGAGTGAGTTTGTGAGATCCGTGATTACCATTTCTTTCTTTAGAAGCAACTCTCATGAAATGACAACCGAAAATGGGTTAACCTGGTGTGGGTAAAAGCTAAAAAAGACAGCAGGGATAGATTTAATAACAACTGAGGCTGCAGTGACAGCTGCGAAAATACACCTGTCCAAATGCTCATTGGCATCTAGATGCTGTGAGGAAGGTGGTAATGAATCTACAAAGAGACTTGGGACTGGAGATGAAAACACTCCCTGAGCAGAGGAGGAAAGGGGGAGACAAGCAGGCTGATGAGTTGCT
The DNA here is from genome assembly GCF_964237555.1 of Oryctolagus cuniculus. Taxonomy (NCBI): domain Eukaryota; kingdom Metazoa; phylum Chordata; class Mammalia; order Lagomorpha; family Leporidae; genus Oryctolagus; species Oryctolagus cuniculus. Next base: position 19,211,899 of record NC_091437.1, read on the forward strand.
CTAGAGATGCAAAGTTCTGTCTTTCTGATTGTGAAAAGAGGTGTGACTGTAAGAAGTCTAGAGTCTCTGGCTATAGAAGAAGGAAGGGCAGGAGAACACAGGTCACTGGGGTTTCTTGAAGTTTGTTGTCCCAAACAGTGAAGTTGCAATTTGCTTTCTGGACCTCAGAAATAATTTGGTTTTCAGGGAAGAGTTTCTGGTGAGAAGTCTTTGTCTTAGCTTTTAAAAAGTGAAATCTAGGGAATAAGGAATTAGCTACGGAAGCAGCCTAGAGAGAGGCTGATGGCATGGAAGATCTGGCACTGGGAAGACAGTAGATCTTCATGACCTTGGCTCTGCCAGCGATCCACACAGAACCTTCTTGCCTGATGAATCAGTGCACATCAGGGACAGCTTTTCTCATTCGTAGTCTTTTGCACAAGGCAAAAAATTGCAGTTTTGGTATAGAAGAATCACTGATAGCTAGTGCATAATCTGAGTGCTGTTAGGGCACAGAGATATATTTCTGGAAGTTTTGGGCCACAGGGAGTGATTAAAAAGGTCCTTGTCACATGACTGGAAATACACATTTGGCCTCTGCCCATTTCCTGGCACAAAGCTACCGCAACTCCTGGTGTTATGGGGAAAATGGCAGCGGAGGAATTAGGTCGGTTCTTTGTCTCACATGGAAGAAGAATTTCCAAGTGGACGGCAAAGAGATTTAAAAATATTTGTTAGAATCAAGGACCTCCAGCTGGAGGGTAATGGAGGAGGGCTTCCAATAGAGGAAAAAACTGAAAAACCATTTGGGTTTTTAAGTACAATTTGGAAGGAAAAAAATTGACAATCAGATTGGCACTCAGTTGCCAGGCAGAAACAAAAACCCATCAAAAGGCCTGATGTACAATTCTCTTTCCGGTCTGGGCTGCTAAGGGTGGGATAGGTAACTTGCTTTCACAATAAGCTCTGAGCTCTGGAGGGGCTTCTTTGCTGTTCTCATGGTAAATGTGGAGATTCCATAGGAGGGAGGGCAGCCTGCTTGTTGTTGCTAAAGATAAAGTTTGAGGAAGGAAGCAAATATTTTACACCCCAGATTCCACTGGGATCTCCTGACTACCTATTAACCCATCGGACTTCTCACACTGGCGTCCCTAAAGTGTCATTTCCTACAGCAATGAGATGACTGATGGATAGGGGCTCCTGCCTAGCCTCAGGATGGGAACCGGTTGCCATGAGAACCAACCACAAAATTAAAGGGTTAGAACTTTCAGTCTCTTCCCCCTCAAAGACTGGGTGAGTGGGCTCCAGGCTGAGCTGATCGTTGGCAGCCAGTGAGTTAATCAGCCATGAGTATGTAATGAAGCCTCCATAAAATTCTGTAAAGGGGGCCGGTGCGGTGGCCTAGTGGGTAAAGCCGCCACCTGCAGTGGCGCATCCCGCATGCATTCAAATCCTGGGTTCAATCCTGGGTTCAAATCCTGGCTGCTCCACTCCAATCCAGCTCTCTGCTATGGCCTGGGAAAGCAGTACAAGATGGGCCAAGTGCTCCATGTTAGGAAAGGGTTTCAGATTGGTGCCTCCTCCCATGGGGCACCAAAATGTTAAGAAAAGAGACAAAGAATAGAGAGGAGGCAGTGTACGAATTTACAGCCAGATTGAATTGATTCAGAGAAAATAAATTCGTAGAGGTAGGTGACCAAGCTCCCCCCCCCCCCCCGCCCCGTGCACATGATGGAGCACATGGCAGAAGGCCCCAACCCCCAGGGGCCGAGCCTTGTTAAGGAGGGCTTGGAGGCCGGCGCCGCGGCTCACTAGGCAAATCCTCCGCCTTGCGGCGCCGGCACACCGGGTTCTAGTCCCGGTCGGGGCACCGGATTCTGTCCCGGTTGCCCCTCTTCCAGGCCAGCCCTCTGCTGTGGCCAGGGAGTGCAGTGGAGGATGGCCCAGGTGCTTGGGCCCTGCATCCCATGGGAGACCAGGAAAAGCACCTGGCTCCTGGCTCCTGCCATCGGATCGGCGGGGTGCGCCGGCCGCAGCACGCCGGCCGCGGCAGCCATTGGAGGGTGAACCAACGGCAAAAGGAAGACCTTTCTCTCTGTCTCTCTCTCTCTCTCACTGTCCACTCTGCCTGTCAAAAAAAAAAAAAAAAAAAAAAAAAAAGGAGGGCTTGGGCTGGGGTGAGAATTGGGGGGCAGCAGGGGAATTCCTGGAACTGAGTGAGGCCTTAGGGACCTGGAAAAGAATGCAGGGTGGGTTATGAGGCCATAGAGTGTGAGATCCCATTGAGACTCAAGGGCAAGGGATACATTCCAGGGTTTATCTCTTTTGGGCAATGAGGGAGATTGGCTGAGCCTTATGTCCTTGTTTCATCACTCAGGCCCCTATGAAGTAGGCAGGTCCTATGTGACCTCATACCCCTACCTGGCCACACCTGGATGTCAACCAGCCAATCAGGGTAATCAACCACTCCCCTTTTGAAGTGGGTTAAAAGGCAGGACACAGTGTGTCCGGCCTTCTCTTCTTCCCTGGCCTCTTGCCAGGAGGGGGCTTGCTGTAGGCCATGCGCTCTAGGCTTCCTGGCCTAGATGCTCATCCACGTGGCTGGTTCCTGGTGCTCTGTATGAACCCTGACTTATCTCGCTCTCTCAATAAAGCTCTCACTCTCCTATGCATCTTTCTCAGTAAATACAGCTTTAAACGTACCATGCTGCCTCATTGATAAGGTTTGTGAGCTGAAGACCACACCTCCCCCACACCCCTGTGTGACCTCACACCCTACCTGATACCCTCACCACGCCCCATGTGACATCAGGCTCTACCTGACCATACCTGAGCGCTCACCTGCCCACAGGCCACTCCCCTGTGAAAAATATATAAAAGGCAAGGAGCATCCCAAAAGGCTCTCTGCCTCTGCTTGGCTGCCAGTGATAAGCAGTGGATAGCAGCTCAAGGCGCTTGCTGCACATGGCTTTTGGCCTGCTGTCTGCTTGGTATGGACGCTACCCTAGTTTCCATATTTTCCCCTCTCTTTAAACTGAGCTAAAGCCCTCACTTTCCTATGCATCTTTTGCACTAAATAAAAGCCTAAAATGTATCAGGCTTCCTCATTTATCTGTGCCAGTATTTAGAATTCTTCTCTAAATATTAGGTAAAAACCCTCTTGGGCTTACTGATATTGGGGATTTATTAGTAAGCATATGGCACCCAAATTCCGATAGCACATGTAGCATCCCATATAGCAATTCTGGGGAACTTTAAGGGGCCACAATTTTGTGTAGATTTTAGGGGGTCATATCCAATTTCACCTGCACCTGCATGGGAGATCTAGAAGAAGCTCCTGGCTTTGAATCAGCTCATCTCTAGCCATTGTGGCCAGCTGGGGAGTGAAACAGTGGACGGAAGACCTTTCTTTGTCTATCTGCCTCTGCCTCTTTGTAACTCTGCCTTTCAAATAAATAAATAACCCTGTAAAGTCTGTAAAGTAAAACTTCTGGGATGAAGACTCCATGGAGGCGCTGAGAGGGTGGTGCGCCTAGAGAGGGCATGTTAAGTTCCACACCCTTCATACACCTTGCCCCGTGCATCTCTTTCATCTGGCCATTACTGAATTGTATGTTTTAATAGTCCACCTGTGTCTCCTGAGTTCTGAGATCCATTCTATCAGGTTACTGAACCCATGGAGGGGACTTTGGGAGCCTCTGCTTTCTAGCTGGTTGGTTAGAGGGCAGGTGACAACTTGAACTTGACACTGGCATCTGTGGTAGGGGGTGGGTCAGTCTTCTGGAACTGTTTCCTTTTAACTTTGGGATCTAATGCCAGTGAAATTGGGGATGACCCCCTAAAATCTATACGAAAATGTGGCCCCTTGAAGTTCCCCAGAAGCACCATCTAGGGTGCCACATATACTGCCAGAACTTGGGGGGGCATACAATATTACCATATGCTTATTAATAAATCTCCAATATTAGTAAGCCCATGAGGGTCTTGCCTAATATTTAGAGAAGAATTCTAAATACTGGCACAGATAAACGAGGCAGCATGATACATTTTAGGCTTTTATTTAGTGCAAAATATGCATAGGAAAGTGAGGGCTTTAGTTCAGTTTAAAGAGAGGGGAAAATATGGAAACTAGGGTAGCGTCCATACCAAGCAGACAGCAGGCCAAAAGCCACGTGCAGCAAGCGCCTTGAGCTGCTATCCACTGCTTATCACCGGCAGCCAAGCAGAGGCAGAGAGCCTTTTGGGATGCTCCTTGCCTTTTATATATTTTTCACAGGGGAGTGGTCTGTGGGCAGGTGAGCGCTCAGGTATGGTCAGGTAGAGCCTGATGTCACATGGGGCGTGGTGAGGGTATCAGGTAGGGTGTGAGGTCACACAGGGGCGTGGTGAAGGCGTGGTCTTCAGCTCACAAACCTTATCAATGAGGCAGCATGGTATGTTTAAAGCTGTATTTACTGAGAAAGATGCATAGGAGAGTGAGAGCTTGTTCCATGAGCCCGCATTCTCAGTGTGATGTGAAGAGGGCCAGATCACCCATGTGTGCACTGGGTTGTGTCAAAAGAGACCCTGAAGCAGGTGGAAATCATTGACACCTCTGCCTTCATATTGTGTCTGTCTCCCTTGCTACCTTAGCCTTTGACCCAGTCCTGCATGTAGGACTGGGTATTGGACTCTAGGACAGTTGTGCTTGGGGCTGGAAGGTTCTGCTGATAGGTCCTTACCTGGAGCTTGTCTCCCCAAGGAGATAAGGAGGTGTGCACAGAAGTAGTGATGGTTTTGGTAAGCATTTATAGGAACAGGTTGGCCAGACCTCTTTGCCCAAAGTCAGCTCACCAAGGACAGAGTTTCAAGACCCTTCCCAGACCTTGCTAGTATCGTGGTGTCTACAGTGACTCATCCCCTCTTGATTTCATCCTCCCCTTTTCCTGACTATTGTACTTAAGAATGGTTTGTTCCAAGGCCCAGGGAGATGGTTTCTTTAGGGCCCTAGTCCATACATGTTCTCCATCTACTCCCTTTCTTTGCTTCCACACCCCAGCTTCTTCAAGTTACTGGCTTTTTCATGTGGCTGGCAGATGAGCTTGGCCTTGGTAACAGAATTCTGGGCTTAGGGAGACCAAGGTGTATTGTTTTGTTTTGTTTTGTTTTTCTTTTTTATAGTGGCCAATGAACCTCCTACCCTTTGGTTGGGAAGACACTGCCTCTGTTTTACTACTTCACTGTTCATTTTACAAACATTTTTGAGAAGATAGACTAGCACAAAGCTGTGTTAGCAAGTTATGCAGATACATGAGAGATCCATGGAGAATCCCAATATGAGGAATGTTCAAAAAGGTCATGGAAAAATGTAACTGAAATGCAATGTGAATTTTCCATGAATTCTTTGCAACCCCTTTATATGATTATTGTAAACATTTCTTTTCTGGATTTTAATATCATCAGTGTTACAAGATGCTTACTCAGGGCCAGCGCCGCGGCTCAATAGGCTAATCCTCCATCTGTGGCGCTGGCACACTGGGTTCTAGTCCCGGTCGGGGCGCCGGATTCTGTCCCGGTTGCCCCTCTTCCAGGCCAGCTCTCTGCTATGGCCCGGGAAGGCAGTGGAGGATGGCCCAAGTGCTTGGGCCCTGCACCCCATGGGAGACCAGGAGAAGCACCTGGCTCCTGCCTTCAGATCAGCGCGGTGCGCTGGCCGCACTGTGCCGGCCATGGCGGCCATTGGAGGGTGAACCAACGGCAAAGGAAGACCTTTCTCTCTGTCTCTCTCTCTCACTGTCCACTCTGCCTGTTAAAAAAAAAAAAAGATGCTTACTCATTAAAGAAACAATTATTTCACCCAAGCAATGAGAAATACCTTCTCATTCAAGTTTGTGTAGCAACCATAGATTTTAGCCCAGTTTCACTGAATTCTTGTTGGCAACCCTGAGTGCCGTGGTGGCAAAATCACCAGCCCCTACATGGGTGATCTTAGGGCTCATGTGCACCAAACTCAAACATCCATATAATGTTTGTGTCTAATTAAGGCCCTGTGCAGTTCCCATCCAAGTATCTGTGTCGCTGGAGTGGCTCTTGTATTCTTCTGACTCTACTAAAAAGACCTTTGAACTTGATGGAATCTTAAATTCCCCCCTCATCTGTTTCTTAACAGATGGAGCCACGTAATTCTGGGTCATAAATACTATCTGAAATTTGGAGTTTGCTCCCAATTCTTTTTGACCTACTGTCACTGTACTCTAAGATTATTTGGCATAACAAATTTATTTGCAGAGGCTCTAGCAATACAAACTTCAGGAAATAACTTTTTGGGGGCTGGAGTAGCATACTGAAATATGCATAAAAATAATATTTTGTTTTCTGTACATGAGTGACAGTTTTTCTCCCCCGTTTTTCATGAGAATAAAAATCTAAAGTGTACTCAAGAACCTCATTGAATGCTGAGCTTGTATTTTTCTTTTCATCTTATATCAGCCTTTTTGGCAGATAGCATATAAGATTTGTTTAATATGGTTTCACAAACTCCTTGGTTTCACTGATGGGTGTCTCTAAATCATTTACTGCTATCACAGTTATAATAAATCTAAAAGGAGCTTCTTTAAAAAACTCAATTTCCTTTTTGTTTGGTGGCAGAGCTGCCACGCATTGCTATGAAATACAGCTTCAGGCTGATAGCATCTATGGTCTTAAACACAGTACAGCATTCAAACAAAACAAAAGACACCACTTAGGTAAAAAGTATTTCTAAATATCCTTCCGGAAATTCCACACACACACAAACACACTGACTAACTTTAGAATATTGAACCAGTCTTGTAGCCCTGGGATAGACTCTACTTGGTCATGGTGTATGATTTTTTTTTTATATACTGCCAAATTCTATTTTCTAATGTTTTATTAAGAATTTCTACACCTGTATCATGAAGAATATTATTACATATTTTTTAACTATCTTTATCTGGTTTTGGTGTCAGGATAATCAAATTTTCTAAATGAACTGGAAAGTTCCCCTCTTCTATTTTCTAGACAAGGTCATGTATAGCAGATGTTGATACTTCTCTATATATTTGGCAGACTTATTCAGGGAAGTCATGTAGACCTAGAACTCTTTCTTTTGGGGGGTGGGTGGGTCGAGTTTTAAGTTATGAACTTAATTTTTTGATAGCCACAGGCTTTTCTATCTACCTTGTTTATGTAGGATGAATTGTAACAGTGTTTTTTTTTTTTTGAGTTTGTTGGTCTATTTCATGAAAGTTGCTGCATTTTTATGTGTAGAGTTGTTTGTGGTATTGGCTTGGAGAACTTGGAGGATTTTATGACCTTTGGGAGCAATTTGATGTACCCTAGGCATGAAGAGATTAAATCCCAAGGAGGAGTATATAGGTAATAGTAGGTAGAAGCTGGTGATAATTTAGGGTGGCACATGCTGTACCAATATCCAGCACTGGATACTTCAACAAAGATTTGACTGACTCAGAAAGTTTGAAAGGGCTAGTCTGGAAGGTGATCCAAAGATAAGGATCCCAGCCCTTTCCACAGAGAACAGATGAACATAGAGCCCAGACAATGAAAACCACGTAGCTCAGATGGGGCACTATCTTAGAGTACTCCTCACAGTCGCTCTGGGAAGACTGATCAAGGAAGGCACCAACTTCACAGATCATCTCATGCCAGAGAAGGTAGTACCCAGAGACTGTTAAAATCGCTGGGATCTGGGTCCACACTGTGGCATAGTGGGCTAAGCCTCCGCCTATGCTGCTTTCCATATGGGCATCAGTTTGTGTCCCAGCTTCTCCTTTTCTCACCCAGTTCTTTGCTTTGGGCTCCTGGACGTGCATGGGAGACCCAGAAGAAGTTCCTGGCTCATAGCTTTGGATCATCCCAGCTCCAGCCTTTGTGGCCATCTGGGGAGTGAACCAGCTGATGGAAGACCTCTCTCTCTCTGTCTCTCCCTCTCTGGGATCCTTAGACGGATATGATCATAGGGATGTGTAGCACAACTAATATTGCCCTAGGCTCTTACTGACAAATTTATTGTGGGCTACTGTGGCAGAAAAGAACATGAGAGAAGGTGTTTCCAAGGAGTCAGGTGTGGATCTGAGCCAAAGAAAGCTGATGATTCCACAACAGAAAACTAAGGCTCTCACTGACAGAGGAGTTAGAGAAATAATGGATTTTCTTTCTCTTCAAGCTTCCTCTGTGTAGCAATCTAAAATACTGAAATACATTAAAAATCAAATTTTGGACAAAAAACTTGGGGCTTTTTTTTTGAGCAACTGATTATTCATTGGAATCTATGATTTACTTATATACATAAATAAGCACATATTTAATAATACCAAAATCTCAATGACTTCAGGTTTTAAGGGGAAGTTCATTATTTATCTTGACTATTTAAAATTCTGGATTCATAATCTTGTGTTTGCAGAACATCTGTTTTGCACTTAACTTTAGCCAGTAAAGGCTATTCCATTGATAGCTTCATCTCTCTGACTTAATCCAATTCTATTATCAGGGACACTGAGATTTCTCTTCTATCATTTTGTATCTTCCATTTTCTTCTACAGAAATTGTTCTGGAGCCAGCGCCATGGCGAACTAGGTTAATCTGCCTGTGGTGCCAGCATCCCATACGGGCACAGGTTCGAGTCCCTGCTGCTCCTCTTCCAATCCAGCTCTCTGCTGTGGCCTGGGAAAGCAGTAGAAGATGGCCCAAGTGCTTGGGCCCCTGCACCTGCATGGGAGACCAGGAAGAAGCACCTGGCTCCTGGCTTCAGGTCAGCATAGCTCCGGCCGTTGCGGCCATTTGCGGGGTGAACCAACAGAAGGAAGACCTTTCTCTCTGTCTCTTCCTCTCACTGTCTGTAACTCTACCTTTCAAATAAATAGACAAAATCTTTTTTTTTAAAGAAATTGTTCTTTAATCTGTTATGGCACCTAATCTGGTATAGCTCTACATTTCCCATGTCCACTGTCATTCTCCTATATATCATGACCTTTCTTCCCAGCCTAAACTTGAGTCTTTTATCTCTTTGACTTCTCCCATTCCTGCCTTCTATTAACTTAACTGATTTAACCTCCATTAATTTCCAGATTCTGATTTGTATTCTAGTATTAATATCCCTGAACTGTCAAGAGTTGATAAAATCATGTTGTTGAGAGCAAATTGGTTAACATCCATGCTATTCAGCCTCCTTAGGGCTCTCACCACTGCTAAGAATTTCTCTTTATAAAATAATTTCTGGAGGACTACTAGCATCAGTATCTGCAAAGAATGCTATAATCTTTTAAGCTGTGTTTTTTCTTTTTTGTTAAAATGAGAGTCACTTTATCTTATTTTTAGATTTTAAGGAATTAAGTACATTTAAAAGGTAGAGCAACAGAGAGTGGGAGAAAGAAAGAGAGTTTCCTTCCACTGGTTCACTCTGCCCACAACAGCCGAGGCTTTGCCAAGCCAAACCCAAAGCAAAGAACTCAATCCAGGTCCCCCACGTGGGTGGCAGGGACCCAGCCACTTGGGCCATCGCCGGCTGCCTTCTACAGTGTACATTAATAAGAAGCTAGAATCAAAAGCAGGGCTGGGAGTCAAACCCAGACAGTCTGACATGGATGTCCATAGCAGGGTCTTGAGTGCTACTCCCAACACCCACCCCTGAGCTCTTCTCAGATTATCAAATTGACTGTAAGTCTCCAAACACAAATGGAGACTTTCTCACCAGGACAGCATGGAGGCATCTCCTGCGACTGCTGCTCATTCTCGGTTGGCCTCAGGGTGAGTCCCACCTACTTCTTTATTTCCTTTATTTGAAAGAGGGTTCCTTATTGCAGTGGTTCATTTTAAAAACTTAAAAATGGAGGTTTCCTGTGTTTCCTATCTTGAGCACAATGACTGAGCAGGACTGCAGTGGAGCCCAGCCATCTGCAATGGGGTGAGTGCTCCCAGGGCTCTGCCTCAGGGGAGAACCACAGGCTCACCTGGAGAAATAGGACCTACAATTCAGGCCTCTGAATTTCATCTACCTCCCTAGAATTGTTGACGTCAACAGGGAACACAGTTAAATTTGAATTTAAGATTGATAACATAATATTTTTGGCATAAGTGTGTCCCAAATATTATAAGACATATACTAATATATTTGTTGTTTATCTGAAATTCAAATTTACTGGACATTCTACAGCTCTATTTGTGTGGCCTGGGACCCTGTTCACTAATCTCTAAGGCCCTTCATTTTTTCTTCTCTGATGGCTGTCGATAAACAGACCCTTGCCATCTGCTTATAAAAATGCAGAGGTCTTGGCTTTCCTGTATGGTAGGATAACAACAACCTCTGACTTTGCTTTCCATTGGGATTTCTTTGCATATTTCTGCAGGTGCTATCTATGATGACTTATTCTCTTTATTTCTGTTGTGTTGTTCATGGAGCTCAAGCTCCTTCCTCATATCCTAGATCTCTGCTTATTAAAATTCAACTTTTTTAAAAAATATTTTATTATATTTATTTGACAGATAGAGTTACAGACAGCAAGAGGGGCAGACAGAAAACTCTTTGATCTGCTGGTTCACTCCTGAAATGGCAGGGATGGCCAGAGCTGGGCCGATCTGAAGCCAGGAACCTGGAGCTTCTTCCAGGTCTCCCACACGGGTGCAGGGGCCCAAGGACTTTAGCCATCTTCTACTGCTTTCCCAGGCCATCAACAGAAAGCTGGATTGGAAGAGGAGCATCCAGGACTAGCACAAGTGCCCATTTGGGATGCCGGCGCCACAAATAGAGGATTAACCTCCTGTGCCACAGTGCTGGCCCCTCAACTTCTTTTTAATAATTCAACTTTTTGTACTTCCACAAGATCCTGTATATAACTCCTTCATTACAACCAGTTTATAGGTGTGAATTTCCCATTAGCCTACAAGTTAGTTCCTTGGGAACTGGAGCTGTATCCCTAGTGTCTATCATAGTGACCCAAACACAGTAGATTCTCAACCAGTATTTGTGAATTACTCTACCAATGCCATCTCACCTTCTGTTTGAAAGCTCCTCTGTTCTCTCTAGTCATTGCTCCCTTTCTGCCCTTGGATTTTAAGTATTTGTATATTTATTCTCCACCTCCCAATCCTTACTCTTTAATGTCAAGGGTCAAGTCTCACTGATCCTTGTACCCATTTGCATATCCAGATCAGTCTTACTGGATCCTGTACAGCACAACTTTCCCAACTGGACTATGCTTTAACAAGTTTGCTTCAGATAACCTAAAATGAACTGGTAAGTTCTAATTTGAATACTCCTGTAATCATTAAGCAATTTCCATTAGAACATATTTCAGTTGAGAGGAAGAACAATGGCTGCTTTCCATTACAGACGTTCTCTGAGTGTTTATAACTGTCTTATGCAAGAGCAGAAAGATTCAAAAACAATTACACTTGTAGCGCAGGATATGGAGAATTCATGTTTCCATTTGCAGTGGAAATGGAATCATTTTAAAACTTTTAAGTGTTACCTTCCTCATGTAAGGATTATTAGAAGCCGTTAAACTTGTTCTCAGATTCTGTTGAGAAATATGAATTTCTGGAGTGATAGACATGGTTTTTTACAACATTTCTATTAGGGCTGACACTGTAGTACAGTGGGTAAAGCCACTGCCTGTGGCACCAGCATCCCATTTGGTTCCAGTCTGAGCCCCAGCTACTCCACTTTCGGTCCAGCTCTGCTAATGCACCTGGGAAAGCAGCAGCAGATGACCCAAGTGCTTGGCCCCCGCAGCCAATTGGGAAACCTCAAAGAAGCTCCCGGCTCCTGGCTTTGGATTGGCCTAGCTCTGGCAGTTGCAGCCATTTAGGGAGTGAACCAGCAGATGGAAGATCTTTCTCTGCCTCTTTCTCTCTCTCTCTGCTACTTTACCTTTCAACTAAATAAATAAATCTTTCAAAAAAAGACATTTTTATTTATTTTCCTTTTACTTGAAAGACATACAGAGAGAGACAGAGACACACAGAGAGACAGATCTTCCATCCACTAGGTAAGTCCCTGAATGCCAGCAGCAACTGAGGCTCAGCCACACTAAGACAAGGAACCTGGAACTCAGCTCAGATCTCCCAGGTGGGCGGCAAGGACACAAGTGCTCAAGCACCCCTTTGCTATCTCCCAGGGTGTGCATTGGTCGCACATTGGAAGTGGAAGCAGAGCCAGGAATCAAACCTAGACCCCTTGATACTGGATGTGGGTGTCCCAAGCGACATCTTAATCGCTGTACCAAATGCCCGCCCTGCGTGGTTTTGTAAACATCCAGAATAGATGGATGGGATTTAGCAGGGGTTCCAGCTTCTGAGATTTTACTGAGAAGTGAAAACTAACTTCTATAGCTTTTTATGTAGCCCCTCAGCGTGGCACAGCAGTTATGAAGTATTATAATACAAATAGTAGGACTGCTGTAAATGACAAAAACACCAAAATTCGTGTGAGAGTATCTTCGAGTACGTCACTTTGGGACTTAATTTACATCGCTTCTGAGCAGGGTTAATGATGGCTGGCTGTTCCTTCCACAGAGGGTAGGAAGGATGCTGAGCAGTAGCGCTCTGGAAAAGCTCCGTCACGTGTCTTGGACACAGCCTTTAAAAGTAGTGCTTCGTACACGTGGCAAATGTGCCCTGTATTTTAGATCTCCACATCACTACTACTGCTCTCCCAACAGCCATTTCTTTTCCTGGGCTTTATGTCTGACAGTGTAACTACTCTTTGTGAGGCTTCCACAAGAACTGTTGTTTTCAGAGAGATTCATTGTTCACCATCTGTACAGAGAATAACAATGACGAGTTTTGTAAGAGTTATCTCCTACCTTTGTGATTGAATTCTGGTTGATCTCTGTCTCTCTGTCTCTGTCTCTCCTCCCTTTTCTCCTCCTTTGCCCCTCCCCTCCGGTCTGTCGGGTTTTCCCCAATAAACCCTTTCCCTTAAAAAAATTAGTAGGAAAAACTAAACATTACCCCTTCATAACATTGAAGAGCATTTTCTGGACACTTCTCAGTATCTGAGCATTATTGTAGATTGAAATGTTTATGTAGTTAAAAATAGAGCAAGCATTAACAGTAATAAGAAAACTAATACTAACAACGAAGGACAGGGACGTTCACAAAGCAGGTTTTGAAAGGAGTCTACATAACAAAAATGTCACAAGGGTAGAAAATATGACTACTGAGCAACAAAATGGAACAATTCATTTCTGATGGTAAAAACTGGGCTCCTGTGTTATTTTCTGTACTAGAACAGGGGTGAAAAACCTTGCCAAGTTGATTTGCTTGCAAATGAAGGACAGGCCTCCTTGTGAGGCCCACTGGCTCTGCGTTTACCTTTGTGTCTTCTTGTACATCCTAACCCCTCTCTTCCTCAGCACCGTGTCCACACCCTTTGTGGTAGGTTTGTAGACGGTCTCCATGTCTGGTCACCAAGCCAAGGAGAAATGGAAGCGGGATTGGAGAAGTGGCTCCTGTGTCTCCATGATCCAGCAAATACCCATTCCTACCTTCCCGCAGCCCCTGGTCACTGTCATTGTACTTTCTATGCCTATGAATTTTGTTATTTCAGGTACTTCATGTGAGTAGGATCATATCTGTCTTTTTGTAACTGGCTTATCTCACTTCCCAGAATGTCCTCAAGATTCACCCATGTCATCGCATGTGGCAGAATGTCTTTATTTTTTAAGGCTGAATAATTTCATATATATATATATTCCTATACATATATATATAGAGGAATATCCATCAATGGATAAGAAATTTATATGGCACACTTTTCTTATCCATTGATGAATATTTGGGTTGCTTCTGCTTCTTGGCTGTTGTAAATAGTGCTGCATGGAGCATGAGAGTACAGATATTTCTTCATGATCCTGTTTGTTTTGGGATATATTCTCACAAGTGGAATTGCTGCATCTTATGAAAGTAATGTTTTTAATTTTTTGAAGCACTACCATACTGTCTTCCTCCATGGTAGTACTAATTTACTATCCCAACAACGGTGTCCCAGGCTTTAAATTTTTCCAAACGCTTGCCAACAGTTGTTAATTTGTGTTTTCTTTTTTCATAGTACTGATACTAATAGGTGTGAGATGACATTGTGATTTGACTTGCTTTTATTTAATGAGTAGTGGTGTTGAACATTTTTCAAGCTTGTTGATTATTTTATATCATCTTTAGGGAACTTGTCTATTCAAGGCCCTGGATCATTTTTCAGTCTTTCTTTCTTTGCTATGTTGATTTATTGAGGTTCTTTGTATATGCTGGATATCATTTATCAGCTATATGAATTGCAAATACATCTATCTGTTCCGTATGTTCGTTTTCATTCAGTTTATTGTATTCTTTGGGGCATAGACAGTTTTATGTCCTCTCACCTGTCTTTGGTAGGACTGCTGTAAGGGACAGAAACCAATCTGTTTGTTTGAGAGTGTCCTGGAGTAAGTCACTTTGGGATTTGTTCACATCACATAAATGAGGTTAGTAATAGCTGGCTATTCTTTCCTACAGAGGGCAGGAAACGATGCTGAGTAACGCAGCTCAGGAAAATCTCAGCAATGTGGCTTGTATACAGCCTTTGAAAGTAAGGTGACTTGTGCTTTTGGTGTCATACCCAAGAAATCCTTATCAAACCCAGGGTCAGGAAGCTCTCCCTGGGTTTTCTTCCAGAAGCTTACAGTTTTAGGTCTTAGATTTAGGTCTCTGTTTTTATTACCTTTTGCCTGGTGTAAGGTAAGGATCCAGCTTCATTCTTTTGCGTCTGGGTATCGAGTTTTTCTAACAGAGTTGGTCAGGAGACCATCCTTTACCCTTGGGTGGTTTGGCATTGCTGTTGAAGATCATGTTACCATATCTGTGAGGCTCATTTCTGGACTTTACCATACTGTTTTGATTATCACAGCTTTGTAATGTGTTTTGAAACAAGGAAGTGTCGGGAACCTTCAACTTTGTTCTTTCTCACGACTGTTTTTGATGATTTGAGGACTTTTGTTTTGGTTATGAGTGAGGCTTTTTCTTCTCTGCTTCTGCTTCTGCTTCTGCTTCTCCCCCTCCTCCTCCTTTATGAAGTAGGGCTTTTCTGTTTCATGGGGCAGAGAGAATGGAAGTTGCAGCTTTCTATGAAAAGCAGATGAGTCCAATCAGATGAAGAGACGCCACCTGTGGCTGCCTGTGATGCAGTTGGAAATGAAGGTGTAGAATCTATTGGGAGAAACAGCCACTGCCGCCTCAATAAAGATGGACTTCCAGCTCCAGCTTTCAGGCTCGTGGGCAGGAGCCTCTCCTCAAGTTTATAACCAGTGGTTAAACTACTACTTGTAAGGGATACCTTTACTTTTCATGGAGATTGTGCCCTTTCACTCATAAAATGTGTTGCAGATACCAGGATGTGCTCTGGACATGCATTGTAGACCATAGTGGCTGCCAAAGTGGACCCTGTCCCAGCCTTGGAAACCTTGCTTCCGTGGCTTCCCATGCATGCAGACATGACCTGACTTGTGTGTTGCTGCAAGAGACAATTCCATGTTTGACTCTTCAGCTACTGAATGTAATTTCCTAATTTTTTTGAGATGTATTCTTGGATGGATTTTCCTGAAGGTGAAGGGCCACACTCCTAATTGTCCTTACAGGAGAGTCAGATGCACCCTCGCTATGAACTGGAAACAGAATTCTTGTCGTACTGTATTATAACGTTAACAGGAAGTTTTACTTAACAAACAATTTCTTGGTTTAGTAAGTGATGTATTCCTCCTACAAAGCCATGAAAGACCCTCTCATGCTCTTTGGAGCGGTGAGAGCCATGGTATTTTCTGGCAAGGGGGAAGGGAGGTACAGAATTAAAATCACCGTCTGTGCAGAGAGGAAGGGGCCAAATTGTACCAAAACAACTTTTTAAAAAAATGGGCATGAAAACGTGTACTTTCTGGGAAATTCTCTGCCCTGGGGGTGGTAAAGGACCCATGAGGAAATTCGATTTTGCTCAGAGGATATTCGTCACCGAGATACATTTCCTTCAGAAGAGTTAAAAGTGTCAGCCAGCTGCATGAGGCCTCAGTTGGCGTGGAACATAAACACACTGTATAAACATAAAACAATACATCTGAAATGCCCATAGCTTTACGTGCTTTCTCTATTGATTTTATTTAAGAAATTTTAAAGTTGCTAGCAGAGAGGGAGTGAGTGGCTTCAGTGGCTTTGGGGGGAATACATAGGAACTGAGATTTTGCTGAGAACTTTTTTTAGTAAAACAACAACATTGTGAAATGTACACAGCTCCTTTTATTGTTCAGATAGAATGTTTGGCTCTTGATACTAATTTTCTTATGGTTTTGGATAATACTCACTGGTTTTTATGATTTGGGATCATGTAAACCTGAAATGATGGTTTCTATACACTCAAACTTCAGAGAAATAGGAGTCAGGTTATCCACTTCATCATGAGGTGCTCAGTGGTCTATAAATAATCTTTTTTCCTCAGTTTGGTTCACATTCTGCCAAATTTCTAGGCAATGAAGTAGTGACAAACTTATTTAGAAAAAAAGGAGAGTGAGCACTCAGAACTTACTGCATGAAATTTCCTTTGCTTTGGTCTGATCTCAAAGGTTGGTGTGAATATATGACCCTGGCAGTGTAACTTTCTTTTCTTTTTTTTACTTAATTTATTTGAAAGGCAGTTACAGAGAACAGAAGGAGAGAGCAAGCGAGCGAGTGAGTGAGCTTCCATCTGCTGGTTCACTCCCCAAATGACTGCAGCAGCCTGAGCTGGGCTGGTGTGAAGCCGGGAGCCAGGAGCTTCCTCTGGGTCTCTCACTTGGGTGCAGGGGCCCAAGCACTTGGGCCATGTTCCAGTGCTTTCCCAGGTGCATTCGCAGGGAACTGAATGGGAAGTGGAACAGCCAGGACTTGAACCAGTGCCCATACGGGATGCTGTCACTGCAGGAGATGAATTTACCCACAATGCTACAGTGCCAGTCCCGGCCATGTAACTTTCAAATGTTAGCCATAAAACTTTGGTTTTGGAGATTTATTTATTTGAAAAGCAGAGTTACAGAGAGGCAGAGGTAGAGAGAGAGAGAGATTTTCCATCTGCTGGTTCACTCCCCAGATTGCCGCACCGGCCAGAGTGCGCCAACCTGGAGCCAGCAGCCAGGAGCTTTGTCTGGGTCACCCCTGCTAGTGCAGGGGCCCAAGTAGCTGTGCCATCTTCCACTGCTTTCCCAGGCCACAGCAGGGAGCTGGGTCAGAAGTGGCGCTGCCGTGACTCGAACCGGCACCCATGTGGGATGCTGGCACTGCAAGTGACAGCTTTACCAGCTACACCACAGCGCCTGCACCGGCCACAGCACTTGTGTTAGAAATTCTTAATTAGGAAATATTCTAGTCCAGGTGCAGCAGCCTGCGAAACAGTGGCATGTCATCTTGTATTAGCATCACAAGGAAGGATCTGTGAGTATGAAATGCCCTGATGAAAGATCAGTCTGCCAAGGTTTGTCAGTGTTCGTATGAAAGAGATGACATGGGCAAAAGTGGAACTTCAGACTTCTGGAAACGCTTCCAGTATTGAAGCTGCTGTGTCTTTGATTTTCTTTTCTGGGTCATTGTTTCCCAAACTAGAGGCTGAATGCCGGTGAGACGCTGAGGAGAGCGCGAGTGTTCTTGCAGATCAGAGCAGGAGAGAGCCCGCAGAGGGAATGAGCGAGAGGCACTGCAGGCAGTTACATACACAGACAGGAGCCTTGTCGCTCCGCTTCCTTTCATGCAGCTCCACATCCACAAGCTTCCTTTTGGTCCCTTCAGATCTTCTGCTTTGCTCAAAGACAGATGGGTCCCGGTGACCTTCATTTATTACTTTTTTTCTTTTCCTTACTATTGCTAACGCTTCTTGGGCAGTTATTTTGTGCCATGAGAAAATGTACTAAATGCATTAGGCAGATAATTTCATTTAGACCTCAGCATAATTTTATGGAATAGGCATTTTTTTCTCCATTTCATAAATAGAGAAGCTCAGGTTTGAGAGTTTTAGTGATTTTTTTTTTTTTTTGGCTAGATAATGTCATTCAGCTAAAATGAGAAGCTATTGATTTTGAATGCAAGCGGCTTGCATGCGAAACTGCCAGTCCTTCCTCCTCCCTTTCTCCTTTTGCTTTTATCACTGGGTTTTATCAGATAAAATGGTCTGGGAACTGTTCCTGTATCATTATCAACAAACCTGACAGTCTGGAGCGAGCTTTCTTGGTGTGTACATCAGACACAATATGCTGAGAAGCCTTTTCAGAAGGCAAACGTGTTCCGTACAAAGCTCAGAAATGGCCATTCGAACCTTAAAGTTCTGTTGAGGAGTTCTTTGTGACGTGGGCATATAGCCTAGTCAGTAAGACGCTTGCATCCCACGCTGGAGTACCTGGGTTCAATTCCTGGCTCTGACTCCTGCCTCTAGGCTTTTGCCAATATAGACCATAGGAGGCAGTGGTAATTGCACAAGTCTCTGGGTTCCTGATGTCCACAGGGGAGACCTAGACTCTGTTCTTGTCTCCCAGTTTTGGCTTTGACCCTACTCTCAGCCCAGCTCTGGTTGTTGCATGCTTTGGGGAGTCAGCCAACAGATGGAGGCTCTGTTTGTCTGTCTGTCTCTCGCTCTCTCTGTCACTGATTCGAGACCAGGAAAAGCACCTGGCTCCTGGCTCCTGCCATCGGATCAGCACGGTGCGCCCGCCGCAGCGCGCCGGCCGCGGTGGCCATTGGAGGGTGAACCAACGGCAAAGGAAGACCTTTCTCTCTGTCTCTCTCTCTCACTGTCCACTCTGCCTGTCAAAATAAATAAATAAATAAATAAATACTTGATCTAATGAGGTAAGTGGAAGTTATCCTATAAAAAGGCAGCTGATGTGAAGGGACATAAAAGTTGACAAAAGTTTAAGGCTTGTGGATGCATTCATTATCTAATTTTGACGCCGTCGCACACTTATTTGGAGGACTCGTTTGTGCAGGGGTCCTTGCGTCTCTGACAAGTTGCTGAGCAGTCTCCATCTCCTCCTCTGGTTTTCGTCGTCTGTCCCCAGCTTCTCGAGGAGGCACCTGTGTAGGCCTGTGCTCACTGCTGAGGATTAAAGATGCAATTAACAGCTAAATTATCCCAAGGGAATTCCAAGCTTAAATAAAAGTGGCACTGCCAGTAAAGGCGGCTTGGAAACCTGGGGAATTTCTTCCCACAAACAACAGTTGAAAACAAAAACAAACAGTACTATCAAAGACAACTCATTGAAGGCACCAGAACATGCTCAAAGAAATAGAGAAAAATGCGTCCTTGAAAGATTGTTGCTGTATTGTGTAAGATGTGCAGGTTTGTCCCTGTCTTGCCTATGCCCGCTCCCGACCCCATCTCTAGCACACGAAGACTCCAGCGTTCCGGGTGTGAAAGGGAGATGCCAGAGTTCAGTAGCAGTTGCACTGGTAAGGTAAGGGGAGTCTTGGAAACGAGAAAGCCCCATTTACCTGACAAGTTGTTTTCATGTCCGCCCTCAAGCAGGACGCTGGGGTGTATCTTCCTGCTGGCAGGCTCTTATCTCAATGTCTGGAATGATCCCTAATCTCATATGTTGTGCTGTAATCTTTCTCTTTTTAAAATTGGATTTTTCCTGAAGAACAACAGACATGTTGGGACATTTAGGGCAGAACACACAACGTTAGGCCTTTACGTTTAGCTTCCATGGCTGCAAGGTGGACACTTGATACAACACTTGAGATGCTGTTTGTGCTGCCTGCATCCCTTATCAGAGTGCCAGGGTTCAAGTCCTAGCTGCTCCTGATCCCTGGGGAGCCTGGTGATGGCTCAAGTATTAAGTATTTGGATTCCTGCCAGTCACATGGAAGGACCAGAGAGAGTTTCTGGCTCTGGCTTGGCCGGGTGTGGCTATCGTGAGCATCTGGAAGTGAACCAGCAGTTGGGAGATTTCTCCCTCTCCCTCTTTCTCTCAAAGAAATAAACAAACAACTCGAGGGGTGTGCTGAAGTCTTCTATTGGGAGGTAAAAGCTGTTAGAGTATGGGAGTGTAAAGATGCTCTTTCTATTAAAAATAAAATTATCTTCGGCCGTTATTACTGTTCTTTTGGTTTACAGAGAAATATTCATTGGATTCCCAGGTGTGATGTTCCATTAATTTGAATAATCTATGAATAATCTGAGGTGGCACACGTGCTCAGGATAGGCCTATCACTTGGAAGACTAAGTTGTTTGTGTAATTTCATCAGTTTGGGGTTTTCTCCCGGTTTAGTTAACTCTAGAGGAAAAGGAAAACAGGACCCACCCTGGCCTGATCTCTTCACTCACCCCCAGCATTCACGACCCTCAGGCTGACTTGCTCCGCATATATAACAGCTCTGCTGCAGACCAGTTCCACCTCCCTGGGAAACAGCACTAGAGTTCCCCAAAGAAACACAGTCCACAGGATGGGGATCGGTACATAGACTTGTTCATGCCACTATGGAAGCTTGGAAGTCCCAAGGGGTGCGGCTGGCAAGCCAGAGACCTACACGAGCTAATGGTGAAGTTGCAGTTCAGGTCTGAATGCCTGAGAACCAGGAGACCAGTGCTATGAGCTCTAGTGTTGAGTCCAAAGGCAAGAAAAGACTAAGTCCCAGCTCAAAGATAGGGAGTCAGAGAAAATCTTCCTTACTCAGCCTTTTAATTCTAATCGGTTCTTCAATGGATTGAATGAAGCCCACCCACACTTAGTCCATTGATTAAAGTGTTCATCTCACCCACAAACACCCACAAGAAAACATCAGAATTATATTTAGCCAAATATCTGGGCATTCCGTGGCCCAGTCAAGTTGATGCATTAACTATCATAGTGATTACAAAGCCTTCCAGGCAAAAACAGGAACTGGTTAATATTTCTGGTGAATACTCGGCCAAAAATACGTCTTGCAGATAGTTGTTCTTAAGCCCATTAAAATCTAGCTGGAGAATTTTAAAGCTAACTGCAGCACAGCATAACCTGGCTAAGGCCTGTGGACAGAAACCAAGAATACAAGCGTATATGGTGAGGGATTGAGGAGGGTGTTTTAGTTGTGTCTTAATTTCTTTTTATCATTTATCTTGGCATTTGCTTGTTTTGGGAAGCTTCTGTTTTCACTGAGGTATAATTCACATAGCAGAGTTTGTCATTTTAAAGAGTACAATTCAAGGATTTTCAGTCTATTCACAAGGTTGTTCAATCTAATTCCAAATATTTTTCTTACTCTTAGGACAGCTTTGGGCAGCAGATAATGTTTTCCTGAATTTTGCCATCATCTATGAAATTATAAATGCTACTGCATGCCTGTATTGGTGAAAGATGTTGACATATAAATCTGGACAGAAAAGTAGCTTTTTAAAAAAGTTTATTAGCATAAATCGTCCTTGGTATCATGTATTAAGTCATCAATATGTCATCAACTTTTACTGTTTAATGGTGGAAACCTTGAATTTCTCACACTCATCTTAGTCATTTTAGTGATTTTACACACCAATCTTAATATTGGTGTAGCTTTTCAATTTTTTTTAGGAAAAATTAAGTCCTGTTACTAAATGATTCACTTCCTGAGCCTTTTTATTGAAAGTTTATTTTGTTTTTTGAGTTCTAATTTCCATTTAAAGTGGTCATCATTTTTCCTTGTTCAGTGGCTGCAATTTGTAGCTCAGTGTTTTCCAGTTCCACTGGATCCATCTCTGAAGTTGTAGGTTCCTCCCCTCCAGGCCACATGCAGTGGAATAGCATTTTGGATTCGCAGCCATGTAAAACATACTAATAAGTAGCTTTCAGCATAAAGAGGAGCTGTATGGTCTCTTCTGTGTGTCTTTAGTTTGTAAGTAGAGCAGCAGAAGGACTCAGAAAATTCTAATTGTTTATCATTAACCTTATCAGAATTGCCCAGAGACCTAGGCTGACAACCTAGAAACCTCTTTTCCCGTATCACAGCTGGTCTTCAGAACTTGTCACATTGGGCCGTCTGACATATCTACAAAACATCAACACTACACAAAGCAGAGAGACATAGTAAATAAGCAAACCAAAAAACTACACCAATGCCGCAGTACGATTTACTTCCAGCTGACCCAACCTGCACTTTATAATGTTTGCAATAGCAGAGTGTCAGGGAGCCAGTTGAGCCTTATTTTGTAAAATTTCCTTCTTTGGAATGGAAATTTCTCTTTGATTCTCTATTAGGCCAGAAGAACTTATTGTTGCTGAACATAAGGAGACGGGGCAGCGGGGAGGAGGAGGTGGCGGGGTTAGAGTGGGAGGAGAAGCTGATATCATCACCCTCCTTCCTCCCACATATGCAGCGATCACTGGGTATCAGTGGCTTTCTCTTTCTTGGGTCAATACTTGACCATGGACTCAACTTACCAAAACCTAGTTTGTAACGTGTTGATTTAATATCCAGTGCTGATGCTGGTGGTCCAGCGTTAGTGGGTGATGCCTTCTGAGTTACATTTTTCCTGGTGTTCTAATGTCTCCCCCAAGTTGCCGAGTTGCCTCATCGCCTCTCTGCTCAATGATGTATGACCTGGGTGGAGTCTCTGGGGCAAAGGTCAGCTGGACAAAGCCCTCCTGAGGATGCAGCACTAACCTTTTAGTACTTATCAGTTCTAATTGTTCCTAGTCTTCTTTTCTCCCACTGGATTGGATGGTCCATGCAGGAAAGGTTTTTGCTAATTTAATTTCCCAGTATGTTGGGTAACACTGTAGCAAAAGACAAATGTTCCCTAAATGTTTGCATAATGAGTAAATGCTGAACTCCCTAAAACATCTTGTGTCCGCCTGCTTCATGCTCATTTGCAGAGACAACTACTCTGACTAAATGTTCATTATTTTAATAACGGCAAACCCCAGCAGGCATCGAATAAGAGCCTGACTCTAAAAAACATATTAAAGTTCCAGCCACTCTATTGATGGCAGAATGAATGTAATTTTTCCTGGTACGAAATAAGCAACCGAAGTAACAGTGTTTTTTCCCATGTACTTTGGCCTGTGGGCTACAAATAAATGAAAAGTAATTTTATCCCAGCTACACAGTCACCTTTGGGGAATCCCCGAGCCTGTGATGTCTTGAATTGCTGAGAATAGCTCCACTTCATTGTCTCTGTAAGACATACATCTGTAGATTGTGCTCGGCCATTGGGGATTATTTTGTTATTTGCAATGATGCATCATGTGAAGGGCATAGAAGGCAATGTTGTCCTCTGACTGCGTACTCTGGGGATATTTGCAGGAAATTAGAAGCTTTCCTCTGAGAAAATTCATTGGCTCCAGTTATTTGTTTTCCAATTCAAAGCATTCCTTTGCCTTTGCCATGGGATGTTATGGAAATTCCCAGGGCATTAAGAAAATCAAAGCTGCCACCTGTTCTCTTTTACTCTCAAGAGCAAGTCACGCTACGGGGATGACAGTTAGGATCCAGGTGAACTCTTCTATCCTACCCTCTTCTCTCTAGGATGATGCGTTTCAGCTTACCATAGCTTTATTTAGTGTGACTTAGCCAATTTTTTTCTTAGTGTTTTGATCGCTTCCAGATCACATCATTAATAAAGCCATTATTGCTTTCTTGTAAGTCGCTGTGACCACCTCTTTCCGGGTATCTCTTGCTTACATGTCTTGATGGATAGACTGTAAGCTCACTGTTTCTATTCTGTTATTGTGTTCCTCCATAACATAGCTCCATTGGTTTTTCTTTCCTGACTTCTGGACTTTTCCTTTTTCTGATTTGCACTTTGCCTATCTATTCTTTTGTTTAAGATCCACTTGTTAGAGATACTTTTTCTGGACTACATTCCATATGGATTATGTGGACAAGTATGAAAATGTGTCCTGAGTTAATTTTTTTTAGAAAAAAGTTTTCTATGGCTATTTCTGTTCCCTAAAAATGCTCAGAATTTGTCAATCCATCTTCTGTGTGAACTTTGCCTTACTCAGAATGGTGTGCAGAATGAGAACAAATAACTCATCTTTTCTCTTACATCAAAAATATGAAAAGACTTACCTATTAATTAAAATAAAAATGAAGAGAATAATTGTCATGCAGCCCTATGACATAGCTGTTACAAATAATACTACCTAATAGCTGAGTTAACCAGATCCTAGAAATGGAAGTAACTTAGAGTCTGCATAACTAAAAACAGAAGGAAGTAAGATTCCAAACCAAACAACAGAGTTCCAATTTCATGTTCTACCCATTTTAGACCTTTTAGCAATTTTCCAGTTATATACTTTTAGGAATAATTTGTAAACAAAGTAAGGAAAATAATACATAAAATAATATTTGAATTATCTCATTAAATATTAATTAGGTCCTATAAAGAGCTAGCATTCTTAGAAATGCTGGGAATAGACCAGAGGACAAGCGGAGCCTTGTTCTATTGGAATGGACTTTCCCGAGGAAGGAGGTGGATATTAAGGGATAATGAAACAATGACAAGCAAAAGAGTAGCATTTAATGAACAGTGTGGCAATGGCAAGGTGAATTAACTGCATCTGATGAGTGACGCTACCTACGATGGGTGGCCTGCGAAGGTGCTTCCAAAGGGGGTGATCCTGGGGCCAGAAAGGGAATAGTTTTGAATATTTTATTCATTATTATTAAGAATTATAAATAAATGTTTTCAATTGTTTAGAAAGATTAGAAAGATGGAATTCATCCGATAGCAAAAATGAAACAAAACCAAAACAGAGTCTAACTGAAGCATACTCTTTCTTCACCAGACACATGAGGAAAACAGCTTCCATATCTCTATCTTCTCTCTGCAATTTCTCTTTCTCTGAATAAAAACTCAAAGGAATGAATATATATATATGTGTGTGTGTGTATATATATATACATATGTATATATTCTAATGTATTCTAATACAACAAAGCCACAGAGTGGACATTTATTTTTTCATTTTTTTCACCAAGCTACAGATACACCAAGTTGATAAAGTCAAATAGTTCTCAAGGGCTTAAAAGGAAAGATGGCTGTTTCTGCTATACCTGTTCCCAACTGTGGTTTCCACTTCTCAGAGACACTTGCAGTCTTCCACTTATTTTCTCTGTTTTTAAACCTTCATTAATTAAAAAAAGGGGTTAGTATATCATTTCTTGATTTTAAACTTTATATATACTTATATATTGCTTTTTTAAGTTGAAAATTATATTTTAGCTCTCTTATACTTTCTTCTTACCATCATCATTTCTACTTTTAAAATAATTATGTAATTAGTTTTCATTATAGTATAGTTTATATTATAATGACTGTGAATATTTATTATATCATGATTGTGTAAGTATTATTCACATGAGAACTACAGAGTATACTACAATTATATTTCCTTTCTTGCATATTAGTGTGTGTGCTTTTGTATTTTTCATTTTTTAAAATTTATATAAAGTGAACAACTTTCATGTATTTTATATATACGTTTAAGAGAATATGTGATACTTTTATACGTTTAAGAGAATATGTGATACTTTCCACACTACCCTCCCTCCCTCCCTCCTTCACTCCCACTCTCCCTCTTCTTCTCCCTCCCCCTCCCTCCATTCTCCCTCTTTCATTTCTTGTTTTGCTTTTGTTTTTTACAGTGACATACTTTCAAATTACTTTATAATCACAAATTTAACCTTCCACTCAATACATAATTCAACAAATAATAGGTAGAAAAACCACTGTTCTTCAGGAGTATAGACAAGGGCTACAAACAATAATCAAATCTGAAAATGTTGATATTGTTCATGTACATTATATTTTTTTGTACTCAGTGTTTTGGTTACCACAAACCAGGGAAAACATATTTGTCTTTCTGAGACTGGCTTATTTCACTAAGCTTGATGATCTCCATTTCGTTAGGAAAGATAGGATTTCGCTCTTTTTTATGGCTGAGAAGTATGTAATCATGTATATAAACCACAGTTTCTTTATCTAGTCATCAGCTGACATGCATCTAGGTTGATTCCATGTCTTAGTTATGATAAGCTGAGCTGCTATAAACATGGGGATACAGATAACTCTTCCATATGCTGATTTCACTTCCTTTAGATAAATTCTCAGGAGTGGAATGGTTGGGAAATATGTTAGAACTATTTTTAGATTTCTGAAGAATCTACATACTGTCTTCTATAATGGTTATACTAGTTTACTTTCCCATCAAAAGTGTACTAGGGTACCACTGTACTTATATCCTCACTATCATTTTTTATATTTTGATTTTTGGGTGATATTCTAACTTAGAGGTAAAACCTCATTGTGATTTTTATTTGCATTTTCCTAGTGGCTAGTGGTCCAAAGCATCTTTTTATGTGTCTATTGTCCATTTATATTTCATCCTTGGCAAAACCCTGATCATATCCTTATCCCATTTCTTAACTGGATTATTTGATTTGTTGTTGTTGCCTGTCTTGAGCTCCTTATGTATCCTGAATAGTAATCCTTTATCAGATGTGGCAAATATTTTCTCCCATTCAAACTGTTGCCTCTTTACTTTCTTGAATGTTTCTATTGCTGTGCAGAATCTCCTTAGCTTGATGTAATCCCGTTTATCTATTTTTACCTTTATTGCCTGTGTTTCTGGAGTCTTATCCAAGAAGTCTTTGCCTATGCCCCTGTCTTGCAGTGTTTCCCCTATGGCTTCCTCTAGAACTTCAATGGTTTTGCATCTTAGATGTAGATCCCTGATTCACTGTGAGTTGATTTTTGTATAGGGCATAAATTAAAGATCTCATTTATTACTTCTGCATGTTGAGATCTGATTTTTACCAACACCATTTGTTGGAGAGATTGTTCTTTGTCCAGGCAGTGATTTTAGCACATTTGTCAAACATTAGCTAGTTGTAACTTGGGTTAATTTCTGGAGTCTAATCTGTTCCATTGGTCTGCATGTCTATTCTTGTGCCAGTGCTAAGGTGTTTTTGGTATAACTGCCCTGTTGCATGCCTTGAAACTTGTATTGTGATACCTCCAGATATATGTTTATTGGCTAGGATTGCTTTAGCTAGTCAAGGTGTCTTATGATAAAATATAAATTTTAGGGTCATTTTATTCCAGATCTGATAAAAAATATCTTTGTGTTTAATTGGGATCACATTGAATCTGTGAAATACTTTGGATAGTATGGGCATTTTGCTGATATTAATTCTTCCAATCCATGAACATGGAAGATTTTTGCATGTTTTTTTTTTCTATTTCTTCCCTTAAGTTTGTAACTTGCATTGTAGAGATCTTTCATATCCTTGGTTAAATGTGTCCCAGGGTATTTTTGTGTGTTGATTTTATATGCTGAAACTTAGCCAAACTCTCTTACAAGTTTGAATAATCTTATTTTTAAAAAAGATTTATTTATTTATTTGAGAGGCAAAGTTACAGACTAGAGAGGGAGAGAGAGAGGTCTTCCATCTGCTGCTTCATTCCCCATATGGTCATAGTGTGAAGCCAGGAGCCATGAACTTCTTCTGGCTCTCTGACACGGGTGCATGGGCCCAAGCACTTGGGCCATCTTCTACTGCTTTCCCAAGCCATTAGCAGGGAGCTGGACCAGAAGTGGAGCAGCTGGGACTAGAACCGGGGTCCATCTATTGAGATAATCATGTGGTTTTATTATTCAGTTTTTAATCTGATGTATCACATTAATTGATTTGCATATGTTGAACCATCCCTGCATACCTGGAATAAATCTCACTTGGACCTGGTGAATGATCTTTTTCATGTGTTACTGAATTTGATTAGCTAGTATTTTGTTGAAGATTTTTGTCTTGCACAGCTTTTTGTTTCCCCAAGTGTTAATGGTTTACACATTTAAAATTTGGTTTTGTTTATACCTCTTATTAATTAATTCCAAGTTCTCCTTCAGAACTATAAATCGCCTCTAAACAATGTGAGCACATTAACAGCTGATCCATCCAAACTTTCTGTTAGGAACACTTTTCCCTGAATCTCCATCCTGTGGCTGTCACCTGACCTAGTTGTTTTTTCAATACAAATGTCATTCTCAGGCCCTGCTGTTCTATACATATTTCTCAAAATTGAGAGCTCTGTTGCATGGGTTTTATGTCTTCCTTTTTCTTGGGTGTAGAGGTAGAATAAGAGCCCTCACAAAAATGCCTATTCAAATGACTGGACTCTGTTTATTTGCCGCTTTATAAGCAAAAGGGACTTTGCAGAGGTGATTAAAGACTTTGAGATGAGCAAATGACTGATTTTCTGAAGGAACTCAGTGTGATTTCAGGGGTGACTCAGTGTCAGAGTCGAAGACTTGAAGGTGTTAAGCTGCAGGCCTTGAAGGCAGAGAAGAGGGTTGTGATAGCAGGTGTGAGAGTACCCTCTCAAAGCTGGGAGGCCCAGGAAACCCATTTTCCCCTGGATTCTCCAGCAGGGATGCAACCTTGCTGACATCTCGCTTTCAAGACTACTGATCTTCAGAAGTGCAGCATAACAAATCTATGTTGTTTGAAACCACTACTTAAAAAAGATTTATTTATTTGAAGGGCAGATTTATAAAGAGAGAAAGGGAGGGAGGGAGGGAAAAATGGAGGGAAAGGGAGAGAGTGGGGGAGATAGAGAGATTGATCTTTATTCACTGCTTCACTCCCCAAATGGCTGCAGTAGCTGGGACTGGGCCAGACTGAAGCCAGGAGCCAGGAGCTTCATCCAGGTCTTGCACATGAGTGGCAAGGACCCAAGTTGTGGGCCATTTTCTGTTGCCTTCCCAGGTACATTAGAATTGGAAGTAGGGCAGCCAGTACTTGAAGTGGTACTGAGATGGGATGTTGGCATTGTAGTTAGTGGCTTCACCTGCTTGGCCAAAACCACTACATTTTTAATAATTTGTTACAGTAACCACAGAAAACAAATGTATTAGACTATTCTCTAACTCTCATAGAGCAACTATTCCAGCATTTTGAAAAAGAATGCACACAAGATCCATTTTTAATGTCTAATATGTTAAACAAATCTTTGTAGACCAGAGTTCATTCAGGATAGAAATAACTTAACTTGAGGAATTTGAAGGTGTTTCTCTACTGAATGCTTCCTTCCAATGATAAGTTTAGTGTCATCCTGATGCCTGATTCTTACTTATGACCTCTTTTATTTCTCTCACTGAAAGCATCTAGTTTATTATTTTTCTCCCCAATGTTGACAAATTTCATGAAAATATGCTTTTGTTTTATTGTTAGTATGTTTCTGTCTGTTGTGTTAAGCACTCTCAACATGGAAAGGTAACATTTTCAGTTATGAAACATCTTTTGTACTATTTGATAATTTTCTTCATTATCTTTTCTACTCTACCTTTCAGGGACTCTTGCTACTTAAAGGGTAGACACAGTGGGCTCATTGTTAAATTTTCTTTTCTTCCTTCTACAGTTTTGTGCTTTTCTCTTTGCATGTTCTCTGGAGTTAGCTTAACTACAACTTCTTACTCTTTGTAATTTTGTAGTTTTATTTTAAATTTTGAATAGCTTTTTCTTTAAGCATGTTTTTGAAAATTTATATAAAGGGAACAAATCTCATGTATTATATATACATGGTTTTAAGAGCATAATGATACTTCCCACCCTACTCCCTTGCTCCAATCCTCTCCACTTTTTCCTCTATTTTTCTTTTATTTTTTGAACTAACATACTTTCAATTTACTTAATAATCACAAGCTTAACCCAAGGGCTATAAACAACAATCAAATCTCAAAATTTCACTCATATATTACATTTTTAATAGCTTTTTCTTAATCTTTGATTGTCATTTGTCATTCTTATTTCATAAATAGGTGCTTGAAAAATTCATGGAAATGGAAGTTAAAGATGTTTATTTTAATACAAATATTTTTGAAATTCATGCATCATTTTCTTTCATGATATACATTTTAATGAACTTTTTGATGCTCCTTCATAATACCTTCTCTTCCTCTCTGAAGAAAGAGATTCGAATATGCAGCTCCCTTTACGATATGCATTTCTGCCTTCCCAGTTCATCTTGTCTTTGTTCTGTGTGGGAGGCTCTTCTCAAGTGTCTGAGGCTGCTCATCTACCTGTTCAAATTTAAGAGTGAGGCCTCAGAAAACAAAGAGGAAGCTTCACTTAGCAGCAGCCATGGCCGTGGCCAAAGGAGAGGTGTGGCCTGATGATTGACAGTCTCTCTCAAGGTTGTTCCACTTGGGGCTTTCATGGATAGAATTTTGACTGTTAGTGCGGTTTTATTTTTTCCCCACTTGTGCCATTGGTTAGTCAGAGATGATGCCTTTAGCCTCTTGTCTGGGTGATAGAAATCGTTTGCTGGTGTTGTTGGAGAAATGGGAGAAGGGCCTCTGTATCTCATTGTTCAGTGTGGAGACATTCATTGAACTCTTTGGATCTGCAGTTTTTCTCAATCCTTTGTAGGATGTATTCTTTCCAGGTCTTCTGAGGGGGTGACGAGGGACTCTGTTTTTAACAGCATCTTCCACAAATTCCTTAACAGTCTCCCTTTATCCAATCCAGCGTCTCAGAATTTCTTGGGCTCTAAGTACTCAGGCCTTTTCCTTCTCCCTGAATCCTCTTTGTGGTTTCCAAGATTGGGTGACTGTCATTCCTTCTTCAGTTTGCCTTATTCTGATTAACCTTTTTGCTATGATTTTTAAAAATTTTGTTCATGACAAGGCCGGCGCCGTGGCTCAATAGGCTAATCCTCCACCTTGCGGCGCCGGCACACCGGGTTCTAGTCCCGGTTGGGGCGCCGGATTCTGTCCCGGTTGCCCCTCTTCCAGGCCAGCTCTCTGCTATGGCCAGGGAGTGCAGTGGAGGATGGCCCAGGTGCTTGGGCCCTGCACCCCATGGGAGACCAGGAAAAGCACCTGGCTCCTGGCTCCTGCCAGGATCAGCGCGGTGCGCCGGCTGCAGCGGCGGCCATTGGAGGGTGAACCAGCGGCAAAGGAAGACCTTTCTCTCTCTGTCTCTCTCTCTCACTGTCCACTCTGCCTGTCAAAAAAAAAAAAAAAAAAAAAAAAAAAATTTTGTTCATGACAGATTTAATATGATTTGTAGATACGAGTCTAAGAACCTAGTGATATTCCCTTCCTCTCTGCCTCCATCCCTCCCACCCTCCTTCCTTCTACGTTTCTTTTTTATTATTATTTTTTAGTTTTTAAGATAACACTTTAAATTTACAGGACAAAGGCTTAATACTTCACCAAATAATAAATTTAACAAGTCAAAAGCAATAAGAGTTTAGTTTAATGGGAATATAGACAACAGCTGTAAATAATAATTGAATGGAAAAGTGATAAGTTTAGTAGGGAGCACTGGAAAGAGAATATATTTAATTCTTGAAGTTTAATGTGAAATTCAAGAATTTATCAAGATTTTTTTGTAATCGTATGTTGAATTTTAATCAATGCTTTGTGTGTTCTAGGGCTCAGCTTCTAAGC
Source organism: Oryctolagus cuniculus (assembly GCF_964237555.1). Taxonomy (NCBI): domain Eukaryota; kingdom Metazoa; phylum Chordata; class Mammalia; order Lagomorpha; family Leporidae; genus Oryctolagus; species Oryctolagus cuniculus. The sequence goes on from NC_091437.1 coordinate 19,243,284, forward strand.
CTGGAGGTTGACTTGACAAGGTAACTGATGGGTCTATAACATTACCCAGTCCTTCTATGATTTCCTGGCTGTGTTGATAATTCATGATGTGAGTGACCATGAAACACTGAGATCTGGTCATTGCCATATCCACCTGTTATATGACAGCTGTTGGAAAATTAGTCATGTTTCAAAAATTTATGGACTTTTTCCTAAAGGTGTACTGTACTGCAATACTGTAGAAGATAAAATTTGTTTTCATGCTGTTGAGATGCCAGTCCACTGTTATCTCCCTACTTTAGTAAAATTTTGTTTTTAATAGTTATTGCTGGGAATTCTTAAAAATCCAAATCTCCAAATCTTTGGCTTATTCTCTTCTTATTCCACATCCTTTTGAATTTTTATTTTCAGATTAAGTGGAAAGACACTTCATATTCTGCAATAATATGAAGTATTTGTCCTAAATCTAGGTTTTTTTTTCTTAAGTGTCAAGATAGTGGCTAGTTCTAGTATTTGGAAGAAAGCTAAGCCTACCTTATGCGTGTATTTGAAGGTGTTTATTTCCCTGACTTCTCAATCATAATCTTTTCTTGAGGGAGAGCCTTAATTATTCTAGTCTGTTCCAACTGATATCTTTTATCATTTTAATTTTGTGTCTTTGGACCCTCTCCAGCTTCATTATGTTTGTTTTGAGGCTCATTAAACAAAAATCATATGGCACTTCTGATGTGAGTTCTTCATGAGACTTTAATAAGGCTAGAGTTTTTGTTTCTTTTTTGGCTCAGGATATTTCCTGATGATGCCCAGAGAGCTTTTCTTGTGGAATTTGTTCCAAAGTCTTCAGAGCACCTGCAATGACAGCTAAATTGACCTCCAGGACAAAACTGTGAGCTTTAGTTCTGCCCTTTGTGCTTAAAATGAAAGGAAAGAGAAACTAGAAGACACTTAGAAGTCATGTAGCAGAATTCCACAGGAGAGAACACAGCCCAAAGGCAGCACAGGTGTTTAGAGTGTAACTTGCTTGAGGTACATGGACTCTGGACTCCTAACCAGGAATTTTCTCACTGTGTAATGCTACCTACTACATTGTGTCTAATCACACTCCACTTACACAAGCCTTTGTTTTAGAAGCCTTTGGAGTGTACTCTCTCCCGTACTCTTCATTCCTCCCCTAATATTACTGCCATTATTTCCACCATCCCCAATTTCCTCCCTCCTTTCCTGCTGGAGTCTGTAATTGCCTCCCACTTCTGACCACTTTTCCTGTACCGTATCTGAGTCCTGTACTCTTATTATGGGTGTCTACAGGCCTTCTGAGAGTGAGAGGATTAAATACTAGGACTCTGATATGCCTGTTTTCACCTGTGTCACTCTACCGCCTGCATTCCTTACAGCATCCTGTGTGTGTGTGTGTTTAAAGAAACATCACATGATGTTCCTACCTTACTACCTTCCCGTGGCATCACACTGTATTCTGAAGTCACCCCAAGTTTGACAGTATCCTACCATAACTGTGCTCTGCCCGCTGCCTTGACATTGCTTCCTCTCATCTCACTCAGTGCAGTTCCACACACACTGGCCTTGTTGCTATTTGGTAACACATCAAGCTTACTACTACCTTAAGCCTCTATACCTTCCAGTTCTTTTTTCTGGAACTTTCTGCCCTCAGATCTCTGCACAACTGCCTCCTTCATATTACTCATAAGTAACCTCAAATGCTATCTCCTAAGAAATGAATTCCAGTTCATTACTCCATTACTGTTTTCTTGGTAGCCTGTGGTTACTTGAATATATTCTGGGATTAACATATGATTACTAATTTTGAATGTATCTCTTTGTGTCATTTTATAGTGGTTGCTGCTCTGAATATTACAGTATGCATCAGTTAAATATCACAGTCTGCTGGTATCATGGCTTTATCACTTCAAGTAAAATGTGGAAACTTCTTAGTTTGTGAGGGTACAGACTTCTAAATGGAAGTAAGTTTCCACATTTTACTTAATAACGATCAGTGACTATCAAATGGTGTTAAAGTTTTGTTTCAGTTATCACTGATGGTTATTATGTGGAACATTCGTGAAAATAGTCTACTATATTTACAGGTGTTTTTAATCTTCCCACTGTTTTTTCCCAAATTCCTGATGATCCAGAATTTTTCCTGTCATTATTTCCATTATGTTTGAAGAACTTCATTTAACCAATATCTAAGGATATTTTAGCTTTTGTCTGGTAATGCTGCTGTTTCCCCTTCACTTCTAAGGAATAGTCTTCCCAGATATAGAATTAACAGTTCACAGTTATTTCAACTTTTGAAAAATGCCATGCCACTGTCTTCTCAGCCTCCATTGTTCCAAATGAAAAATCTGCTGTCATTTGAACTGATGTTTTCCTATGAATAATGGGGCATTTTCTCTGAATCCTTTTAAGATTTTTAGTTTGTCTTCAGTTTTTAAAAGTGTCTTATAATGGATTTCTTTCAATTTATCCCACTTGGGGTTCACTAAACCTACTGAACTTGTAGTTTTCTGTCTTTCACCAAATTTGGGGTGTTTATAGGCATTGTTTCTCTGAATGCTCTTTCAACCCCACTCTTGATCTTCCTTTCTGGGACTCTGACAATACAAATACTGGATCTTGTGAAACTCCTATAGGTTTTTGGAACTCTTTTTTTTTTTTTTCAGGCTGTCTTTTCGTTCTTTTTGGTTCTTATGTTAATTGATTACATTCACAGACACCCATAGTCTACTGAGCCCATTCAACAAGTTTTTATTTCTTTCATTGCATTTTCCAAGTGTATAATTTCCATTTGATCTATTTCATAACTTCAGTTTCTTTGCTGATACTTTGCATTTTCCATTTATTTCAAGAGAATTCATAATTTCTTGTTGAATCATTTCCACGATGGCTGGTTTCAGATCTCAACAGATAATTCTTAGATCTAATTCATCTCAGTGTTGGTGCCTTTTATCTTTTCTCAAATTGTGACATATCATTTTCTATTATATCTTGAACATTTTGTATATTATTTAGGAGACACTCAGTCAGTATTTTGTATCTTAGCAACACTGTCCCTGTTTTCATTTAATGGACAAGTCCTGGCTTATGCACTTTCCTGGCTGTAATTCCAATGACAGAGTCTTGATGGTGATCGTTTAACCTGCTTGGTTTATCTCATACTACTGGAGCTCCTACTAGTCCTGGATGCTTCAGTGATGGGGTGGAGAGCATTCCCAAGGTTGGTTTCTAGGGAGCTGTACAAGGGGGAAGGACTCTCTGGCCCATGAGGACCAAGAGCACCTCCTCTGCTGGGTGCTTGCGATGGCATTTCCTCTGCCTATGGAGGACAGAGTGGCCCTTCACTTACACATGAGTTTGCTGACAGCTGAAGCCATTCATATCTTCTCTGAGTGTTTTGAATAGTGCTTGATGTGTACAAGTCATCGGTATGCATCTTTACTTCAATGAAGTGATACTTCATTACCTGCCTTCTCAGGTTAGGAGGTAAAAACATGATCCTTGTCAGCTAATTAATTGTTGTCATCTGAGAATTTGAAATCAGCGTTCATATATAGTTGGCTTTCACCTTGTAAAGTGTATACTTCAGAGGTGTAAAGCAGCTATTATTGCCATGTGGGCTGAGCTTCATAAAAACCATTTGTAGGGAAAAAGACAATGATAAAGCAGAATCCCTGAGACAATTGGGGACTGCAGTTAAGAAAGAAAGCCATGGTGGGTCTTTGGTTCTTCATAGGACTTGGCTTTACCCCCGTGTCTTAGGGTTGCATAGAATCCCTATATGTTGTAATAAACTTTCTTTTTTTGCTGACAAGAGTGCAAGTTTATTTCTGTTGCCTTAGCTAATAGTATGTATTTAAAAACTATACTTTCAGGGATCACTTCTATAGTTTGTAATTTTATTTAAATATATACTATTAGCAAACTACTTGAATGCTCATTTTATATAGTTGAAAATAATTTTTGTGAACTATTTGTTGCATCTATAACATCATTTATACTATTATTTCTATGGGGGAAAATGTGTGTCCAGATCATATAAATGACTTTGCAATAAAACCTGAGTTCTAGGCAGTGAGCATTTAGTCTAACATTTCAGACGCCTATATCTCACATTGTAGTACCTGAATTTAATTCTAGACTCTGGCCCCTGCCCCCCCTTCCTGTCAATGCAGAGCCTGGGAGACAGCAATGATGTCTCAAGTAATTGGGTTCCTGCCATCCACGTGGGAGAGCTGAACTGCATTCCTAGTCCCAGCTGCAGCTCTAGTCTCGCTCTGCCATTGCGGTCTTTGGAGGAATGAACACACATATCGAATCTCCCTCTGTGTCTCTCCATGTGCACAAATAACAAACAAGTAAATAATATAAACACCTAAGTTGTGTATTGGGGATTTCTACTGTTAATTGTTATCAATTAAACTTATAACAACTTTTTGTATTTTTATCACCACCTTGCTGGATGTACTCCATGAGATAAGAGACTGGGGAAGTGGAGGCAAGAACCAGAAATGTGTTCCTGGAATGGAATCCTCAGCTGTGGTTGCCTGTTGAAAATACTTACTTATCTGTCCCAACAAATTGGTTTTCCCAGAAAGCAACCGACTCTTCTAGTCAGTTGTGGGAGGCAGAAGTTAATGTTAGGTAGGAATTTGTCATGCAGTTGTGAAGAAGCACTGGACAACGGTGGAAGAGAAAAGGTTTTTGCAGTATTCGTTTTTGTCAAAAGAAGAAATTCACTAACTCAAAAATCTCTTTTGTTGCAAAGTTTATAAAATGTATAGGAAAGAAAAAGAAGATAAAAATGTCACTTTTAAATCAAATTGGTCCAATCAATAGATAGTCTCTGAATTGTCAGCCCTGCTTTCAGGGAGCTGAGTTTATGGGAAGTGTGTTCATGCATGTGTGTCCATGGTAGGCTTTGAAGTACAAGTAAAGCATTTTAAGTCAGATAAGAAAAAAACAGATAAACACAGTCTGTTAATTGCTGAGGCAATATCCAGAGAACATCAATTAAAACAGAAGGCTTTGAAATCACAAAAAAAAAATAACTGAAAAGAGGTAGTTGTTTTTCTTAATTACAGAGTAGGAACAGGGCTAACTCGCTGCTCTCCTCTCCCTTCCCTGCCAATCACAGATTTAAAAAAAACCTCAGTAGTATATTATTTGTACAAGAACTTTACCATCAGTTTTATTCATCAGAAAAACCAAACAATGGTAGGGTGTTCTCCACTATTTAGCGTGGGATGCCTTCATCAGTTTATGTCCTTGCCTGATATTCCTTCTTTTCTATTGCCATTCAGTGCTTGCTATTCAATCAGTGAAGTACAGTGATCAATAGGTCAACACACAGGGTTATGTTATATTACTTGGGGGGGTTATAGCAATATCATCTATTGCTGAAAACACTTGGTCATCACTGCCTACCAGTTGGAATATAGAGGATGTCATATAATACAAGGCCACGTTGATTACCATGAAAAGAAAAATAGGTGATTAAGTATATATAAAATGCAAACGAGAATGACTTGTGTGGCAGATGATTTGATTCCATTAATGATTTCATTTATAAAAATTTCAATAAAATCCTATCATGTTCTGTGGTGATAAAAGTTACATGATACCCCCTTTAGCTGTGTGTCCAGAGGTCAGACAAAGACTTTTTTGGGAGGGGGAATTGCATATTTTTCTTTTTTTTTTTTTAATGAATATAAATTTCCAAAGTACAGCTTATGGATTACAATGGCTTCCCCCCATAACGTCCCCCCCACCCACAACCCTCCCCTTTCCCACTCCCTCTCCCCTTCCATTCACATCAAGATTCATTTTTGATTCTCTTTATATACGGAAGATCAGTTTAGCATACATTAAGTAAAGATTTCAACAGTTTGCTCCCACACAGAAACATAAAGTGAAAAATACTGTTTGAGTACTAGTTATAGCATTAAATCACAATGTACAGCACATTAAGGACAGAGATCCTACATGAGGAATAAGTGCACAGTGACTCCTATTGTTGACTTAACAAATTGACACTCTTGTTTATGGCATCCATAATCACCGTAGGCTCTTGTCATGAGCTGCCAAGGCTATGGAAGCCCCCTGAGTTCACTGACTCTGATCATATTTAGACAAGGCCATGGTCAAATTGGTTGACTTTTTATAGACAGAGAAAGGCAACTGAAAAAATTCTACTTCATTTTCTAAATTACTCTAATGTGATTTTCAGCGCATGGCTTCTGTAGATCACTCACTGTTAACAGTAATGCTTACTGAAGTGGGTAAGCCAAATTTTGTTATTCTATTTAAAGATTTTACTTTTTTTCTATTTGATAAGCAGAGTTATAGAGAGTGGGAGAGAGAGAGAGAGACAAAAATCTTCCATCCACTAGTTCACTTCCCAGATGACCGCAATGGCCAGTGTTGAGCCAGGGTTGGGCCAGACCAGACCCAGAAATCTGGAACTCCATCCAGGTCTCCCATGGGGGTGTAGAAGCCCAAGTAATTGGACCATCTTCAGCTGCCTTTCCAGGCACGTTAGTGTGGAGCTGGATCAGAAGTGGAACAGCTAGGACTTGAACAAGCACCCATATCGGAAGAAGTCAGCATTGCAAGTGGAGGCTTAACCCACCCTGCCATGATGCCACCACCAAATCAGATTTCCTTTTTTTTTTTTTTACAGGCAGAGGGGACAGTGAGAGAGAGAGAGAGACAGAGAGAAAGGTCTTCCTTTTGCCGTTGGTTCACCCTCCAATGGCCGCCGTGGCCAGCGCACTGTGGCCGGTGCACTGCGCTGATCCGAAGCCAGGAGCCAGGTGCTTCTCCTGGTCTCCCATGGGGTGCAGGGCCCAAGCACTTGGGCCATCCTCCACTGCACTCCCTGGCCACAGCAGGAGCTGGCCTGGAAGAGAGGCAACCAGGACAGAATCCGGCTCCCCGACTGGGACTAGAACCCGGTGTGCCGGCGCCGCAAGTGGAGGATTAGCCTGGTGAGCCGCGGCGCCGGCCTAGATACCTTTCAAATCCTTCCTTCCTTGAAATCATTGACTTTGGTGCTGGTTTCTGGATATGATAACTACAGTTTGCTTCTGAGGTTGGTTGTTGAGGACTGGATGCCATTTGGCAACCAATTCTCTGTGGTTTCTAAGTAGACTGCCTTTAAAATACTGACATGGAATGACTGTCTTTTCTACCAAGTCCAGGATATTCCTAGTGATTTTAATTGCATTCTTTCTGGATTTGTGTTCCTGTTACACATATGTTAATTAGTTTTGCACATCCTTCTTAAGTTTTTCTCACCTCTAAAATTAAAGGAGCCAAATTAAAGATAGTGAAAGTCGACTCTGATTGTGTTTGAATTTTAAATAAGCTCCTCCAAATAATTGCTTGATCTTTACTACATATGCATTGAAATCCTGTGGCATGATTTTCATCTCTGACTGGTTTCCATTCTCAGTGCTAATCAACTGCCGTTGCCTCTGAGATGCTGATATCCCTACGATTTGTCTTTTGAACTAGGAAGGTGCATCTGCACAGATGACATCTGTGTCTTCTGGTGGCAGATTTCTTCATTATTTTTTATTTGTTAATATATAGAGAACAAATTTCATGAACTTCATAAATATGATTCCACGAACACAATGATACCTTCTGCCTCCCTCCATCTCTCTTCCCTCCCTTTTAGAGTTAGTGATCATAAATACATGTTTTGTTCTTGCCTAATACTATTTGTGTGTGTGTCTGTTTCTAGAACTAGAACCACATTTTCTGCTGGATGAGTGTTAGTTTCTAGATGTTGGTGCCATTATTAAGTCACTAAATAGTTCTCAAATCATTTATAGTGTATTTCCCAATCTGTTCACTCTCCCACAGTCAGCAATAATAATTTCATGTGTATCCGTTTCCCCCAGGACCATTCTCAGCCTTTTATTTCTTTTTTTTTTTACTCAGCCTTTTATTTCATTGAGAAAATAGCAGCAATCACAAGAGAACTTAGAGAAGCCACCCACAGCATCTTCTCACCTCCGTGCATCTATCCCCATATATTCTGCTTTCTCCCCTGTTGACTCTAACAAACCGTTCAAGTTTCTACAAGATGCTAACATTCTATTCTGCCAACATTTTTTTTCTTTTCCTGCCTTCTTGGAGGAATTTCTCTAGCAAATCTTTGCTCTTCTTTCCTCATTAATTAGTTTCTCTTCTCAAGTGGATTTCTCTGATTAGTCTGCAGCATGTGGATATATTTTATATATATATTTTAAAAAATGGTTGATTCCAGATCTTTATCTAGATGTCATCCTGATTCTAGCCTTTCTCAAAAATGTATTTAAATTTATGTGCAGTAAAATTACTCTGTTAATCTGATTTCTGTAGCTACTGAATCTTTTTGTGTTCCCACCAATGATATTTAGATGAGCTTTGCTTTCTTCTAAGTACTTGTTGTTGTCCATTTCTTTTCCTTTTTTTCTTTCTCCTTTCTCCCTCTTCTTCCTTTTTAATGTTAGCCATTGTGGCAGGTTTATAGTGGTATCTCATACTGGTTTTACTTGCATTTCACTATGACTAAGGCTGTTGGGCATCTTTCCATGTGCTTATTTGCTGTTTCTACATCATCTTTGGTGAGATGTCCATTCAAATCTTTTGCCCACTTAACATGGTACATCGGTTGTTTTTTTTTTTTTTAAGATTTGATAGATTTCAAAATATTTTATACCCAAGTCTTCTGTTGGATATGTTATTTCTGAATATTTTCTCCCAATCTTGATCTTGTCTTTTCATTCTCCTGATATTCTTTTGCAAAGAAAAAAGCTTTTAAGCTTAATAAAGCTCAATATGTTCATAAGAAAATAGAAGTATCCTAAGTTTGATGTCAAATATAAAAATTACTTTTAACCTGAAGTTAATTGCTGAACAAAATGTGAGGTTTGGGTTGAGGTTAACTTTTTTCCATGTAGATATTTGGTTGTTCCAGCTTTGTTTGTAAAAAGCATTGTTCTGTCTCCATAAAAATCCGTTTGCACATTTGACAGAGCCCTCACCCTTGCTACTTCAAGACTTATCCCCTTCCAACATTCTCTTTCCCATTTATTTCTTTTAGAAGTATCCTACTTAGCATGATACTAATGCTACTCTTCTCCTCGTGTATTTTCTGTCTCCTATCCATCAGACGAATATAAACTTTAAGGCTTTCAAATGCTTTATAAATATTTGTTGAATAAGAGAGTGAATATACTCGACATAGGTTTTATTTATGAGAGAGCCAAAAGTGAGCAAAAGAGAGCGATCAAGAATGCTGTGTCATCTGCTAGGGTTGAGCCAGGCCAAAGCCTGGAGCCAAGAACCCAGTTCAGGTCTCCCACATAGTGGCACAGCCCCAATTGTTTGAGCTGTTACCTGCTGCTTCCAGGGTGCACATTAGTATGAACCTGGAATTGGGGGTGCAGCCCGAACTTGAAGCCAGGCACTCTGATATAGGATGTGAGAAGAAGTTGAGACATCATAATTTCTATGCCAAATATGTACCTCTGAATCTACTTTTTCCCCTTAGGCCAAATATTACAGCAGTCCATGCTTCATATGATAGTCACAGTGACATTTTAGAAGTATCTGCTCAAAGATTGCTCTGATGAATTGAAATGAAAATCATGTCTTTAACACAGTAGCACTGCGTGGTCTGATGCCCGCTTACTTCACAGCCCAGGGGCTTCCTCTCGCTTCTCTCGGGCACTCGCCCAGCTGCCTTTCTTGCAGTTCTTTGAGGACACCGGGTTCTTCTTGCCTCAGGACTTTAACAAGCTTGGTCCTTTCTGCCCAGAACACTTCCACTCTCTACCTGCTCTTTTGAGTATCTGTGAGGTCTTAGTTTTTAAATGTAAGCCCTTTGTTGTTCAAGCTGCTTTGCTGGGGCCAGGCACTGTGGAGCAGTAGGCTAAGCCTCCGCCTGCGGCACCGCCATCCCATTCTGATCAGCTCTCTGGCCATGTGGCCATTTAGGGAGTGAATCAGTGGATGGAAAACCTTTGTCTCCGTCTCTCTCTCTCTCTCTCCCTGTAACTCTGGCTCTCAAATAAGTAAATAAAATATATTTTAAAGAAGCCCAGCTTTTGTTGAAGTTAAAAGAAGTTAAAATGTACTGAACACACCAGGCAATCTAGTCACAGTATGATATTTCCCAGGTTCATTAAACTAATTGTATTCCGGGTGTTTAATACTCTTTACTAAGGATTTCAGTATATTGACTACATTATAGATTTTTACGCCTTTATGCTCAGAAGTACAAGAGAAAAACTCTATTTTGTGGTGAGAGACTGAGGCTAGGAGGGGGAGGAGTGAGGGAAGTGAGGAAGGTGGATGAGAGAAGCAGATGTTATAATGACCAGTCTCTTACAGGAAACTTAAAACACAAGGAGGAAAATCATGGCATCTTCACAAAGAGCATTCCAGACACTCCGATCTTAAAACTGCCGGGCAATGTTACTTTCTTGATTCTTGCATTGTCGGTAAAGTAGCTATTAGGAAGTGTGGGTTCCAGTTGGAAAAGGATAATCCAGAGATGTAAAAGGACTTTTGGAAATGAATTTGGAATGATAACCAAATGAAAATGTGGTAATTCATAGCTCCCACTGTGGCAATTCTTGGATTTTGTTTCAATTCAATGGAATAAGAAGTATTTATTAAATAAATGTTCATGCTGGTATTTGGGGAGTATAAGGTTAAATAAGCGAGTTCTGCCTCTAGGGACAGTATAGATTTCTGAGTGGGGCGTTGGGGGGCAGATACATGTAGTCTACCACCTATCAGTGGAGCCTGTGAATAATGAATGCAGAGTGTGATAGAACACAGATGAAGAAGCAATTAACTTAAGCTGAATGGTAAGTGAATCAGGAAGTATTTTACAATAGATGGTATCTGACAGCTTTTTAATCACTGTAACTAAAATACATGTGAAGGCAGAAGACTGATTTCTGGTTCATGGTTTTGCAGCTTGAGAGTAAAGACTGGGAGGGCCCATTGGTCTGTACCTGCTGAGGTCAGTACATGGGGAAAGGAGCAGAGGGGCACGTAGTGAGCCAGGAAGCAGAGACAGGGAGTACACTTGGTCATATCTGTGTGATCTTTCCTTGTAAAGCCTCCATGATTCATTTATGGGACTCTACACTGTCAGCCTAATGCAATCTAATTACTTCCCAAAGCTCTGACTTCCAACAGTGTAACTGGATCAAGTTTCCCCCAGTAACTAACAACAGTGCATGACTTGGGGACTGCATGTCTGTATGATCTAGGGAGACAAATCCAGTTCAAACCATAGCACATGGGGACACTGAAGAGAAGCATTTTGGATTCCCTGAAGTGGCATTGTTAATGAGTCTGCTATTCTTAATGGGAGGAAATAAAAAGCAGTGTTGTGACTGAAGTGTGGAGTGTGGGTAAGGAGGAGGTGAGTTTGTCTACTGTCTCATCTATGACTCTTCTGTGAAGGTGTCTCTACGCTGGGATACTATTCTTCCTCTTATTCCCTGAGATATTTTCTCTGGAATCCTTTGTAGACTATGGGTTTCCATAGCATCAGTGTTTTTTTTGATTCATTCATTTTTTATTCCCTCATTCATTCATCAGATATTTAATTGGTACCTGTCATATACCAGGCATTGTGAAAAGTTCGCTTGTAGACACAATAATAAGGATAAGCATCTCCCCTGGAGTTTATGCACTAATGGAAAATATAGAAAGAAAACAAATACTTGTTCATATAGCTCACTGAAACTGTACTGTATGCAACTAAGGAGACATAGTGGATAATGTTAGTTTATTGAGCCAGTATATACATTGGTCCATTTTCTATTGCTATAAAACAATGTTTGATGCTGGATAATATACCAAGAGGAGACTTACTTAGCTCACAGTTTTGAAGGCTGAAAGTCCATCCTACATTGTGCCAGCCCTTGTGAAGGCCCAGTAACTGTGACACATAATGGTTGATGTCATGGTGGGAGCTCATGCCAGAGGTAGATACCACACGGCTAGACAGGAAGCCAGAGAACAAGGAGGGGTCAGGCTCATTCTTGAATAAAATTCTCTGTGGAAGAAACTAACTGGAAATACATGAGGACTATATTAATTTCTTCCGTGGGTAGTGCTCCCATTGACCTAATTATCTTTCACTGGGTCTACTTGCTGAAGATTCTGTACTACTTCTCAACAGTGCCATCCTGAAGACCAAGATTTCAAAACATGAACCCTAGGGGAAACATTCAAATTATATCCAAACCATAGCAACAAGAATTTGTTGTTCATGCACTATGTGTGATAACAGCTGGAGCTACAGCAGTCAATAAAACAGATAAAAGCACTTGTTTTATAGGAGCAAATGGCAAAGAGATCTGATCTTATCTGAGAGTAAGGAATATATTCCTTATATATACAAGTTTTATATATATATATATATACACACACACCCTCACTAGCCATTGTGCGTGTGTGTGTGTGTGTGTGTGTGAGAGAGATGCCTTACTTGAAGGAACTGAGAAAAAGTGAGGAAGGTGAGGAAGTGAAGATAGTGTGAAAAGCTGTCAATAGTATAGCCTGGAACCAGGCATTCAAACTCACTAAGCGCTATTTCACCTCTGATTCTGAGACATAAATGTCTGTAATATTTATTGTAGTTACATGAGTTTTAAATGAGATAATGTATGTAATATGCTTTTATGATCAGCAACTCAAATTTATTTTTTTAAAATTTTATCTCAGGTATAAAAATTTTATGTATTTTCTATATACAGACACATGCTCCTTCCCCTTTTCCTCCTCCCTCTCCTATCCCCATTCTTAATTTTTACAATGATCTGTTTCAGTTAACTTTATACTCATAAAATTAACCCTACAGTAAGTAGAGAGTTCAACAAATAGTATGAGGAAAAAAACACTGTTCGTCAACTGTCAAGACAAGGGATGTATGTGCTACAGAGGGCATTACTGTTAATATTCCTAGATGGTTATGGGAGTCTTAATTGGCTTTTCTGGAGCAGTCATGTGACACAGCCAGACATGCACAAGTCAACAGCAGACATGGACAAATAGATTGTGATCAACTAGGAACTGAAATGTATGAGTCATTAATATGAGGTTGGGTATGGAAGAGGTGGGAGAAGTGCAGACCAATTCAGATAACAAAAGAAAATGTAGGGGCAGGTGTTTTGTACAGCTGTTAAACCACTGCTTGGTTTGCTTATATCCAATATCAGAGTGCTTGGGTTCAAGTCCCAGTTTCACTTATGATTCCACTTTCCTGCTTTTGCACACTCTGGGAGGCAATGGGGGGTGATGGCTCAAGTATCTGTGTCCCTGCCATGCATGTGGCAGGCCCACATTGAGTTCACAGCTCCTAACTTTGGCGTGACCCAGCCCTGGCTGTTGTGGGCATGTGGGGAATGAACTAATAGATGGAAGATCTCTCTGTGTCTCTGTCTGCTTGCTTTCCACATAAATAAAACAGAAACAAAAATTTTAAAAGGAAACTAATTAAATTGTTTAGACATTCGTGTCTCATGTTAGCACTTGGGATTAAGGAGGTCCCAGGAATTGGTGTCAAAATGTGCTAAGACCTTGAAGAAAACAAAAAGTGGAGAATGTTGACGGTGACACTACTGGGAGATGGTGTCCATACAGAGACACACAGTTCAGGGAAGGTTTTTAGACATAGACGAGAAGACTTAGAAGAAAAACATCAAGTCTGCAGAACAGCAAGGAAGCTACTAATTTCAAAATACTCAGAGTTAAGAGTTGTTCCAGGAGCAAAGTTAGATTAAGTAGCCCCAGCAGCCACTTGTCATCTGCTTGTTAACTTTTTTTTTTTTAATTTGGACAGGCAGAGTGGACAGTGAGAGATAGAGACAGAGAAAAAGGTCTTCCTTTACCGTTGGTTCACCCCCAGTGGCCGCTGCGGTTGGCGCACCGCGTTGATCCAAAGCCAGGAGCCAGGTGCTACTCCTGGTCTCCCATGCGGGTGCAGGGCCCAAGCATTTGAGCCATCCACTGCACTCCCAGGCCACAGCAGAGAGCTGGACTGGAAGAGGGGCAACCGGGACATAATCTGGTGCCCCAACCAGGACTAGAACCCGGTGTGCCAGCGCCGCAAGGCGGAGGATTGGCCTAGTGAGCCGCGGCGCCGGCCATGCTTGTTAACTTTATAATAATCCGTTGTCCAAGCTATATTTGCCTTCTGCACAGGCCAAATAAGTGAATTAAATAAGGAGTAACATATTCACCACTTTACACTTGCCAGTTCTTTCACTAATACTTGTTGTTCTCTCCGTAATACAGCATTGCTGTAAGGGGAGGAGGGGACTTCTATTTGTAACAGCTGGTAATATCTCTTACTCAGTGCTTAGGGAGTGAGTGGATTCTGCCAGCTGCCAAATGTAGGAACTGGGAAATGAACACTGGGTTGGTCTGTGGACCTAGTGGTGGCGCCACTGAGATCCTTAGGCCAAGTTGCCAAGGGTCCGTTTATTACCTGATTACTAACGTCTTCATTTTGCCAGGAGACCACAGTGGGATCTTGGTCGATGTGCATTGGAGGTAATTCAGAGTTAGTGTCTAGCTGTAAACAATCTTGGTGTTTTCTTTCCCCTAATGTAGTTTCCCTGACTTGTTGGTGGCTTCAGGCCCGTTTGAAGACCTGGAGGGACAGTTACAGTTATTGCACAGGGTCGGGTGCTGCAGAATTGTTTTCCTTCAGTCAAGATACTGTGATCCTACATCAAGGAGCCTCCAGTCAGGTTTCTGGACCCCATATTTGGAGATTTCCCTATTCGATAGATCAAAGGATATTATAATTTGCTGCTCATCTATTTCATTCCTAGTGGTACCTTAGGTGATTAGCTGCAGTCAAACATGTAAAAATTTTCAGATTATCATTTTGTCTTGCTTCTCAGTAAATCATTGCATTCCCCTGTTCCCACTGTCCACTTAGTGACAATTAAATACTTAGTTACTATCTCTCTGGGATCCTGCTCTCCCTACTGAAATAAAGAGCCAAAACCTTGGCTGTCCTGAGATTTTCAAAGATGCTGATCTTCCTTTATTGTGTTTCTCAGTTCTCTGGTGAAAGAGTGTCCTCTGGGCCATCTTGGGAGAACAAATGCCTTCCTAGCAAGTGTGTGGACAGGAGCACACAATAAATTCACTCCAATGTTCCTGTCTGAGGATTTTTTTCTTTCATTATTTTGTAGCAATTTTTTGCGATCTCAATCTCACATTAGATTTGTAATATCTAGTAAATATAGTCATATCAATAAATTAGTCTCTAGTCACAGTTATATTCCAACATCTTTGATCTAACACCCCTAGCACTCATTCTCACATATAGATTAGGTCTTTAAATAATTAGCTAAATTTTGCAATTCTGTTGAAGCATAAGTGATCTGCTACCTTTTCAGACATTGCACTATCCCCTTGGAATATTAGACTTTAATTACAGGAATAGATGCAATTAGGGCATCTTGTTAATACAATGGCTTTTGCATAGCATCTGCTTCAGATGAGTTACAGTGTCTTCCTACAAGGGAAGGTGATTGTTTTAAGAGAGGCTCAGAGTAAATTGGAGATTGAAATTCTCATTTTCATTAGAGTTCACCCAGCATCTTCATATCAAGAATTTGAGTCCCACCCTTTTCTAAATGGTGCCTTGACTTCACAAAGGAGACTGTGTGAGTGTACATTTAATTTCTTTTTCAATTCTTCAGCATGCACAATTGAGTTTTTAAATATTTATTTATTTGAAAGTTGGAGTTATACAGACAGAGAAGGAGAGGCAGGTGGGGGGGGATTAGCCTATTGAGCCTATTGAGTTTTCCATCTACTGGGTCACTCCCCAGTTGGCTGCAATGGCTGGAGCCATTGCAAATCCAAAGCCAGGAGCCAGGAGCTTCTTCCAGGTCTTCTCATGTGGGTACAAGGACGCAAACACTTGGGCTATCTTCTTCTACTGCTTTCCCAGGCCATAGCAGAAAGCTGGATCAGAAGTGGAGCAGCTGGTACTTGAATTGGCATCCATATGGGAAGCTCTTACTGCAGGTGGCAGCTTTACCCACTACACCACAGTGCCGGCACCAACAGGTGAATTTTGTGTCTGATTTTGAGCAAGTCTATTGTATAGCTTCAAGAAATAAAATATTAACCTTAAAGCCATCATAGAAGTTCTCATTTTCTTGACCTGAGAGTTGACAAGTCCTGAGCTTTCACTTTTACTTTAATCTCATTTCACTCTAGTGCCAGTAATAACAGTAAAATTGGATACCTCCAGATGACAAAGATCAGCATCCCATTTTTAATTGACAAGGAGTTCAACAGAATGTGTTAGATCAATGGTGCAACCAATCAAGCTCTAGAATTTTTATTTTAAGGTTCTATTTCCTGATCTTACAGTGCCAATTGCTATATCAGTTGGGTCAATTAAAGAAAAAAAATCTACACTAGGAATTTATACACCATGAGTTTTATACCAAGAACTGAAAAGAAGTAAGTATTGGAGGGTTACCAATAAAAATCAAAACATGGGTATCACCCACATAAGACAAAGGCAGGAGGCAGCTACTACTTCAAAGCTGGGGGAACAAAAGCTACCATAACTAGGACTTGAGCTGAGGGATTCTGCAGAGTTGGGTCTCTGTAATGAGGTTGATCTTGGGAGTGTTTAAAGGTACTGGTTGCCAGAGCCAATTGTTGATTTTGAGGTGAATCCCCATTGCTTTGGTCACAGAAACAGGAGCAGTAAGAACACAGCAGCAACATCCTTCCCTACTACTTTGCTTTCCTACCTACCTCCTTGTACTGCCTCTTACTGACAGGTGAGCCAGCTGGCAAATGAGTTTCCAAAGTACAATCTGTAGAGCCTTGACCTAGGCGTTACTAAAAAGAAATAGTCAGTAGAAGAGCAGATTTGTAGCTGAATGATGATAGGCACGTGACCAACCCACAAGCCACCTAAAGGATGAGCAGGAGTTAGGACAATAGGAGGGGTGGTCCTAAAAGAATCAGCCAGAGGGAGTGACATATGCAAAGACCAGGAAGAAGAAAGAAGGGAAGATTTAGGCAACTGAAAACAAACTCATATCCTTTGCTTTACATAACCCAGAAAGACTGGTTAGTGGACATTCCTAATGAGGAATTATCAAAACACTGATTCTTAGGTTACTAATAATGTACGCCTGATATTATTACAGTAACAGTAAATAGTTTATAATAGTAAATACGTTTACCTATCTTTTATATTTCCAAAATTTAGCAGCTAAAAATTATTTAAAATAATCTGGCTAATGTTTGTAGTTTTGTCTTTGCTTCTGTTCTCATTCTCTGTATATAATATCTATATATATACACACACAAATATATTTATATATAAAACAGTAAAGCAAATCAAAGAAAACCAGGTTCAAGTGGTTTACCTTTTTTTTTTCGCCTCAGAGGTTTATTTCATAGAAAATTTCATGTGAAAGGTAATGTGTTGTATTTCAAAAGTTTTAATTTCTTTCCATGAGAAGAACCAGCTTAGGCATCTATACAATGTAAAGCAGTTTTAGTTATGTGACCATAGCTCCGTGTTTCCAAAGGCCTTTAATCCCCACTTATCTGTAACAGAATCAAAGACAACATGTATGGGGACAAGCCCTTGATAATAAAAGGTATTTTACTCACTTACCTGCACCTGTCGGATTGAGAAATGTGGAGGAACTCCCAGATTGGTCTTCTCACCTCGGCTATAGCATTTTACTAGTTGGATCTGTGCTTAAATAGATGCCTGGAATGCAAAAAGATCTCTGTGAGTGAGATCCCAGTGGAAAGAACAGGTCTTCAAAGAGGGAGGTGCCTTTCTCTGAAGGGAGGAGAGAACCTCCACTTTGACTATGACCGTGTCTAAACAAGATAAGAGTCGGAGAACTCAAGGGGCTTCCATAGCCTTGGAAACTCATAACTGGTGCATAGGGAGATTACTGATGCCATAAACAGGAGTGTCAATTGGTAAAGTCAACAACAGGAGTCACTGTGCACTTACTCCTCATGTAGGATCTCGGTCCTTAACGTGCTGTACACTGAGGCTTAATGCTATAACGAGTACTCAAACAGTATATTTCACTTTGTGTTTCTATGGGGGTGCAAACGACTGAAATCTTTACTTAATGTACACTAAACTGATCTTCTGTAAAAAAAAAAAAAAAAAAAAAAAAAAAGAAAGAAATTTTCAATTCCCAACTTGACACTCACTGGGATTAAACATGACAATAGGTCTGATCTGATTTCATCATCATTTTAAAAAAATCATCTATTATTTTTCACTTTATGTTTCTGTGTGGGAGCAAACTGTTGAAATACTTACTTAAGGTATACTAAGCTGATCTTCTGTATATTAAGATAATCGAAAATGAATCTTGATGTGAATGGAAGGGGAGAGGGAGTGGGAAAGGGGAGGGTTGTTGGTGGGAGGGACGGTATGGGGGGGGAAGCCATTGTAACCCATGAGTCGTACTTTGGAAATTTATATTCATTAAATAAAAGATAAAAAAAAAAAAAAAATAGATGCCTGGAATGGCTACTTGGGCACCAATATCCTCTGGCAAGCAATGCTATACAAGCCACTTCTGAGTTTTACTCTTTAGAACTCACTGAAGCCTCAAATTCCTCAGAGCTGGTTTGCTCCATGTGCTGAGTACATGATACATGGCACATTAGCTATAGAATAGTGTGCTGATTTAGGGATTTATGGTTTTGTTTAATCATCTGTCATCATGAACTGTCAAAAGTAAAGCTCTAATCTGGTTCTGTGGCTTCCTAATGCCTCTCATGCTTTTCAGTATCCCCTGGAAGTTGACAATATTTTTTCCCTTTCTTTCATTTAATTTTTCTTATTGTGCCCTTGTACACATTAGCTGTAGATAATTAAGAACGGCTTTTCCAACTCTACTATTTTCTTTCCTTGCACAGTATGAAACAAAGGCTTCCAGCTTACCTAATTTTCTCTTTCATTATAAACAAAAACAAGAAGCTCAATTAGAAACATAAAAGAATGCACTGTGCCTCTTCCCAGGTGCCTGAATTTATTAGAAGCGATTATTTCTAACAGAATTGCAGAGACACAAAAATATGTTTTTAGGAAGATTGAGTGGTGTTCTTGAAGAAAGTGTGACCATCTCTTGCTAGAGATTATAGTAGAGATCATTGGTCGTTGTCCCTGGGTAATTAAGAGATTACTCAGAAGAAGGGGTAGAAGTGTGTTCAAATTCTAGTGAAGAAACATCACACTAATGAATAAACAAATATGTTCTGATGAATAAATGAGCACGTTTATGCTTTGCTGTGTCTGAATTTTAATGAAAAGTTCTGCAGAGTTAGCAAGCATTTGCATATTACAGATTGTATTCAAAGCAAAAAGCTTTGTATTATATCTGACAAAAAGATTGTGTTCAAAGTGGAAAAGCTGCTAAGTAGTTCTGCATCAGACACTTCCCCGTGGGACTTGGCAAGGGGCATCATTCTTGTTCCCACACCTGGTGCACCTTTGTACCTGCCCCTTAGCTCTCCATCTACGTCTATACTCGAGAAAATAAAAGGATCTTTGGGACAACTGAATTAGCCTATGGGAGCATGCTGCAGATTCTCCTTTTTTTTTGGGGGGGGGGGGAAGAAAGGGGGTTATTTTGCTTTGAGCCAATGGAAGCAGTGTCACTCCAGAGAGCCTCAAACAGAGACTGAGAATGTCTCAAGAAGGTGTAAGTGACATCTGATTGTAGGTTGGCTGATGTCTGGTTATGCAGTAGACTTATTAGGCCCTCCATGTGTCTACTTGAAAGCAGATAACAGAAGTACAAGACTACAGGGAAAAGGGTTCCTAGCAGCATCACTCAGGGGCAGGAGGTCAGCGTGTGGTGGATGAGGCCATACTGTCTCCATCAGGGAACCGAGCATCAGCAGGGCTCCCTGGACAATCTGCTCATACACCCCTTGTGAGAGTGCAAGGCCATGACGCAGAAAGCAACTGGAGAGGAGAAGGGGTGACCTAGAGGAGGGAGACAGAGGAGGTAGAGAAATGCAGGCGCTCACTCTGGTGTTCCCCAGGTGCTGGTCGGAGCTGGGAGAGCCACAGAGCAGTAACCTACATTTGAGGGGTTAGATTTGGACTGTACTTGATTTTACTGGACTAGATTGTGTTATTTCTGAAACTGACTATAAATCTTTAACATCTGTGGAAAGTGTCCTTAAAGGGAAAGCCAGGGAGGTGTAACACAATTCATTTAAAGTGCAGTCTGGAGAAAAGAAGCTTCCCGCGTTTTTACCCCTTGGAATGAGACCATCCGATACCTGGATGAGGAAGTGCATGGCGCCATTCCTCACCGCGTCTCCGTTTTCATCCTCTGTCACCGTTTTCTTCATTCGCGTCGTTTAGTTTCACTGGCTCCAAGATCTCTCCCATCTTAGAACTTGCTGTTCCTTCTGCCTGCCTGATTCTTCCTGGATCTTCCTGTTAGAACCGAATAGGACTTGGCTCCCCAAACTCATGCAGGCATTTGAACCCCACAGTCTTGCGACAGTTTATAGATTAATGCCGACAGTTGATGGATTACGCTGGAGACTTGAACTAGTTATGTGGCTAGGGGGTGGGAAGTCTTTGAGTCCCTGGGAGCTCGCCCTCGGAAGGTGGTTCTTGCTAGACTGTTGGCCATGTAAGCCAAGTTCAACCTAGCTTCTCTGCTTCCTGGCTCACCGTGTGATCATTCCCCCCGACCTGTTCCGCTACTGTCACACTTCACCAGAAGCCAGCCTAGCCGGGCCACCCGATCCTGACCTGCGAACCTCCAAACTGTGAGCCAAACAAGCCCTTTCCTTCCAGACAGTTGCTCTCGGGGATTTTCGTTAGAGTAACGGAGAGCGGAGTGATACCCTTGGCAAGGCTGGAGCCCGTATTTCTGCAGGCCGAGCTCAGGTGTCTGTCCATCCGAGAGATGCTTCCTGAGTGCTGTGTAGTGTTACTCCCCAGCTCTCTTAGGGCGGCTTCATCCCCTCACCTGTGCAGCCCTCACACCGTCTGCAATTATTGTAATCCTGTCTTTACTTCTTTCTTGATATTGGGCCCATTTTATTACAGGGCCTGTGATACGCCCACTCAAGAAACATGTATTAATGAATGAGAGAAATAAGCCTCATTAATTCAAGAGAAGCTTTTTGGTCACTGGTAAACAGGAAAAATTGCTCCTGTAACTCTCCAGCAAATGTGAACCGGTGGCTAATGATGGCATTAATTTAGGCTCTGCCTCAGGGCTGTTCGCTACAGGGAAACAAATGTTTCGATCAGTTCTGTTTCTGTTAGGATGAAATTATTTCTCATAGACAAAATGAAATAATAATTTGTACTTACTATGCACCAGCTTTTTTGACATTTGCTCACTCACCTTTCAAAACCCTTAAGGTCAGCATCACCCTTTAATGGACTCAGAATCTAGGGCTGGTGATGGTGGGTGATGATTAGTTTGTTGTGCACGTGTTGTACCTAATCGGAACGCCCTATTACTGTGCATTTCAAAAACTCTCGGGGCACTAGCAGCATCATATGCGACATCACCGGTGGCTTCCTGAAATGGAGGTCCCCTAACTCACTCTGTTGTGGCTTTGGCTCGCAGGATCAGGGGCTCCTCACAACAAAGCTTTCACCGTGCTTTGCCTGTGTTGCTTGGACAGACCCCCGTATCCCTAACAAATGTAAACTGCAAGGTGGTCTTGCACTGGTTGTCTGAGCAGAGGATGGTCTGTGTCAGTGATTCACTAAAAAGTGGCCCCAGCAGGAACTGGTAAAGGCATAGGGGAGGCAGGGCGGAGCAGGGCAGAGGCTGAGCCAGGGACCGTCTCAGGCAGAGCTCTGGGGGAGGCTGTGGCCAGTTCTTGCTGGGGTCTTGCTGAGTGAGTGGAAGGGCAGCTGAGAGTGGCCTTGACCTGAAGTGAGGAGATGGCTGGCATAGTGTTGCGCTGGGGTCGGGAGGTGGGGAGATGCAGCTGTAAATGGTTTCTGGCTCGCTGGTCCTGCTGCCCAACCTGTGCCAACATGCAAGGGCACCCAGTGGAACACAATCGCTGTGGACTTAGGAGGCAGGCACCCACCAAAGCCTGAACAAGGGCATGCCAAGTAGAAGGGGTGCCGGGGTATCTAGGAGGAGCACTGACCGATCATAATGAACTCATTTTAAAGGAACGCTAAATTCCTCTTGTACAAGAAACAAAACCTCGATGTTTACTTTAGGTCCTGAGTGGGCCACTCTTGAAGCTCCAGTGCGGAAGAGTTTCACAGAGACGGCAGGTGGCTGGAGCCGAGGTGTGGGTCCCAGGGAGCAAGGCACAGGAAATGGAGCCCCCATGGGCTGCTCTCCGACTCCTCTGTTTCCTCTTCAGGCCTAAACCTGCGCACGTTTGTGCCAAGCTGCCCAGGCCCTCCCAGCCCCTTCACACTGAGAGCTTCCCTGTGTATTACCGACTCCGAGTCAGACTTGATCTATGCCCTGGGTTCTCTGATCTCTCTCCCAATACCTCCCTTTCTCGTGCCGGCAGACCCTGTGGCTGCCTGGTTGGGCAGGTCTGCCTGTCTTGTGCCTCTGTGTGTGTGTGTGTGTGAATCACTGCCGGGCCTTCTTTTTGGTGAGAGCTTCAAATGCCGAGATGGCTCGGGCAGTCGCTGATTTTTATATTCCTTCCCAAATCCAATACTTTAACTTTTCCTTTTGAATTTAAGTACTGATAAGTAAAGTTGAATGTGCTTTTAATTTTTGTTGGAGTTCAAATTAATTTGACAAACATAGGAAAACCTCAATCAGTTAAGTACAGTGGAATCCAATTTGTCATTATTGGCCAGAGCTGAGTTCAATTTATAGTTATTTGCCATAAGTAATTCCTTACCTCAAAAAAGGCAAGCATAATGTTTTAAATATTTTGGAATGATCGATTCAACAATAAATACTGAATTAATGCGATGGTTAATTTTATTTGTTAGCTTGACTGAGGCATGGTGCCCTGACATGTGGCCAAACATTATTCTGGCTGTTTTGGTTAAGATATTTTTTGAGTGAGAGTAATGTTTCAGTTGGTAGACATAGAGTATTTTTTATCAGCGGACTGTGAGCCCTGTCAGTTGTAGGAATCTGGGGCCGGAATGAGCAGATAGAAGCTCGCTCTCTGTCTCTGTGACATGCGTGAGAAAGAGAGAGAGAAACTGTGTATATAAGGGTCATCAAAAATTTCATGGAGAATGGATATTATGAAGAAGGTATGCCTGATTTTTAAAATATACCTCTATTGGGGCCGGCGCTGTGGCGCAGCAGGTTAATGTCCTGGCCTGAAGCGCTGGCATCCTACCTGGGCGCCAGTTCTAGTCCCGGCTGCTCCACTTCCAATCCAGCTCTCTGCTATGGCCTGGGATAGCAGCAGAAGATGGCCCATGTCCTTGGGCCCCTGCACCCATGTGGGAGACCTGGAAGAAGCTTATGACTCCTGGCTTCGGATCGGCACAGCTCTGGCCATTGCAGCCATCTGGGGCGTGAGCCATCGGATGGAAGACCTTCCTCTCTCTCTCTCTCTCTCTCTCTCTACCTCTACCTCTCTGTATAACTCTTTCAAATAAATAAAAAATAAATCTTTAAAAAAATACCTCTATCATTAGCCTGCGGTTATGACAATGTTATTACTTCTAGACGCCAGAGACCATTAATGCAAAAAAAGGCCATCAAATGGTGGGACAGTATGGGATCCTATGGCGGTTTTCCAGATGAGCTATGATGTGCTTATGTTAATTATTTTTAAAACTTAAAAATTCTTTGGGGGAGGCCGACGCCGCGGCTCACTAGGCTAATCCTCCGCCTTGCGGCGCCGGCACACCAGGTTCTAGTCCCGGTCGGGGCGCCAGATTCTGTCCCGGTTGCCCCTCTTCCAGGCCAGCTCTCTGCTGTGGCCAGGGAGTGCAGTGGAGGATGGCCCAAGTGCTTGGGCCCTGCACCCCATGGGAGACCAGGAGAAGCACCTGGCTCCTGCCATCAGATCAGCACGGTGCGCCCGCCATGGTGGCCATTGGAGAGTGAACCAATGGCAAAGGAAGACCTTTCTCTCTGTCTCTCTCTCTCACTGTCCACTCTGCCTGTCAAAAAAAAAAAAAAAAAATTCTTTGGGGGAACTCTAGGCCTCCAAGGAGTACGTGGGTGGATCCCAGGGCTGCGTAGCTTCCCCCGGGCTTTTCCTCCAGAGGGCAGGGCGGTGCAGGAAGGGGACTCTCTGAGGGTTGAGACTTGGCAGCGTCTGTGCTGATAATGGGCACCATGTGTGTGACTCAGGGGCCCTAACAACCTCTGGTGTTCTGAAGTAGCTGGAAATCCCATTAACATCCCAGTCAGTAAGAAAACTCGGGGTTTGCGAAGGCTCTCACAGGTGGGTGAAACGGGGACATTTCTTTCTCCATACATTGCTTATTGCGCAGCCCATCATTTTTAGGGTGATTCAGACATGCAAACTGAGTTTTTGATGCCAAATTCTCTGAATGAGTTGGCTGGATCTCCAGGTTAAAATTAAACAAACAAAAAAAAGGAACTAGGCATTTTTTTTTTCCTGCAAAGAAAAAGGAGGAATTATGGTGAGAGAGAACTTTACAATCTGAATGGGGTTTCCGCATGGCCTCGTCTTGATGCAGCTGAACACCCAGCTCCAACAGCCTGGTATGTGGTTATTCTGGTGGAGCCAGGGAGGGCCTTAGGTGTTGTCTATGGTAGAAAGATAGTTAGGACTATGTGTATGCCTAAGTAATTTTGTAAGGAAGGACGTGGTTAGCTGGACACTTAATCCAAACACTAAGATCATTTATGTTAATGAGAATCTTTAAATTGTTTGTAGACTTTTAAGAGTGTAAGTTTTGGAGACACCTCTGAGACTAGTGATTTAATATCCCTGCATCAGTGCCTGTGAAGGCCGCTCAGAGTCTTCAGAAGTATTAGAAGTTTTTAAAATTTAAAGGGCATTTTGTGTGAATTTTGATTTTCAAGCATATGATCAACATATCAAACTTACAGGAGATGATTTTGTGAAACTTACTAAGTTATTCAGTGCCCAGCTGCCGTTATGGGAAGAGTGGAACCTGCTCCCTTTGCTGGACATACCTCATGGCTCCTCCCTTCACCTGCGCTCACAGGTGCACCTCCAGAGAACGGCCTGTCCCCTTCCTTGATGTTTTTTCATCTTGGTTCTTAGCACCATATAAAGTACCATAGCTTTCCCTCCTTCCCTCCCTGCCCTCTTTCTCTTCAGAAATATGAACATGAAAATGCATTTTAATTTTTTAAAATTTTCACTTACTGGAGAGAAAGAGAGTGAGAGTGAGCTTCCATCTGCTGGTTCACTCCCTAAATGCCTGCAACAGCAGCCAGAGTGAGCCACGCAGAAGCAAGGAGGTTGGGAATCATGTCGGGTGTCCCACACTGATGGCAGGGACCCAAGCCCTTGAGCCCTCACCTGCTGCCTCCCAGGGTGCGCCTTAGCAGGAGACTGGAATTGGGAGCAGACCTGGGACTTGAACCCAGGCACTGTGGCATGGGCTGTAGATGTTGCAAAAGGTGTCTTAGCTTTTGCCACATGCCTGCCCTAAAAATACATTTTTGAATGGAAATTATATTTAAAAAATAAATACGTTTGTATATCTTTGCACTGAATGATATAACTTGGATATATGTCCAAGTTTGTATATATGAAGCCTACCTCATTCTTCTCAACTTCTGCTTATTGGTATTCCAGTTGGTGTACTTATTTATTTATTCTCTGACTGATGACTCCTTCCCTCTAGTTTTTTTCCTGCTGCAGTAACGCTCTCCTTACAAGCTTCCTTTCATACTTGGTTTCCAAGAGTATTTACAAGGAAGTAGAATTTCTGGGTCTTGTGGTATTGTTTCAGTGATTATTTTCTTTGGGTCACCTAGGCTCAGCTGAAGGACTGTCATTTGAGGTCTCCTACATGAAGGCCTTCGTGGGCTAATAGCTGAGAAGCCTTTACTCACACCTGCGTGACTTGGGGGTAACTCTATCTTTCCATGTGTCCTCTCTGTGTGGCCAGCGCAGGTTCCCTCATGACAGGTTGATCTCAGGGGAGTCAGCCTCTGATATGATGGCCATCTTCCCCGCCAGTGAGTGGCTTAAGGAGTAAGGTGCCAGGTTCTTCTGGTCTGGCCTTGAATGTATTTTAGCATCACTCAGCTGGGTTCCCTTTCACAGAAAGAAGTGACAGGGCCACCCACCGAGGTGAATAATGGGAGATCTGGTTCCCAAAGTGGGCCAAATTTGAACCAAATTGTTCATTGTATTTAGCAGATTAGTCCAAAGACTAATGTCAAATTAAAATGGAGATTTGGTGAAAAATAAGCCTCTATCAATATGTAGATAGAATGAGCACATTTAGCATTACAATGCTAGTTACCCAGTGATTTCCTCAAGTCTCTGAAACCATTTTGGGTTCTAAGTTGGTCCATGCCTAGTGTAATCAGGCAACGAGATCAGTTAGATCCAGGAATCCAGGCACTGCAGAACTGGAAGTGACTTGAGAAGTTCCCAGTTCACTTTTCATAGTTTATACATGAGGAAACTAACAGCCATGGGGCTTCTGGTGACGTGCTTAGGGTAATGGATATAAGCAGTTGTGGCAGAACTACGAGCACTCAGGACTGCCACAGGAACATAGAGGTGCTGTGTATAGGGGATGAGAAATAACTGGAACATATAAGGCATGGTATGTCCAAGAAATCTGTTCAGTGCTTTGGATTGCAAATCTTTTTATTTCTCCTAGAACTTTGCTAGGGGGTGAGATGCGGATGGGTGGGCACTAAGTGACTGCTATGGTTCTCATGATGTTCAAATGCTATCCAGTGGCAGAGCTCAGATTCCAAGTTTGAAGTGGGGCTGAGCCAGTGGGCTCCACTACTCATCAGGAGTTCTCTTTGGGGGCCAGAAATAAATCTGTATAATTTCCAGACACAGCTGTGGGCCACATGGGATCTGTAGTGCCTGCTGCAGCCCAAATTCCATGGCAATTCTACATCCAGGGGTAGAGGCATTGGATTTGTCCTGCTCCTTCCTCCACCCAGGATCAGCCTGATGCTGTCATCTAATTTTCTGTTCTGTATCCTCTCCTACACCTGATGAAACCTCACTGAGCCTTCAAACCCAACAGTAAATTCCCATGCTACTTGTTGTCCAACTCCAAAGTCTATTTCTGTTAGGTTGCTTAGAAAAGTACTTGGAGGGGCTTTTCTACCTGGGTTAATATTTGTTCTGTGCCAGTGGTTTGCTACAGTGGCTGCACATTAGAATCACCTGGGGCTGGGAAGAGGGATTTAAAACAAAATCCCTAAACCAAAACTGCAATCCAGATCCATTAAATAAGAATCTCTGGAGATGATATCCACTCACATGCATCCTTGTTGAAATTCTCCAGGTGATTTCAATGTGTAACTAAGTTTGCAAACATTGCTCTCCGTGTACACTATAATTTCCAAGAAGATAGGGGTGGAAATTAAATTCTCTTCTGTGTCTTGTGATCCTTAGCACAGGCTTGCTTACAGAGTGGTGAATTACAAACATCCATGCTTGGCCAATGCCCGGGAGACCCCAGTGCTCACATGTGTAATTAGTTAGCGACTTGGACCACAACTCTTTGCAGTCTAGATAGGCCGTGAGGAAGGCATTACGATGCAGGCTGTAGACTGAAATCCGGGTGCAGATCCATTGTCCCACTCAGCAGCTGCATGACCTTGGGAAATGAATTGAATGTTTGCTGCTGCAGTGTAGCCATATGTAAAATGGAGAAAAGTGCTTCACTTGCCTTGTAGGATTCTTCTGAGGATGAGCTTTTAAGAAAGGATTGTGGTAAACAACTTGTAGCATGAAGACTTCCTGATTAATATGTAGAAATACTCGGTTTTATTGACCATATACACATTGTTCTACAGCAGATCTAGAGAACTTTACTCATCTTTGCATGATTGAAACGTATACCCACTGCACTGCGACTCTCCATTCCCCCTTCCCCACAGCCCCAGCAATCAGCATTTCACTTTCCATTTCTATGAGTGTGGCTGCTTTAGATACCTCATGTAAGTAGAATCATCAGAATTTGTCCTTATGTGACTGGATTATTTCACTTAGCATAATGTCTTCCATGCAGTAGCATCTATCAGAATTTCCTTCCTTTAAAAAAAGACACTATTACAGTGTAAGAATGTTTTACATTTTTGTCAATGCAAGATTAGGTTACTTCCACCCCTTGCCTATTGTGAATAATTCTGTAGTGAGCATAAGAATCTAAGTGTCTCTTGCTGCTTTCAAAATTTTCCGTTTGCCTTTTCTTTAAAAAAAAAAAAAAGATTTATTTGCAAGGTAGAATTATGGAGAAGGAGAGATAGAGAAAGAGAAGAGACAGGAGAGTGGAAAGAGAGAGCATCCATCCACTGGTTCACTCCCCCAGTGGCTACAACAGCCAGCGCTGGGCCAGGCTGAAAGCAGGAGCCAAGATCTTCATCCAAGTCTCCCACTTGGGTATATAGGCCCAAGCACTTGAGCCATCTTCTGCTGCTTTCCCAGGTGTATTAACAGAAGCTGGATCAGAAATAGAGCAGCTAGGACTTGAACCCACACCTGTATGTGATGCCAGCTTCAGAGTTGACAGCTTAACCTGGCCACAATGCTGGACCCTATTTGTCTTTTTTGACAATTTGATTACCATGTGTTTCCATGTGATTTTCTTTAGAATTATTCCTTCTGGGATCTGCAGGGCTTTGTTAATCAGAATGTCTAATTGCTCCCCCAAAATATGGGAAATTTTTAGTCATTAGTTTTCCAAAAATAAGTTTCCTACCTCCTTTTTTCTCTTTTCCACTTCTGAGGTTTTCATGGCATCTGTATTGATATGGTTGGTAGTGTGACGTAATCCCTTGGGTTTTCTTTACTCTTTGTGCTTTTTTTCTTTAACTCCTCGGGATAGTTTTAAAGTGATCCAGCTTTGAGTTCACAGATCTTCCTCTTGAAACAAATCTGCTCTTGAACCCCTCTTCTGAACTTTACAAGCCAGTCATTTCATCCTTTAGGTCCAAAATTTATGTTTCCTACTTTAAAATATTTTACTCTATGTTGTTATCTGCTTTTGTCGATGCATTGTTTTTCTGAGCTGATGGAGCATGTTTAAAGGTTATTCTGAGTTTTTTTAGATAATTAATGAATTCCATTTCTTTAGAGTCCGTTTCTAGGGTTTCTTTTATCCCTTTGGTTAAGCCATGTTTTCCTATTCCTTCATATTCCTTGTTATCTTGTGTTAGGATAAATGCATTCGAAAGAACCAGTGTTTTCCCCAATCTTCCCTGGATTCATACAGCAAGAGACCTTCACTAGTTAGAGAGCCCAGCTATAGATTCTGGTGACCTCCCAAGTATTTTCTGAAGATGAGTCTTCTCTGGACTTATGGGCATAAATTAATTTCTAGTTTCTTTTTTTCTGCATCACCTAATACCTTGTTCCATCTTGTGTGTGTTTGCATCCTGTAGGTTGACTGGAATCGCTGTCTGCCAACCAGCTCTCGTATTCTTAGTGGCCCATGTAACTAGAGTGTACGGGTTTCCCATAGCCCTCGAAGTCACATTAGACAAAATCTCCTGAAGAAACTTGAACACAGAGCACATGCTGGACTGTCCCTTCCCCCGCTGAGAGAGCAGCCACAAAGTTGTGTTGGCTTCTGCCTGCTGTGGCATGGGTCTTCTGCGACAGCAGCACACCACTTGGATCTTGTTCTGTTCCCAGTGGTTCTCTGGCACCTAGAGTATGCTCAATCTTATTAACACTCCAAATTGGATGAGACAGACACTGGTCCCAGAGGCAGCCCCTGAAAAGCTAGGACAAAGGCACCAATTGTTTTTCTTTCCAGGGAGAAGTGGGGGATAAGGATTTTCTACCACACTTGTGCTGCGTTGGACATGGGGACCATGGCGAATGAGGGTCAGCTAATACATATCCTCACCTACTGCCCCCAGCTTGATGTTATTTCCTGTTTCTCACAGGGATGTTACAATATAATCTCTTGAGTATTGCCTACTCCCTTCCCCGTTGCCCAGAGAGTCTAAATGTTGACCTGAGTTTCGGTCTTCTCTTTCCTTCCCTGGCAAGACACTGATAATTTGGAATTATCCCCTGACTGCACTGGGCTATGCGAGGTGAAGGGGATTTGGTGAGTGGGTGTCACAAATTTTCCTACTGGCTTTGAAGAATCTGGTTTCATGCTTGTCCAGGGTGCAGGAGTCTCTCATCTTTTTTTTATCGATTTCTCACCAAGGGAATTTGTATTGTGGAATTAATCAGTCTCTGTAGGGTTATGAGGGTATGGGGGCTATCTATTCTGACATCTTGCTGATTGCATATCCCAAGGATGAGTGTTAATGAATAAATGACTTAGAAACATTCCTATCATTTAGTAAAAATTCTACAACTCCTAGCTATAGAGGCAGATACTCTTTGCTTCTTATATTTCCCATTACTTATTTGCCTTCAAAGATAAAAAATAAAAAGTGTAATAAGGTATGTTGATCCCAACTTCAAAAGCAAAAACAGAACTACATGTAAGCCACAGTGGTTCTGACTCGTGAGCACAGTGACACGTCAGTACAATCATTGGCCTTTATGAGGTTGGCCTGAGAAGCATTTATGGGCAACAAATAAACATCCCTGGTGCTTTATAACCGTTTCTGAACAGCATAACTTTCTTCCTGTGGTCTGTAGCTACAGTAATCCAGGAAGAACTAGACTAACAAAACTTATAAGACTAATAAATAATAACGTCAAACCAATACTTAGGCAGCCTATATTAGGGCCAGTTCTCATGGAAGTCACTGAAAATGCCATGGACTGACCTCTTCTCGTAAGACAGGTGCTACCTGGCTTCAAATTTACCTTTAGAGAGAGTTTCTAGATGGGAGTAGTAGTTTTATATGTGCATAAATGATAGCAATTTCTAAAGTAACACTCTGGTTAAGACACTACACCTGCATTTTTGAAAGAACTAAAGGGTATTATTCATAGGTAAGGTGGCATAAGAGGTTTAGAGCAACTAGAACTTAGTCATCTGCCTGAAGTCACCAAGAAACATCAAATCATTCATGGTAGAAGGTAAATGTCAAAGCCTGAGACTTTATCTATCCCTCTCCTAGCTCTCTCTGGAAGCCTCTCCGTTTTGGGTCTCCATTTTCGTTTGTCTGAACACCTCTGGCAGTGACTGATTGCCCAATGCCAGGCATAAGTGCAGTTATTGCTGTTGGGCATGGGTTAACAACAGTAGAAGGTGACAGCCACTCTACGGAATTACAAGTTAAGGATATTTTTCTCTGAAGGGAAATCAATGTTACTGGCAGGAGATCCTTTCTCTTCACAGTAAAGAAGAAACCAGTAGCTGTGTTTAGCGTGTATCTCATTTCTATCTCGTATGTCTGTTCATTTATTTTTCTTTCCTCTCCTTGATTCACATGGGTTGAAGTTTCTGCTTGAGGCCTGAACTCTACCACTCGTTAGGAGAAACACTCTTTCCAGACAGTCTAGAGGGAAGTTCCAAGGGCGCAGCTCAGGAAAGGGACAATCCTGTCAAAAGCTTTTTCCCCTAAAGCTTTCTGTGGTGTGACATGGATAGTGCATAATGATCTTGAAGATACTGTCCCACATTCTTCCCGGATTCCTCTTAGATACTTCTATTTAAAACCAGTAAATTCTGGGACGTTTAACACAGCTTGGCTCCCTTGGACTCCCCTGAGAGAGATGTCATTATTTCCCTTCAGTCAGAAAGGATTTCAGCTTCTTGAGGTCACCGATCTGTTGTACTGTGCAAGTGGGATAAGGGGGCAACTGCGCTGCATGTTTTCTGTTCCTGCTGTTAATTCTTGGGTAGAAGATTAGCTATTCCATACCCTGCTGCGGAATCCTGATTTTTACTTTTCACTACTTCATACAAGTTGGTATTTTTCTTTGTTACACAAGTGACCTTGAGAGGAGGCCTTGATCTCAGGGGTTTAGGTCCTTTGCATTTTCTCCTGGTTAGACCAAGAAATCTAGACATGGAATGCATCAGCTCCTGAAGCTTCCCTGGGGCTTTGGATCCTGCTACTTTGAATTTCCTGTATTCTTTCCTTTTAAACTGTGTGTGCATTTTTCGTGCACTTTGA
Organism: Oryctolagus cuniculus; assembly: GCF_964237555.1. Lineage (NCBI taxonomy): Eukaryota > Metazoa > Chordata > Mammalia > Lagomorpha > Leporidae > Oryctolagus > Oryctolagus cuniculus. The sequence goes on from NC_091437.1 coordinate 19,275,527, forward strand.
ATATAGCATCAAGACAAGTTTTTTGCCCAGAGCAAATGCAAAAAATGTTCCTCTTTGAAGAAAATAAGTTTGGATAAAATGGTATCTCTGGTTTTCCAAATGCTTTGTGTTTTACTCCTTTTGTTTGCTGAAAAAATTTTCTTTCTGATAGATTACTTCTAATAAAACCTTTTATGAAACTAGTTGCAGCAAGGGCATTAAAAAAAAAAAAGGTGTCTGTGTGGAGTTATTTTGGGAAGAAGCCTGTTAAAAAGCAGCCTATTTAATGACAATAGAATGACTCTTAAACCCTGGGTTAATATAACTCTGCTTTTTTGTCTGCACCCAAAATTTCAGTGCTTCAAGAAAAACACGGAAGAGTGATTAGCATGGGTGGACTTTGGGACACTCAAAGCTCTTTGAGGCCCAGAGAAACTGGACAACACAGTGGTACAGTGCCTGACTCTGAGATAGATGCTCCTGACTTTGAATTCCCAGGTCTGCCTGTCCGAGGCTAGGTTGGGTATGTTACCTAGATTTCCTAGGTTTCTTATCTGTGCAACTGGGAAAAAAATGGTATCGAACTCACCTAGTTGCTGTGAGGGTTAAAGAAAGAAAGGCGTGAAGCCCAGTCCCTGGCACATTAAAGAATTCAGTGAACGGAAGGCGTGTTTTCTCTTTATAACACTAATGAGCGTGGGGGCAGTCTGACCTTGCAGTATTCTCAGCTCATTTTTATTCTACTGCTTTTCCTTTCCCAGTTCTAGGAAACGCAGACCTTTACAGCACAATTTAAATGAAATCTCTTGGAAGTTTAAGGATCACTTAAATTACTGACCTATGTTATTCTTTTTGAACAATTGCTCATCACATTTATATTCTTCAAGCAGTGGGGATACAATTATGGGAACTTTGTTAAATGAGGTGACCCCTTTCAAGAAACAAAGCAAAACACAACTACAGACAGAGTTGCGTAAATCAGTGAATTAGCAATTTTTATTGTTAAGGATCTTGCATAATACTTTTTAGTACCTTTAAATCTCATATTAAATGTCCTACAACACTGTTTTATTACAAATCTATTTAGCATAATTTTGTTCAACACATAATAATAAAATGCTACGTTTCGAGCACTGGGCTAAATACTTCACAGGAGTGGGGTTTTACAGCTGTAATCCTTATTATACCATGCAGTTAGTGGGTGAGAAAACTGAATCTAAAGGAGGTTAGGCAACACAGCCAGCAAGTGGGATCTTGGTCCTGAAATGTTCACAGTGCTAATGAGCCCACCGTAAGTCTGTCTAGATAACATAGTCTCTCATGAACACTTGCTTTCAGTGTGCATGTGTAGAATGTTGGTGTTTGTGGCTAAGCAGGGACTGCTAGCATGTAGTCCTCCGTGGAAACCATGGGTTGGGATCTGAGTCTCACACAGGTTTTCACGGGCAGATCCACTGCACACTTGCTGCTGTGTAGACAGTGCTGGGAGAGAGTGAGCTTTCTGCAGCCCCTTCTGGGAGCCTGTAGGAAGCTTATGTGTGGACGCTGCCTGGATGTGCCCGCCATATTGGGCTTACTGATCGAGCCATGCAGCCTTGTTGTGTTTCTGTAATAGATCTCACCCATGAGGGCAAGCGGAGACCCATGAGTCCTTGCAGAGAAATACTGAGTGTGTGAGTGGTCGTGAGAGTGCTGACACAAGTGGTGTCTGCGGTGGCTACACAGGCATGGAGGCAACTACGCAGGTGTCAGCGAACAAACCTCCTTTGAATTATCTTTCAGAAGTCTGAAGGTGGTGTGTGTTAGTAGGGCGGGAGTTGCAGCCCTTGTGTGGGTGTCAGTTGAGCCACCTTCCCTCTGGTCCCACCCTGATGGTCGTGATTCCCTCTCCCATGATAATCACCAGATGGAATCAGAGATGGCTGAACGTGATCATAACCAATCTCTTTTCTAGAGCTTCAAGCTTCCCTATGTCACTGTAGACAATTGTTTATCTTCATGAACAAGATTTTGGAAGTTCTAATTCACTTTGCACTTCCCCCAATTCTCCAAACCATATGCACTGTGTCTACGCTGTACTTCGGGTAAGAAAACCTGACATTTGTTAAGCAGGATTATAAGATTTTGAATGTACCGGATAATCCCAACCAGATGTTTTTACTTCCACTTGGTTGTGAGGGGAATAATCAATAACAAGTAGGATTTCTGGATCAAAAAATTGTGAAAACTTGTTCTCACTTTCCAGTTTTCTGTTATTCAAAATTTACCTGAGAAAATATTACTTTCATCGTGAGAAAATATTTTTATGCTCACTATTTATTATGAAAACATGAAGTCTGCTAGTATCTGTGGGGATCAAGCATGATCATGCAGGCATTTCTTCTTAGGAAGAGGTTTGCAGGAACACATAGGCATTAGAATGTAGGTGGAGGTCAGGGTAAAGCTGTCAGTCCCACATAGGAGGTGGCACAGCAAGTCCACACCACAGCAAATGCACACCCAAATGCTGGTTTTGGTGCAAATCCTTAGGATGTCTTTGTTAGTAAGCTGTCAGAATAAAGCTATTTATTAAACAGAAGAGCTTTCAGTTACTGATGAATTACTGCTGTTTTGCAGAATTTTATAACGGAGGCAATTTGAAGATATATTTGTTCTATCTAGTTAAGTATATCTTTCCAAGATGAAGGGGCTTACACTTAATAAATAGACTAAGTGATTTTTCCTGAGGAATAATGGAGTGACAGAAACAGCCTAGAAGTCCATTTCCCTTGGTCTTTGTTCAGCGGTGCAAGGGCTGTGTGTAATTATGCTTTAAAGTGACAACTTTGCTAACAAAATGCCAAGCTCTGATTTAGTTATCTTCTCTAGGCATTCAGAGCCAGCACAGTAAATCCATTCTTCTGTTTTCTCCTGGTTGTTCAAAGGAATTAGGGTTGCTAGGCCTTCTGGATTAGCTTCACTTTTTACAAGAGGCCATAACCATGCTTGAAGTCAGAAAATGCTGAATTTGGATGCCCTGAGAAGATAGGAATGGAGAGAGAATCTGGGAAACAATATATAGGTCTCAGGGAAGGACATCAAATAATTGGATGGGCAACTGCTGTACAAGTTGTCAGAATCAAGTTGGTTGGGCATATTGTCCTGTGAACCTCCAGTTATTTCCAGCAGCCTTCAGATTGCCTATAGATGAGCTCTGTTCACAAAATTGTATTATTTTTTCTTTCACAGTTTTAACTGTCAATGCAAAAGCTATTGACAGTGTTTTGTGGAAAGAATTCAAGCATTCTGTAGTGGGATTAGTGGTAAATTATCTTTCATGATTTTTCAAGTCATAGTTGAAACAGAAAATCATTATTTGACTTGTCCTGCTGAGTAACTGTTAAATGAGTAACACTGCATTTCTCTCCATACTTCCTGAAACTCCAGAGTCCATTTTAGACACATTTCCTGTTTTGTTCTTATTTTGGATGGAGGCGATTTCTGTCAGATTCCCTGGAACTGGGCCCTCTTTTCTATTTCACCCCTTCCCAAGACTTGTCAGCTGCTTAAGCATTTACTAGGCATTCAGAACATAGATTCTTTGGTTTCTAACTCTGAAGAGATACTTGGGCTGCCCAAACGAAAGCCAACAAACCAAATCAAATCCCCAAAAACAAAGTGAAACAAACAAAAGTTACAGGAGGCATTTGAGAGTCCATAAGTAAAGGTAAAATTTCTGTGTACAAGAGGAAGGAAAGACCCCTGAGAGGGAGTGACTATACTTTCCTGATACGTAAGCTAAATCTTTGATATCTAGAATGATATTATTTCTTCACAAGTTCAGGAAAAAAGCAATTTATAACATGTTTGAGAGTTCTGTGTTAGAGGACATCTGACCATAGGAGATGCTGGGGGGACGCTAACTTGGATTTCACGGTGAGTGTCGGAAGTCTTCCTGTGTTTGATGTTGTGTGCTGTTTTCCCGGTCTCCTACTGGCTGGAGAGGCCAGTTTGCTTTCTTTTTTCCCACATGTGGGAATTGCACACAAGCCTACACATGTATTCACTTTCTGCCTTGGGAAAACTTGCCCAGAAGCTTAGCAACTGCTGGTTCTCCCCACGAGCGGGACTAGCTGAATGGTGGCAGGTGTGGCATCAGAAACCACTTTTGTTTCTTTTCTTTGGTTCACAAAAACTATATGAGAATTTATACATTCAGATAAACCAAAGAATCTCGAGTGTTAGGAAGGCCATGAGGTCACCACCTTAAATCCCTCATTGGTCGACTGCTGCCTCTTTTCTGTCATACATACCTAAGACAATTGACAGTGGTGACATCAAATAACAATTTTTCATTTCTTATATGGGGTATCTCTTTTACTAATACAAATACCAGAAAGTAGCAAGATTATAATTTTTCTCAAGACTTGAAGGATATTCAAGAATAACCTAAATTTTCCCACTCTGCATACATACATACATACATGCAAATTACCTCTTGGAAAAGAAATGGCCACATTTGGAGGCATCATGTTGTTTTGTTAGCTCCACCCACTTCCCAGATGAAGGCAGTGCTGTTGGATGGAAAATAGTCAGGTTTCCTATGCTGGTGAGCAGGATTTTCCATTTCATTTTATACATATTCCACAAGTGTTGACTTTATTCAGTTTATTTGCGGGAGGGAGGGGAGAAAGGGAAAGAGAGAGAGAATGAGACATCCCATCCACTGAGTCTTTCCCCAAATACTTGGAATGGCTGGGGCTGGGCTGAGACTGGATCTGGAGCCAGGAAGGCAATCCAAGTTTTCTATGTGGGAGGCAGAAACCCAATGACTTGTGCTGCCACCACAGCCTCCCAGGGTCTGCAATGGCAAGAAATTGGAGTCAGCAGCCAGAACCTGGAATTGAACCCAGTCACTCTGATGTGGGATGCTAACTTCATAACTGCTAGGCTAAATGCCTACTCCAACGGTTTCTATTTAAATTATAGGAAGGGCACTTTAATACACCATGAGATAAGGTGGAAAGAGAAATTTTAATCTACTCTCTACTGAATAATAAACTACTGAGATATGCTTTAAAATTTCTCTTGACATTTATTGCATTTTGTTTTTCAATTCAATTTGGTTCAAGAGAAATAAATAGTATGGAGTCAAGTCACCTCATCTCAACTTTAGTGTGAACCTTTGAATACGCTTTCACAGCCTTCATAAAAATACACCACAAGAGTGCAAATAGACAGTAAGAACATTTTTGTAGAGGATACTCTTGTATGTGAAAGGCAAAATCAGGGATAGATCCTAACTCTTTCCAATCTTGGGTATAGACTACAAAAAAAAAAAAAAAAAAAAAACCAAAAAAAAAACAAAAAAAAAACCTGTCCTACATGCTGTGGTAGACCAGTGGAGAAGCATGTTCATTGTATGTAGAAAATGACCCCGCTTTTCCATCCTAGGAATGCCCATGAGCATCTGGATGATCCCATCCAAAAGCCAAGCTGCATACATTATTCTCCCTTTGTTTTCTCTGCTTGTGGTCCTGTCCTCATGCTACATGACAGAGCGCCAGGCTTCAAAGCATTTGTCAGGAGGTATCCAGAAGTGAAAGGGCTTCTCTTTAAGAACCAGTCCAGAGGAGTAAGCACCACTGTTTATTGTAGTCCATCACATAAAACTTGGTCACATAGCAACACCCAGCAGAATAGGAGGTGAGAGATTTAGTTCTTATTCTAGCATCCAGATGTGCCTCAGAAATCAAGAGCTTTCTTTCTAGAAGGAAAACAAAGAAATGGATCTGGGGGGAGCAACCAGCCGTCTCGCTGGGGCAGTTTGCTATTTAGAGTCACCTTGGGAACTTTACAAATATATAATCTTGGGTTTTATCCCTAGAGATTCTTACTATGTCTAGTGCAGGCTCGTTGGCCAAATTACTCCCAAGTTGCATCCTAGTGATAAGGTAAATCACCAGAAAGTTATGTTCCAGTAGAATTGCCTTTGCAGGAAAACTATTCAGTTCTCACCTTTCAAAGGGAGAAATAGAATCAATAGGAATTTGTGAGGAATTTGTACACTTGTGTGTGTGTAGAACTTCTGTGAAAGATAGCATGTATTCTGTTGTTTAGTCCTTCCGGTATAAAGAGGGGCTTGAGACAAATTTCTTTCAGAACTCAGAGCCAGGAAAATGTGTCTACGTTTCACTCTCCTCAAAATTTATTTTGCTTTACTAGACAATTGGGTCCATGTTGTAATACACTGAATTTTTCTTTTTGCCTTAGCTGTAGAAAGCAAAGAGCTCTTTGGATGTTTAGGTGTTGTAGTTTTTCTTCAAATTTGTGTAGATATTTCCTTTGTCCTCTGTTTCTCTTAAATATGTCCAGTGTTAAAGGGTTTTGATTTTTCCTTTGCTATGTCTCATTTGCAGTTTTCCTCAAATTAATATTATATTTAGAGTAGAAATGAAAATAAAATAGGAATTTCTACAGTTTGCTAATTTGGAGTTCCTTATGATAAATGACAATAAGATATGAATTTTGAGTGCTTACTCTAGCAAAGGCACTATGCCAAGCATTTTATTGCATCAGCAACCCGTGTAATCCAAATAAATTGTAATTCCCAAGTGGTACAGTTTCTGCCTAGTGTGACTTTCCAAGAACCAGAATCCAGCCAACAAATGTAATTAAGCACAAGACCCAACCTTTACTTAAGACCTCTTGGAGATGAATATTAACAGGGTGACAGCTACTTAGACTCACAGCTTTCTCCTCAAGTCACTTGCTTCCTTCACCGCTCAGCAGTTGCCAGATTTCCAGAAAGGTCTCTGAGGCCCAGCCAATGTTTCCCCCTTTTCTTTTCCTCATTCCTCTGTAACATGTCATATCACCTGCCTGGGAGAAAGGACACAGCTCCAACTCCCAACAGCTGTTGGCTCAGCGGTGACACTCTAGGATGGCTGGAGGGTCAGGCAGCTTCATCCTCACTGTTTTTTTCCTTTCTACTCACAAAAGGAATTTTGTAGAGTCCTCTGAATGCATTTGCCACCTGGTCAACCTTTGGAGGAGAAAACACTGAGGCTCTGTAAAATTAAGCTACTTCAACAAAGTCACCCAGCAAAGAATCAGGAAATGCAAGGAGTACAATTTCCAGGTCTATGGCTTAGGCCTGTCTGTTGTTGAACCTTGTATAACTTGGAAGATGGTGCATTACTTCTCTTCCATAGTTCAAAAGCATCTACAATATTATCTTCTAGAAACAATATTATCCATATCAGATTGCTTGCTATCCTTTATTTTTATTTGCTTGTGTTTGTCCCTATCTGTTCCTGCACTCAGTGTATCAGTGAGATAACTTTGGCTTGTTCATCGCTAATTCTCATCATCATGTGTAGTGTTGTGTACTTAGGAAAAACCAAAACAAAAAACTCATTGAATTAACGACTGAATGACTAAATGAAAAGTGAGCTACCTTTTGCCTCAACTGTGGAATTTTTCTCTTATTAAGAGTGTACCCATTTTTACAATCTCAGCTTTTTAGAAATGAAAAGCAGTCACTTGTCACAAAAATGAAAAGCGTTAGCTTTGGTTTGTGCTCCATAAATTGATTCTGAAGGAAATTTCCAATGATGCTTTAACAATGTTTTCAGCAGTGGTAACACTGTATGTAACATAATGGAAAAAACCAGAATTTTAGAACCGGAAAGTAAAATATGAACCCCAGCTGTGAACTCTGTTGGATAAGAACAGTAGACAACTGACGTGCCAAATTCCTTGCCTTATATTGAGGAGAATACCTCAATTCATGATGTATTTATTGTTATCTAATGTAAAATTGGTATGGAAAACTGAAAAATCCTAACATTGTTATATAATTTATTAAATTTCTAATTTGTTAAAATGTCATGAATAATAGCCATGTCATTTTTTGGTACACAAGTGTACCAAACTGTCCCATCTGTGTTTTCTCTGCAATATACGGATAAAAGTGGAATCCTATTCTTGGAATCTATTGAAAACACAGTATTAGCACGGTGAAACTGAAACATAAAAATTAATATTTAAGAAATTTGGGGCTTTTTTATTGAATTTTTGTTATATTATTTTTAAGTGACCTTTCCCATATAACTGCAGGTGAGCTATAGAGCCTCACCACTTCGTTGTTTGAACTCTGTAACCTAATTAAACATAATTGTCTTGAACCCTAAGTTTGTTTAACACTCATTCTGAATTATTGACATTTCTGAACTGTACTTATTGTTCATTGGAAGTTAATTATCTTTCATTATGATAAAACCTTAGTACATGGTGATTTTCATAACATTGATGAGACCAGAAAAGAATTAGAAAAGATATATGATTCTTTAATTCTATCAAAATAAAGATATGTTTTGTTTATTACTCAAGTTTTACTTGTTAAAAACAAGAGAAATTTGAGGGGCCAGCGCTGTGGCTCACTAGGTTAATCCTCCACCTGCGGCAGCGCTGGCATCCCATATAGGCACCAGGTTCTAGTCCCAGTTGCTCCTCTTCCAGTCCAGCTCTCTGCTGTGGCCTAGGAGGGCAGTGGAGGATGGCCCAGATGCTTGGGCCCTGCACCCACATGGGAGACCAGGAGGAAGCACCTGGCTCCTGGCTTCAGGTCGGCATAGCGCTGGGCATAGTGGCCATTTAGGGGGTGAACCAACAGAAGGAAGACCTTTCTCTCTGTCTCTCTCTCACTGTCTACATATCTACCTGTCAAAAAGAAAAAAAAAAGAGAAATTTGAAAGTTGAAAGTTTTTATTTTACTCCTTTCTTTTTTTAACTCCTTTTTGATGAATAAGCATTTATACACTTTAATAAATGTATAGATTATTATACTCATTTACTTTTGTAAACTTTATATGCTGCTATAGAGTGACATTCACTAAGCCGTGCTTGCCCATTCCCTGGTTCCACTTGGGACCTTGTTGGAGGGGTGCATTTTGTTTAGCATCATTGCTCATTCCTGTCCATTCATATCCATGTCATGCTGTGATATTTCACACTGGACAGATATATTAGGGAGGTTCATTTTATTGCAGCCAACGGAAGGAAAAGGATGCTGGGTAACTCGAGCAGAAAATGGAGTTACTGGCGGTAGCTACGTACAAACAGCCAGGCAATAACGCTCCTGAGAGCCTGCGATAAAGGATGGATCTGGGAGTCCAGGACTAGAGTTCAGGGAGGGCCTTGCCTCACCATGAGGCCCCACGGCTTTGTAAGTTACAGATTCTTGGGAGAAGAGATGCAGAATCACTGAGCTTTATTTCCACTGTCCCCTCCTCCAGATCTACCAGCTCTGGCCGGAGGGTAACGAGTGGCACCAGTAGCACAGTGTTGGCATTGCTGTTCATCACTGTGCTCCTTAATTCTGTGTTTGTCACGGTCGGTCACTCTCATCAGGGCTGGAAGATTTTCTTCCCTTTTTGCCTGTAATTCCAAAACACGTGATGGCTGAGCGCAGAACGGTGATCGAGTTCATATCCACAAATGTACCTGCTTCTGTTTGTTCTTGCTCAGATTGTGCAGTGCTGTGGCCGTGACCTCTGCTGCCGCCAGTGATACAGCCTCTGCTCCCCTCTGTGCTTTCAGACGGGCTCAGCGCACCTGGTCTGGTCTTTGACAGGGAAGAAATCACTGCTGAGCTGAGAGAGAGAGGTCTGAAGGATTCTCCCCCGGAGTCATTTACTTGGATGCTAATTCTTGTCTCCACTCTCAAATATCTTCCCCTCAGCCTCTTCAGATCTGTTCATGATGGGCTGTTAGCCTCCTGGAGCTTTTGCTATTTAATTATTTTCTGTTGCCTAATGCACCAAATGAGTTTGGACAGTGCTTTATTTTAACCTATCCTCAAACCCTGTGGAGATTGACTGAGTGTGGCAGACTTGGTTTTACTGTTCATTTAGTTCTTTCATATCTACTTACAGAGGAAACCTGGACTAAGATGAATGGGGACTCCCTGTCATATTTAGTTGCCCGGGTGGAAAATTGTTGCTGCTGCTTTCAGAAATCCTTTCCAACCTAAATGAAGGCCATATTCCTGAGGTTAAAAAGCCAAAAGATAAATTTAGATATATTATAAAACATATATTGCCTTTTTCAGAATCAGGCACTTGATGATTTCATTCAGTTTTATAGCCCTCAGGTTTAAGGAACTCCGAATGACATTTTTGGCTTTTCCTTTTAGGAATGGTGCCAGCCGACACCATTTATCTGTTTCTGCTTCTGACTTGTTGAGTGACCTTAAGTATGTCGTTTCAGCTTCTGAGCACTCCAGTAGTGGGGATACTGATGTCTATATTTTTCCTGAAAATCTGAGACTTTTTATATGAAGTATGGTCAACACAGTTGAGGCTGTGTTGGTTGCTCTCCCACTCAGAGTACTTCCATTTTCCCTAGGTTGTCAAATTATTTGAAGTTTCATATATTTCACAATATGTTCTTCTGTTGGAGAAGATAGTTCAGGTCACCATGGTGCTCAACGTGGTACAGAGAGCAGTTGGCTGGTTGATACCTCAGGATTCCTTTATGTGTAGTCACTGCTGTCTGCCTAGGACAGAGTGTGTAGGCTGATTTTGATCTGTGTAAATCTATGGATTTACTTGGCACACTAAAATGGCTTCTTATATCACAAACACACTTTAGTTCTTCCAGAAGCCAATCAGCCTACTTCTACTGATTTTATTTGAAATTTTCCTATAATCCTGTTTTTAATGCATGGAAGTTCAAAGCAAAGATTACAAGAGACAATAAATGATGCTAAAACTGTATTTCTCTGGAACTTTCTTCAGCTGCATTTTTTTTTTGGCTTTTTGGACTTTACATTTGAATGAGATTTTTATCTTTTCTTCTGTCAAATCACACATAATGCGATTATACACCATTGTTGTTGCTGCTATTCTTCTATTTCACTGTAGATGTTATAGAATCTTGAGACTACTCCCAAACTAAGCATGGCTCAGTAAGGACTAATGCTTTTCACTTTCATGGTTTTCTTTTCCAGTTTTCATTTTTAAGAGCAGGATGTGCTATGTTGTATTTTAGAGTGACATATAACAGCATATGCAATGCTTACATTTTAGAGTGATTTTTATATTTGATAAACTTATTATCCTGATTGCCAAGAATTTCATAAGCACTACTGCAACTACTTCATATGTAGTATCTAATGGGTAGTGTGAGAACCTCAGTTGTCAAAAGATAGAGTAGGGTTATTTTTCCTAAGTCTTAGGTATGTGCTAACCATCATATAAAATATTACTTTATAATTGTGCTACTATTGTCAATGGAGCATCTGATACTGGAAATGAAATAAACTTCTACAATTACTGTGTTATTCTGTAGTCTAGGTCTTAGAATAATTTGGGATAGAGTATAAGCATTAGCAAGAAAGGACTATTCTGTTACATCTCAGCACAGTCTTTCTTAATTCTTGGCAACAAAATTCTGTGACATTTCAAAAATGTAGTCATGCAAAAATTGCCTGATGGTTCTTGTAGTGCTAAGTAGGGAAATGTTGGTAAACACACGGCTTGAGTAAACACTATAGGCACATTTTAAGCACTGTTCTGAATTCATGAATGATTAATCTCATTCCAGTTGGAAGTCACTTTGGGTACTGGCGAGGTACACAGTATCTGGACTCTAACAGCTTATGTCTGAATTCATGTTCTGCCACTTTCTTGATACATGGCTTCAGGCAAATTACATGACTTCTCTTTATTTCAGTTTTTCTCATCTGTAGAATAAATATAATAGCCTCTTCTTAATTATTCTCCTTATTTTACTTCCATTTTTAATATGCACTCCAGTTTTATTGGCTCTTACGTCTCTCATGATCAAGTCTACTATGCAATGTTTATATAACTGGCAAATCCCAAGAAATAGACCATAATTAAAATTCTTCCATAAGTTTGAGTTTAATTGGAAAATTGGGACTGCTACGAATGATATGGAGTGAGAGGTTATTTTAATAACATTTAAGATTGTTTTCTATGTGAATGGCTTTTGAATTTTAGCCAATTCTTTTCTGCTTTCTTGAGAAGTTAATTTTATTTCTATGAATTCACTAGCTTAGGGTGATGAGATAAAATGTCAGGAATATTGGAGGCCCATTTGTTGGCATTTCAAATCCGTGAAGAAAACATAAATTATTCAATAAATAGTTCTGATGAAATTGGTTATTTATTAGGAAAGGAATAAGATTATATTCATTTATATGCAATTTGCAAAAATAAACCCTGTATTGATATAAACCTGATATCAGAAACCTAAATGATAAAAGTACTAATAGAAGACATATTACTGTATTTATGACTTGGGATAGCACAATCTTATTAAAGAAGACACAAAGAACAAGAGAGTTAAATTTGTTGTCAAAACATTAAGCTTTTTTTAAGGTTTATATATTGGGGCCAAAGCTGTGACATAGAGGGTAAACCTGCTGCCTGCAATGCCAGCGTCCCATATGGGCACTGGTTCAAAACCCAGCTATTCCACTTCCAATCCAGCTCTCTGCTTTGGCCTCAGAAAGCAGTAGAAGATGGCCCAAGTCCTTGGGCCCCTGCACCCATGTGGGAGACCTGGAAGAAGTTTCTGGCTCCTGGCTTCGGATCAGCACAGCTCCAGTGGTTGCGGCCAACTGGGAAGTGAACCAGCAGATGAAAGACCTCTGTTTTCTCTCTCTCTCTCTCTCTCTCTCTGTCTCTTTCTCTGCCTCTCTGTAACTCTGCCTTCCAAAGAAATAAATATTTTTATACAAAGATTTATTTATTTCTTTGAAAGGCAGAGCTACGTGGTGGGAGGGGAGTAGGGGAAGGAGAGAGAGAGAGAGAGAGAGATCTTCTATCCACTGTTTCACTCCCCAAATGGCTCCAGTAGCCAGAGTTGGGCCAGACTGAAGCCAAGATCCTAGAACTCTATCCAGGTCTTCCACATGGTTTCAGGGATCCAGGCACTTGGGCCATCTTTCTCTATTTTCCCAAGTTCATTAACTTTATTTTTTTTAAGTTACTGTGATATTAACACAAAGAGGACAGATTCAATGTAGTTCACAGATCCAGTTTTAAGAATATAATTCTACTCCCTTCCTCCTTCCCTCCTTCACGTGTGTGTGTGTGTATGTGTGTGTGTGTATATATATATACACACACTTTTTTTTGACAGGCAGACTGGACAGTGAGAGAGAGAGAGAGAAAGGTCTTCCTTTTCCGTTGGTTCATCCCCCCAATGGTCACTGCAGCCGGTGCACCGCGCTGATCGAAACCAGGAGCCAGGTGCTTCTCCTGGTCTCCCATGTGGGTGCAGGGCCCAAGCACTCGGGCCATCCTCCACTGCACTCCCGGGCCACAGCAGAGAGCTGGACTGGAAGAGGAGCAACCAGGACAGAATCCGGCACCCTGACCAGGACTAAAACCCATGCAGATAGTGACAGGGAGACAGATTAGGCATAAGATTAACTCCACAAATGCCCACAACAGGTTAAGTCTGGACCAGACCAAAACTTAGGAACCCAAAATTAAATTCAGGTCTCTCACATGGGTGGCAGGGACCCAACCACTTGAATAATTACCTGATGCCTTAGTGATTGCACACTAGCAGGAATCTGGATCAGAAGTGGAGGGAGGACTTAAACCCAGACACTCAGGATGGGGTGCAGTTATCCCAAATGATGTTTTAATTGCTATTTGAAATGTCCACCCTTACGTGTTAATTTTTGTTTTCATATGTTGAATAAATAATTCAGCTAAGCTGTATTACAGTTCATTTATAGTTAATTTCCAAAGCTTTACTATCCAAAGACTCTTGAAATGCTTTTAGATAATGCCTGAAGAACATGGGGGCAGAATTTTCAAAAATGGAACTGCCGGTTGGTGGCACGTATTCCTGTTTAGTTTAGAAGGTATATTGGAATTGCTTTCCAAAATGCCTGTGGCCATTTATATACTGACAATCAGTATATATATGTTTTTTTACACCATAGCCAATAATTTATTTGGTGCTTCAAAATAAGAACCATGACATCTCAATAGAAATATGGGCAAAGGCTGTGAACAATTATTTACAGGAAAATAAACCTACTGGCCAGTAAATGTATGAATTATTGTTCTTGGTCAGAATCATGAAAATACAAAGTATAACAATGGTAGTGTATTCTTTCTCTCAACCATCTGTTTGGCAGAAGTTAAAAAAGTGCTAAGGATTTTAGAAAATGTTTGCCAATATCTTTACTATCCAGCCAAGTAAGATAACAAATGGTAAAAATTATAAAGATTTTTCTAAAAAGCATTGAAAATTATTTTAAAAAATGGCAGATGGAACTTGTACAGAGAAGTGAATAAAGATCAGTCATATGTGGTTGGAAGCCAAGTACAGCCAAGTTTTGTCAATAGACCACAGGCAGAAGGGCCTTCCCACATTTTCCTTTACAGTTAGAATAAAAGCAGAAAAAGCTGAGGCTACTAAGAACTGCCAAAACAAAAACAGAAAAAAAAAAAAAAAAACCTCCCCACCCCCTCAAAAAACACCCAGATCCCAAACTCCAAACAAGCAAACAACAAAGTTCAGCAGAACTGAGTAGACTAAATTAAACTTGCCAGAACTCAGGTCATGGCTGTCATTATGGTTTGACTGTGTGATCCAAAATTTGGGCTGGGTACTTACTCCCCAGTGCAAGAGTATTGAGAGGTGACACTTTACAGAGACGATTCAGTGTGAGCTCTGCCCTGATGAATGGATTAGTGCTGGTACTGTGAGAATGTCTTCCTGATAAGTGACAAGTTGGACCCCTTTTGTCTAATTCTCCCATACTCTTTTGCCCTTCTGCCTTCTGCCATGGGATGCTACAGCAGGAAAGCCCTCACCAGATACTGCAACAGTGATGTTGGCCTTCCACGCTTCCGGAACTGTTGGAAATTCTATTTCACTTCTTTATGAATTACCCACTCAGTTTTCTGTAATAATGATGCAAAACAGGACAGTGTAGGTATCAGAGGGGAAGGTCAAAATATTGCCATCCCATAGGACAATTGGGGATTGAGAAACTCCTGGGGTTTTCTGAGAGCTAGGAGATAAATTTTCCTAAGCGTGTTCACAGGGCTTCCCTCAGAGTAAGAGCTCCGTTTTGCAATCAGTGTAAGAAGGATACACATTTAATGGAGTTCTGCATGTGCCTGCCTGGAAGAATCATCGTTCAATGTTGAAAAGATCGCAAAAGTGCTAGGAGCATTTGGGGTGAACTTGGGCCTAAAGACAGTGTTTAAGGGCACTGCGGTTGTGAGGAGCAGGGCCCGTCTCCCACAACATGGCGAAATAAGTACTGAGACTATCGAGACAAACTACTGAGACTATTGAGACTAACTCCATGCGCCTGATCTCCCACCATATGGCGCTGAGAGGGAGTAGACAAATCTTGCACAGCTGCTTTGTTAATTAGCTGATTCCCGATCCAACCTCTGATTGGAGGAGAACGGCGTGCTCAGCACGTGGGCAGCAGAGCACGGATTGGTGGGAGAGGACTATAAAGGCGAGATAGAAGCGGCGCGGAGGGATTCGCTTATGCGCCGCAGACATCTCACACCACGCGCCGAAAGAATAACAAGAATGCGGGCACACACCAAGTAGAATGCGGTTAGAATGTGGTTAGCACAGGAGCAACTTGAGCGCACAACGCAGAGTCATTCGCTCAAACAGCGTCCGGCCTGGTGTTGTTCTCCCGCGAGCCCGCGGAGGAGCGACATGCGGTATTAGATTAAACCTTGTAAAATTGTCAGCCATCTTTTTTTCTTTTTTCTAATTATGACCATACTCACATGTATTTTTTTTAAAGACTACTTGAAAGGCAGAGTTAGAGAAGGAAAGGCAGAGAGATAGGTCTTCCATCCGCTGGTTCACTCCATCATTCATTCATTCCTTCATTTGGAAGGCAGTGATGGATAAGGGGTGGGGGGAGAGAGAGAGAGAGGCAGAAACAGAGATCCACCTGTCTTCCATATGCTGCTCTACGCTCCAAATGGCTGCAATGGCTGAGATTATACTAGGCCAGGCCAAACCAGGAGCCAGAAACTCCATCAGGGTCTCTCACATGAGTGGTAGGGGCCCAAATAACTGAGCCATCTTCTTCTGTTTTCTGGACGCGTTAGTGGGGAGTTGGATCTGAAGCGGAGCAGCCGTGACTCCAACAGGCACTTCAACATGGTATGCCAGCACTGCAAGCCACAGTGCACCCCAGTAGTTGCATTGCTACACCAACCGCTGTTATGCATCTTTGGCTTAGAATTATGGCCCAGAAATTTCATGAAGAGTTGTGCTACGCAGTATTGGATTTATCATCATTTTCTTTAAGTCAGGGATCAATCTGTATCTTGAGCATATTTTGGACTAGAATTATTTCCAGAGGAAATTGCGGGTATGAGATAATTAGACACACATCTGAGAGAATGTGCTCAAATTTTCACAGACTAGTCAAGATAACAATCTCATTTGTGTTAACCGAAGCCGCTCCTAGCAGTTCACCCATTTATTATGAGCAGATTGAGGAGAGGTGTGTAGCTACTTTCCGAATGCTATCTATGGACTAGCGTGAAGATGCAGCTAGAATAATGAGGAAAATGTGGAAGATTTTCATGTTCCCAGTCCAGAAGTCAGCAATGGAAATGGGGTTAAGAAATGAGTTCAGGGGCTGGTGCTGTGGCACAGCAGGTTAAAGCCCTGGCCTGAAGTGCCCGCATCCCATATGGGCGCCAGTCCTAGTCCCGGCTGCTGCTCTTCTGATCCAGCTCTCTGCTATGGCCTGGGAAAGCAGTAGAAGATGGCCCAAGTCCTGGGGCCCCTGCACCTGTGTGGGAAACCTGGAGGAAGCTCCTGGCTACTGGCTTTGGATCGGTGCAGCTCCGGCCGTCGCAGCCATCTGGGGAGTGAATCAGCGGATGGAAGACCTCTCTCTCTGTCTCTACCTCTACCTCTTTGTAACTCTGTCTTTCAACTAAAAATAAATAAATCTTGAACAAAAAAAAAAAAAAAAGAAAGAAATGAGTTCAATCATGAGGAGAAAGACCTAGCCCCATAAATGGGCAAGGATTGTGCAAAAGATAAGAAGTATTCAACAAAGTTGTAATGCTGTATAATTTTTCAGAGCATTTGTTAGATGATGAATTAAGAACTCATGATGCAGTAATATTTTAAAATCCTTAAATGCACATGGTAAATCTGAGTAATTCTGTGCTGAGTTAAAGAAATAAGACGGTCCCATGGTTTGAGTTCAGGAAAACCTTTACAAATGAGCGGAGGATGGTGGCTTTAATTGTTGGTTTTGGGGAATGGGTGCTACCAGTTACAGTGGGATGAGGAAGGTAATGCAACTTGTCTTTTGGTCTGGCCCATACAGGGCTTTGCTAAAGTGCAGTTGTATCTCATTGGTTGGGATCTAAACATTATTTAAGGTGCTGATGTAATTAAATGACATGTTTGCGTTTGGAAGACTATGAAGGAGTCCTGGGAGAAATAACTCCTCCAGGCACCAGTGTGCTTTGAGAGGAAGTTCTGGTAGGTGTGCAGGGAACACAGACATTTTTCATGGAGAAACAAGCCCACTTCCAGAAGACCCTCTTGCCCCCATCTGCAATAGTGTATAGATTTTAAGATTGCTTTGGTTATTTGGGTTTTGTGTTTCCATATGAATTTCAAGACTTTTTTTTCTAGATCTGTTAAGAATGCCCTTGGTATTCTGATTGGGATCATATTGAATCTGTAAATTGTTTTGGGTAGTATGGACAGTCTAATGAACTTGGAATTCATTCCAATCTACAAATTTTTTTTTGTTTGTTTTGCTGTCTTCTATTCCCCTCATTAATGTTTTACAATTTTTATAGTAGAGATCTTTCACATCAATGGTTAAATTTATTCCCAGGTATTTAAATTTTTGGATAACTATTGTGAATGGGGCTAATCTTGTTGTTCGTCAGCCAGAGCATTGTTGATATGTGTTAATGCAATTGATTTTTGTGCATTGGTTTTTGTCCTGGCACTTTGTTGAATTTTCTTGAGTTCCATTAGTGTCTTAGTGGAGTCTTTTGGTTCCTCTACATAATGGACTGAATCATCTGCAAACACTGATAATTTTAATTCTTCTTTTCAATTTGTATCCTTTTGATTTGTTTTTCTTACCTAGTGACACTGGCTAAAACTTCCTGAACTATAATAATGGTGAGAATGGACGTCTCTACCTAGTTTCTGGATCTTAGTGGAAATTCCTCCAGTTCTTCACTTTCTATATGATGTCAGCTGTGGGTTTGCCTTATGTTGCCTTGATTGTATTGAAGTATGTAACTTCTATTCCTTATTTAAAACTTATTTTCAAGTATTTTTTTAATCATAAAAGGATTTTATATTTTTTCAAACGCTTTCCTGTATCTGATGAGATAATCATATGATTTTTATCCTTCATGTTGATTGATATATCAAGTTTATTGATTTGCATATGCCCTTCCTGAATCCCTGGGATAAATCCCACTTGATCCAGATAGATTAACTTTTGACATGTTGTTGGATTATATTTGCAAGTATTTTGTTAAGGATTTTTGCATTTATGTTCTTCAGGGATATTGGTCTAGTTCTCTCTTTTGGTTGTGTCTGTCTGGTTTTAGAATTAAGGTAATGCTGGCTTCATAGAATGAGATTGGAAAGAGTCCCTTTCTTTTACTTGTTTTGAGTAGTTTAATAATTGGGATTAGTTCTTTAAAATTTTGGTAGAATTCAGCAGTGAAACCCTCCACTCCTGAGCTTTCTTTTGTTGGGAGTTGCTTTATTACTGAATCAATTTTAGTCTCAGATATTGGTCTTTTCCAGTTTTCTATCTTTGTGCCTCAATTTTGGTAAATTATGTGTGTCCAGAAATCTATCCATTTCTTCTAGATTTTCCAGTTCCTTGACATATAGCTGCTTGTAATAATTCCTAATTATTCTTTGTGTTTCTGTGGTCAGTTGTAACATCTCCTTTCTCATCACTGATTTTATTAATTTAGATCTTCTCTCTTTTTTTTTTTTTTGGTTGGGGCAATGGTTTATCAATTTTGTTTATGTTTTTCAAAAACTAGCTCTTCTTGTAACTGATATTCAATATACTATTTTTGGTTTCTATTTTGTTTATTTCTTTAATTTTTATTTCTATAACAAAGTTTGGGTTTGCTTTGTTCTTGTTTTTCTAGGTCTTTGAGATGGATTATTAGATCATTTATTTGATTGCTTTCCAATTTTTTGATATAGGCACTTATTGATGCAAACTTTCCTTATTACACTGCTTTTGCTGTATCCCATAAGTTTTGACATGTTGTGTTTTCATTTTCATTTGTTTTAAGGAATTTTTTAATTTCCCTTTTGATTTCTTCTGTGACCCACTGTACATTCCAGTGTATGTTGTGCAGTCTCCATGTGTTCACTTTGTGAAGTTTATTTTGTTAATTTATAGCTTCATTCCATTGTGGTCAGAAAAGATACATGATATGATTTCAGTGTTTTTGAATTTGTTGAGACTTGTTTTAAGGCTTAACATGTGGTCTATCCAAGAGAATAATTAAAAGAATGTATTCTGCAGCTGTGGAATAAAATATTCTGAAGATATCTATTTGGTCCATTTGTTCTATAGTGTAGATGAGTTCTGTTGTTCATTCATTGATTGTTTCTGCATGACTGTTCTGTCCATGGATCAAAGTAGGGTGTTGAAGTATCTCATTATTACTGTTTTGGAGTTTATTTTCCTTTAGATCCAGTAACATATTTTATAAAACTGGGTGCCCTGGCATTGAGTGCATATACATTTTTTTTGACAGGCAGAGTGGACAGTGAGAGAGAGAGACAGAGAGAAAGGTCTTCCTTTTGCCGTTGGTTCACCCTCCAATGGCCGCTGCAGCTGGTGCGCTGCGGCCGGCGCACCACGCCGATCCGAAGGCAGGAGCCAGGTGCTTATCCTGGTCTCCGATGGGGTGCAGGGCCCAAGCACCTGGGCCATCCTCCACTGCACTCCCTGGCCACAGCAGAGAGTTGGCCTGGAAGAGGGGCGACCGGGACAGAATCTGGTGCCCTGACCAGGACCAGAACCCGGTGTGCTGGCGCCGCAAGGCAGAGGATTAGCCTATTGAGCTGCGGCGCCAACTGAGTGCATATACATTTACTCTAGTTACATGTTTTATGTGGAATTGATCCTTTATTTTTTTGCATAATGGCAATTTTTCCTGTTTTAAAAGTTTGTGACTGAACATGTATTTTCTTTGATACGGGTATAGCTACTCCTCATTTTTTGATCTCCATTTGCATGAAATATGTTTTTCTATCTTTTCACTTTCAGTCTGTGCTTCTTCAGTGGTAATGTTTTTTATTGCACGCAGCATATAGATGGGTCTTTTTTAAAAAGATTTATTTATTTACTTGAGAGGCAAGGTTATGGACAGACAGAGGGAGAGATAGAGACAAAGAGGTCTTGCATCCACTGGCTCCATCCCTAAATAGCCATAATGGCCAGAGTTGAACCAATCCAAAACCAGGAGCCAGGAGCTTCTTCTGGGGCTCCCACATGTGTGCAGGGGCCCAAGCATCAGCAGGAAGCTGGATCAGAAGTGAAGTGGCCAAGACTCAAAGTGGTACCCATTGGATGCCAGTGCCGCAAGGGATGGTTAACCTAGTGTGCCACAGCACCGGCCCCAGGTCTTGTTTTTTTAATCACCCAATCAATCTGTGTATTTTAATTGGAGTATTTATTCCATTTACATTCAAGGTATTAATGATAAGTAATGCCCTGGATTTGCCATTTTTATATAAATATTTCGATTGTTTGTTTTGAATCTCCCTTGTATCTTACTAGGAAGTTTTCTACCTTTACATTGTTTTGGGATGCTGATTGTCTGTCTTTGTTTCTCTGTGTTAAACATCTTTAAGTACCATTTGTAAAGCTGTCAAGATGGTGACAAATTTTTTAATTTTTCTATTAAAATTTACTTATTTCACCTTCATTTATGAATCAGAGTTTTGCTAGATGAAGTATTCTGTGTTTTTATTTTGTTTTGTTTTGTTTTTGTATTTGCATTTCATCTCTCCATTCTTTTCTGGCCTGGAGGGTTTCTATTGAGAAATCTGTGAATCTGATGGGAGTTCCTTTAAAGAGGATCTGGCATTTCTGTCTTTGCCTCTTGCAAGTTTGACTGCAATGTGTCATGATGAGGATCTTTTCTGAGATTGCCTACTTGGGGTTCTGTACACTTCCTGTGTTTGATGTCCATATTTTCTGCTGTCATTTCACTGAATAAATTTTCTGGGCCATTCCTTTTTCCCTTGTCTTCAGGAACTCCTCAGACTTAGATATTTGGTCATTTGATGGTATGCCATTGATCCTGAACACTGTTTTCAGTCTTTCTAGGTTTTTTTCATTTTTTTTTTTTTTTGCGTTGGGGAGGAGTCTGACAGAGATATTTCAAAAGACACCAGATACTCTTTTTTCTTCCTCACCACGTCTGTTGTTAAAGCTTTCCACTGTTTCTTACTGAATACTTCATTTCTGGTACTTCTGTGTGGTTTTTTCCTCAATATCTCTATCTCTTTGCAGGATTTTTCTTCCGTGTCATGTGTTGATTTCTATATGTCATTTACCTTTTTTGCTGTATTTTTGGGTACTTTACTGTCATTCTTTTGAATTCCTTTTAAGGTATTTCATCGATCTCCCCTTCCTCACAATCCAGTATTAGTGTATTATTGTGTTCCCTTTGGGTAGTCATACTGCCTTCTTTCTTCCTGTCTTGTTCTTCTACAGCGATATTTTTGCATCTGGGGATGACTTGTTACTCTTCCTCCGGAGGATTTTTTGTTTGTTTGGTTTGGTTTTGATTGGTGGCTTTATTCTTGGAAATATGTCTCTGTGGCTAGGTGGAGTGCTTGAGGCTGATGCTGGAGTTCCAAGGGTGTGTCCTGGGTAGGGCCAGGGAGCTTTGGCCACTGTTTTTTCATGGGGCTGAAGTCCAGAGTGACACGCACTTTGGGCGTAGTATAGCACCTCCGGCTGCAGACAGTAGGGGGAAGGGATGTTGGCTCTGAATAATGTCTTCCAAGTCCCAGCTCTTCTGGGTGCCAGGGTGAATCAGCTGATCCAGAGCCTAGGGTGAGCTCATGGTGCCTGTGCACCCCACCCACCCAGGCGCATGCACTGTACAGAGCACCCACCCATTACAGAGTGTGTTGCTGAGCCCTCTGTGAGATCTTTCCTCAGTATGCAGGGAGCTGTCGCTTTCCACAGTCAGCCTGGGCGGGTGCACAGCAACCCAGCCATGTGCTTGGCTCCCTGGCCTGCATTCAGAGCTCCCACAGTCACTGCTGTCCCTTCTCCAACATGAGAGTCTACTCCCTGAGTCCAAACAGATCTGGTGCAGTTCCATTTCAGGAAATTGAATCTGGTCCTTTGATGTGGACAGGGAAGGGAAGCAATGTGCTCCCCCCCTTCAAAAAGCAAAATAGTCATCTGGCCCCCAGCAGATTCCCAGGCTGCACTGAAAGCCAGTGAGGACAGTGGCTTCTCCCTCTGTCCCAATAACCAGTGGCTGGGGCCATGGCAGGGTCCTCTCACCTTGCCCTGGGAAGATGATGCTTCCAGCCTGGTGCTTGTGTGTGTGTGCAGGAGTCACAGGCGGCACGTGGTCGTGGTTGTGTATCTGTCCTTTCTCCTTGCAGCTCCACAGAGTCTATGTTCTGATTCTCCACTGACCATTTCTCTCAGCCAGTCCCCTGGGAAAGTGGTCCTTCCTTTGTTTCTCTGGTATCTTTCTGTGACTGAGGTTAGCATGACTTCTCATTATGCAGGCATCGTCATTATCTGAAAACCTCATGATCTCCTTAAACTCCAGGAACCCTGGACCCTCTTTGCCATTGTGGCTTAGGCGTGTCAGTGATCAGCCAGATTCACTTCACTGCCAATGTCTGCAGGAGACTAAGGTCGGGTGGGGCTTTTGGCGATAAGGAACAGAGAGGGGAGAGAGGGAGAACTACTTGAGAAGTGTTTGTTTCCTAAGACTTGGAGGAAGTGTTCAGGTGAGAGGTTCAGAGTCGAACCTGTGGGATGCACGAGCACAGCATGGGTTGCAGTTAAACAGCATGAAGGCTCCCACTCCAGAGCAGCCATGCCCAGATGATCGTTGAAAACAGAAAAAAAACTGGAAGATAGGCTAGAACCTGATTTAGAGAAATGTTTGTTGGAAATTCTCCAGGATCTATTGTGAATCAGAATAAGTTAATGATAAGGGTGTTTAATAATAGACAGTCCCTCCTCTCTTCTAAACCCAGTGCAGTGGTGGGCGTCGCAGTGCAGTGTGCTAAGCTGCCACCTGCGACACCTGTTTCCGACAGTGAAGGGATGGTTTATGTTCCAGCTCCACTGTTTTCAATCCAACTTTATGCTAATGTATTCTGGGAGGCAGCAGCTGATGGGTTATATACTTGGGTCCCTGCCATCCATGTTGGTGACACAGATAGAGGTCTGGGTTCTTGGCTTTGGCCTGCCCTAGCCTTGCTATTACAGGCATTTGGGGGGAGTCAACCAGTGGATAGAATATCTCTCTGTGTGTCTGTCTCTGTGGCTTTGCCTTTCAATACAAAAAAAAAAAAAACCTAAATAATTAAGCCAATTGCAAACACAGTAGTTCATGGTATTCACTGAGGTAGACTCTTGCAACTCCAAATAGTGATTGCAAGGGCCCTGGAGCCCAGCGTCGTGCCCAGGTGCCGTGGATTTGTGGCAGAACTCCACAACAGTGTTCTCCTTATTCGTCCGTGGTGAATTGCCGGGCATAATATTAATGCCTCAGGAAATCCTTCCCAAGAAGCTATTTCCAGCCAGCAGCCAGTGATTTATTCCAAATGTCTGAATGAACTGAAGAGAGTTTCCTCTCGTCTGAAGCTGCTTGTCCTGGCAGACAGATGCGCACACCGCTTCATGCTTCTTCACAAAGTTTGTCTCCGCTACATAAGGCTTCAGGATTTCGTCCCTCTGTGTTCTTTACCTAGAGTCAGCAAAATAATGAACTTAAAGAGAAAGCAAGTCCTATCACAAACTCCCTTCCATAACTCTTTGATGTATTTTCCTGGCACAAGGATTTTACCTTCGCTTGTGTTCTTCATTGTGGATGTTGCTTTGATTTCACTCTCAGCGTTTGGCCTTGGCAGTATCAACCCTACTGTTGGAAGAGTTCTTGGCATTTGAAGCAGTGCTGTGGTTGAAATTGACTTTGGCCACTGTGCTCTTCAGACAGTCAGGTCTCTCCCCTTTGCCCAAAAGATGTCTGAGGCGCTGAGATGAGACCATGTCGTGAATAACACAGGGCCCTTTCAACAGATTTGAAGTGTATTCGTAGGCATCTGAACACCACATTGCTTTAATTGAACAAAGTGTGGTATCTAGAGTGGTTTGCTAAAAACCCACCATTGCTTCATAGCTTCTGAAGAAAATGCCAAGCAAAGCATCAAGTGCTTGTCCTGCACTGGACATGCCTAGGCAATTTCTGGTTATTTTGAGATAGGGCAGAGCAGTTATTTCATCAGGAAAGTTACTGGGGTTTTATTGAAATGGTGTAGAACAGGAGTTGTGGACAAGTGTTATCAAATAGACGGATTTACTTATTAGCATTGGAAATTTCCTCCAAATTTTTCTGTAATCACTGCAAATGTTTCTGATTAATGCATTTTGGCTTTTCCACTGACAGCACAGAGTAGTCGTATAAATAGAGCTTTTAAAGGACTTAATGTCACGTGGCGGGAGGTGCAGGTCCCTTAAGGTCCTGCAGAGCTCTGCTGGCTGATGCCACTTCACAGCCTCCTTCAATGTCTCCCCATTGCTTCTTTTCCTTCCAAAGCTTTCTCAGTGCCCTCTGAGGTTGTTTTTGCCCCCGCAGCATACAAATTCTACTACCCCTTCTCCCAGATTTTTGGACTACTGCCCTGCCTCATTACTGCTTTAACTGAAACCTGGTTCTCTATGTTGGGCATATTCTTCCATGTGAGTATTCTGAACATCTGCTCACTCCCTGTTGGCTAATGCACATTGAACATCCTGCTCACGGAATTCCTGTCTACCCCACATCACGCCACTGTCGCATGATTTCAGGATTTACAGGGATCGCAATCCAAGACTACCTCCTTTTTTTTTTTAATTTTCTTTCTTTCTTTTTTTTTTTTTTTTTGGACAGGCAGAGTTAGAGAGAAAGAAAGGAATTCCTTCTGTTGGTTCACCCCCCAAGTGGCTGCTACGGCTGGTGCATTGTAGATGGCGCACTGCGCCGATCCGAAGCCAGGAGCTGGGTGCTTCCTCCTGGTCTCGCATGTGGGTACAGGGCCCAAGGACCTGGGCCATCCTCCACTGCCTTCTTGGGCCACAGCAGAGAGCTGGACTGGAAGAGGAGCAACTGGGACAGACTCCGGCGCCCCAATTGGGACTAGAACCCGGGGTGCTGGCGCCGCAGGTGGAGGATTGGCCTAGTGAACCGCGGCGCCAGCCCCAATACTACCTTCTTGACCTCCTCAATTCCAAAAGCTTAAGCTGTTCTTGTCTGTCAGTTGCACATTTGTTTACCCACATCAGGGAAGCTGGGACCCTCTGAATCTCCTAACAAGAAGAGTATCACAGGGTGGGAGGGATGAAAGCAGTTGGGATGTTAATAAAGTAGGGGAAGTTGGGTGGGATTCATTTAATGTATAAATTATTAATATGATGTGTTAATAGGGGAAAGTATGTGGGATCTTGTTATGGTACTACCTCACAAGTTTTGTTCTGTAAATTTAAAATTAATAATTAAATGGGAAAAAAGTAATATTCTCACAACAGGTTAAGCATGTACCATACTCCTGGGCACTGAACTGTCATTTTTATATCAGCAGTCTCATTTAATTCTGAAATCAGTTCCATGAAGTAGATGCTGTTATGACTGCCATATTAATGAGAGGGAAACTGAGGCTTAGATTTATTAAGGAAATTGCTTAAGGTCATATAGTAAGAACCTGACAGAGCTTGAGTTAAAAATAATGCCATCTGTCCCAAGGTCAAGTTTTCAGCTCCCGCAATAGAAGCACGCCGCTCTCTGACCTCGCCTCAGTCTTCTGCTGCCGGGCAGTGCAATTGCTCCTGATGGTTAGGAACCCTTGAAACCGCCTGGTCTGCTGCTCCTTTTGCAAGTGTTAATGTCTTTGCATTTTGAATTTGTTTCCTACCAAGTCTAATCCCAGGAACATCCCTGGACTCTATTCTCTTACAGGGCTCTCCCTTTCTTTCCTGTTGTCCTTAACTAACACCTGCCTAGAGACTATCTGAGCCACTCTAAAATAAGTTGCCAAGTATTTTGGAGAAGAATGTCACTAGCTGTAGGAAATGTGAGTCCCACTCCCCTAATTTAGTGTGCAGCAAAGTAACTCTTCCTTCTGCCATAGTGTTTATGTAAACTCCCAGGTCACTGGGTGACAGAACCTATATGCCAGTCAACTAAGAGATATATTCCCTTTTACTGAAGTTGAACCCAAGTTTCAGGGAATTTAGATGTGCTATAATGAAATTCAACAAGGGTAGGGGGAGGAGACCTTCCCTTAGAATTGTCGGAAAACCACAGTTACCACTGAGATATCCTCATTCAGGCTGACTTCTGGAACATTGGGGAGGTACTAACTGATGCCTACCTCACTGCCCACTCCAATGCACCTTCAAGTCTGTCACTCTCTGGACCATTTTATCCATGCTAGACTGTGGCATGGGAGATCCAGCAATATGCAATGTGACGTCACTGTGAAGTTAATGCCTAAGTGGTTTGTGTATGCACATAAACTTCATGAGGTTTCAGAAAACCCTCCCATTGTGCTGCCAGAAATACCCACCATGACCTCGGATGTACCTGAAATCCCTCTTGGCTGAATCTTGTTTATCTCGTTACATCAGTCCCTGAGGGTTGTGGTGTGGCGGTGATAGTTGAAAGAGCAGAAGATAAAAAGGGGATCATTCTTTGCTCTTTGATTTTCCGTGTTCTCCATTGAATTTGGATTCCAGCACCAATTTCACTGATTTTTATCTTGAATTCATCTCTTAATGTTTCCCATTGTGCCGCTGTACTCGTAGATAGGTCTGAATAACCGCGTCATGTCTCCCCCCAAGTCTTGTGTCAGCCTCTTAATTTGCTCCCCTGCCTCTGGGTCCGTCCTCTCCGAAACAGCAAATTATGCTATGCATTCAGCTCAAGCACTCCTTGTCAGTTGCAAACTTGATCACATAATTTCCTTTCAAGAAATATTTCTGTAGCACCCAAATGATAAAGTTCATACTTCTTAAGGGACTTACAAGGGGCTTACTTAGCTCTAGTCTAAACTTCAGACACTCCTTACTGCCATTCACCTGGGGCTCCAACTATCTATATAGTCCTTTGCCTAGGCTGTTCTTTTTGTTGCTAATTCCCTAATTCCCACTTGTTTACCAATCCAGAGCAAATTTATTCTTTTTTTTATTATTATGATCTACCCAGTTGAAAGGCAGTTAGAAAGGGAGGGAGGGGTAGAGAGAGAGAGGGATCAATCTGTCTGTTAGTTTACTTCCCAAATGGCCATAAAGGCCAGGGCTGGGCCAAGGCAAAGTCAGGAGCCAAGAACTCCATCCACCCAGTTGGGTATCAGGAATCCAGACACCCAGGTCGTCTTCCTCTGCCCTCCTAAGTGCATTCTGAAATGGGACACAGGCATCAAGACAGTTCTGACCTCTTACTTACCCATGATGCTTAACCTTGGGGCTGTATTTCCAGCCATGCTGCACTTCCTGTGCTGCCGCAAGCTCGTCTCAGGTGGCCTTATTAACACCTGTTCATTTTCTGCTCCTCCTTCCTGAGTGTGACATCCTGGGAATCAGGTATAAACTCAGGAATCTAGCCTTTACTTTTTCTCACTTACACAAAATGTCCAATAAAATGGTCTTAATTTTCACACAAGCATCCCTGTACTTAATGAGGGTTGTTTTATGTCTTATTTGCAATTGAAATACATTTTTCAGAAACATAGGTCTGTTAATTTCAGTCATAAAAATTTTATATAAAATATTCTTTAAATATTAGTGAGATAACACTACATCTTAGAACAGTGAAAAAGAAGATTGAAAGTACCATGTATTGACACAGACGTGGAACTACCAAAACTTCCACATAGTGCTTACAGTCATAATAATTACTTTAGAAAATTATTTGACTTATCAACTAACATGGAGAATTTACATAATACTTAATTGTCAGTCTTTGCATGTTTCAAAAGACATGAGTGATAACATTCATAGAAGTGTCATTAGTAATGGTCCCACACTGGACACAATTTGTCTATCCACATTATAATGGGTAAATAAGGTGTTGTATATTTATGTAATAGAATTGTTATACTATGACAAGAATGAGAGGACTACGGATGCAATCATATATGTGATTGTAGCTGTTTTCATGAACTCACTACTACATAAAAATAACTTGTAGAAACCAGTCGAGTGGTAACTTTAGGGAAGAGCAGTAAGAAGGAGTAGTGCTTGGGATGGGCGTGAAGTAGAATTTGGATACTGCAATGTTTGATTCCTTGACATGGATGCTGGTGATATGGAATATCACTTTGGGATAACTTATTTTATGATTAGGGCACATTGTTGTGTGTTATACTTCAGAAAAAATGTAAAAAAGAAATCAAACTGGTGATGATATCAGTGAGACAGAGTAGACATGGCTGCATGGGAGTTAGAGGAGGTCACCATTGCTGCATTCTTTACATAAGCATACCCATATTACCAGCACAAAGCCAACACTCTGAGCTGGGAGTTCCAGAAGGACGCCTTGTAGCACTGTATTTGCAGGAAAGCATAATTCAAAAACAAGGTGTCTTTTCTCCCCTTAGCAATTTTTTTTCTTTTTTTTTTCTTTTCTTTTCTTTTTTTTTTTTACAGGCAGAGTGGACAGTGAGAGAGAGAGACAGAGAGAAAGGTCTTCCTTTTGCCGTTGGTTGACCCTCCAATGGCTGCCGTGGCCGGCGCGCTGCGGCCAGCGCATTGCGCTGATCCGATGGCAGGAGGCGGGTACTTATCCTGGTCTCCCATGGGGTGCAGGGCCCAAGTACTTGGGCCATCCTCCACTGCACTCCCTGGCCACAGCAGAGAGCTGGCCTGGAAGAGGGGCGACTGGGACAGAATCCGGCGCCCTGACTGGGACTAGAACCCGGTGTGCCGGCGCCGCAAGGCGGAGGATTAGCCTAGTGAGCTGCAGCACCGGCCTCCCCTTAGCAATTTGATGTGTTCTCTAAACTCCTTTTCTGAAAAACACTCTTAACTGTAAAAATATTTTAAGCATATAAAATTTAAAAATACAATGATTACATATAAAATGAGTAGTATTAAAAAGGAAACTCATTAATAAAATTTTCAAATAGCACATGAAATAACAAGACAGCATATTTATGTTGTATGTTTATGTCTCTCCCAAATTCACATAATCCCTAACATGACAGCATTAAAAGATGAGGCATTTGGAAATTGATTGGGTCAGGAGGGCACCCTCATGGATAGGATTTGTGCCCTTCTAAAATGAGACTCCGAAGAGCTGTCCTAGCACTTTCCATCATTTGAAGGTGCAGAGAGAAGCTGTCACTGTGAACCAAAGAGCAAGCTCACACAAGTCACTGATGTGCCCGCCTTCCAGACTGAGCAGGAACTTTGTGTTGTCTATAAGACACCTAATTTATGGTATTTTTGTTAGAGCAGTGTGCATTCATTAAGACAATTTAAAATGTAGGTAAGTGAAAGCTGAAATTTATGTTTAAAAGAAGTTTAAATTCGGGAAAGTTGAACCAATGAGTGAGATTTTGTGTCTCGGTCCATGTCCTGGTGAATGAACAGTAGTAGTTAGGCAATACCAGAAATCATTACAGATGCCTGGGTCGCCAGATGAAGAAACTTGCCACCATCTGGTGAGGGAGTGACCAGCAGGTGCCAAGCAGTTGGCCAGCCATGTAGGACGAGTGGCTGCAGGAAGAAAGGCAAGTGATTGAGTGGCAGGTCTAGTAGCCACTGTGGTAACTAGTGGTGCCTATTATACATGCATATGTGTATGCGCATCTATACACACACATATTTGTATGTGTGCATTGGCTTTCTTTCCTGTCACCTTCTCTTCTTTGGGGCTAGAAATAAACAATGAACTTTGCTTTGAGTTAAAAAAAAAAAAAACCAATACACTATAATAACACTGATATGAAAATGTCTTTGGTTTCTATCCATAGATAAATCATAAGCACTGATAACAACTTCTGTAGTTTGTTGATTATTTATGAGATAAATGCTACTTTCTATTTCTAAATAAAATTTATAAGATATGGAAGATGAAGATGATGGCAAATAGGTGTGTTTGTTTTTTTTTTTTTTTTTTTTTTTCCTTCCAAGTTCCCTGAATTGTTTCTTGGGTTAGGAACTGATGCTGTAACATGAGGGTATGAATTTCCCTGGCGAAATTTTTTTAATTAATTAATTTATTTGAAAGGCAGAGTTACGGGGCTGGGAGAGACAAGAGAAAGTTCATTCTACCTGCTGCTTCACTCCTTAACTGGGCCAAGCCACAGGCAGGAGCCACGAACCTCTTCCAGGTCTCCCATGTGCATGCAGGGGCCCAAGCACTTGAGCCATCCTCCGATGCTTTCCCAGGCACATTAGCAGGAAGCTGGATCAGAAGTGGAGCAGCTGGGACTGGAATTAGCGCCCAAGTGGGTTACCCATATTGTAGGCGGCAGCTTTACCCACTACAGCACAATGCCAGCCTCTCCCTGTCGATTTTCATTCTGAAGGAAAAAAGTTGTAGGAAAAAGGTGATACAAGAAGTTTTCAATAATTACGTGATGAGTCAGGCTTTAAAGACAAAGTCAAGAGCTGGGGTTGAGATTAAAGGGAAAGCAGATGTTTCAAGTGTTTGCAGCCCTCACAACAAAGAAGCCTTTGACCATGTTTCTTAATTGTTTTAGCAAGGCATCTCTGTGCTTGGCAGCATACACTGAGAAACACAAGAACTGAAATTGTTTCTGAATTAGCATCTCTTCACATAAAGACGAACTGCAGAATAAAATGATTTAACAGCTCCTGTTCCCCCATCAGATCAGCCTCAACATCACCTTCTTCACGGGGTCCTTGCATAGTCTCTGTTTCCTATTTCCAAAGCCCTTGTAACCCTCCTGTGTTTAGCACTCACCATTCTGTTGGGTTTTGGTTTAGGTTTTGCTCTTTCCTTTCAGTTTTTTTTTCTTAGCCTTATTTATTTGAGAGGTAGAGCTACAGACAGAGACAGAGAGAGGTGGAGAGAAAGGTCTTCCATCTGCTGATTCACTCCCCAAATGGCCGGAGTGCCTGGAACTGGGCTACTGTGAAGCCAGGAGTCAGGAACTTCTTCCCATGTGGATGCAGGGACCCAAGCACTGGGCCATCCTCTACTGCATTTCCAGGGTAAGGGAGAGAACTGGATTAAATAGAAACATCTGGAACATAAACCTGTGCCCATACAGGATCCTGGTGCCATAGCTGGAGGCTTAGCCCACTGCACCACAGTGCCAGCCCCTCATTAGGTTTTAAACTCTGTGCGAGCCACGGTACATATCTGTCTTATTTATTACACTATCTTATTTATTTGTTTTATTATTGCATTATTATCAGATAATACAGTGTCTGCTTCATGGTAAGATTACACAAACTTTGTGGATCAGACAACTGAGGAAGTTCCCAAATGCTTTCCTAAACCCCCTCTCCTGTTTATTAAAGTTCATTGTGATGGAAAGAGGCATGGGGAAGGGAATGGATGGCATTCTCTTGTTTAGACCTTGTAGGAGCCGAGATACACTCAGAACATGGACTTAATGCTGTGACTACTGCTTTCAAAAAAATAGCAGTTGGAATATCAACATCTCAAACAAATGCAGCTTTAGTGATGGGAGCCTTGGCAAAAATGACAGTGACAGTGCCTGTTTCATTGCAGGGGCAACCTCTTACATCATGTGTTTTCTTCAGTTCTTCCCAAGAGGTGATAAATGTTTGCTGTCCTTTTCAAGTTAGGTAACTAAACCAGTGCAGGACTGCATGTTGATGAAATAACTGTTTTCAAAGTGTTTCTGAGAGTCCCCTTGTTCATAAATTCAATTCAGTTCAGTAGGGAGGGAGGTGAGGTATAACACACTAAAGTTCCTCCCCCACACACACATTATTCCTCAGTTTATTTTTTACCCAAGTCCATCTGATGAAATAGGTTTCTGGCTGAGTGTGATCTATGTTTTAAAACAATTTTTTTAAAAATAAAAGATTATCATATTGAAAGATTTACAGAGAGAGCAAGCAAGACAAACAGAACTCTTTCATCCTTTGGTTAGCTCCCCCAGATGATTGCAACGGGCAAGGCGAAGTCTGGAGCCAGGAGCTTCGGGGTCTCCGACATGAGTGTCAGGAGTCAAACACTTGAGCCACTCTCTGCTGCTTTCCCAGGCTATTAGCAGGGAGTTGGATTGAAAGTGGAGCGACCAGGAGAAGTGGCGCACATGTGGGATGCTGGCATCACAGGTGTTGAATTTATGTGCTAAGCCACAATGCTGGCCTCTACCACAAAATAATTTCTTTGTATTCAAAATGAAGAGCTCAAGTTATAGGAATAGGATTTTTTGTTCACTCATTTTCACACTGCTGGTATTAACTATAAAAGAGACAAGATTTGAAGCCTTAGTATATGTTCTTGATCATTGTTGCATGTTGTAAAGCATATATTTTTGTAACACCACAGGAATTAGGGCAAGGACAAATGACCCTCAGCATTATCCTCACTCCTTTATTTTATAACTGTATTGTTCAATACTGCTTTTTGATGACCTGAACTTACACCCTCAATCCCAATATACAGAGACACATACTTCTCTGTACTGGCAGGGGTGTTTATTATCACAATCAAGGGTAAAGACAAGGTAAAGGCAAACTTGGTCTCACCATCAAAGTTTCATCATACAACATTCCAAACATGAATTTAAAGAACAAACAACATGTCCTGTGGCAGGTATTATTCAAAATATGAAAACTCAGTAATGAAGATTTATTTCTTGCACAGAAACTAGTTTTCTGGTCAGAGAGCACATTTTGTAGTTAATTATTTCCAACATGCATGATCAGAAACCATGGAGAGTAGAAATAGGTGCCAGGGTCCGGAGCTGTAGTGTCGCCACTTAACCTGCAGTGCCTGCATTCTGTATGGGGGCCGGTTGGAGTCTGGACTGCTCCGCTTCCAATCCACCTCCCTGCTAATGTGCCTGGGAAAGCAGTGGAAGATGGCCCAAGTTCTTGGGTCTATGCACCCATGTGAGAGACCCAGAGGAAGCTCCCCTGGCTCCTGGCTTTGACTTGGCCCAGTCCTGGGTATTGCAGCTTGCTGGGGAGTGAACCAGTGGGTGGAAGAACCCTCTCCATCTGTCACTCTCTCTCTGTAAATTGGCCTTTCAAATAAATAAGTAAATCATTTATAGCAAAATAGAGAGTGCAAAACACAAGGAGTATTAAAGAGGGAAACTATCATTATTTTTAGACTCATGTGGGAGACTAGGATGAAACTCCTGGCTCCTTTTGGCCTGGCCTAGCCGTGGCCATCGTGGCCATTTGGGGAATAAACCAGCAGATGGCAGATTGAGTCTGTCTGTGTCTGTCTGTCTGTCTCTATATATACATATTATGCATATATACATATATATATATATTCTTTCGAATAAATAAATAAAAATAAATTAAAAAGACGCAGGTTCCAAAGGGGAGCAGTAGAAACTTGCCCCACCCATGGGTTCTCACTCATGGCTCTCCAGCATCAAAGGCTTTCTTGGTTAAATCATCTCCCATGTTCCATGAGACTGGAATATGGAAACTCATTTGAACACTTTCATCAAGTGCTGAATTATGGCCAATGATTTTTCCAAAAGAAAGTCGTGGTCATGTATGGAATTGTGCCGCCTTACAGATATTCCCTGGTAGGAGAACACCAGCATTAAAACAAAACAAAACAAAAAATCAGCAAAACCATAAGTACCCTACCACTTGCTGTCAGCCCCCAGAATATGCAGGTCTCCCTGCAAGCAGCAATAAGTGGCTTCACTGTGCCCATCACGTTATTGAAACCTATACCCAACATAGCATCGTCTACTCTTGGTGCAGCTAAGATAAGTTCCATTTGGGGAAATAGTTGAAGGCAAGATACATTCATCTCCACCTGGTCCTGTTCTAGGCTGATTTTTAAAATGAGAAGAGCACTTATGAGGGCCATCTTCAGTTAGCCCTTTATTGAATCACTTCTACCAATTTGTACATTCATATATTGCTTGAGTTGTTATTCATTTTTGAAGAATAACTAAATAATACTTATTTCTACTACTTCTACTTCTGTAAGTATTTTAGAAAATATGTTCATTTTTTGCAACAGCATTCTCTTCTAGGGAAAAACTTATTTTAGGACTTAGAAACCAAAAAAAAAAAAAAAAAAGCCCTCAAGAGGCCAGCACTGTAACATAGCAGGTATGTGCCTTGCCTGTAACACTGACATCCCAAATCAGAGCACCTGTTCAAGTCCCAGCTGCTCTGTTTCTGATCCAGCTCCCTGGGAAAGCAGTAGAGGCTGGCTTAAGGATATGGGCCCCTGGCACGTACATGGTAGAGAGACCAGGATGGAGTTCCAGGCTTCTGGCTTCAGTCTAGCCAACCATTAGCCTTTGTAGCCATTTGGAGAGTGAAATGGTAGAGGAAAAAAAAATCTCTTTGTCTGTCTCTGCCTTCCTCTATGTCATTCTGCTTTTCAAATAAAATAAACCTTTAAAAAGGTGAAAAAACGCCTCAAAGCAAAACAGATAATACCAAAACTTTGTTTCCCAAAATAAAACTGCTGTGCTTCCTTCTTTAATATCTATCATGACAATGTATTTGCTGTTTTCAGCTGTCCTCTAGGAGACTCAGAATTAAATCCAAAGAACAATTATAGTAATCCTGAAGTTTAACACATTTAAATCCATTTTTCCTTGGCTTTAATTTTTTCCTTTTCTATTTTACTCCCCATACATCTGCCTTTTATAAGAATGTTTGTCAAACTGATTTCGAAAGAAATTAGGTCTATTTCACTCCAGCTGTCGACCTGCATGACGTATGGGCCACATTGTTAGTGCCCATGTGAGCATTAACTGAATGAACAGACTGTGAATGGACAAGGTATATGACCAATACCACATTCAGGTGTTTATCGATTGCTTTTCAAAGTGGGAGAAATGAATTAGAAACAAAAGGCAGGAGACGGACAATTAAAACCCTTGAGAAAAATAAGAAATACTCATTATACACTCATTTAACTTAGTAGAATTTCAAAATGGAGAAACGGAAGGAAGCTTCTACTGAGGGCTTGTGGGCACTTTTAAGGAGGAGGACAGGAGAAGACTGGATGTGTGTGTGTGTGTGTGTGTTCTCAGGCACGTGCCTGTTTTTGGAAGATTAAAGCAAGAGGTTTTGGAGAAAAAGCAAATAGAGGCAAAATCAACATTTTGATCATATCTGTTAAGGAGCAAGATCAAAAACATTCTCCTCCTGTGTGAGAATTTGATTTCCAGTTAAAATTCTGTTTTCTTATTCTTCTGGAAACCAGGCGAAGATTAAAGATCAACTATGTGATTAGGAGGCATTGCTGGTACGTGACCCTCCATTGGTAAATGGTCTGGACAGGGAGAAATAGAGCTGATGGGAAGCCTGGCTTTGGGACCTCCCTGCTGTCCCCTGTGGGACCTGTGGGACTGTGCCTAGAAGAACAGGTCCTTGAGTGGCAGGAGACTTCTAAGTGTTGCTCATGCTCCCTCCTGGGTGTACTCCCTGGTACCTGGACTCTTACCTGGGGTGACCAAGGTGGTTTTGACATACCTCTCCATCTGCCTAAACCTTCGACAGCTTTCTTCCTGTTGCCCCTGTTCCCGCACCCAACTCCCTTTTCCTAGAGTGTTTATGATAGAACTTCTTTGTTTCTGTCCCTCTGAGATGTAAATCTGCTACATCTCAAGAATGTCTCTGGTAAGTGCCTGGGAGCCATCCCTTGGAAATATAATCATCAAGAAAGATAGGCCCCCTGTCTTCCAGCCTCTGTAGGGGGGTGGGAGTCTAACTCTGCTAAGAGCCAATTAGCAAACACGAGAAGGTCTAATCAGGCTGCCAAGCTCCCCCATGGAAGTCCTCCAGTACTTTTCCATTAGCTCACTCCGGTGTTTATAAATCCTCCCACTTTTTGTTTCCGAGGGGTTGCGTTTATTCTTTCTTCCCCATTGCGATGTCCTTGAATAGTCTCCTTTTGTATTGTGCTAAGTGTCCAGTGCAATTTTGCTTTCACAAAGGTGAGGTGAGGGACCCAGGAGAACAGCTGCTGGGTGGCTCTGTGGTCTGCAGTATGAACAGCTGCAAGGACTCACTGGAAGCAACTCCATGCCACCCCTCCATGCTGGCACCCTGTGGCTCCTGTCCTGTGTCTTGCAGAGTTGGATAAAGCCAAGTGGGCCGAACCGTAGGCTGGAGAGTCTGGACATGGATGTAAGATCTCCCTGGTGGATGCCCACTTATGGTGGTCTCAGTCTACTGCCTTGCTCCTAGTTTTTTCATTTTCCTTTCTGGTAGAGTTATCTTTTAACCAAAAGTTCAAGTAGAACCAGGAAGTGAAAGGATGAACTCTTATTAACTTGCTCCACAGTATTCAGCAGCCCACTCTTTTTGTCATGACATGTTTCTGAATTACGATTTTAATAGCTTTTGAGAGAACCCTACTGAACTTATCCTTATGTTGGAACTACTGACTTGTGCTGGGACTGTTAACAACTCTGTTATTTTAGTTAGCTCCAAGCAAAATAGCTCATTCACTGTAATGGAGATCCGGGGTATACTGTAATCAGAGAATAGGATTTATAAGAAAGAAGCTGGAGGAAAAAAACCCAAAACAACTCCAAGCATCCTGGGATCCATGAGGGCATTTTGTTTGCTTGCTTGCTTGTTTGGGGGGTTGAAGAGGCTGTGGGCAGACAGGGACGGGGAGGCTTGTTATGGGCAGCTGGCGACATGATCCCACTGGCAACCTGTCCTTGAGCAGACTGACTCGAGTCATCCTGAAAAACCTCCCAAACCAGTATGGATTCTTGGAGAAACACTGATGAAGATCTAATGTATCTTCAGCTTTTCCTAATCAGAATTTCTTGGTGCTGTGGCCTTGGCTTGGGCAGGGTATTGGTAGATGTTTCTGCCTGAACACTGAATGTATTGTTCAAAAACAATTATGTAGATTCAGTTGAACAATCTAGAAACACTGTTTAATAGCCTAAACAGAGAAGAACCAAAGGAGGAAAGGGCTGATTTTTGGTAATTTTAGTGAGCCTTTAAAGATAGGTCATGTATTTGAATGGAAGCAAGTTTAGGACTTGGGGGAATCATTTCAAACATTTTGTAATTAAAGTTAAAGCACATTACGTCAGATAATGGATTGCTGCAAAATTATTATACTCTCTTTATCTAAAGAGCTGTCAGGAATTTATAAATGAATACCACATTGTCTGAAGAGCTTTGAGAATACAGACAGCTTCCTTGGACTAATGCTAGCTGTCAGCTGTTAATGCATAATAATTATATCTTCACTGGTAATTCTTCCAAACACTTGTTGTTGGTACTTCTTTATCATAATTATCTTCCTTGTCTTCTACCCCCTACTGTTTTTAAACTTACTTTTTGTTTTTTTCTTTTTTTAATATCATTTCAACCAAAGATGGACTCTGTGGAATCTAAAAGAAATGGATGGAGTTAGGATTATTGGAGACACCATTGTTACATTTAAGTTTACAAAAATGGTGTAAGCATAAATAAGAAAAACAAAGATCTCTGGAACTATTCCAAACATGTTTGCATAGACCATGTAGAACTGTGAAGCATCTTGTGGTACTATAGGAGACATTTGGACTTAAGGTAAGTGGGACTTGGGGAGAAATTCTGTTGCATGCAGCAAGCTTGCATTAAATGTGAGCTTACTTTAAGTGCCATAGGAGTTACAAAGATAACACCCTGGATGAGCTTAGGGAATTTATGATCAAACTGAGTTCTTTATACTCAGGAAGTCTCTCTGTGAGAGCAGAGCCTGAATTTTAGCTATTTCAAGTCTACAAGCTAGATAGGGCCAGTCAGTGCCTAAGAAACAGTAGTTGAACAGAAGTACACAGAATTATCTTATGGGAATAAAAATGTGAGTTACTTAATACATGAGTGGTCCATAAGAAAACTCTCATATTGATTAATCAAGAAATCTTTGTTTGTAGCACTAGTCATGCTTTAAAAGAATCCCTCAATCCTTTTCCTGTGGGAAGCGCCATTTTGAGGTGAGAGAAGAGTAAAGGAAACTAAAATAAACATCAAAACCACTTACTGAGCTATTGAACCCTTTTGCACTGTTGCAGACATTCTGCAGGGTGCTTTACATGTTCTATCTCACTTGATTCTCACGTGATTGTGTGCAGACACAATGAGGCAACTGAGGCGGAGACAGATGAACACTTGGGAGTTCGGTAGCTGCCAAGGCCGGGGCATACGCCAGGTTATTGCCACTGAGCGCACTCTTTCTGAAGCACGAGAGAATTACCTGCGGTCCCTGGGAGATTGCCTCCCATGACTGGAAACTCACACCCAAGACACTTTGCCCAAATCCCCTTTGCAGTATATGTTCTGGCGAAAATGTATGTTGAGTTTTGATTCACAAAAAATGTGAATTTTTCTTACTCTTCTCTTGGTTTATCCATTAAGGAAAAAAAGGGAGAAGTGGTAGGGAGAATGGAAACTAACATTTTAAATGTTTCCCATTTACTAAATATTTGTGGCAACAGCAGGGTCTAACATCTAAAACCCACTTTGTGACCCTTCACCATGAATTTTATTCACCTCACTAGCACTACCAGTTTTCCAAAAATTACCGATAGATTTCTAACTGCCAGAATCTGTCTATAAATTTTTAAGTAACTCAAGCCTCATTTTGCTCATTTATAATTTGGGGATACTGATGCTCACCTCATAAGTCCTGAGGATTAAATCAGTTGATTTACTGAGCATTATGTCTAACAAATAGAAAGTATTTGCAATCTTCCCATGACACTGACAGTACAAGATATGTCACATTTTCTGTTTGTCTAAATGAAATTAAATCTCAGTTTAACACTTACATATCATGTTTGGCTCAAGTTCCAATGTCAGAACCCGTCTTCCATTTAACAATAGAAGTGACACACACACACACACACACACACGCATACAATGAAAGACTAGAAGTCAGAAACTCAAAGAAGTATAACACCTTATTTCTGGGGGTTCAGTGTGGCATGAAGAACTTGAGGCATCACTCCTTCATGATAGAAAAAGAAGTTTCAGGGTTTGCTCAGTTGGAAAATAAAGGCTAAGGGGCAGGAGTATGGTCTTCTGTTTGCACTAGCCACAATGGCCTGTGTTAGAAATGTCCTCGTCCAACAGCAAGAGCTGGCACAGCCGAGGCTGCAGGGAGGCCTCGTTCTCAACTTCAGCCATGGTGTTGTCCTTGGAGTGCACAGACCAAGGTTCATAATCTGTAGCCCACACAGGTTCATGGATCTGTCCCCTATCTAAGTTCCTGCCACCCCAAAGCTGCTCTGAGCGGGCAGACTCAAATTGCTATCTCCATCTCCTCTTCTCCCAGGTAAGGGGGCGGGATGAAGCCTTGTCCTTCCTCAGACACTGCACAGTGTCCTCACCTTCTCTCAAATAGAGCCACCTCCTCTTCTGAATAGCCCACTGAGGTTGTTAGCAAAGAACCCATCTTCCATTTAACAATAGAGGTGACACACACACACACACACACACAATGAAAGACTAGAAGTCAGTAACTCAAAGAAGTATAACACCTTATTTCTGGGGGTTCAGTGTGGCATGAAGAAGGAAGCAAACATTTACCAAGTTGTTACATGAGTAACTGCTTCTTTTAATATTTATTTATGCATTTGTTTGGGAGAGACAGAGAGAAGAGGAGAGAGAGAATGATCTGTATCCACTGGCTCACTCCCCAGATGCTTGGACAACTGCAGCTGGGCTAAGCCAGAGGGCAAGAATTCAGTTTGAGTCTCCTGTGTAGTTGGTAGGAACTCAAGTACTTGATCCTGCACCTGCTGCCTCCCAGAGTGGGCATTAGCAGGAAGCTGGAATGAGGACTCAAACTCGGGTGCTCTGGTTCATCCCAGCAGACTTTTAACCATTCCCCAATGTACACATCTTTCTTTGACTTTTGCTGAAATACATTATAAGGTGATTTTTTTCAGTTCTTATTTTTCCTAAGTTGCTGAGATTTTGCCCTCACAACATTATAGCTTGAGCACAAGTGTCTACTTTCAGAGTGGCTGCTCCTCAGAGCTTTTGAGCTACTATTTGTCTTCCTGGATTCAGCATTCACAATGAAAAACAAAAACGATGTCAATCTTGTTCTCATGCATTATTTATCCTTGTATTTTGATTTAATATTTATTTAAATAAAACTTTAAGTAGTCGTTTATACTTTTGTGGATCATAGATATGTTATGTTCTGTACATTTGGCAACACTTGTCTGTTGTTGTTATACCTGAAGGATTAAATGATTAGGTGACATGCATTTTCTTGTAATCTTGTTGAAATGTTTTCCATAACTCTTGGCATGGGGAGTAGCTAGAGAGACATATGCAGCAGCTGCTTTTTCTCTGTATATACATTTTCTTTTTATTGTTTGAGTGGCTATACAGTTCTGTCTTTAGCAAAATCTTTTTCTTCACTTACATTCATTACTATGTTGTATCTTGGTGCTTATCATTTTAAAATAATTTTTCCTAGGGAAAATCTGGGAATACAGTGTTCTCCACATACTCACAATACATTTTTTCTGTATTTTGAGACAAAAAAATAAATGCATCTGTGCATGTTTTTTCAGTTCCGTTAATGAGAAATTCTATTTCCTGAGTATTAACTTCATATCCATATGATAGATCTCTTTGTATCTCTTTGTGTGATTTCTGTTCTATCATCTTCACCATATTCATTCCTATGTATTTATATCTGTTTCTCTTTATAATTTTATCTAGGCTGTCAACATGTACTTGAGCATGATTTAAGTAGTACTACTTTACTGTTTAATTTTTTATGGAGAACACATTTGATTTACTCTCAGCAACATTCTACTATACAGTGCAGTGTTAAGTCTAGGCATATTGCTGCAAATATTTTTGCTTGTTTTTAATACACATTTTCTTTATGCATTTTTGTTCATCTTGTTCTTGAAATCAAACAGCTCTCTTTTCAGCTTCTGCTGTTCTATTGCCTCTTTTGTGAGCTGTTGGTCTCTTTGCTGAGCTCTGCTTTTATGGACAAGTAGTAGTCTCTGAAATTGATCTGAGACCATTGAGAATTATTTGCCTGAACCCCTAATCTATTGGCAATCATTCTTAGATATTTTCCTCACCGGCCTCTTTTCCTACTGTGGCATCCACATTTGCCCCCATCCAAGTTCATACACTGAAACTTAGTTCCCGACGCAGTGGTATTAAGAGTGAGGGCTTTAATAGGTGACTAGGTAGTGATGGTGGCACCATCATGCAGGGCAGTAGTGCCTGAAGAACCAGGCACATGGAAGCTTGTCTGCTCCTTCTGTCACGTGAGGACACAGCAAGAAGACGCCAGCTGTTGAGCACTGAGCCATCAGACACTGAACCTTTTGGTAACTTGATCTTAGACTTCCAAGCCTCCAGAACTGTGGAAAATAAATTTCTGTTGTTTATAAGTGACTCAGTCTAAGGCGTTTTGTTACAGCAGCACGAATGGACTAAGACATCTCCTCCTTTTCTTAAAGTGTCTATAGATAGTAAATTTTTTTTTCTGATCTTTAATGCCTATAATTATTTGAAGACTGTAGTTGGACAACTGGGTAGAGGTGGAGGTAATGTGGTGTGGAACACTGTATGTTAAATTTAGATTCTTATCTTAAAAACACTCTAATGAATCCTGTACTCATTTTGCCACTGGACACTTGGGGACACAGTTCTCAGTGTCCTGCAGGCTGTGTAATACATCAAATGCCTTTATGATTGAGCTCTGTTACTGAGACCTGCTGCTCACTAGTGACTCTCTCTCCTCTTATTGTGACCTCGTTTTAACCATCCGCAAGCAGCCTGGGTTGCAGTTCAGATATATGGCACCTCAGCATGATTATCCATTCTGTTCCCTGGGGCCTTGTTTATTATCCCTGCTACTTTTTTTTTTTTTTTTTTTGCCTACTAATGTTTCTAGATCTTGTTACTAATTTAGGAAAGAATTATCTTCTTTTGACAAGTGTTTCTTATTCAAAGTTTAAGCCTATATGTGCCTGTTCTTAATGTCCTACCTCTTTTCTGGGTTAGATTTCCCAGAATTGCAAGCATACCTCAAATTTACAATTTAATTGAAAACGAATATTTTTCTCTTGCATTTTTTGGGTTGTTTTTACTGGATTTCTTGGGTTTGGAGTACAATAGAAAGAGTTCTTTCTCCATTATCATTAACTGAAAAAACAGCTCATAAAAGACTGAATTGACATGGTGAAAATTCTCTCCTGGTAAGTGTCATTGATATGAATTACAGAGAAATTTAAGTGACACAATCAAGAGAACTTGCTGATGCATAGAAAATAGGATCCAAGGAAGGAGAGCAATCAAGGACAATCGTTACATTTTCTTAGTTTGAGATACAAGGATGATTAAAGTGTCAATCATTTGATGGAGAACACTGGAAGACCAGTTGCCATGGGAGTGTGTATTATGGGTTCTTTTTCAGATTTACAAAGTTTAGAAATCTCTGAGATCCTAGTGGAGATTTCACATATACTTTTGGATGTAAATCTGTAGCCTAGGGCAGAGGCAGAGGCTTAATAGGGATTTGGGGTGGATATCTTAATTCATGTATGGTAATTAGATTCTTGTGGCTAAACTGACTTTGGATGTTTATAGACAGAGTGGAAGATATGAAGGACATGAAAATTGTCAGAAATTAAGATTCAGTCACTGGTTTCAACTCTAACAAAAATAAAGCTGGACTGTTTGAAGAAAGTGTTCTTATGCATAGTTTCCTGACAATAATTACCATAAAAGACTTTGCCAAAACTACAGCATTACACAAAGGTCACCACAGTATATGCAAAAATGACCAAATCAAAGATACCTTTGCAGCAACTCAGCCTTGGACTAACTCCACTCTAGCCATCAGTTATTATGACCGAGGGACATGTTTTAAAATATCTGTCATAATCCTCATTTTGCCTTGAAAAACTTGGCACTGTGGCATGTTGGCATGTTTTGAGGCACAGTAGGTTAAACTGCGCCTAGAGATACCCATCTTATTTTTTCTATTTTATTTAATAGATATGAATTTCAAAAGTATAGCTTTTGATTTATAGTGATTTTCCCCCAAAAAACCTCCCTCACACCCACAAACCATCCCATCTCCTACTCCCTCTCCCATCCCATTCTTCATTAAGATTCATTTTTAATTTTCTTTACATACAGAAGATCAATTTAGTATATACTAAGTAAAGATTTCAACAGATTGCACCCACACAGACACACAGAGTATAAAGTACTGCTTGAGTACTAGTTTGACTGTTAATTCACATAATACAAC
This sequence comes from Oryctolagus cuniculus, assembly GCF_964237555.1. Lineage (NCBI taxonomy): Eukaryota > Metazoa > Chordata > Mammalia > Lagomorpha > Leporidae > Oryctolagus > Oryctolagus cuniculus. Next base: position 19,319,245 of record NC_091437.1, read on the forward strand.
ACATTAAGGGCAGAGATCCTACATGGGGAGTAAGTACACAGTGACTCCTGTTGTTGATTTAACAACTGACTCTTATTTATGACGTCAGTAATCACCCAAGGCTCTTGTCACGAGTTTCCAAGGCTATGGAAGCCTCTTGAGTTCACAAACTCTGACCTTATTTAGACAAGGCCATAATTAAAGTGAAAGTTCTCTCCTCCCTTCAGAGAAAGGTACCTCCTTCTTTGATGGCCTGTGCTTTCCGCTGGGATCTCACTCACAGAGAGCTTTCATTTAGGTCATTTTTTTTGGCCACAGTGTCTTGGCTTTCCATGCCTGAGAAACTCTCATGGGCTTTTTAGCCTGATCTGAATGCCTTAAGGGCTGATTCTTAGGCCAGAGTGCTGTTGAGGGCATCTGCCATTCTGTGAAAGACACCCATATTCTGTGTCAAAGTGCCTAGATTGCGTCCCACCTCTGCTTCCCATCCAGCTTCCTCATAATATTCTGAGAATATAACAGATCTGACTCAGGTACTGGGGTCCCTGCCACTGTGTTGGAGTACAATAGAAAGAGTTCTTTCTTCATTATCATTAACTGGACTGTGTTTCAGGCTCCTGGCTTCAGCATGGTTCAGCTCTGGCTGTTGCTGGCATTTCAAGGAGTAAAGTAGTGGATGGAAGACCTCCCCTTTTATTTCTTTCTCTGTTTCTCTACCATTTGTCTAAAAATTCTTACCCTTGTCTCAACCTCTTTGAATTTGAATTACTATAGCATGCGTATTTCCATTCTAATGCACTGTCATTCCCATTGTAGTGCTCTGTTGTTTGCAGGTAAATTTCATTATTCCTTGGGAAGTCTCTGTCTCTTGTTTATTTTTACTTAACTTGTCAAAGGCAATTCTGAGATGACCTTGCTATTAGTGGTCAGTTATCAGAGAAGAGTGAACCGTGCTGAGGTTGGAGGAAAACAAAGTACAGTGACTCTAAAGGTAGGAGGTAAGAGGGTTTTAAGAAAGGGATAATAGCCAGTGGTATTAAAGGAGGCTTAAATGTGGAGTAGATGGATTATGGGGGGGTACCCATGGATTGGACAACCTGACACTCACCAGTGATCTTGACAATCACAGTTTCAGTGCACTGGTGGCTTAGGAGGCCAGATGGCAGTAACTTATATCAGTAACATGGAAGCAAGCAAGTAAAGGGGAAGAACACATTTGTGTTTGCCTTTTTAATTTTTATTTTGAAATACCTCAAATAATACAGAAAAATATAAAGAAGAGTGCAATGACCACATATAAGTTTAACGATTTTTAACATTTTGCTGTGTGTGAGAATCATCAGACTGAAGAGGGAGAACTGGTTTGTGAGGTTTGAGATACAAGTATTAGAGACCTTTTCACTGATGTTCAGAACTCCACATCTTCCCCTTTTTACTTGATGTGTTTAAATGGTTATTTTATATTTCAGGATTCATTTCCTAGAACGTCATTATTGAAAGTATAAATCAACACTAAATGCCAACTGACACATTACTGTTTGCATTAGTACCTATTATTGTATCCACTTTACAGATTAAAAACTTGAAGCTTACAGATGTTAGATCATTTGCTCACTGTGATGCAGCTGTGAAGTGGGAGCAATGGATCTCAGTGTAACCTGTGTGTCCGGAGCCTGTGTTCTCAGTCACTACCCAATGTTGCCTCTACTCCTCAAAGTGCTTGAATCACATGTACATGTGTGCATAGTGAAATGATAGCGGCACAAATGTTTCTCTCATTATTGCCCTTACGTGTCTCAAAAATCCCCCCCACTGTTTTTTCTCTTTTGATTCTCAGTAAAATGAACACCTCAGTTGTACATTATGAAAACCAAGAAAAGCAGAATAAAACCGAATGTTCTTGCCTTAGTACTTTCCATACATATTGAGAGTTTCTATTTTAAATATCCACCAATCAAGCAGTAAGTACAGTAAGTAGTAACTTGATAGTATGCCGTGATGTACAGTAGGGGTTGTGCCTCTTCTGGAATAATTATGCCTCTTAATCTGATGTTAACATTTGCTGTCATGAACATGTTACTCTTTCTACCTGATGGTCTCTAGCTTTTCTTTTTTAATCAGACAAAAATAAGAATTCAGATATTTGATAGAGCATCTATATAAAACAGAGAAGAACAAAAAGATGCTGTCTTTGCACTGAGCTAATGAAGAGTTGTATTTAAAAGAAGCACAAGAGATGTTGGAATAATGTGGTTGTGTTATATGTGAATCCTGTTTATTTCTCTTGTTTTCTTTGTGTTGGAGTACTGTCTTCAATTTGGATGCAAGAGTCTGATTGACATTCTTGAAAGACAACTTAAGACTGGAGAAAAGATACCTAGCTATAGAAGATAAAGACAAAATGATAATAATAATAAAAGCATTGAATCCATTGACCTGGGATGGATACAGAAAGAAAACTAACAAAAGTTTCTGTGGTTCCTGAATTTCCTAACATAATTTATTAGACAATTCTGTCAATGAGGCCTAAGTTATCTGATTTTTATGGACATGAAAGTGAATATAAAAAATATTTATAGTTTGTTTTGGAATAAATAGCATATTGATAAAGCATAGCACCTAAAAATTATGTCTCTTTTTTTCCTGACATTCTTCTTACTTACCTTGATTCAGGAAGTGTTGGGTTTGGAGGGTTACTATGGGCTAAAGCTGATCTCTGCAATTTATACCTACAATGGGCAAAAAATGTTAAACAAAAATAAAATGCCATGTGACTGGATGAAGTTAGCCAGTTAAATTCCTCCTGAAATTGTCATGATGATTTACATATTACCTGGTTTTAAGGTCAGCTTTTTGGGGGGAAGAGAAGTGAGTGAACACTGGGCCATGCAGCTCAGGCAAAGGACGTAAGATGGGATGATTGGCCAGAGGTCAAACTGCCAACTTGGCTTCCTTAAATCTTCTTGGTACATTGGCCCTGCCTGGGAGCTGTGCTGCCCTAGACTAAACACCAAGACCCTGTGATTTAATAAAAAAGTTTCTGCTGCATCTGAAGATACAGCTTCCTGATTCTGCAACAGGAATTATTTTTCTTTGAGAGGAATTAGCCACATCTTGATCAAATTTTACTTTTATAATATGGACTGTTTTTTTGTTTGTTTTATTTTTGACTGTTAGACAGAGAGAGAGAAAAGTCTTCCTTCCATTGGTTCACCCCCCAAAGTGGCCACTACGACTGGCGCTACGCCTATCTGAAGCCAGGAGCCAGGTGCTTCCTCCTGGTCTCCCATGTGGTGCAGGGACCCAATGACTTGGGCCATCCTCCACTGCCTTCCCGGGCCACAGCAGAGAGCCAGACCAGAAGAGGAGCAATCGGGACTAGAACCCGGCACCCATATGGGATGCCGGCATTGCAGGCAGAGGATTAACCAAGTGAGCCATGGCGCCGGCCCCTGGACAGCTTTTAAGATACATGTGTTGCTTAAATTTTCAAAAAACCATCATGTAATATGCTGATTTAATTAAGTGATTAATTAGCTCTTGTAATTTGTTGAAATGAGAGATGTATTGGCTGTTTAATTCAAATTTCAGAAAAAGGGCAGATTCTAATATACCAAGAACCATATACAACTCTTAATTTTCTTTCTGCTTTGCCACCATGAAATGTCAGACATGGCAGGTGTGTGTGTGCTCTTCAAATCTTCTGGTTATCTTCTGGTTACGGGGCGGGTGTTTGTCACACTGCTTAGGGTGCCCATACTGGAGTGTGTATTTCACGTCCCTACTGTGCTTCTGATTGCAGCTTTCTGCTGATGTGCACACTTGGAGGCAACAAGTGGCAGCTCGGATACCTGAGCCCCTGCCACCTACGCAGAAGACACAGATTGAGTTCCTGGCCCCTGGCTTTGCCCTGGCCCAGCTTCATCTGGTGCAGTCTGCTGCAGGCATTTGGAGACTGAAACAGCAGGTAAAAGATAGCTCTCAATCTGTCAAATAAAATGAAAATAAATAAATAAAAATTTAACTTATGGTTAATAAAACTCCTACCCAAAGAAATGTTGAAAATAACACATATTTTCCCTGTAGAGAATGGATAATGTTTTAAAATATTTATTTATTTATTTATTCGAAAGTCAGAGTTACACAGAGAGAGGAGAGGCAGAGAGAGAGAGAGAGGTCTTCCATCCGCTGGTTCATTCCCCAGTTGGCCACAACGGCTGGAGCTGCACCAATCTGCAGCCAGGAGCCAGGAGCTTCCTCTGGGTCTCCCACATGGGTGCAGGGGCCCAAGGACTTGGGCCATCTTGTACTGATTTCCCAGGCCATAGCAGAGAGCTGGGTCAGAAGTGCAGCAGCCAGGACTAGAACCGGCGCCCATATGGGATGCCAGTGCTTCAGGCCAGAGCATTAACCTGCTGCGCCACAGCGCCAGCCCCGAGAATGGATATTTTTAAAAGTTGGTTGTTTAAAAAGTAGCAATTCTACTTCTATTCTCTACCAATATTCTTGACTCTGCAATTTTCTACTAAAAGTTAATTTTGAGAGTTGAAATTTAGACAAGATCTTAGCCGACAGAAGGAAGGAGATTTTTCCCTTTGGTAATCAAAGTAATTCTCCTGAATCTGTAGTATATTTATCAATACACAGAAGTCAGTTATGGCCGGCGCCGCGGCTCATTAGGCTAATCCTCCACCTAGCGGCGCCGGTACACCGGGTTCTAGTCCTGGTCGGGGCACCTGATTCTTTCCCGGTTGCCCCTCTTCCAGGCCAGCTCTCTGTTGTGGCCCAGGAAGGCAGTGTAGGATGGCCCAAGTGCTTGGGCCCTGCACCCCATGGGAGAAAAGGAGAAGCACCTAGCTCCTGGCTTCAGATCAGCGTGGTGCCCTGGCTGCAGCGCGCCAGCCGTGGCGGCCATTGGAGGGTGAACCAACGGCAAAAGGAAGACCTTTCTCTGTCTCTCTCTCTCACTGTCCACTCTGCCTGTCAAAAAAAAAAAAAAAAAAAAAAGTCAGTTATATCTGTGCACCCTGATCAACAGCCTGAAAATAAAATTAAGAAAAAAATTCTATTTTAAATAATATAATTAAGCATAAATTTAACCAAAATGCAAGACTTGTTCATGGAAAATTATAAAACATTGCTGACAATTAAAACCTAAGTAAATGCAAATATACCCTATGTTGACAGGCTAGGACTCTTCATGTTTTTTTATGACAGTGCTAGAAACACACAAAGCTATCTGCAATTCAGTGAGATCACTATGATAATCTCACAGCCTTTTGGCAAAAATGGACAAGCTGATTCTAGCATCCATATGGAATCTCAAAGGACCCCAAAATGTCAAAACAATTCTGAGAAAGGAAAAACAAATACAGAGGCTCAAAATAGTCAGTTTTAAATTTCACTACAAAGTAATAGTAATTAAAGCGGTGTCTAACTGATGGTCTTTTCCGTTATAAAAGTTGATGACGTAGAAGATAGGAAATCTAAAAAGGTGACATAGCCGAAGAAAATTAAAAATATTATCTAGAAATTCTTGTATGTTCTACAAGAAGGATTTGACTCTTATTTGTTATAGACAAGTAACAGGAAAGAAGACACTATTTTTGCTTTGGCTTATACTGTTTAGTGTTCCAAAATTCTTCCAACTTATGCATTTCATTTATTTTTTCATAGCTGTCCAGTGAGGTAGGTATGAATTGACATTGTCACAGATGAAGAAATCAAATTCTTTCATAATTTATTGCTTTGAGGCAAATCATCTGAATTAGATGGTAAGAATTAAGTGGCCACTGCAGGGCATCCAATGTTTGATACACTCCCCACGGCCTCGGTCCTTGTACTTTCTCAACTCTGATTTATTGAAGAATGAATTATCAGTAAGCTAAAGATCAACTCAGCAGCACAAAAAATGAAAGGGCCAGGAGAAAATGATACTTCTTAGATGGAGAGCCTGGGGTGGAAGTGGATTGATTAAATTTCATCTTCTAAATCAGGACTTGCCTCTGCTTCTTTGGCAATTAAACTGTAGGATGAAAAAAGGAAAACATCCTCATGATAAAAGTTCAGACTGGTATCTGTGACTTGAAATATTCATTTAAAACAGTGGTAACAACTATGACCTAAGATAATCTTATGGCTTTCTCCAGAGAAGAATGCAGTCTTCCTGTCTCTGGGGAGATGGTATTCAAGCCAGCACACTGACAATCACTGGGAATTTATTAAAAACAATAAATAAAAGCACATAAAATAAACAGGTATCTTTTAAATTTCTATATTTATTTATAAATGCTTTCACTAATATCTGGCTATGAAATTTGGATGTTGAAAGTCAGTAAAGACTCAAATAAATGAAACTCTAGACAAACAAATGGAAAAATCCTGAAAGAAATAATCAGATTTTCTACCAGAAATTATTCTGTCCTCTGAAATTATTCTGGCTGCCTACCTATCCAAGGCATATAAAACTTCTGTTGGCTAAGGGCATATTTTTATACATATCAACTTGCTGCTTTTATCATGATTACCAAAATAAACATGTTCAATATAGGAAAAAATGGAAAAAATTTGCAAAAGCACAATGAAAAAAATTGAAGACAATCCATGTTCTCATTACTCATTTGTAACCAGGTTTGAAACTTTGCAGGATAATCTTTTATTTTTTCCCCAGAGTAGAGAGGGGAACCTGATAGGATCTGGAGAAATTAGCAATTGAGATTCAGTCTCTTTATTTCCCCCATTCTCTGGCTAGTGCATACTCTTTGCCAAACACAGAGGAAAGCTTAGGTTTGATTGCCTGTGTTTCTGGGGTCTTTTTTAAGAAGTCCTAGCCTACACCAATGTTTTGCAGGATATCCCCAATGTTCTCCTCTGGTAAATTGATGCAGTCTTTGTAGGTTTTTCTCCCATTGATCAGGCAGGGTATATCTGGAAAAAAATGTTGTTTCCTTCCTTGATTTCTTTATTCTTTACTTTTTACAAATACATAATTTCACTCTATAATTGCAGACTTAATGCATCACTAACCATATATTCAAAAAGTAAAAAATGTAAAGACCATAGTCCCAAAGGAGTATAAACAAGGGTTAAAAACAACAATCAAATCATAATATGTCTGTTATCATTCCTATGCATTTTTGTATTCTGTAGTAACTACCGTATATCAGAGAAAGCATAATGGTTTCCAGTTGCATCCATTTTGTTGCAAAAGTTAGGATTTCATCATTTTTTATAACTGGGTAGTATTCCATGGTGTATATATACCACATTTTCTTTATCCAATAATTACTTGATGAGCATCTGGAATGATTCCATATCTTAGCTATTGTGAATTGAGCTGCAGTAAACATGGGGATATAAATAAATCTTCCATTTGCTAATTTCATTTCCTTTGGGGGAAATTGCCAGGAGTGGGATTGCTGGATCATATGGTAGATCTATTTTCAGATTTCTGAGGAATCTCCATACTGTCTTCCATAATGGTTGGAAGTAGTTTACATTCTTACAAAGTGTATTAGTATACCTTTTCCCCCACATACTCAATAGTATTTATTATTATTATTTTATTTTTTGGATGATAGCTCTCCTAGCTGGGGTAAAAAGAAACTTCAAGGTGATTTTTATTTTCCTTTCTGTGATGCCTAATGATCTTGAGCAATTTTTCATGTGTGTATTGGCCATTTGAATTTCATCCATTGAAAAATGCCTGTCTATGTCCTTTTGTCTGTTTCTTAACTGAATTGTTTATTTTGTTGTTGGCATGTTTCTTGAGCTCCTTGTAGATGCTGGATATTAATCCTTTATCAGTTGAATAGTTTGCAAATATTTTTTCCTATTGGGTCAGTTGCCTCTTCACTTTATTGTTTCCTTTGCGGTACAGAAGCTTCTTAGCTTGATGTGATCCCATTTGTCTATTTTAGGTTTGATTGCCTGTGTGTCTGGGGTCTTTTTCAAGAAGTCTTAGCCTACACCAGTGTTTTGCAGGATATCCCCAATGTTCTCCTCTGGTAATTTGAGGGAATCATTTTATAGATTTAGGTCATTGATCCATTTTGAGTTTATTTTTGTATAAGATGTAAAGTATGAGTCTTGTTTCACACTTCTGCATGGGAAGCTTCAATTTCCCCAGCACCAGTTGTTGAAGAGACTGCCCTTTCTCCAGGGATGGATTTTAACTCCCTTTTCAAGGATTAGTTGATTGTGGATGAGTTAATTAATTTCAGGGTTTCTGTTCTGTTCTGTTGGTCAACATGTCTATTTTTGTGCAACAACCAGGCTGTTTTGCTTATAACTGCCCTTTAGTGTATCTAGAAATCTGGTATTGTGATGCCGCTGACTTTGTTTCTTGTAGTTTAAGATAGCTTTAGCTATTTGGGATCTCTTGTGTTTTCCTATGAATTTTAGCGTTCATTTTTCTAGAGTTCTGAGAAGAATGTCATTGATATTGCATTGAATCTATAAGTTGTGTTGAGTAGTATGGAATTTTTTATGAAATTAATTCTTCCAATCCACAAACAGGGAAGACTGAATCAATAATAAAGACCCTCTCAATAAAGAAAATCCCAAGACCAGATGGCATCACTGCTAAATTCTATCAAACCTTCAAAAAAGAACTAATTCCAATTCTTCTCAAACTATTTAAGGCAATTGAAAGAGAGAGAATCTTTTAAAAACAGCTTCTATGAGGCCGGTGTCTCCTGAATTCCAAAGCCTGTAAAACATACAACCGAGAAAGAGAACTACAGACCAATATCCCTGATGAACATAAATGCAAAAATCCTTAACAAAATATTAGCTAATCAAATCCAACAACATATCAGAAAGCTCATTTACCCACACCACATGGGATTTATCCCTGGTATGCAAGGATGGTTGAACATATGGAAATCAATAAATGTGATATATCACATGAACACATTGGAGAATAAAATCAACATGATTATCTCAAGGGATACAGAGAAAGCATTCAGTAAAATACAAAACCCTTTCATGATGAAAACCTTAAGCAAATTGGGTACAGAAGGAATATTGCTCAACATAATCTAGGCAATTTATGACAAACCCACAGCGAGCATCCTACTGAATGGGGAAAACTTGGAAGCATTCCCACTGAGATCTGGAACCAGACAAGAATGACCACTCTCACTATTGCTATTCAATATAGTTCTCAAAATGTTAACCAGAGCCATTAGGCAAGAAAAAGAAAACAAAGGGATACAAATTGGGAAGGAGGAAGTCAGATTTTCAAATTTTCACTAATTGTAGCTGACATGATTCTATATATAGGGAAACCAAAAGACTCCACTAAGAGATTATTAGAACTCATAAAAGAGTTTGGTAAAATGACAAGATATAAAATTAACACACAAAAATCAGTAGGCTTTGTATGCAGAGACAATGCCATGGCTGAGAAAGAATTTGTAAGATCAGTTGCTTCACAACAGCTATAGAAAAAAATTAAATACCTCAGAATATACTAACCGAAGAAGTGAAAGATCTCTATTACGAAAATTATAAAACACTGAAGAAAGAAGACACACAAAAAATGGAAAAATCTTCAGTGTTCATGGATTGGAGAAATCACTATCATCAAAATGTCCATGATACCCAAAGAAATTTACAGATTCAATACAAGCGATCTCAGTTAAAATACCAATGATATTCTCAGATCTAGAAAATAATGATGCTGAAATTCCTATGGAAGCACGACAGACCCTGAATAACTAAAGCAATCTTAAACATCAAAAGTAAAGCTGGAGGCATCACAATACCAGACTTCAAGACATGCTGCAGGGCACTTACAATCAAAATAGCCTGGTACTGGCACAAAAATAGACATGTAAACCAATGAAGCAGAATAGAATCCCCAGAAATCAATCCATGAATCTAAAAGTAACTGATCTTTGACAAAGGAGCTAACTAGCCATTCAAACTGGAGTGAAGTCAAAGATCCAGTGATTCTTATTTACATTTCTCTAGTAGCTAGTGATCAAAAGCATCTTTTCATGTGTTTGTTGGCCATTTGTAGTTTGTTCTTTGAAAAATCCTGATCACCTCCTTAGCCCATTTCTTAACTTGATTGTTGATTATCTTGTGTTCCTTATATATACTAGATATTAAATATTATCACATGTATACTTGGCAAATATTTTCTACCATCCTCTTCGTTGTCTCTTCACTTTGGAGAGTGTTTCTTTTGCAGTAAAGAAGAAGCTTCTCAGTGTGATATAATCCCATTTGTCTATCTTGGCTTTGATTGCCTGTACTTCTGGGTTCTTTTCCAAGAAATATTTGCCTATGCCAATGTCTTGCAAAGTGAAGAGTTTCCCTGTGTCCTCCTCTAGTAATTTGATTGTTTCAGGTTGTAGATTTTAATTAAATTTATTCCACTGTATTTAAAATTTTTGTAACTATTGTGGGTGGTATTGATCTTAAAAAGGTTTTTCTCAGCTATGACATCATTGTGTATTCAAAAGCTACAAAGAAAGAGAACTATATATAGACCAGTATCCCTGATGAACTTAGAATCAAAAATCTTGAAAAAATACTAGCTAATCAAATCCAACAATACTTCAAAAAGGCCATTCACCTGGACCAAGTGGGACTTAGCCCTGGTATGCAGGGATGGTTGAACATATGCCAGTCAATAAATGTGATACCTCACATTAACAAATTGAAGAATAAAATCAGTATGATTAGCTCAATAGCTGGAGAGAAAGCATTTGACAAAGTATGGATTCCCTTCATGATAAAAACCTTAAGCAAATTGGCTATAGAACGGACATTACTTAACACCATCAAGGCATTATATGACAAACTGACAACCAGCATCATGCCAAATGGGGCAAAGTTGTAAGCGTGTGCACTAAGGTCCAGAATGAGACAAGGATGTCCACTTTCACCATTGCTATTCAATATAGTTCTGGAAGTTTTAGGCAGAACCATGAGTTCAAGAAAATTAAATCAAAGGTATGTAAATTGGAAAGCAGGAAGTCAAAATATACCTGTTTGCTGATGACATGATCCTATATATAAGGTATCCAAGACTCTATTAAGAGACTACTGAAACTCACAAGAATTTGGTAGAGTTGCAGTATATAAAATCAACACAGAAAAGTTAATTGAAAATAGATCTTAGTAAAAAAAAATAAGAATGAGAATAGGAGAGAGAAGAAGAGGAGGGGTGGGAGAGTGAGTGGGAAGGTGGTTACAATGGGAAGAATCACCAGATTCTTAAAGTTGTAATTATGAAATGTATGAAGTTTGTATTCCTTAACTAAAAGATTTCTGGGAAAATTAAATAGCCTTTGTATACACAAACAATTCTATGGCTGATGTTTGTTTTTAGTGTTTTAAAAATTCTCTCAAAAAGTGTTTTTAAAAGTAATACTACTTCTACCTTAAATGTTTGCTAGTATTTACTAGTAGAAATATCTAATATGGGTTATTTTTGTCTTCTAATTATTTTCCATATTGGTCTAAACTAGGATTTATCTTTGTTTAAGTCTTCCCAATGAATAACATTTTTCCTTAGCTAACTCAAATTTTTATTCATTTTTTGGTCTCATTAATCTTTACTCATGTTATTTTCTTCTTAGTGCTTTATCTGGATTTAATTTTCTGTTCCTTTTCCACTGTGTTGAAATAGAGGCTTAGTTTGCTGACTTAAGTTTTATTTTTTCTAATAAGCATGTAAGAATGGAAATTTCCTTTTATCCATAGTCTCTTCATTTTGATGTATTTATTTTTAGTTTTATCTTATATATCAAAATAAGCTCTCATTTCCTTATTTTGCCTCATGTTTTATTAGAAGCCTGTTTCTTCATTTCTAAATATTGCTTTGCCTTCCCTATATTTCCTTTCCTTCCTTCTCTCCATTTCTGTCCCCTCCCCTTCCCTTTCTTTCCCTTCCTTTCTCTATTTTTGTTCTTTTTTAATTATTCCTTGCTCAATTGTATGTTTGAGGATGTGCATATAAAATTTGTATGATGTTAGTGTTTGAGAATTTGTTGAGATGCACCTTATGACCTGATATATATATCATTTTTTAAACAAAATTCTCTAGGTTCATTAAGATAGCAATAACCTCTGTATATTATATTGAATAGGGGTTTACTTTTATTTTACTTCATGATTTTATGAACACTCCATTTTTTTCTATAATTGTTGGTGATGTATAGTCCTTTAATTCTTTTTATAACCCATTCATTCTGTTATACATTTTAGCTATTGAGTCATGTAGCTAGCTTTTTTGTATTGTGTTTTTTTCATGCTATTTCTGCTCATTTTATTGATATTCTTCCATAACTTTGTAAGAATAAATTATGCTTATTTAAAGTCACTGGTTTGAGATGGACCTTTTGTGCAGTAGTTAAGACACCAGTTGGGATATTTGCATTCCATATTAGAATGCCTGGGTTTGAGCCCTGACTCCACTTATGATTCCAGGTTCTTGCTAATGCATACATTGGGAGGCAGCAGTGGTAACTCCAGTAGCTGGGTCCCTGCCACCAAATTGTGAGCCTCAGACTGAGGTTGTGGTTCCTGGATTTGGCTTGGTCTAGCCCCATTGCAGGCATTTGGTGAGTGAACTAGTAGGGGAGAGATTCTCTCTCTCTCTCTCTTTCCCTCTCTCTCTCCCTCCCTCCCTCCCTCTATATTTCTTTCTCATTGTCTCTTTTTAAATAAATAAATGAAAACTTAAATTATTTGTTTGGAACTTCTGTTAATTTGGAATGAGTTTTCTTGGTCAGGGTTTGCTCTTTGTTTTTTTGTCTTTATCAGAGGTTTTTGCCCCTCTCATGTCTTTATTTTGAAGTTATACTTTTGTCTGTGATATCTGTTCCCACTGGTGATCTTAGCTACCATGCTGTGGTGAGCAGAGCTGGTGATGTGGTAGAAATAAAGGTAAACAGACAGTAGCTCATCCTTCTCTCCCCACTGCAACACCTCTTCTTTTCACTGGTTGCCACAATCCTTCTTGGAATAGGGAGTTAAGAGCCCAGAGTAAGTCACCGTCTTTTCAAGAACTGGGCATTTTCTACTTTACCAGTTCTGTAATATGTATTGGTTAATTTCTAGAAATTTTTTATTTTGCAAAATGAGTAGATAACTTTATCTTTTTGATGTCAGTTTTGAATTATTATTATTTTTTATTTTAGCTAACATACCATAATATGTGAAAAGAATATTTGGTTCCATTTTTTGTATAAAACATCCTCTCCAAGTTTATTAGCTCAATATTGTCTAATATATTCAAATCATTAATACTCTTTTATCTTTATATTTAATTTTATAATTTAATTTTCTTGGGTCAAGAGGGCGAAGTCTCAATATACTTTTGAATTTGTCATTTTCTTACTTTTTCCTATTAGTTTATGTTTCAGACTTCTGTAAATTATATTATTACATACTTAAAATTTTCAAATTGTTCTGTCTTCCTTTATAAAATATTGCTTCATCTAACCATTTTGATTTTGAAGTCTCTCTTGTTTGATATTAAGATATCAAACAGATTTGTATACATACATATATGTTAATATATGCTTTTCATTTTTAAATATAAATACATACTTCTTAGTGTTGCTTTCTCACCTGGTAAATCCATCTTGTATCATTTCACTATTTTTATTTATTTATTTGAGAGACTTATGGATACATAGACACCAGAGGGCTCACATCCACTGGTTCACCCCTCAAATTCCTGGAGTGGTCAGAGCTGGGCTGAGGCTGAATGCAATAGCAGGGAACTCAATCTTGGTCTTCCACATTGGTGGCAGAAACCCAATTACTTGCACCATCACTGTAGCCTCCCAAGGTCTCCATTAGCAAGAAGCTGGAATTGAGAGCTAGAGACAGATATCAAACACAGGTGCTCTGATATGGGCTGTAGGTGTTTAACCCGCATCTCAACTGCTAGACTGACTGCCGGTTCCTGATTCTCTGTTTCCATCTTTCCTGCTGGGTTTTGTTTTTGTTTCGTAAACAGCACAGATTGAGGTTGATACTGACTTAAACAGTGTGAAAAAACCTTTTTCATAGATGAACTGGTCTACTTTTGTTATTAGGAATTCTGTTACTTAGTATTTATGCAGTTTTATTTCTGTTGACAATTTGCTGTGGTTAATATCCGTTTCCTCTCTTTTGTTTATCTTTTGCTATTAATTTTTCTAATGTAACATTGAAAGTAATTCTGTTAGTTTGGGCCCTCTAAAGAACAGGTGCCAAAATGAGGTTAACTGCGCAAAAGATTTACTGTGCAGACTATGAAAACAGACCGGGGAGGAGCAGAGAAGATAGGGAACGGGGACGGAGATTTCAGACCACAGTGCAGGCTTGGTACAGCCAACGAAGAGTGACAGGAGGACGAGGCAGGGAGAGTTCTTAGGAGCAGAGTCCTAAGAGAGCTACCAGGGTGATGCAAATCCTTGAACCCAGATCACTTGGCAAAGTAGTTCTGTCCCTTCCAGGAATAGATGTGCATAGTACCCTCACCGGGCTCAGTCACTGGCTGAGAGCAGCTGCTGGAAACATGGTGGGAACGTGGCACCCCATTTGGAAGGGCACAAGTGGGGCTTTCTTCAGTTATGCAAATGAAGTTGCAGTTATGCAGTCATGCAGGAGGAATACGTTAGATGTGTCTCACGACTAATCCAAAACGTACGTATATGGATGACTTTGAAATATACAGTACATTATTGTTTATTATGGCACCATTACATACATTCGATCACTAAAGCCTGTTTATCCAAACTGAAAGTTTGTCCCCTTTGAACCACGTCACCTAAAGAGTCAATTTTAGATATATTCACCACAAAATTACAAGCATGTGAAGTGATGGATTTGTTAATTAGTGTGATTTAATTATTCTACTTTGTAAACATACATAAAAGTATATCATAGTATCCCATAAATACATGGAGTTATTGCTTATACAGGTGATTTATGTGTATGTGCAGAACCACAGTATATTTATGTGAGCTCCATCTGGCATTAGCACAATGATGAAACTAACACTGCAGTATGAACTCTTCTTCTATCCCATACCTTCTCCACACCCTTCACAGGCATGAATGTTATCATGAGTTACTGTTTAACAGTTAATTATTTTATAAAAAGATTTATTTATTTATGTATTTCAAAGTCAGGATTACACAAAGAGAGAAGGAGAGGCAGAGAAATAGAGAGACATCTTCCATCCACTGGTTCACTCCCCAGATGGCTGCAATGGACGGAGCTGTGCGGATCCAAAGCCAAGAGCCAGGAGCTTCTTCAGGGTCTCCCACATGGGTGCAGGGGCCCAAGGCCTTGGGCCATCTTCTACTGCTTTCCCAGGCCATAACAGAGAGCTGGATCAGAAGTGGAGCAACCAGGATTTGAACCAGTGCATATATGGGATGCCAGCACTGCAGGTGGCGGCCTTACCCATTGAGCCACAGTGCAGGCCTCAACGGTTACTTTTAAAAATAGTTTTTATTCCTATAAAAATACTTGTAAAACAAGTGAGCTGTGTTTACATTGTCATTGTGTGATGTTCTTTCTTACATATTGTTGAATTTGATTTGCCAAAATTTGTTTAAAAATTTACATTTATGTTTTTGAGAGATGTGGGTCTCTAGTTTTCTTTATAAGGAATGATACTATCTGTTGGTATCTATAGCAGGTGGAATTCTAAGAATGTTCCAAAGGTTTCCATACCCTGCCTGGTGTGTGTACTCTGTGTGGTCCTTGGGGCTGGGTATATGGGAAGTTTTACTCCCGTGATTAGGTAATGGTATAGAGCACTGTTCACTTTAAGGGAGTTTGGGTGGGCTTGACTTAATCTTATGAAACCTCAAAATGTAGATCTAGAGGTCAGGGACGGGTTTGTCAGATATTTAAAACGTAAGAATTCAACATACCCTTGCTGACTTTACAGCTCTGGGGTGAGGAATGTGGGCAGTCTCTGGGGGCTAGGAGTGGTTTCTGGCTAAAAGCACTGCAGTCTCACGATGACAAGGAACTGAGTTCTCATAACAATAGTAACAATTATACTGAGTTTTGGGGTGTGTTCTTTCCCCAGCTTCCAGATAATAACTCACCTGGCCAATATCTTGACCTCAGCTCCGTGCAATCTGAGAATCCAGCCATGTTGTGCCTGGGCTTCTGATGTACAGTATCTCTGAGAATTTCCAAAGAAGGGTGACTATTTGGTTTGTGTTTATATCTCAAACTGTGATATCATATCAGGTTAGTCTTTAGATTTATATGCCGAAATGATATTTTTAAAGGCTTTAGCATAATTAAGACAGAAATAATGATATGCAGCAATAGTATCGCAAGATATTGACTCAACATGATCATTTTCTTGGTATGAAAATTTTTCAGATACTCCATAGTTATGAATAAAATGTATGTGTGTCCATGTGTATTGTAGGCAAATGCTTGTATTACTTTCATTTAAATGAAATATTGATCAAAATGTGACTATGATGCTATATGTGGCTGTGCTATGTGTGAGTATGATACAAAGTGTGCCTGTGGGGGCCAGCGCTGTGGCTCACTTGGTTAATCCTCCGCCTGCAGCACCGGCATCCCATATGGGCACCGGATTCTAGTCCCAGTTGGGGTGCTGGGTTCTAATCCCGGTTGCTCTTCTTCCAGTCCGGCTCTCTACTGTGGTCCGGGAAGGCAGTGGAGGATGGCCCAAGTGCTTGGGCCCTGCACCCACATGGGAGATCAGGAGGAAGCACATGGCTCCTGGCTTTAGATCAGCACAGCGCCGGCAGTAGTGGCCATTTTGGGGGTGAACCAACGGAAGGAAGACCTTTCTCTCTGTCTCTCTCTCTCTCACTGTCTATAACTCTACCTGTCAAATAAAATAATATAAAAAAAGACTAAGTGTGACTATGAGGTGATAGGTAAGTTTAACACAAATTTATGATCAGATGATATATTTATGACAATAAATTTTGAAAGCTATTTGAAAATGTCCTTTTCAAGTAATTTCCATGAATACCAAAATGACAGAGCTAAGGGATGATTTTGTTGAAATGTAAAAGAACAGAATTGAATGTGATCATAGTAAAGTTACACGCTGTTAGGATGGCACCCTTGCTCCTTTATAGGAAAGCCATTAAAAGAGCCATTATTAGGGGCCTGTGTTGTGGCGCAGCAGATTAAGCCTGCTACTTGGGATGCTGACATCCCATACGAGTGCCCATTCGAATCCCTGCTGCTCCACTTAAGATCAAGCTCCCTACTAATGTACTGGGGAAAGCAGCCCAGGATGGCTAAGTGCCTGGGCCCCTGCTCCCACATGAGAGACCCAGCTGGAGATCTAGGCTCCTGGCTTTGGCCACACACAGACACAGCCGTTGCAGCCATTTGCAGAGTGAATCAGGGGTTGAAAGATATCCCTCTCACTCTCTTACTCTGTCTTGCCTCTTGGCTCTCACCTCTCTTTCAATAACTCTGCTTTTCAAATAAATAAGTAAATAAAAATCTGTCTTCTAAAAAGAGCTATTATTAATGTGTCTTATACTAAAATGTTGCCCAAAAAAATCCTTCCATCCCAGTAAGCATCCTTTAGCAAATGATTAAGCAATTAATTACTCTTCCCTAGCCTCTCTGCTAAGCTACATGTCACATTGATGGAGAGGCTTTGAATTGGTTTGCGCTGCTTTCACAATCAGATCCTGTGTGGTTCTTTTCAAATGGTACGTCCTTTCTGTCACTCTGCTTGCTTTTTTAGAAAGGCCATAAAGGTGGAAAAGACTGATGGAGCTTGAGGCTCTTGGTTCATGGTATCTTTGTGGAGTCTTGACCCATAGGCTTATGGAGTTAGAGGATAATTAATGTTGCCTGTGATTTATGATTTCCACCACCACTAGGAAACGATGAGAAATTGCTCTTCCCTGCTAGCACTTTGTTTTCTGTCTGTAGATGGTTTGAACAAGAAAGGTAGTTTTTGCCTATTTTAAGAATTTTTGTTGTCTTTCAATTAATTATGATTAGAAAGCAATTTTAATAATTAGCCGTTGTTGCATGCCTGTTATGAAACAGGGCTCTTGTTCGCTGCGCTTTCAGAGGATGTTCATCTGGAAAGCATGAAAATAGCCTTGTGAACAGCTGGGCTTCTCACAGGGAAGCAAGAGGCCGGGCTGCCAAGAAAGGAGGACACAGGGACTCGCCCACCAGAAAGGGATGGCTTTGGCCTTGAGGGAGGATTGCTGAGAGTGGGAATGACAGATCAAGGGGAAACTGTTGATAAAGCAATAGCCATCATCCTTGAACGATTTAACCCACTGGAACAATTTTATGGCTGAAAATTCCTTAATCATTTTAAACGACTCAGACCTGTTGAATGGAAATGCGCTTGTCTGGCTATTATAAACTTAATAAAAATATTTTACTCAAAGGCAACCAGACTGCATGCCAATTAGGACCACTGGATAAGAATGCAATTACTACCTCACTTTCGTAATGCCATTCAGACCCTCTGGGAAAACACAGTGTACTATTCAGGTGCTCTTAAAGGAATGAAGAATGAACATATTGTCACTAGGGTGATTGAACCTCCTGTGAGATAATTTTTTTTTAAATTACCAGTCCTGGTATTGTCATCAGAATTACCTTTCTGACATTTATTGGGTTCTACTTTTTCTACTCTTCTGCAGTCTTTGTTCATTTTTGCTTTAGAAATAGTTTGAAAGTCATTGGCTAAGTGTTTGCTTTGGCACTCTTTTATGACCTCAGGTTACCTCTGCAGGCAGGTTTCCCTGTGTTTCACCTTGCCTATTGGATCTAGCATTCTGTCCTGTTTTCTGTTTCCCAATCATGTCAGTTAGTTTTCTATCTCCTTACAATAGTCACACTGGTCTTTTACTCTGCAATGCTTTGTCTATATCCCCTTACAGTAAAAAAATAAATAAAAATGAAAGCATCGCTCAATTGGAAAATTCTCCTTTAATTCTAATTCTCACCATTAGAATGTATTTATCTTGCTCCCGGCTTTCACAACACGATACTTGCATTTCCATTTGGCGGATTTTTCATTTTGACTTACATTGGAGATGGTTTTCATTGTTTCTTCCAAAAGTTGAAGGCTTTTGAGGGTAAGGACTGTGGACTGATTCCTCCTGTGTTCCTAAAGCTTACTCCTAACTACCCTTTATTTCTTTGCCATTCTGTGTAGGAGAATATTTGCTTGGGATATAGATATGAAAAGAGATGTATTTCCTTGTGTGCATTATGTACTTATTAAATATATATTGAGTTGACCAAATGACAGTTAGGGGTCTTCATTGTCTGCCTCTGATAACAAGTTGCCATTATCTTAAATAGTGCATGGTTCTGGAAAATCTGCGAAACAGAATATTCTAAAACACTGAGCTCTTGTGAAGAAAATCGTTGCGGTGGGGAGATGTCAAGTTTGAAGAGCCTGAAGTTGCTGATTTTGAGCTTCCTTGTAACTGCTCTATGTCATCATTTGGCAAGTGAATTCATCTTCTCATTTGTACTGTTTGTTAAAATCTGAAAACTTGAAGGCTTCTCCATGGATGTCTGGGTCCTATCGGTTCCACCCCGTGTACAGGACAGTTTCTATATCTCAGAGTTGATAGAGTGTTTAAAAAGATGAGATTATGATGATATTCAGTTTTCTATAAGCCTAGAACTATTCATTGAGAATCTTCTGGAAATGTAAAAGACATAAATTTGATCACTGAATATGACTGAAAAGTAAGTGTGGGAGTATAGTATGAAAAGCCTTTAATAATTCACTAAGAAATTTCAATTTTTAACTAGCAGCAGCAAAACACTACAAGTTCTAAGTGGTTGAATGACTTAATGTCTGCTGTGTTGAAGTAAGATGGATAATACACATGTATAAATAACTGATTGAAAGGTCAGAGGCTAGAAAAGAATAGACAACAGTTCTTCAAAATATTCATGGAAAATGAAATTAGAAACTTATTTCGGGGTGGGTGCTTGGTCTAGTGCTTGACAAGCCAGTTAGGATACACACATCCCATGTTGGGTTCCTGGGTTTAAGTCTCAGCTCCACTCCAATTCCATCTTCCTGCTGGTGCGCTCCCTGGGAGGCAGTAGATGATCGCTTAAGTATCTGGGTCTCTGCCACACGTATGAGACCTGGATGAAGTTCTTGGCTTCCACCTTTGGTCCAGTCCAAAGTTCTGATGGATCAAGGCATTGGGAAGTAAATTTCTTTTGGATACACTAGTTGGATTGCTGGATCATATGGTAGTTCTTTTAATTTTTTGAGGAAACTTCACAGTGTTTTTCATAATCTCTACTCTAATTTACATTTCCAAAAACATGGAGCTAGGGTTCCATTTTCTCTACATCCTTTGTCTTTTTGATAGTAGTCATTCTTTGTCTTTTATTTATTTGTTTTTAAGGCAGAGAGACATAGGGGGAGAGAAAGAAGGAGGGAGGGAGAGCGAGCAAGAGCGAGCGAGAGACAGAGAGAATCTTCCATCTGTTGGTTCGCTCCCCAACTAGCTTTAATGGCTAAGTTGGCTGAAGCCAGGAGCCAGAAATTCCATCTCAGACTCTAACACATGTGCTTAAATACTCTCCCAGGTGCCTTAGCAGGGAGCTGGTTCACAAGTAGAACAGCTGGGACTGCAGCTGGAGCTCCACTGTGGGGTGGTGGTTTAACCCACCACACAACAAAGCTGACCCCTGAAAGAGGTTATTCTAATCAGTATGAGGTATCTCATTGTGCTTTACAGTTTATTTTTTTATCTCCATTTTGTTTAGAGAGAAGTCTAGTCCACTGCAGTTTATAGGGATTCAAGTGTGATTTTGAGATAAAATACGGGTTTCTTAGGGTGTTTGTCTTCAGACAACAGAAAGTACAGTGAGAGTCACCTTGAGTATTGTGATAGCCAGTGCCTGGCTCTTGGCGCTGAGGGAGACAAAGGTGGCTGTCCCTTGTCCCACTGGCAAGCCTGAGTGATTCTGGGGCTTGTGGTGGCACTTGCTGTGTCTCTAAGCCTGTGGGATGTGGCTGAGCCCTTTCTCAAGTCCTGTTAAGAGAGTGCATCTGGTGCTGTGGCTTATAATACCAACATCTCATCCTAGGACTGGGGACTGTGCACTGAACCTGTTGCAGTTGCACATCATGATAATAGGTATACTAGAGGCTTTGCTCTGGCAGGTCTGAGTCCAGAGAGCTGGTTCTTCCCTAGGTCCACCAGGTAGATTCCAGTGGGATTGACAACTGGTTGTTCCAGTCCTGGTGTTATAGAGTACAATGAGGTCATGATCCCTATATCCCAGGGTGGGAGTGGATTTCTTATGGGCTGCTGCTGCTGTTACAAGTCCCCAGGGTTCTCCCCTGGGTCATAGAGCATGAGTAAGAGCCACCCCAGGGCTAATGCCCCAAAACTCAGTTTCAGGAGGTAGTGGACCTTTTCTCTACCCTGGCTCTGATCACTTCTGGTAGCAGCTGTACGGAGATCTGATGCTGGACTTTTCACAGCAGATCCTATGCGTTCAGCTGGGACTGAGGAGAGGAAGCAGGCAATGTGGCTTCCCTTCTTGGAGCCAAGCTGCCGCTCAGATCCCAGTCTGTTTGTTTGGTATTCTAAGGTAACTTAAGTCAGTGTGGCTACACTCTCATCAGCCATCTTGGCTCCACCCCTGGTAATCTTTTGTGTCTTGTTAACTCATTGGATTCCTCAAAGGGTTGAAGACGTTAGAGTTTTGATGCAATCTAATTCAAATTCTTGGGCATGGAAAGAACCGTAATCCACTCCAGGAGACAACACTTGAGGAATGAACTGTTAGAAGAGTGTCTGATTCTATCCAGTCATCAAGACTCTCCTGGTGGAGCTTGAACAGGTTAAGTATTTGGGTGGGTCTTTAATTCCTCTGGATTCACAGTGGTGTGCTGGATGCTAATATAATCATTTATATCAGGAAGGGGTTTGTATTTATTTTGGGACATTTCAGTTAATTATTAGTTACATATCTAGATGATGCCTTTTGATTTTACTGTCAAACATTTGATAAGCTGGGTTGGATAAGAGGACTAGAAATAATTTGGGATGATAAATAGAGAATAAATGTTATGATTACCTCCTAAGCATCTGTGAGACTGTTTTAGTTAGTATGCTTTTTTTTTTTTTTGACAGGCAGAGTTAGACAAGTCTTCCTTCTGTTGGTTCACCCCCTAAATGGCCAATATAGCCGGCACTGTGCTGATCCGAAGCCAGGAGCCAAGTGCTTCTTCCTGGTCTCCCATGCGGCTGCAGGCGCCCAAGCACTTGGGCCATCCTCCACTGCCCTCCCAGGCCACAGCAGAGCTGGACTGGAAGAGGGGCAACCGGGACTAGAACCCGGCGCCCATATGGGATGCCAGTGCCTCCGGCAGAGGATTAGCCAACTGAGCCACGGTGCCGGCCCCTAGTTAGTATGCTTCCAATGTACTTCAGTGTCTTCTGGGAGCCAACTTTATATGGCTCAGCAGTAGTCAGTGGATGATGAGCAAATGGATCCTTGAAAATTGGGCACCATTTTAACAAACTCCAGGTTTCTGTGCTGGAGGGGGCATGCCCCACCCTTGGTTAAGCACAAGATCACTTGTTAGGCCAAAAAGGCAAAGGTGAAAGAAAATCTGGAAAATGTGAGGGAAATATTCTTTCCACACTCCTGATTCTCTCTCCATGTGGAAGGAATAGATTGTAGAGAGTTCTGATGTGCTCTTGGTTACACGGAGAATGGACTGCCATAGTCCAGTGCTGCTAGTGACCAGGAGATAGGGAGCAAATTCTGAGCAAGGGAGTTTTAGGAAGGTCTTTGTTCTCCAAAGCCATCCCTTCCAATGCCATTTCATCTATAATAAACCTGATATTTTTATTTCTCCCATTTATTGGCCTCTTTCAAACCTGAGCAATCTCCATGTTATTCTCAGCACTGACACAATTTGTAAACAAATTGGTTGGTCAATGCTATGAATGCTTAGGTGAAATTGATTGGTGAATGTTTGATTTTTGGAGTATTTTCAGACACTGCTTATTATTTACCAAGGTTCCAAAGGCATTCTACATTCTCTGGTTGAATGCTTAGGAGCTCATGCATAAAGGATGCTCTAAATCAGACAGCTACGCAAAATCGTTGTGGATGTATTTCTCAGGCATGAGGACGGTCTTGGAGAAAGCTGTTTTGAGAGAAAGCAACATGGTCAGTAAAGAGCTTGGGGTGACTGCATAGTGTCTGCAAGTAGAAGGAGGCATCAGAGACTGGAAGCAGAATTTGTATGTGAACATATTTCAGTGACCATATTTCTGTATGTGGGTAGGTTGATGAGTGCACATATGTGAGTGAGAGTGTAAATGACTGGATGGATGCAGCTTAGTCAGTGTGTCTAGGTGTGTTGTTGAGGGTGTGTTTGGGTGTGTCTGAGTGTGGCTGAGTCTGGGCATGTGCTTATGTGTATATTGGGGGTGGGGGATATGAAGAACACAGCAAAAGGCAGACCAAGCCAAGAACGCTTGCAGAGTGACAAAGAGCCTCCGTTTCCTCAGTGAATTTCATGACACATTGTGGGGAAATATCAAACAAACATTAACTGCAGAAACTTGCACTTAAAATTTAACCTGAAGGATTGGCATCTTCTTTGACTAAATTCATACAGCTCAAAGAAATCCAGTCAGAGCCCATGAAGTCTCTGGCAAACCCAGCTGGGCAATTTCTGTGTCCTGACCAGTTATCCTGGCAACGTGGGGAGTAGACTGAAGTCCCTGTGTGTCTATTTGCTGAACCCTCCATCCAGGAGGGCGCCCTTTTCCAATTTAACAACGATGCCTGCAAGTCCTAAATGACACTCCAAGGTGAGTGTACTCCAGTTACAGTGTCTCCAGGGCACTCCTCTCTGGTTCAGGTTCTGTCCTCGCATACCATTTCTTCTGGTGTGGAGGAACGAGTTTATCATCATGAGAAGGAGAGGCTGACCTAGTACCCTAGAAAGTTGGAGATGTTTACTGATGAGGGTTTCGGAAGCTTAAGAAGACAGTTACCCTTGGTCAAGGAAAATGGGTGGGTTGTCTTTGGATTCCATTGAAATTCCCATCTATTCTTTGCCCCCCCCCCGATAGGTTTATTTCATAATAATTCGGGATATGTGCATTTTGAGAAGGAACTATTAAAGAATAATAATAAAAAAAAAAACTTGGACAAACAGTAATGGATTTGTAGTGTGTTGAGAAGCTTCACAGCAGTGTGGTATTAGAGAACAGGTGGGCCCATGAGACCCATGGTCACAGGACTGATTTGCTCCTCCTAAGTTATACACAGTTTTCATGCATTTGAAGAGCTAGAAGTCTTGAGAATGGCACCTGATGCGATCCTTTCTCAGGACAGAAGATACTGGATAAAGAACTGGTGGAAGGTTTGTGGAATAAGATAAATGAAATATCTTCACTTAGTCAAGAATCTTGAAATGATCCAAAGACCAAGTATTTTGAAATTGTGGATATAAAGAATTAATACATCTCAGGATTGCATACAAAAAACAGCAGGCGATGCGATGGATCATCCCGCGGAGGTGTTTGTCTTTGCCAGCCTTCCCAATGCTGAGTCTAGGGCAAGCAAAGTTTCTTAAGCTTCATTTATCCTTTTATAGCCCATTAATAAAGTGATTCACTTGTTTGTCAGCACTTTTTACTCTGTAAAGCCTCAAACTGGCATCAATCACACATGCCAGGGTGTACGGAATAATAAATGTACCGCTCTCCAAATCTAACTGCACTTGATTCATACAGCCCTTCAGTTTACTTTATCATGGTGATATATTTTAACTCCTTCCTGGGACCAGAATTCTGCATGCCTAGGTAGTCGTTTGAAGGATGCAGGATTGCCCTTTCCACCTCCCCAACCCCTCCTGGGTTTCAGCTCTTTTTAACCAATATGCCACTGATGTATTGATCTTTATGAAGGTTTTTAGTAAGCATATAAAATCATACATATTTAGGGGATGGTAGTTGATGTTTTGATACATGTATACATTATGTGATGTTTGATCAGAATGAATACAGCAATCTCAAACATTTGTTTATGGTAGAAACATTAAAAATGTTATCTAATTTTTTTAAAATAGAGAAATATACAGTACATTAACATTATCCAGAATCACTCTACTGTGCAATAGAACCTCAGAACATTGTAGTCCTATCAGCCATAACTGATGTGTTAATTTTTTGTCAGGAACAATGCGTGTGTCCATGCTGAAGGATTATAGGGCAGAGTTTAAAAATATGAAGATATTGAATTCACACATACCTAGGGTTTGAGTCCTCAGTCTGATAATTTACAACTGTTCGACCTCCAGAAGATAATTTTAGTATACGTGCTGCCAAAGTGAGCATGCAATAAAATAATTGAAATCTCCAAAATTTGCTTATCCTTAAGACTAAAAGGGGACTTGAAAAACTTCATGGAAAATTTGTATTATGTGTGCATTTCAAAACTTTGTTGCACCAAAGTAAACTTATCTTTTTTATTTTCTATGGAATTTTTGAATTCCCTTCATATTTTAATGACTCTTAATTTTGCAGCTTCTTGTGAGGATTAGCTTATATTCATATAGGAGAAATTACATTAAGCAGCTCAGTATCTGACACCGTGGCAGGAACATTTGCGTAATCAGATTTGTAGAAACTTCTTTTCTGTAAACCAGCTTTCAAAGTTGTGAATTCAGTAGCAGAATGTAATGGCTTACTCTTTGAAACATAAATTTTCCCTAAGTTTTTGATTAAAGTTTAGAATGCTGATTAAGGTCCTCTGTTTGGTGTCCTGTGTCAGTGTATCAGTTCTGTCATTTTAACTGAACTATCTATCAAGTTTATTGTATACTAATTAAAAATTTTAATTTAGACTAGTGCATATGAGACAATGAATGAATGGTTATCTTCTCAATAAATCTCTTGTTTGTAGAGGCTCATTTTGGTGGAAGATTGATAATATCTTCCAAACCATTGCTATATATTTGATGAATATCAAATAACCCATAAACTGAGAAGTATTATTAGGTGTCTATTTCTAGAGCTAGATGCTTTGCAAGTGCTAATCAAAGTTTCAATGAGAATCAAAGCATTGCAGTAAGAGGGAAGAACAAAACCCTTGCACAGAAGCCCAGTTCATGTGGCTCCAGGCAGTGCTCGTATTCCCAAGAGGCCCCCAGAGGTAAAACCCTGAAGACAGCTGAATTCCCCTCACTCAGCTCAAGACCTAACAGCAGCTTCCTTCACTCCATGAAAAATGGAGCCTGATATTATGTATGTATATCTTTCTCTGGACCTTTTTTTTTTTTAACAATCTGAGCAGGGCTTGATTAAGTCAGAGTAACATTTTGGGCATTAATTGCTGTCAAATATGTGGTAACTACTTACACATTCTTCACCTACCCTGCCCCCTTTAAAAATAGAATGGTTTAGTCTGAAGGCATAGGAATTATTTACTAGAAACCTACAAATTAGGTTAAATTGATTGCTTTCCAATTGGCAAGTAGTTAATTAGTATATTGTCATATGGGATTTACGTACAGTTATAGGGGAGATTTGGCATAGCACCTGAGACAGCATTTAGGACACCAGTATCCCATACTGGAGCGCCTGTGTTTGCCTTCCAGCTCCGCCCCTGATTCTAGATTCCTGCTAATGCGCACCCTATGGGCAGCAGGTGATGCCTCAGGGATTCAAGTCCCTGCCACCCATCTGGGAGACCCAGATTGAATTCTTGACTCCCAGCTCTGAGCATGCCTGCCCCTGACTATTTAGGAAATTTGGGTGAAAATGAGTTCTCTCTCTCTGCTTTTCAAATAAAAGCAAAATAAGTTAAACATTAAAATTTGACAAATGACCCTTTTTAATACTATTTTAGAAGTTACTAGGGATTTTTCCTCAAATTCCCTTCAGATGAATATTGATTCTCTTATATATTAATGGCATTGTTTTATTTTAATGATTAATAAATAGTAAACAGATTTCAAGTAGCCTGAAAAATTTGCTAATTCAAGCATTAAATTCATTACTTTAAAAATAGCTTCTATGAATTTTGAATGTTTTTATTATAAATGTGAAGCAACCAAATCTTTTGCTTGAGGGCATAGGAGGAGTTCCGTAATCACGCTCTCTCTACCATAAAGTTCACCTCCAAGCTTCTTTCAGTGAGAGAATCTTTGTCGACCACAGGCTCTTCTCTCCCCTTATTCCCGTGTTCTGCATGCTAACTTCCATGGGCCTCATTAATTGTTTTAGGTGCTGCGTAGGATATGCCTGTTACCCTATATAGGAAAGAGATAGCAATACGTTAGTCAGTTTCCTTTTGTAAAATGATTTTTCTAAACTGCTGGTTTACAAAAAAATGTGCAAGCACATTAAAACATCTGCATTTAAGAAAGTACAGAATGTTGAAGATACTTCTTAACCATTTTAAAGTCTTAAAGCAGGTTATCCTCAGGAAATGTTACGGCCAACATATTAAGAAAGCACTTTATTGATTAAAATTTTCTGTGAATTTCCCTTATCCAGTAAACAAGTACTGTTTTTCCATATACACAATTGTACATGTGATTTTAGGAGATGGTGAGAGCTGGTCTAGTTCCTAAGACCATAATCATGCTTAATCTCTTTGTTTTGGGAGCCATTGTCTCCTGAATATCCAAAAAGGTGGCTTGGGCATCTTGGAATCTCTTCAGAGATTATTTTATTCTTGCTTTGAAATAAATTAAGAACCCTTTCCTGAAAAAAAATAAAATAAAATAAAAATAAAAAAGAGATAATGTAATAATAAGAAGTCAGTGCTGAAGCTGATTTTTCTTTTGGGTTTAATTTTAAAGAAAGAGAAACTAATAGAATCTGTCTCTCTTTTACAGATGCGCACACACACACACTTTCCCAAGACTTTTCTACAGCCTCTTTGTTCCAAATAGAGCACTCTATTTGCAGATAAATTAAGTCAACTTCTGCAAGTAATGTCCAGCCATAGTGATGTCTTTAATTTAAATGACCTGAGGGCAGAGTATGCTTCTGAAATCACTAATAACAACAGTTGGAATTTCATTTCTAAATATAGGGCCCAAGAGACCAAAGAATTTTAAAATCTGCTTTCTTCTCATTTCTGGAATACAACGGGTCTATCACAAATGTCATCTTATTGCTCACTTACAGAAAAGGATTTTAGCTTTCACACTTTGCTTTGGATTCTGGCAGTCCATTTCCTAAAAATTATTCAACCTTCTCTTGGATCAACTTAACTGAGTGGAATGTCAAACCGTAATTAGACAAAATAGTGCTGCAAAACTACAAGCTAAATATTCAACTCCGATAAGGTTATAGGAGAGAGGCTTCCATTTTGTAAACTCTCCCAGAGCAATACTGCCTTCTAGTGTTTATCTTCATCCAGTAACAGACACCTTTGTTGTTGCTTCTGGAAATTGCGAATCCCCCTTTTCTACTCTGAAGTTGTTCGAATCCCTGGTTAACATTATTGACCCTGCTGTCCTTGTGCACACTGGTGGCCTTCTGCGGAATGAATGAGCTTTTTGCTCATCTCTGTTTGTCTTTCTGTTGCCTCACATGCACCCTGCAAGGGTCGTGTCCAGTGCACAGAGGAGCTGAAGCTCCCAGAAGCATCCTGCAGCCAGTGAGGAAGAGATGCTAAAGAACAAATCCCAGCACACTCAGCCTGTGGTGGCATAGCTCTCAAGAGTGATTTCTTCACTCAGGGGTTCCCCCCTGCTGATCATCTGCATATTTTCTTTCTTTTAATTTCTTCCATTTTCTGTCTCCTTTTATCACCCCACTACTGGTCCTGTTGGGATTAGCTCCCTAAAAAAACTCTCTTACTAAGGTTTGCTTCTGGCACAATTCAGTTTAATTGTCACTGGTTTGTAATGGGTTATGTTCAAGAATGTGGAGTAGAATACAGTGAAGATCTACCTAATTAAAAGCCAGTCTTCATTTTAGATTGATTTGGAATACTCAAGGTTATGATTCACCAGACTGATTTATTTTAAGGGTTCTCTTTTTGAAGTTCTATTTTCTTTTTTTTAAAGATTTATTTTATTTATTTGAAAGTGTTACAGAGAGGTAGAGACAGAGAGAGGTCTTTCATCCGTTGGTTCACTCCCCAGATGGCTGCAACGGCCAGAGCTGCACCCATCTGAAGCCAGGAGCTTCTTCCAGGTCTCCCACATGGGTGCAGGGGCCCAAGGACTTGGACCATCCTCCACTGCTTTCCCAGGCCACAGCAGAGAGCTGGATCGGAGGAGGAGCAGCCAGGACTAGAACCGGCGCCCATATGGGATGCCGGTGCTTCAGGCCTGAGCTTTAACCCGCTGTACTACAGTTCTGCTTTTCAGGAGAAATGAATCCTAGCTTACCTGCTCCTTTTCAGCGCCAGATGTTATTCTGATGGGAGTCTCTGCATAGTCAGGCCTTAAGTCTCTTGGACAAAGCAAGTGATACATTTGATTTGATTCTTATGCTCTCAAAACCCCAAAACATAACCTGTTCATACTTAACAGTGAACATATAGCACATTACTACATAGCATTTTCCAGAAATAATTGAAAACTATTTCAAAATTGAAAGTTCTGACAGTATGTATCATCTTGTAAAATGAGTAGACAAACGATCTTTTTAGTTCCTAATTCATACGCTTCAGTCACTGACCTTGGAGCAAACAGAGTCTGTTGACTGCCCTCCCAAGGTTGGTAAAGGTCAGGTAGACAACATTAATTTATATGACTTATTTGTTTCCACCTTAAAATAGAGGCTTTATTTTTTTAATTTTCATTAATATAAAGAAAACAAATATCGTGTATTTCATAGGTACAATTCTAAGACTATAACCATACTTCCCACCATCATCCTCCTCTTTTACCAATCCTCTTTCTTCCTGCTTTCTTTTCTTTTCATTAATTTTTTCAAAGACATAATTTTAATCCACTCTATAATCACAAGCTTAAGTTACCACCAACCATAATATTCAGCAAGTAAAACTTTGGAAGACCACAGTTCCACAAGGGTATAAACAAGGGCTAAAAATGATAGTCATATCACAACATGTCCATTTCATTCTTGTGCATTTTTATTTTTTTGTATTCTATAGCAACTGGTACATATCAGAAAGCATATGACATAAGTCTTTCTGAGACTGGCTTATTTCACTAAGTATAATGATTTCCAGTTGTATCCATTTTGTTATGGAAGACAAGATTTCATTTTTAATGATTTATTTATTTATTTATTTATTTATTTATTTATTTGAAAGGCAGAGAGTTGGGGGGCGGGGAGAAAGAGGTCTTCTATCCACTGGTTCATTCCCCAGATGGTCGCAACGGCTGGAGCTGCGCCGATCCAAAGCCAGGAGCCAGGAGCTACTTCCAGGTCTCCCACATGGGTGCAGGGGCCCAAGGCCTTGTGCCATCTTCTACTGCTTTCCCAGGCCACAGCAGAGAGCTGGAACAGAAGTGAAGCAGCCAGGAGTAGAACTGGTGCCCATATGTATTACTGGCCCTGAAGGTGGCATGTTTACCTGCTACACCACAGCAACAATCCCAGGATTTCATTCTTTTTTATAGATGAGTAGTATTCCACGATGTATGTATACTACATCTCCCTTTTTTCCCTGCAGAAACCTTTTATTTAAAGTAGACAAACTTCATGCATTACATAAATATAACTTTAGGAATATAGTGATTCTTTCACACATTTTCTTTATCCGATCATCAGTTAATGGACATCTGGGCTTATTCCATTTCTTAGCTATTGTGAATTGAGCTGCAATAAACATGGAGATACAGATAGCTCTTGGTATGCTGATTTCATTCATATGGGTAAACTGCCAGGAGTGGGGTGGTTGAATCATATGGTAGCTCTACTTTCAGATTTCTGAGGAGTCTCCATTCTGTCTTCCAGAGTGGTTTTACTTGTTTACATTCCCACCAACAGTGCTTGCCAGCATTCACTGGTTTTGATTTCTGTGTGAGAGCCATTCTAACTGGGATGAGGTGACACCTCATTGTGGTTTTCATTAGCATTTCCATGGTGGCTAGTGATCCTGAGCATCATGTGTCTCTTGGCCATTTGTATTTTTTGTTTTTTGTTCTTTGAAAAATGTTCTTTTCAAGTCTTTAACCCATTTCTTAACTGGTTTACTTGTTTTGTTGTTGATTTTTTTTGAGTTCTTTATATAGCTTAGATATTAATCCTTTATCAGATACATAATTTGTAAATATTTTCTCCAATTCTTTTGGTTGCCTCTTCATTTTGCTGGGTGTTTGCTTTGCAGTGCAGAAGCTTATTTGCTTAATGTGATACCATTTGTCTACTTTGGCTTTGATTTCCCATGCTTCTGGAGGCTTCTCCAAGAAGTCTTTGCCTAAGCCACTGTCTTGTAGTTTTCCCAAGGTTTTCTTCTAGTAATTTGATGGTATCAGCTCATAGATTTAGATCCTTGATCCATTTTGTGTTGATTTTTGTATGAGGTGTAAGGTAGGCTTCTTGATTCATACCTCTGCATGTGTGGATCGGATTTTCTCAGTACTAGTTGTTGAGAAGACTGTCCTTCCTCCAGGGATTGATTTTAGCTCATTTGTCAAAGATCAGTTGGTTACAGATGCATGCATTGATTTCTGGGGTTTCTTTTCTGTTCCATTGGTCTGCATGCCTATTTTTGTGCCAATACCAGGCTTTTTTGATTGTAACTGCTCTATAGTAAGTCTTCAAGTCTGATACTGTGATGCCTCTGGCTTTGGTTTTGTTGTTTAAGATTACTTTACCTATTTGGGTCTCTTGTGTTTCCATAGGAATTTTAGCATCATTATTTTCTAGATCTGAGAAGATTGTACTTAGTATTTTGATTGGGATCACATTAAACCTTTGAATTTCTTTGTATAGTATTCACATTTTGCTGATATTAATTCTTCCAATACAGAAACATGAAAGATTTTTCCATTATTTTGTGTCTTCCATTTCTTTCCATAATGCTTTGTGATTTTCATAGCAGAGATCTTTCACATCCTTGGTTATTTTTTAAGGTATTTAAAATCTTTGTAGCTATTGTGAATGGGACTGATCTTACAAGTTCTTTCTCAGCCACAGCATTGTTTTTGTAAATAAAATTGCTAATTTTTCTGTGTTGATTTTATATCCTGCAACATTACCAACCTCTTTTATGAGTTCCAATAGTCTTTTAGTGGAGTCTTTTGATCCTCCTAAAGGATCGTATCATCTGCAAGAGGTTTATTTTGACTTCCTCCTTTCCAATTTGTATCCCTTTGATTTCTTTTTCTTGCCTGATGGTTCTGGCTAAAACTTCAAAAATTATATTGAATGGCAATGGTGAAAGTGGGCATTCTTGTCTGATTCTGAATTTAAGTGGGAATGCTTCCACTTCTTCCCCATTCAATATGGTGCTGGCTATCAGTTTGTCATGTAATGCTTTGGTTGTTTTGAAATGTTCCTTCTATACCGAATTGTTATCATTAAAGGATGTTATATTTTATTAAATGCTTTCTCTGCATCTGTTGAATTAATGATATGGTTTTTGTTCTTCAGTTTATTAATGTGATGTATCATATTTATTGATTTACATCTGTTGAACCATCCCTTCCTACCACAGATTTTCCAGGTGGATGATCTTTATGATGTTGTTGGTAGATTTGGTCAGCTAGTATTTTGTTGAGGATTTTTGCATCTATGTTCATTAGGGATATCTCTTTCTTGGTTGTATCTTTGTCTGGTTTTGGAATTAAGGTGATGCTGGCCTCATAGAAGGAGTTTCAGAATATTCTCTCCCTTCCATTTGTCATGAATAGTTTGAGAGGAATTGGAATTAGTTCTTTAAAGATCTGATAGAATTCAGCAGTGAAGCTGTCTGGTTTTGGGCTTTTCTTTTTTGAGAGGGTTTTCATTATGGATTCTATCTTGGTTATTGGTCTATTTAGGTTTTCTTCGTTTTCATTACTCAATTTTTTTTAGATTGTGTGGCTCCAGGAATCTATCCATTTTTTGTAGATTTTCCCATTTGTTGGTATTTAGCTGTTTGTGGTAATTCCTGATGATTATTTTTATTTGTGGTATCTATTGTTGCCTTAATTCATTTCTAATAATTTTTTGATTTCCCTTTTGACTTCTTCTGTGACCCACTGTTCATTCAGGAGCATGTTGTTCAGTCTCCATGTGTTCACATATTTTCTAGCATTTCTTAGGATGTTTATTTATATGACTTATTTCATCATGGGCTCCATTTCCATTCTGCAGCAGGCACTTCTGAGCATCCACCACAAGTTAGCACATTTGAGATTATTCAGTGTTTTTCAGTGTGAAATTTTTTGGTGAGTATAAGTGCTTTGACAGAGCATCTTTCCTTTCATTGTGTTTCTTCCCTTTCTCCAGCATAGCTTATTAACACAAGCTCAGGTAACATTTGATGGTAAAGGAGAAGTATCTGGCTTCATGCTGTCACTAAGTGGATTGGAGTGTGGTGGTTTATTGGTTTTTTGAGTAGCTGAACTTCTAGACTCAGTGTCTTCCCATCTGCCTGTCCAACCACTTCCCACTTCTCACCTCAATCCACTGATTAGAAGATAATTTTTTTCCTATAAAATTTCTTAAATTGTACTTACTCGAAAGGCAGAGAGGCAGGTAGAGGGAGCCTCCTGCTGCTCATTAACTCTCCAAAATGCCCACAATGACTGGGGCCAAAATCAGGAGAAGAGAACTCGATCCAGGTCTCCTACTTAAATGGCAAGAACCCAACTACCTACCAGAATATGCATTAGCACTGCTACCTACCAGAATATGCATTAGCAGGAAGCTGGAGTCAGGAGCTGGAGTAAGGTAATAAACCCAGGCACTCCAAATGGTATGTGGGCATGGTAACTACTAGGCAAAATAGCCTGTCCACAACAAACTGTTTCTTAATTCTTAGATAGTTGTCAAATCCCCTCTCAGAGAACCCTTTATGTCTGAATCTCTGCCAAGCCACATGGAGACAGGGCAGTAGATGCCACTTCTGCCTAGCAGGCTATATTCCTGGATCTGTTCTACTGTGGTCAGCCAAGGACTGACCTCTGAGGTTCTCCAGCTCTGGTTCCAAATGGGAAAAGGGTATGTTCTCCTGTTGCTAGTCACTCCCATCTCGCTTGTCTTTCCCTCTTTGGCCTCGAGTGGTGGGAACACCTGTCTGCATCTCGGAGAACCAGGCAGTGTTACCCTAATATCATCTCCTCAAAGCTCTTAAAGTCTTGCATGGGAGAGTTTCCTTCTTGTCCCTGTCGGAGTCTTCCCTGAGAGTAAAAATGAAGCTCTGACATTCACATTTGGCATTTGCAATATAAAAAGATTCTGGAATTTGGAAAACATATTCCTCCCAGAAAACTTCAGTTCTCAAGACTATCAACTAGCCTTGAAGTCAGAAATAATTTAATTTTTTAATTTTACCATTGGTGAACCAATGGTAAAAGGAAGACCTTTCTCTCTGTCTCTCTCTCTCACTGTCCACTCTGCCTGTCAAAAAAAAAATAATAAAATGAGTCTTTTCCTCACCTATATTTACAACAGTGACATCCTACTTTGGTTCAAAACAAGGAGTTTAACCATGTAGGAGTTGGAGTCCCTAGCTTGCTAAATGCTCATTCAGTTTCTGCACTCTGGCTTGCTTGCAAGCCTGTTATAATGCCATGATAGGCCTCATCTCAGACCAGCAAGGAGGCAGGCAGGGTCCTTGAGAACAAAGAAAGTATGCTCCCCTAGAATTTATGACTTTCTGCCCTCCACCAGCTCCCCTGGAATTTATGGCCCAATGCTTGCTACCAGTGCCTCCCCGTGCCATCTCCTTTGTGTGGCTTCCTGCCACATAATGTGTATAGCCTTTATGTTTAAATGAACCAATGAACATGTTTAGGTCCCAGTACCTTGCCATATAGAGAGTAAAAAGGTAACCTAGTAGGAGAGGATCTGCACCCTTGTAAGTGTGAGGCTATAAAAACCTCTCTTATGCAAACGAGGGGGCCTTTTGCCTGTGCACTGCTAAATGGCTGTGTGTGGGCAGGGGGTCCCAGCTGGCTTGTAACAAATAAACCTCTGCTTTTGCATCCCTGACTGTGCCTTGTGCATTGATTGGGAAATTCAGACTCAATAACCAAAAAGCAAGGATGTGCAATTTCTCATTTTTCATTTCCCTTGTATAAATGTGTACCTACACTGCAACACTTCCATGTTCATCTACCCTGGAAACGGGTGCTGTTTAAACCAGCTTTGTAGACACCTATGCTCTCTCTCCACTGTTACCTCTGCCTTACTCACCACTCCCAGGGTGAGGAATGAGGAGGTTGCTATGTGGAAGGGTCAGGTAATACATGGGAGGGGTTACCTTGGGGAATACCTTTAGCCTGGTGAGGCACAGGGAGGTTTGACAAGTAGCTCACACCTCCACTCTGCCAGAAGCTTTCAGAGAAGGGAGAGAAACATCTCCATATCCATAAAGACCAAGTATTTTTTTTTTTAACCAAGCAGTTGAAAACGTAAATGGAATGGGAGGAGAAGAGCTGTCACTTCCTGAAGCTCTGCTACACAGGTGCTAGGCATCATCTATCAAAGCAGTTCCACATCAGGCTCGGCTGGAAGATGTGGGGAGTGACACTTGCAGGAATTAATAGAATTTCTCTGTACGCATCAGTGGGAACTGGCAGAGACTGAGCGTGGAACCCACATCCAAGCGGGTCTGGGTCTCAGGCCTTTTACGCTACACAAAAATGAAAAAGACAATTCGAGAGTAGTCAACGACACCTGTGACTAGGTGGCATTCCCCATCAGCTGATTGTGCTAGACGTCCCTGAAGGTCGTGTGCTTTCCTGTCTCCTCACCTACGTCTGGGGTAGCATCTGGCATTCAGCTCTATAACCTCGCTTTGCAGCCTTTCTAGTAACTTAGCTGTATTTACACCTGACTTCAAAAACTAAACTCTGAGCATTCCCGATGGCAATAAACCAGATGGAATCGATAACTTACATATTCAGACGAGCCTGTCAGGGAGCCAGAGTGGAAGAAATGATTGACTATTTTATAGAGACGACCTCATTTTAACAGATAAGAGATGGTTGATTTGATTGAATTTAACTGATTCTGTATTTGCCTTCAATGGCATATTACTCAGGACCAGCAGTGTTTCTTAAAACAATAATATGTATATTGAAAAAAGAAAAACTTAATAGAGTGAAAAAATTCACTCATGCTGAGTCTTCTCTTTGCCAGGAAAATTTCCAATCCCCTGGTGACTTAATTTCTTTGATCTATGCACGGTAAACAGCCCAATAAAAATCACACAATGTCCCACCCTGGAAGAGTATAAATATGGCCATTTAGCTTCTCCACGTTATTCTCTAAAGAGTGGGTTTGATTCATAAGCGTGCCTGCAATGCATTTCTTCAGTGTTACGGGCAGTGTGGCAAAGCTAGCTAGCTCTTGCTTGCAGAAAGCTCAGAGCTCTGGCCCTCTCCTTCAGGGACTGATTGTAAGCTTCCTTTCTTTCTTTTCCAGCGCTTCATCAGCTTCACTCTCATACCCTTAAATGATGTTTTCCCGACCGCTAATCTACCCACCTCAGCAGAAGCAAGGACCGCGTCTCCAACTGTTTCCCTCTTTTTCATATTGAACTTCTGCATTTCTCTTGTTGTGCCTGCAGGCGAGGTTCACAGGGAATCATTCTTCAGGTTCAATTATGCTCTAAATTGAATCCCGGACTTAGGGTGTATTGTGTCATTACCAAGAATCAGACACCATTCTCTGTATCCAGTTATTTTGTTTAAAGATTGTTCTGTCTCACCCACTGTTCATAAAATTTGTCATGCCAGTATAAAAAATACTAGAAAAAGAATATTTTTTGCTTTTCTTACCCAAAAAGTTTTCTTGAAGGCAGGGAGTTGAAGGTTAGTTAGCTGCTAAACTTAAGGGAAAATATGTAGGTCAATTAACCCTTACACCCATACAAACAGAGAGAGGGAAAGCGAGGAGGGGGTTTGGTGGGGGGGGGGGAAGGGATAGGGAAAAATACAAGGAATATAGACAGGTTGGTAGATTGCTTTGCTTTATTGCAGTCACAAAACTGAGGTCATACAAGGCCACAATCAAAGTTTAGTCATGTAAAATTCAGGCTGAACCTGAGGAGTAGCACTCCTCGTGGGTAGATGGGATAACGTTAAAATGGGAAGTTATTTGCAAATAATCTAATGATAGGAAATGGAGAATGAAATGTAGTTCCATCATTTGCAAAAATTTGGGGAGGTGTCTGAGAGGAGACAAGAAAAGACTAGGAAGCAGAAGGACAAATTAGCTGTATGCAAAATTGAGACAATTGCAGACATCCTTAAATCTAAATTTCCAGGGCAATCCAACCAAAAACATTCCTTTTTTAGCTAAAGGAGATATTCTGTATTAATCTCTTTTCGTTGCTAGAGAAAACAGTTACTATGTCACTAGATCATAGAGCTCCTATATTTATGTTTATATCCACAAAGCAGGTGTTCAGAAATATTTTTCAAATAAGTGTTTCACCATATGCTGTGGTTAACTGTAGCCAAAATTAAAACCAAAGCAAAAATTAAATGTGATCAACTAATCATTGTACTGAAAGGGAAATTAACTTGTTTTCAAAAATAACGTTTTTAGATGGAATTCCTAAAGTTTTCCAGTATAGACATATCTAATAGGATTACCCATCTGTGTTGCTCTTCATAAATTGGTGATATCTGATCTGTGTTGAACTTGCCAGAGTTGTGACTTCTCTGCAAAACAAGGATATCAGATTGTTTATCAGTGTTGGAGAAGGTTCTTTGCTCCCTAAAGTTCACGCTGTGTGTGTGTGTGTGACTGCAAATGCTGATGAAGTGGTTGGCAACATTGGATTTGTGACTTTGATTTTATTGCCTGTCTCCTCATTCTACCCACAACCTGGTGGTGATGATCTCCGTAGGAGGGTTCCCTCCGGAAAGCCTCAGTCCTTCTCTCCCAACTACGAGCATCTTGAGTGCTCAGGGCAGGTGGAAACCAGAGTTACTTGTCACAGACTCAACAGAAGGGACGAGACTGCTTCTCTTCAGCCAGAGACTGAAGACTTCATTCAGGGTTCTGCCGTGTTACTTTCCAGCCTCAGTGTGGCTTGATGCTCTTAGAACCTGGATTGCTTTAGGCCTTCAGAGTAAAGGCTACATATCCCTCCAGCTCTCTGACCACTAGGCTTCCTAGTGTGACACACTGTATGTTTGAGCCTTCTATTCTCTTGTATGAAAAGCTAACAGATGGGAGTTTGACAGAATACATTCATGTCTTGAAATCTTTGCATTCCACCAGTAGTAATCTGCTCTATGCACTGAAAAACTACAAAGAGCGTGTGTTGTGAAAACCTTGTATGCCTCTGTCACCTCACCGATGCCATGGATCTGCCATCTGCAGTCTATGTGACTTCTTTCCGGTTGCTTTACCTCTCAAATACTTAATTTTCTAATCATATCTAGTAGATAATACCGCAGTACTTCATTTTCTCTTTCAGTGTGCGGTGAATGCCTCAAATGTTCCAAGTTCACAATATTGTACAAAGTATAGTACTCTTTTCAAAGATCCAATAAGCTTGAAGGAAGGCAGAAAATAGGCACGACACAGTGGAAATGAAGAATGTTCACTGGAGTACTATCAGCATTTTTCTTTGCCTTGCGTGCTGAAGAGTCCTCTGGCTTTGGTGCTGAGTTCTTAGTTTCTTCCTTTGAATCCCTTTACTTACCTTCAGTGGAAGGCTTTAATATTGTAATATTTAAATATTTAATATTATTTGAGCTTCTGAAATAAAGAATCACCAGAATACAGCAGCACATGGGTACACAGGCGTTCACAGACCACGAATACAACAGTTTTGGGAGGGAGTTCCAGGGAATGAATTTTAATGGAATTATAGGTGAACTGATCATAGATAGGAATTTTGTGTTTCCTCAGGCTCCCCTGAGAGAAAAGTTGGAAGCAAAAGAAAGAGTAAACTTATAGTAAAGAGAAATGGAGGGGGAGTGAAGCAGAAGCCAAGAGATTTGCATAAACCTCTAGAAGGTGTACAGTGATGGGAGATTCCTGTTGACCAATGAAATATAGAGATGGAGTCCCAGCCTATAGCATGCTAAAAGCATCTGGAGAAAGCATGAGTCTACCTGCAATGTAGAACATTGGAGAGATGAATAGGTCAGAAGCAGAAGGAGTGAGAGAGACAAGGCAGGCTTCCCACCTCTGAACTCCAGGGTAGAGTTGGTGAGAATCCACCAGGGAATCGCCCGATAAATGTATCTCCAGCATCTCCCTCACTTCTTCCTCAGAGGAATTAGAGAGAAGGTTATCCTGCTAGCTTAATCAATGTGACTGTGACCGAGAAATCAGATGTGCAGAGGCCTTTCTTTGTCTTTCTGTTCTCCTCTCATACAGGCATTCATGCCAGACAGAGGCATGGTACTGACCTAATGACATGATGTACATCGATTTCATGAAAGACCCTAAAATGTTGCAACACCTAAACTGAATTCTGATGTGCCATCAAGGAGGGCCACTTTTCTTCTTTGAAGTCATCTGAGTGATTAGAGATGTGGCTGCTGCTGCTTAGAGAGTAGAATGGCCTCACTGGATAGTCTTTCCTTTGGATACAACAAAGTCTTACATTTATTCCACACTGTGTGTCTATCTCCTCTTCTCATTGACATTTATCAAGCTGCAGGAAACCCACATGTTGCAATATGGCCATAATAATTTTATACTAAAATTAAATTTCTAAGCAAGAATATTCATGAGTTCTCTGAGGCTTTTAAAGATGTATTCTGTTATATTTTAACCTATTATTAAATCCTTGTACTAATATTATACAAAGTGAGCAAAAAATAAAGGCTGCCACAGGAACATTACCAGGAGCATATGCTGGTTGGAATAAATATTGGGGTTCAAGTAAACAATAAATGTTAAATTTTGTACTCCAGTTTAATATATATATATATATATATATATATGAAATTTGGTTTGAGTAAATTCCCAGGAGTAGGATAGCTGGATCATATGGCAAGTCTATATTCACATTTCTGAGCTATCTCCATACTGTCTTCCACAGTAGCTGGAACATTTTACATTCCCTACAGTAGATCAGGGCACCTTTTTCCCTACATCTTCACCAGCATTTGTCATTTGTTAATTTTTGTATAAGAGCCTTCTAACCAGAGTGAGGTGAAACCTCACTATGGTTTTGATTTGCATATCCCTGGTGGCTAGTGAGCCTGAGCAGTTTCTCAAGTGTCTGTTGCCCATTTGACTTTAATCTCTTGAAAAATGCCCATTCAGTTCCTTTGCCCATTTCTTAACTGGGTTGTTTGTTTTGTTGTTGTTGAATTTCCTGGGCTCTTTATAGAGTCTGGAATTAACCCTTTATCAGGTGTGCAGCATGCAAATATTTTCTCCCATTCTGTCAGTAACTTCTTAACTTTGCTGTTTCTTTTGCAGTGCAGAAGCTTCTCTGCTTGATGTAACCCCATTGGTCAATTTTGGCTTTGATTGCCTGTGCATCTCAGGTCTTTTCCAAGAAGTTTCTGCAGAAATCAGTATACGAAAGAGTTATCTATACCCCTATATTCATTGCAGCACAATTCACAATAGCTAAAATATGGAATCAATCTAGCTATCCATCTACTGTTGACTAGATAAAGAAATTATGGTATATATACACTATGGAGTACTACTACCCCTAATGGTAGAGTTAGAAACATGCCAGGGGATTCCAATTCAATCCCATCAAGGTGGCATGTACCAATGCCATCTACTAGTCAAAGTGATCAGTTTCAGCTCATAATTGATCATAATGATAGGATTAAGAGTCAAAGGGATCACATAAACTATACTAGTGTCTGCTAATACTAACTGATAGAATTAAAAAGGAGAGAACGATCCAACATGGGAAGCGGGATACACAGCAGACTCATAGA
Source organism: Oryctolagus cuniculus (assembly GCF_964237555.1). Taxonomy (NCBI): domain Eukaryota; kingdom Metazoa; phylum Chordata; class Mammalia; order Lagomorpha; family Leporidae; genus Oryctolagus; species Oryctolagus cuniculus. The sequence continues at coordinate 19,360,232 of NC_091437.1, forward strand.
TGGCAGATGTCCTAAACAACATTCTGGCCTCAGAATCTGCACTTAATTAAGGCATTCGGATCTGGCTAAAAAGGCCAGGAGAGTATTTCAGGCATGGAAAGCCAAGACACTGTGGCAAAAAAAGAGATCTAAATGAAAGATCTCTGTGAGTGAGATCCCAGTGGAAAGAATGGGCCATCAAAGAAGGAGGTACCTTTCTCTGAAGGGAGGAAAGAACTTCCACTTTGACTATGACCTTGTCTAAATAAGATTGGATTTGGCAAACTCAAAAGGCTTTCATAGCCTTGGCAACTCATGACAAGAGCCTAGGATGATTATTAATGCCATAAGCTAGAGTGTCAATTATTAAATCAATAACAGGAGTCACTGTGCACTTACTCCCCATGTAGGATCTCTGTCCTTCATGTGTTGTACTATTTGAAATAATGGTATAACTAGTACTCAAACAGTACTTTATACTTTGTGAGTGCAAACTGTTGAAATCTTTACTTAATATATACTAAATTGATCTGTATATAAAGATAATTGAAAATCTATCTTGATGTGAATGGGATGGGAGAGGGAGCGGGAGATGGGAGGGTTGTGGGTGGGAGGGAAGTTGGGGGGAGGGGGAAGCCACTGTAATCCAAAAGCTGAACTTTGGAAATTTGTATTTATTAAATTAAAGTTAAAAAAATAAAATCCTGTTTTTTGCAACAAGATGGTCACAACTGGGAACCATTATACTTAGTTAAATAAGGCATTCTCAAAAAGACAGATATTATATTTTTCTCTGACCTGAGGAACTCATAGAGTACCTGAAATGTAATGTGTTGGAGTGAATTAGATAAATTTTGAGATTCAGTGATTTACAGCCCTTCTATTGAGGAACAGTGTTTTTTTTTTTTTTTTTCTCTTCATCTGTTTGTTGAGCTCTTTTACTTAGAGTAGGGTTAACTATATGATTATTAAGTAAACTAAAATAGATTTTTGTAAAAATTATGAATAGGAATGCATGAGGGAGGAGGAGGAAGGGTTGGAGCATGGGCAGGAGGGAGGGTAGGAGATGAAGTGTCACTATGTTCCTAAATCTGTATATGTGAAATACATGAAAGTAGTATAACTTAAATAAAATTGTAAATGATTATATATTATAATTTGGAGAATTTGTTCTCAACTTTAATCACTTTCTTAATTTTTTGAAACAATGAATGGGAAGGCATCATTTTAGCTACAGTTATAGTATTGGTATCTGAAAGAGAGGACACAGACTGCACTGGAGTCACCTGGGTCACGGTTTGCAAACTTTTGTATATATTAGTGTCATATAAGGACTTGAAAAAACACAGAACTAGGACTCATTCCCAAAGTTTATGGTCCAGAAATTCCAGGTTAGGTTCTAAGAATCTGCTTTTGAACTAGTTTCAAGGTGGCATTGACGCTGCTGGTCCAGGGTCCATTCTTTGGAAACCACTGGTCTAAAGTTAAGAATGGAATAGTTGCACGAGGACAAAGTCAAAATTGCTCAGATCTTACAGTTGTTCCTTCTCTGCTCATTCAAGTGTGAGTATGTCCTGAGCTCCTTGAAACCAGAACCAATGTTTTGTTCTCCATTTTTCACAAAAATCTACTAGAATGCTGGGCACATAGTAGATTTTATGTATTTACTAAGAAACCCACTCTCCACTGTCACTTCAGTTGGTTCCAGTGATGACTCATTAGAATTGTTCAAGCATTTCTGATTAAAGAAATTCCACCAACACAAAATTCTTCAGGTTCCATTTCAAAATAATGTCTCCAGGAGACCATGTCTTTGATTTCATGGATCACTTTATGCTTTCTAGAGTTTTGAAACAAACGATCATCATTGTGGTTGTAGAAAAACACAATTCAGTTCAAAGAACCTGAGTGAGGAGGGCATTTGGCACAGTACTTAGGATGCTGCTAGGGTGCCCTGATCCTATATCAGAGTTCCCTGGTTTTGGTGCTGACTCCACTTCTGACAGCTTCCTGCCTAACACACATCACAGGAGACAGCAGATGATGATGACTCAGAGGTTGGGTTCCTGCCATCCACGTGACAGATCTGACTGAGTTCTCACCACTGGGTTTCAGCCTGGCTCAGCTGCGGTTCTGGGCATTTTAGAAGGGAGTCAGCTGACGCAAGATCAATCTCTCTCACTCTCTCTCTTATTTTGTGCCTTTCAAATAAATCAAAATAAATAAATACATAATTAAAAGCTCCGCACTGAAGTCTTGAAACTCTAATAGTGTATTTAAAACAATAGCAACAACAACAGAAAGAAACTAAATAGGGAGATTACAATCCAAATTGATAGTAAAATAGGATGTGTTAAGGTAGAATTCTGGTGTCCTTATAATTCTATCAGGTCAAATACTGTTCCTGTGAATTATGGCTACTTTTGCTAGTAAAATGATCCCAGGAGCCTGCTGAGCCATAGTGCTAAATTTAGTCCTTCACTGGAAAAAAAAAAAAAAAAAAAAAAAAAAAAAAAACAGTCCTCCCTATGCAGACAAGAAATAGAATGATTAGAAGGAAGTAAGAGCAAAGACAGGGAGTTATTCCCATTCCTCCTCCCCTCCAAAAACCTGAGGATTTGTGGATGCCTAACAAAGAACTCTTATGTCCTCAGGAGGATTATTCCCTACATTTGTAGTTCATTAGCTTTGGCAGCCTTCCCTTCTCTGCTTAAGTTCAGGAAAGGCTACTGTGCAAGGAGTGATGAAATGAAGGAATGCTTAAAAATTCTGTCTCCAATTCCCAAGGAACAGGGAAAAAACGTATTTCATAAATACAACTAAGTAACAGTGTGTTGATGTACTAACACCAAAACCCTGAAAGTTCAAGAAATGTGTTACATTTTTCATCTGATCATTGGGCTAAGATCGTATAAAATTTGGCATTTATAAATTATGACATTGGAAGAAGAATCAGTTGTCCATGTTGATTTAATTTGTTGTGTTTTCTGGAACTTCCTCGTGGAGGGACAGATGGATTGGTAACACAGCATGACTCTATAGGTTGGCATTTGGAATCTCTTTTGATCTGTGCCACTGATTCTGTGTAATTGTATACAACATGCCCAGTTAAATTGCTGAAAGTCTGGTGTCACATTATTAGTGCTTTCAGGTGAGAATGTCCTGGAACAAATGGGAAAGAGCCATTTTCATACATTAAAAAATCCATAACTTATGAGAAACATTTGTACAAAACAGTTTGTACAACATGTAGAGTATAGAAATCCCTAGGGTGTACCTGTGTGGTTGCAGTTTTGCAGTTCACCTCAAATCTGTGTGAATGCCGATTAACGATAGCCTAGATAAACATGGAAGATTGGGATTGAGTTCCCAGCTCCTGTTTGTGAATTTATTTCATGAGGAAATAATTTGAGACGTAACTTCTGGTCATCATTTGCTTTGTTATTTAACACGCATTCAGGGTACCCCTTTTCTATTATGTGGAAGCTTGAAGACCATTCATTACCTTAAGGGGGCTCCTGGTACTCTGAGACACCCTGGACCACAGAGTTAGGTGGGATTGTCAGAGACATGGGGTGCTTGCTGCCCTTCCCAAGCTTCTGCACCTGCTGCTGCTGCTGCTGCTGGTGAACTGAGACCATCTGAATCCTTTTCCCTACATGCTTCAGGCAGCACCATCGTATGATTGATTGTGGCATTAAGATCCAAACAATTTGCATGTTGGATCAAGGATTCATTATCTCTTCAGGATCAAACATAGCATCTGAAATCCAGAGATGTACCTACCAAGTCAGACTCCAAAATAAAATCAATACATTTTTAAAGCAACTTTGCTTTTGAATTTTTTTTAATTAAAAAAATGACTTGACAGAATTTATAATAAAGGGAAACTAATTTGGGATGTCTGCACTTTTTTTTTCCGTTGAGTTTGTGATCGTGAATTTAATTGCCATTCAACCTGAATAACTAGTAGATATTTGGCTGATCATTTTCAGCAATTACAACAAGATCTGCAGGTTGACCTGAAGCAGGCAGAAAGTGATATTGAATATCTCCTTTGTCAGGGAATTGCATTGTCAAATTTTTCCTCACAACAACTTTTCTAGGGAAGAATAGTAGATCTCATCTTCACTGTTAAGAAAGTTGAGGCTGGTGCCGCAGCTCACTAGGCTAATCCTCCACCTGCGGCGCCGGCACACCGGGTTCTAGTCCCGGTGGGGGCACTGGATTCTGTCCCGGTTGCCCCTCTTCCAGGCCAGCTCTCTGCTGTGGCCCAGGAGTGCAGTGGAGGATGGCCCAAGTGCTTGGGCCCTGCACCCACATGGGAGACCAGGAGAAGCACCTGGCTCCTGCCTTCGGACCAGCGCAGTGCGCAGGCTGTAGCAGCCATTTAGGGGTGAACCAACGGTAAAGGAAGACCTTTCTCTCTGTCTCTCTCTCTCACTGTCCACTCTGCCTGTCAAAAAAAAAAAAAAAAAAAAAAAGTTGAGACCTGGAAGATAAAATTACTTGCTCAAGCCATGCAGCCATTAAGGCAGAGCCAGAATCCAAAGAAATGTATAGTAGCCTCCAAGTACTGTGGTTGTTTTACAAACCCTTAAAGGTTTCTTTTCATTTGTCCATTTCCTGGTACTCTGAATGTAGTTAACATTCAGAGTTAAGTGCATCCATATATTATGACATCTGGATTGGTTGCATCAGCTCCTTGGGACCTTAGTTAATCAAGTTTTCTTGGGTTACAGTTAGAAGATAAGGAATTAATCCCCCATTGTAAAATAAATAAATAAGACATGTTACTTTAATGATAGGAAAAGTAATAATGCTCAACATGGAAGTATTTCCTTTTAAAAAATTGTCTAGGTATTTTTGTTTTCTGTACTACTATTGACATCATTCCTATTTATCTCTATGATCAGTCATAATTATGTTATCAATATGTACAAAATTAGCTTCTGGGAGAGGTAGCATATTTATTATACTGGGGTTTCTGATATGTGGTCATAGATAGTCCTCTATTTAATTTGGTCTTCATTGGTTTCTCTCATGTTAATGTCTAGTGGATTATTGTTAATAGTAGGTAGACTGAGGGTAAAGGGGACTAGGGAGATGGGACTAGTGGAAAGTCCTTAGGTATGTGGGGGCATGCCTGTGGAAGATATACATATTTCTAAGAGGGTGGGTATAAAAGCAGAGTTGGGCCTGCCTGCTCTCTCTCTGCTTCCTGGCTTACTGTGTCATTGTTTCTCCGCATCGTTCTGCCACTGCCATCCCCCACCCTCTTCAGATACCAGACAAATGGGGGCTGTGAACTTACAAAATCATGAGCTGAAATAAACTTGCTTCCTTCACAGGTAGCTTTTCTGGGTAATTCAAAGCTGAACAACACACACACACACACACACAGAGTACACTTTTTGCCTTAATCTGTTGATAGACATTTTGGTTGATTCTATAACTTTAGTATTGTAAATACTGCTGCCCTGAACATGAGAGTACAGATGTTTCTTCAACATACTGATTTCAACTTTTTAGGGTAAATAACCAGTAGTGGCATTTCTAGATCATATGGTAGTTCTATTTTTAGTTTCTTGAGAAAACTCTCCCATATGGTTTTCCATATGGCTGTACTAATTGACATTCCTATCAACAAAGTAAAAGGTTAGCGTTTCTCCACATCCTGTCCAATACTTACCTTTCATGGTTTTGATAAGAGCCATTCTGATAGATGTGAGGTGATAGTACATTGTCATTTGAATTTGCATTTTCCTAAAGATTGATGATCTTGAACAATTTTTCACATACCTATTGACTACTTATGCATCTTCTTATTTCTTTTCTTGGTATTGAATTGTTTGAGTTCTTTAAATGAGGGTACTTGGAAAAGTTTGTGGAAAATACAATTAAAAAGGAAGTTTATTTTAGTGCAAACATTTTTAAATCCACATGTAGTTTTCTTATAATACACAACTTCATGACTTTTTTGAAGACCTCTCATATATGGATTTCAGAAAGTTATTTCCACCAGAATAGGCTTATCTCTTAATTGTATTTCACACACTTTTTGAGATACCCTCATATATTTGGAATATATGTATTATCAGATGTATGACCTGTAAATAATTCCCCACAATCTGTAAGTGGTCTCTTCTTACTGTTGTTTCCTCTGCTATGTAAATTCTTTTAGTTTCAAGTAATCCCATTTGTCCATTTTGTTGACTATGCTTTTGGGGTTAAATAAAATCATCATTGCCAGTGTCACGTAATCTTCTCCTATGTTTTTTTCTAGTAGCTTTATGGTTTCTGATCTTGCATTTAAGTCTTTAATCCATTTTAAGATGGTCTGAAAAAAATTTTATTTGAAAGACTGACAGAGGAGAGAGAAAGGGGGAGAAAGAGAAAGACAGACAGACAGACTGAAAGATTTTTCATTTGCTGGTTCACCCCCCGTATGGCTGTAACATCGAGGGCTGGTCCAGGCTGAAGCCAGGAGCCAGAAACTCCATTCTGGTCTTCCACATGGGTGGGAGGGGTCCAAGTATTTGGGTCATCCTGTGTGCCTTCCCAGGTTTATTAGCAGGAAACTGGATCAGAAGCAGAGCAGCCACTGTTGAACTGGGATTCTGATAGGGCTTGATCCTCTGAGCCACAAACCTAGCCCCTAAAATGATTTTTTTATATGGGATGAGATGAGCTCAATTTTATTCTAATGCACGTTGATATTAGTTTTCCCAATATTATTTATTATTAGAGAGACTGTCTTTTTCCAATAGGTATTCTTGGCACTTATATTCAAAGTCAATTGACACTGTCCACATGTGGGTTCCTATCTGAGTTCTCTTTTCTGTTCCATCGGCCTATACGTCTATTTTTATACAAGCAACTTCTGTTTAATTATTACAGCTTGTAGTTTATTTTTAAGGTGGGTAGGAAACTGACTTCTGCTTTATTCTTTTTACTCATAATTTTCTTGACCCTTGGAGATTTTTCCATATGAATATCAGTATTGCTTTTCTATGAAAAATGACATTATTTTTGATAGGGATTGCATTGAACCTATAGATCACTTTGGGGAATATGGACATTTTAGCAGTATTGATTGTTCCAATCCCTGACATTGGATAGCTTTCTGTGGATTTTTGTATTTTTCAGTTTCTTTCATTAAGATTTTATAATTTTTAGTGGCTAGTCTTTCATCTCATTGATTGTTTATCCCTAATTATCTTTGTGGTAATTGTAAATGGCATTATTGTCTTGATTGTTTATGGACAGTTTGTTGTTAGTGTATCTATTTTTGTGTGTGTTGATCTTGTATCCTGCATCATTGCTGTATTCATTATTCTCACAGTTTCTTTGGACTCTTTAGGGTTTTCTGTATATAAGTTCATATTGTCAACAGTTACAACTCTACTCTTTCCTTTCTTCCTAATTGTATGTCATTTATTATCTCCTTCCTTTTAATTCAGTTAAATTTGTATTTCCTTTTTAATATCTTAATATGATTACTCATATCATTGATTTTCAGTCTCTGTCTTTTTTAATTTTTATTTTTGATTAGTTTTTAACAGATTCAATATGGTATGTAGATACTATTCTTTTTTTTATTTTTTGGACAGGCAGAGTGGACATTGAGAGAGAGAGCCAGAGAGAAAGGTCTTCCTTTTCCAATATTTCACCCCTCAATGGCCACTTCGGCTGGCACGCTACGGCCGGCGCACCGCGCTGATCCGAAGCCAGGATTTAGGTGCTTCTCCTGGTCTCCCATGTGGGTGCAGGGCCCAAGCACTTGGGCCATCCTCCACTGCACTCCTGGGCCACAGCAGAGAGCTGGCCTGGAAGAGGGGCAACCAGGACAGAATCCAGCGCCCTGACTGGGACTAGAACCTGGTGTGCCGGCATCACAGGCGGAGGATTAGCCTATTGAGCTACGGCGGCGCCAGCCATGTAGATACTATTCTAAGAACATAATAACATTCCCTTCCTTCCTCCCCCCTCTTCCTCCCACCTTCCCTCCATCTCCCTTCCTTTTTTTTCGAGATAGCATATTTTTAATTTCCATTATAGTACAAGGGCTTAATACTTCACCAAATGACAAGTTTAGTGGGAATATAGATAATGATTCTAAACTATAATTGAATAGGAAAATGAACATTTCACACATATACAGTAAATTTTAAAGTAATCACAGATCATCAAAACTATAGAAGTATAAATCTAATCATTGATGAAACAGTTTTATAAAACTATATTTGCTGCAAGGCTGATATGCACAGACATTTCTTTTTTGTTTGTTTTTAAAATTTTAGTTCCACATATAAGGGAGAACTTGTGGTATTTGTCTATCTGGGTCTGGATTATTTCATTCAACATGATGGCCTCCAGTTGTGTCCATTTTGCTGCAAATTGTAGAATTTCATTCTTTTTTCATAGCTGAATAGTATTCCATGGTGTACATATACCACATTTTATTTATCCAGTCTTCTGATGATGAACACTTTAGTTGGTTCCAAGTTTTGGCTGTTGTGCATAGTGCTGCTGTATGCATGGTGCTGCAGATGCCTTTGTTACATTATGTTTAAGTCCTTTTGGGGTAAATACCTAGTAGTGGGCTTATTGGATCTTGTAGCAAGTCTATCAATGGCTACACTAATTTACATTCCCCCCAACAGTGTGTGAGTGTTCCTCCATCTCTGCACTCAAGCCCTTTGTCTTATACATTTGGTGCAGTAATGTTTTTAAAAAGTGTAGCATTGGGCCAGCGCCGTGGCTCACTAGGCTAATCCTCCACCTGCAGTGCTGGCACACCGGGTTCTAGTCCCGGTCGGGGCGCCGGATTCTGTCTCGGTTGCTCCCCTTCCAGTCCAGCTCTCTGCTATGGCCCGGGAAGGCAGTGGAGGATGGCCCAGGTCCTTGGGCCCTGCACCCGCATAGGAGACCAGGAGAAGCACCTGGTTCCTGCCTTCGGATCAGCGCGGTGCACCTGCCACAGCGCGCCAGCCGCAGTGGCCATTGAAGGGTAAACCAACAGTAAAGGAAGACCTTTCTCTCTGTCTCTCTCACTGTCTACTCTGCCTGTTAAAAAAAAAAAAGTGTGGCATTAACTGTATCCCCCACAAAATAATATGATGTATTTTCCTCATCATTGAGGTCAATATATTTTCTAAGTTTTAATATGGTTTGCTTTTTGATTCAATGATAGTTTGGAAGTTCTTGGCTTTTTTTTTTCTTTAGGTATATTTTGAAGTATGTTTGCAGAAGTATTTAAGAGATTTTTAGGATTTTTTTTTTTGGTTCCTTTAAATTTTAGTTTCTTTCTTACATGAACAGAAAACATCCTCTGACTTATTTCAATTATTTTAAATTGTGACTTTTTTCTGTGGTTCAGCATATTGTCAGTAATGACAGGCTTTCCAAATGCAGCTGAAAACAGCACGCATTCTGTCCTTGTCAGCGTAGTGCTCCGTGCGTCAATTAGATCTTTTGTTAATCCTGTTGTTCAGACTGACTTTCTCTCCACTGGTGTTTGTTTTGTTCTAGTCCTCTGTGAGAGAGGCGTGTTAAGATTTCCTTTAAAGTTTGTGCATTCATGTGTTCATACATTTAGTTCTGTCCCATTTTGCTGTGGTTTGGGGAAGGTATTTGGTCTAGCAGTTGAGTTGCTAATTGAGATGCCTGTGTCCCACATCACAGTGCCTGGGGTTGGGTCCTGGCTCCCACTTTTCACTCCACATTCCTGCCTATCATCTTTTAGATTTTGGTATTTTCTACAGTAATAGCAATCACATGTATCATCAGAGACAATGGCAGGGGCCAGTGTTGTAGGACAGCAGGTTAAGCTGCCAGCTGCAACACCAGCATCCTATATGAACACCAGTTTGATTCCCAGCTGTTCCACTTTCGATCTGTCTCCCTGCTAATGCACCTGGGAGATAGCCCAAGTGCTTGGGCCCCCGTACCCATGTAGGAGACCAGAATGGAGCTCCAGGCTCCTGGCTTCAGCCTGGCCCAGCCCTGGCTGTTGCCACCATTTGGAGAGTGAACCACTGAATCCTCACACTCGCTCTTGCTCTCGCTCTCTCTTTCTCTGTCTCTGTCTCTGTCTCTCTCTGTCTCTATCTCTCTATCTCTTTCTCTATCTCTATCTCTCTTCCGTCTCTCTCCCCCAACCCCCCTCCCTGTACTTCTACCTTTCAAATAAAATAAATAAATCTTGAAAAAGGACAATGGCAGAGAGCTCCAATTTTAGGTCCGCATTTTATCTGGTTCTGTTACTTGTTTTTTTTTTTTCCCCTTGTCCCTACCTCTTGCAACACTTAAGAATTCGAAAATTCTGAATAATGTTTGTGTCCCCAAGAGAATGCTGACTGGTAACAGAAGGTCAGATTGTCTATACCCGCAGAGAACCTGAGCTGACTCGAATCTCTTCTGCAGTCTGTGCAGTCTCTATTTCTTCCATGACTGCTAGGATGAAGCACTTCAAGAGCTCAGCTAAGTTTAGAATGTTTCCCAGGGACCTACTTTTCCTCAGCAAACCTTGAACTTCAATTTTTTGTCTCCAGGATGTTACTGCTCACGGAGGGGAGAGTGGTTGCAGGAGCACGTTTATCGGGCAGAGTGCCTGAAAGGGACGTGGGCTTTCAGGAAGTGTCCAGGGTTTGTAAGGCATCACTGTCTTTCACTGGGTCATTCTGTTGTGGGTGCCTATTGAACGGGAGTTTCACATGTTACGTTGATTGGCTTGGGGCTCATGGAGATAGCAGGGGACTGCCCAACTCTCCCTAGTGGCTCATCCCCCACCTCTGCCAGTAATGTGCAGAAGATTGCAACCAACCTAAAGATGTGTTTTCAGACTATAAATTCACACAAGATAGTCGGGATCTCCTGGAGACAGTCCGACTCTCCCCAGGGACTCAGTCCTCTACACTGCCAGCTCTGGACGGAAGACCACAACTGGCTTGAAGGCGTGATTTAAAACCGCGAGGTCACACAGGCAGCACAAGAAGCTATTAGTGAGGGGGATGCCGGCCGGTCTGGAAACAAGCTTGCTAGCCACGGCTGGCAGCCTGCTTTTGAGGACATCTTGCCTACCTCCTAGGGGCCCGCAGACCTCCAGCCACTGGATGGCCTCAGTACCCTGAGCTTGTCAATGCACCCTACTCCTAGCCCCCTGTAATTTTTATCTGTTTTTGGCTCTGCCTGTTAGCTTTTTATCTTACCTAGCTTAATCAGCAAACATCTTGAGGGAATAACTAGCATTCAGTCTTGGCAACACTGTCCTGTGTTTTCCTTCTTTCTGGAATATTGTTTGCACACATCCTGGCCTCCTTAGCCAATGTAAGCCTCAAATCCTGGGTCTGTATACCTCTGTGTTTGCTTAACTCTCCCGTGACGTCTCTACCACTCTTCGTTTTCTACGCTTGGTGCACGTTTCTGAGAGTTGGTAAACGCCTGAGAAGAAGACTGGCATGAAGGAGATTGTGGTTGGAGCGATTTACTTCATGTCTTTCTGTAATGTAGACCCTCATGTCCTGCCTGATCCATTTTCTCCCTGATTGGTTCAAGCAGACTTTCTTTTTTATTTTGATCATTTTTCCCAGTTACTCAGCGGAAGCATTGGTTTTCTGCCAGGCACTCTAGCCAGCCAAAAGCAGATGTCTCTGTAGTCGCATGATCTTCTTTATATGCGTTTCAGTTGAAAGTTGAGATTAGAAGATTTTTTTGTAGTTTCAGCACTCTAAACCTCAGGACTCCTAAACGTTCTTCCTGAAATAAGACAATAATCATTTAAGGCACTAGACCCACAGTTGCAGAAATTCCTGCCACTGACAAGGGGCAGAAGAGAGGCCAGTGTCACCTTTCAACATAGGCAGGGAGGGAGATTTGCATCTGCAAGCTCCGATCTCTCTATTCTATGATTCTCTTTCTCAAACTAATGAGCATAGTGTCATCCTCTCTGTATTTATCTTCCAGGAAGGACGTGGCCACAGTTTTGATCTCAGGACACAGGTTAGCCTATTGATTTGGATAGAATATCGACACGGATTAGAGTAGACTGGCAACCCTGCAGTTATGTGCTGCGGTTCTCTTCCAGGGCAAGGTCTCCTGTATGGATCAGTCTACCAGCACCGTGTTGTGTGCCCCCATCTGTGCTCCTTCAAGCTCATACAGCTCTCACTTCCCTCTGCCTAGCTCCTCTCTGTCCTTTGCATCTTATTTGCAGGTGATAGGAAGGTGAAATATTATAGCTAATCAATAACACACTCAATAATTGAGTGTGCTACTCTTCTCTTTTAGCTTTAATTTTTAAAGAGGTCCCCCCTGATTACTGACAAGTTTCCAGTGGAAAAAAATGATATTTTTTTTTGCAATGTGGTGGGGAAAATGCATGAGTTGGGTTGAATTTGGAGGGTGAGTTTGTTTTTTAATATCTGTGAGAGAGACATTGCCGGCTGTGGCTGAGACTGGGTCAGGCCGTAGTTGGGAGGTGGAGACTCAATCCAGTTTCCCATGCAGATGACAGGGCCCCAGATACTTGAATCATTACCTGCTGCCTGCCAGGATGCTCGTAGCAGGAGTCTGGAATTGAAAGTGGAGTAGGACTTAAACCTAGGTACATCAGCATGACATGTGAGCATCTTAACCACGAGGCCGAATGACTGCCCCGCCAGGTGAATCCCTAACCATGTTGGCGATCCACCACATCACATATGTCCAAACATCAGCAAGAAGATGGACAGTTGTGCATTTCCTATTCAGCTTGTTTTATTTTTCTTTTCAGCTCTTATCCAGTCCTGCATTCAGCTGTATTTAAAGTTAGACATTATCAAATTATATACTATGGTTTAGATTAAGTTGCATTTATTATACACTGAAAATGAAAAAAGCCTTTGTGAATATTTTATAACTCACTTTTTAATATTAGTGATTTTTGAATCATTTCCAGTCAACTTTTGAATCTCTTGTCCTTCCGTACTCCAGTACTTAATTATTCAGTGTCAGAAATTCAGTGTAATTACTCTACAAGCTAAAATTGAATTGCATACCTCATAAGGAGCATATTATGAATGTCTTATTATATTGAGAAAACAAATAATGTTGTAATAAAATTTGGATGCTTACGTAAAGAAGTATTTAGAATGATTATTTAAAAACACAAACATGAGTTGCGCACTGTCTGCATACTTGAACTGACTTTCTCTGTGAAGGACAAAGGAGAGAAAACAGTGTCATCAGAAGAGTAGAGACACCTGCCTCCTGGTGACTCTAGCAGTGGTCTGTAGTGCAGTATAGGAAGACTGACTACCAGGAGAAAAACTGCTGAGATCTGCTCTGCTTTCTTGAAGGCTGATTCTCTGCAGGAGTGAAAGGGGAGACAAATCCTTTGATGTGTACTTTTTAATAAAAATCTTCTAAAATTATAAGATAAAAGAGATTCTGAAAACTACTTCTCAGTTGCTGGACACAGCACCTGAATTACATACATCATAAAGGGTGAATATTTCATAATGAATTATCATTCAGTAAACTATCATGAAAATCCAGAAATAGAGGTTTGCCAGCCAGGAGTTCTGCACATTCCCTATTCTAATTTTAACTCTTTATTTCTTTGGTAAAAGTGACCACTGCCCGGATTTTCATGGTAAAGTTTTTCTTGCATTTCTTTGAACATTTTCATCTATGTGTGGATATTTGGTGTATCTCTAAAAACCCATTTACAATAGGTATTTCAGAAGTATTTCATAATTAAATATTCTCTCACTTCTTTCTTTGTGTCCTTTTTGTTTAGTCATTGAATCACTCAGGTTGTTTGACTCATAGAGATTCTATGCTGTGTGTTTTGCTGATTACATTGATGCATCCTGTTTTGCTGGGTTAATTACCTTCCTGGGAGCTGTTAGGCAATTTGAAAGTGCTCTGAACCTTGGACTAATAAGAGAAGCTATCTATTATTCAATGGTATCTGCACTTGAACTTTCCAAGCCAGTGAAGCCTTTTTGCATCACTTAAAATGTGCACACACGTGTGTGTGTGTGTGTGTGTGTGTCAGAGAGAGAGAGTTTTTATGAAACTTTTCAATAATCCAGTTAATAATCATAAATGAATATATTGAGTGAACTTTTTGAATTAATAAAGGCCTGAGATGTATGTGCTCATATAAGAGGGCTTGATTTGCTGTCCCTCTCACTGATTGCCTCATTGTATTAGCTAGGGAGCTCATGGGAGGTCTCACTGATTGGCTCACTGTATTAGCTAGGGAGCTCACGGCAGGTAGACTGACAGAGGGAACTAATATCCCTAAGGACAACATTTTTCTTTTTCTTTCTTTCTTTCTTTCTTTTTTTTTTTTTTTTTTTTTTTTTTTTGACAGGCAGAGTGGACAGTGAGAGAAAGAGACAGAGAGAAAGGTCTTCCTTTGCCGTTGGTTCACCCTCCAATGGCTGCCACGGCCAGTGAACTGTGGCCGGCACACCGCGCTGATCTGATGGCAGGAGCCAGGTACTTATCCTGGTCTCCCATGGGGTGCAGGGCCCAAGCACTTGGGCCATCCTCCACTGCATTCCCGGGCCACAGCAGAGGGCTGGCCTGGAAGAGGGGCAACCGGGACAGAATCCGGTGCCCCGACCGGGACTAGAACCCAGTGTGCCGGCGCCGCTAGGCGGAGGATTAGCCTAGTGAGCTGCGGCACCGGCCGGGTTTCCACTTTTCTAATGAGAAGGTTACAGGTACTGAGACCAGCAACTTCTTTCAAGATCCTAACAGAGTGTGAAACACGCCTTCCAAGTGTCTTTACATCTTTTCACACACATAATCACTGTTCAAGCCTCCTTACAACCTTAGAAACGAATTCTCCAAAAGCCTACTGCTTGGCCTTCCATTAAATGATTCCCTTCAATTATTATACTGACAACTTGGTGCCGTTCTTGTCATTATTTTCTATTTCTCAAAGATTTTTCTGAGCAGCTGCCACCATGCTGTACTGCATTCTAAATTTTAGATTTTTTTTATGATCACTGCCACAAATCCCACATGATATGAATTTAATATCCTTGTTTTAGACAAGAAATACTATGTATGTATATGTATAAAATATCTACATGTGAAGTCAACTTTGCAAATGATTAAAAAACTGTTAAATCTTAAAAAATAAATAATTAAAAAGATATGCGTATCTTAAGCCCTACACTTACAAATAATAAAAAACCTCAATAAAATGTGGTGGGAAATCATTAAAGAAATGAAAAAATATTGCATTAGAAAATATTCACTTAGGTGCTGGCGCTGTGGTGCAGTGGGTTAACTCCCTGGCCTGAAGCACCGGCATTCTATATGTGCGCCGGTTCTAGTCTGGGCTGTTCCATTTCTGATTCAGCTCTCTGCTATGGCCTGGGAAAGCAGTAGAAGATGGTCCAAGTCCTTGGGGTCTCTGCACCCATGTGGGAGACCTGGAGGAAGCTCCTGGCTCCTGATCGGCACAGCTCTGGCTGTTGCGGCTAATTGGGGAGTAAACCATCAGGTGGAAGACCTCTCTCCCTCCCTCCCTCTTCCTCTCTTCCTCCCTCCCTCCCTCCCTCTTCCTCTCTTCCTCCCTCCCTCCCTCCCTCCCTCTTCCTCTCCCTCTCCTCTCTCTGTGTAACTCTTTCAAACAAATAAATCTTAAAAAAAGAAAATATTCACTTAATTCAAAAGGAAATATTAAAGGAGGAATAGAGAAATAAAAAAATAAAATGAGAAAAAACAAAAGGCCTAACTGCACATGTGACTCAACCATCTTTAATAGCAGTAGTGGGCATGCATTAAGCAGTTGAATCAAAAGCCAGAGATTATCAAATGAAATGGGATCCAGTTGTGTGGTACAGCAAAGAGAAAACCTTCATATTCAAAGCTACAAACAGATTCAAAATGGAAAGAGATATGTCATCCAAACAGCAACCCCAGTAAAGCCATACCAAGACTGAACAGAATAGACTTTAAAACAAAAAATGGGACCTGATATAAAAACAAGATATTTTGTAATGATTACAGTAGGACCGGTGTTGTGGCATAGTACGTTAAGCCTCCGCCTGCAGTGTTGGCATCTATATGGGTGCTGGTTTGAGTCCTGGCTGCTCCACTTCCTATCCAGCTCCCTGCTAATTAGCCTGGGAAAGCATTGGCACATGGCCCAAATGCTTGGGCCCCTTCCCCACGTGGCAGACCTGGAAGAAGCTCCTGAATTTGGACTGGCCCAGCTCTGGCCTTTGCAGCCATTTGGTGAGTGAACCAAATGGCTCTCTTTCCTTCTCTCTCTGTATCTCTGCCTTTCAAATAAATAAATAAATCTTTAAAAAATCATGATAGTAAATCCATAAGAAAGATACAATAATTATAAACAGCTATTGCACCTAATAGCTTATCACTAAATACATGAAGCAAAACTTATATAAATGAAAGAAGATACAGCAATTCTAATGGGAGATTTAAATATCTCACTTTTTTAAGATTTATTTTTATTTATTTGAAAGAGCTACAGAGAGAGAGAGAGAGAGACAGACAGACATGAAGATCTTTGATCTGTCAATTCACTTCTCAAATGGTTGCAATGACAGGCTGCGTCAGATGGAAGCCAGGAGCCAGGAGCTTCTTCTGGGTCTCCCACACAGGTACAGGGGACCAAGCACTTGGGCCGAGTTCTGCTGCTTTTCCCAGGCCAAGCTCCAAGTGGAGCAGCCGGGACTTGAACTGGCACCCATATGGGATGCCAGTACTGCAGGCAGCAGTTTTATCCACTAGGCCACAACACTAGACCCTAAATATCTTACTTTTAAAAATGGATAGAAATATTGACAGAAGGTGAACAAAAAAATGAGTAATTCAGCAACACCATATATTAACCAGACCTAACAGATTTCTGTAAAACACTCCACTCAACAAAGGCAGTTTTGGGTTGTTTGGAAAGGTCAATAAAACGTACAAACCTTTAGCTAGTGACCAAAAAAGAGAGATGACGCAAATTACTGAAATAATGAATTAAAGATGGAACATTAACTCCAAGCTTACAGAGATAAATATTATAAATTAACACAATAAATAATGTATGTGAGTAAATTAATTAGCTTAGTTAAAATGGACAAATTCATAGAAACACAAAACTACCACAAGTGACTCAAGAAGAAACAGAGGGGGCCCAGCACTGTGGCATAGGAGGCTGAGCTTCCGTTTGCAGCACCGGCATCCCATGTGGGTGCTGGTTTGTGACCTGGCTGTTCTACTTCCGAAACCTGGGCCATCCTCCACTGCACTCCCTGGCCACAGCAGAGAGCTGGCCTGGAAGAGGGGCAACTGGGACAGAATCCGGTGCCCTGACCGGGACTAGAACCCAGTGTGCCAGCGCCGCAAGGTAGAGGATTAGCCTAGTGAGCTGTGGCACCGGCCAGGACAACATTTTTCAAAATATGTGTTGAAGAACACTAATGGCTCTTGATATGTTAATGCATAGTCCAATAAATACTTCTATGTTTGGGAAAATGCAAACTCACAGTGCTCAGGAACTTACTAAAGTTGCTGGAGATCATGCATTAAGTAAAGTTGCTTTTGTTTATCTTACATTTTGAAGTGATTTTGACCAGATAAGTTTGTTTTGTTTCTGCTGAATATTTGACATATTATTGTGATACACATATTTACTGTGGATAAAATTTTAAGAATTTGACCAGGATTACACTGAATCTATAGAGTTAGGGCGGGGTAGGGGTTTTATGGCCATCCTGATACTATTAAGTCTCCTGTTTCATGAACATGGGATGTTTTCCCATTCATTTAAATCTCTAACTTCTTTCAACAATGATTTATGCTCTTCGGAGTGTATGTTTTACACTAGTTTTGTTAATTTTCTTACTGTTTTATTCTTTTTGATGCTATTGTGATGAGATTGCTTACATTTTGGATTGTAGATTCCAGGTGTATAGTATGTCAAAAGGATTTTGTTTGTTGATCTACTATCCTGCAACTTTATTGAACTTGTTTATTAGTTTTAATAATTCTTAGAGGATTCCTTACAATTTTCTATCAGTTAAGATCATGTCATCTGCAACTAGAATTTTACTTCTTTCTTTCCAATATGGATGCCATTGATTTCACTTTCCTACCTAATTGCATTGGCTAGAACCTACAGGAAAACATTGAATTCAAGGGGAGAAAATGAACATACTTTTCATATTCCTGATTTTAGAAGAGAAACATTCAATAAGATTGATACTAGCTTGGGTAAATCCATATTGTTCATAGTATCTAATTTTTTTTACACATTGGTGGACTCAATGTGCTATTTTGTTGAGGAGTTTTGCACCAGTATTCCCAAGACATAGTGGTCTATGGTTTTTTTTCTTTGTGATTCCCTTCTCTGGTTTCAGTTATTAGGGTATCATGGAACAAATTGAAAGGTATTCCCTTCTCTTTAGTTTTGTGAAAAATTGGCTTTAATTCTTTAGATATTTGATAGAATTTAACAATGAAGCTACTTGGACTTAAGTTTTTCTGGGTGGAGAGTTTTTGATTACTAATTAAATTTCTTGTTATAAGATATGTTAAGGTTGTCTATTTCTTCCCTTTTTTAAAGATTTGATTTATTTATTTGAGAGTTAGAGTTAACAGACAGTGAGACGGAAATACAGAGAGAAAGGTCTTCAAATCACTAGTTCACTCCCCAGATGGTTCCAACGGCCAGAGCTGCGCCGATCCAAAGGCAGGAGCCAGGAGCTTCTTCCGGGTCTCTCACATGGGTGCAGGGGCCAAAGCACTTGGGCCATTTTCTCCTGCTTTCCCAGGCCATAGCAGAGCGCTGAATCGGAAGTAGAACAGCCAGGTCACAAACCAGCACCCACATGGGATGCCGGTGCTGCAAACGGAAGCTCAGCCTCCTATGCCACAGTGCTGGGCCCCCTCTGTTTCTTCTTGAGTCACTTGTGGTAGTTTTGTGTTTCTATGAATTTGTCCATTTTAACTAAGCTAATTAATTTACTCACATACATTATTTATTGTGTTAATTTATAATATTTATCTCTGTAAGCTTGGAGTTAATGTTCCATCTTTAATTCATTATTTCAGTAATTTGTGTCATCTCTCTTTTTTGGTCACTAGCTAAAGGTTTGTACGTTTTATTGACCTTTCCAAACAACCCAAAACTGCCTTTGTTGAGTGGAGTGTTTTACAGAAATCTGTTAGGTCTGGTTAATATATGGTGTTGCTGAATTACTCATTTTTTTGTTCACCTTCTGTCAATATTTCTATCCATTTTTAAAAGTAAGATATTTAGGGTCTAGTGTTGTGGCCTAGTGGATAAAACTGCTGCCTGCAGTACTGGCATCCCATATGGGTGCCAGTTCAAGTCCCGGCTGCTCCACTTGGAGCTTGGCCTGGGAAAAGCAGCAGAACTCGGCCCAAGTGCTTGGTCCCCTGTACCTGTGTGGGAGACCCAGAAGAAGCTCCTGGCTCCTGGCTTCCATCTGACGCAGCCTGTCATTGCAACCATTTGAGAAGTGAATTGACAGATCAAAGATCTTCATGTCTGTCTGTCTCTCTCTCTCTCTCTCTGTAGCTCTTTCAAATAAATAAAAATAAATCTTAAAAAAGTGAGATATTTAAATCTCCCATTAGAATTGCTGTATCTTCTTTCATTTATATAAGTTTTGCTTCATGTATTTAGTGATAAGCTATTAGGTGCAATAGCTGTTTATAATTATTGTATCTTTCTTATGGATTTACTATCATGATTTTTTAAAGATTTATTTATTTATTTGAAAGGCAGAGATACAGAGAGAGAAGGAAAGAGAGCCATTTGGTTCACTCACCAAATGGCTGCAAAGGCCAGAGCTGGGCCAGTCCAAATTCAGGAGCTTCTTCCAGGTCTGCCACGTGGGGAAGGGGCCCAAGCATTTGGGCCATGTGCCAATGCTTTCCCAGGCTAATTAGCAGGGAGCTGGATAGGAAGTGGAGCAGCCAGGACTCAAACCAGCACCCATATAGATGCCAACACTGCAGGCGGAGGCTTAACGTACTATGCCACAACACCGGTCCTACTGTAATCATTACAAAATATCTTGTTTTTATATCAGGTCCCATTTTTTGTTTTAAAGTCTATTCTGTTCAGTCTTGGTATGGCTTTACTGGGGTTGCTGTTTGGATGACATATCTCTTTCCATTTTGAATCTGTTTGTAGCTTTGAATATGAAGGTTTTCTCTTTGCTGTACCACACAACTGGATCCCATTTCATTTGATAATCTCTGGCTTTTGATTCAACTGCTTAATGCATGCCCACTACTGCTATTAAAGATGGTTGAGTCACATGTGCAGTTAGGCCTTTTGTTTTTTCTCATGTTATTTTTTTATTTCTCTATTCCTCCTTTAATATTTCCTTTTGAATTAAGTGAATATTTTCTTTTTTTAAGATTTATTTGTTTGAAAGAGTTACACAGAGAGAGGAGAGGGAGAGGAAGAGGGAGGGAGGGAGGGAGGGAGGGAGGGAGGGAGGAAGAGAGGAAGAGGGAGGGAGGGAGAGAGGTCTTCCACCTGATGGTTTACTCCCCAATTAGCCGCAACAGCCAGAGCTGTGCCGATCAGGAGCCAGGAGCTTCCTCCAGGTCTCCCACATGGGTGCAGAGACCCCAAGGACTTGGACCATCTTCTACTGCTTTCCCAGGCCATAGCAGAGAGCTGAATCAGAAATGGAACAGCCCAGACTAGAACCGGCGCACATATAGAATGCCGGTGCTTCAGGCCAGGGAGTTAACCCACTGCACCACAGCGCCAGCACCTAAGTGAATATTTTCTAATGCAATATTTTTTCATTTCTTTAATGATTTCCCACCACATTTTATTGAGGTTTTTTATTATTTGTAAGTGTAGGGCTTAAGATACGCATATCTTTTTAATTATTTATTTTTTAAGATTTAACAGTTTTTTAATCATTTGCAAAGTTGACTTCACATGTAGATATTTTATACATATACATACATAGTATTTCTTGTCTAAAACAAGGATATTAAATTCATATCATGTGGGATTTGTGGCAGTGATCATAAAAAAAATCTAAAATTTAGAATGCAGTACAGCATGGTGGCAGCTGCTCAGAAAAATCTTTGAGAAATAGAAAATAATGACAAGAACGGCACCAAGTTGTCAGTATAATAATTGAAGGGAATCATTTAATGGAAGGCCAAGCAGTAGGCTTTTGGAGAATTCGTTTCTAAGGTTGTAAGGAGGCTTGAACAGTGATTATGTGTGTGAAAAGATGTAAAGACACTTGGAAGGCGTGTTTCACACTCTGTTAGGATCTTGAAAGAAGTTGCTGGTCTCAGTACCTGTAACCTTCTCATTAGAAAAGTGGAAACCCGGCCGGTGCCGCAGCTCACTAGGCTAATCCTCCGCCTAGCGGCGCCGGCACACTGGGTTCTAGTCCCGGTCGGGGCACCGGATTCTGTCCCGGTTGCCCCTCTTCCAGGCCAGCCCTCTGCTGTGGCCCGGGAATGCAGTGGAGGATGGCCCAAGTGCTTGGGCCCTGCACCCCATGGGAGACCAGGATAAGTACCTGGCTCCTGCCATTGGATCAGCATGGTGCCGGCCACGGCGGCCATTGGAGGGTGAACCAACGGCAAAAAGGAAGACCTTTCTCTCTGTCTCTCTCTCTCACTGTCCACTCTGCCTGTCAAAAAAAAAAAAAAAAGAAAAGTGGAAACCCAAGTGATACTGTGTCACAGCCTTTCTCTCTGATGGGAAAAAAGACACGGCACTCTCCAAGTGTGGCACCTGATCATACATTCTACCCTGAGTCAGACACGATGCTGCGACAGAGAGAGCTAATGGGGCAGAACAGATGTTTCAGAAGCAACCGTGCTTTGGTCCTGTGCTGCTTCCCTCCCAGTTTGTGGTTCGTTAAAGAACCATGTCTCTGTGTACACTTTGAAATAAATAAGTCATTTATTCTGGACTAAATTTACTGTCACTGTGGCAGGTACAGTGTGTTGCCAAGCTGTCTAAGTGAGCACAGGTTTCCCCACATTCTTTCAGCCAGGAGGAATTGGTAATGATGCAGTAGCAGATCGCATATCAAATTATTTGGAAAGCAATAGTATTCTAATAAGGGCAAAATTAAATTATGTGGATTAATTTTTCATCTTCTTGAGGTATAGTTGAGGTTGGAATTGCTTATGGAAGGTGCAGTAGTGGCCCTTCCACTTGTCCCTGGGTAATAAATCTACACAAAGCAAGAGAAAACTTTCATCCAGTTAGTTTTTCATGCCCAGAAGTTACTGAAGCCAGATTGATGAGTCAACTGATAGAATAATTGGAAAAAATAGTATTCCTGGTGGTGGAATACCTGGAAAAACAGTCCCCACAGATAAGTTTCAAGATCTCCCATATATGATTGAAATCATGGGCACTACCAGATTGTGTTTGTTTATATTACTATGTTTATTATTACTATTATATTATATTATTAGGGTTATTATTATTACTATGTTTACTATATTATTACATTTATTATTACTATGTTTATATTACTATGGTAAAGTGTAACCTATAAATTAGGCACAATAGGAGATTAACACTAACTACAGTACTAAATTGCAATTTTAACAATATACTATAATAAAAATAGATAACTGCTTCCTCTCCCTCCCTCCCTCTCCCTCTCTCTCCCCCTCCCCCCTCCCCCCTCCTCTCCCTCCCCCCCCCCCCCCCCCGCTTCTCTTTCTCTATCGTACCATACTATTTTTCTTGTGAAGGCTTGGAATGATAAAATGCCCTTGTGATGAGATAAGGTGTGAATGAGGTAGACATTGTGATGTAGTATTGGGCTACGGCAAAGGGTTATTTGAACACACAATGTGATACTGTGCTAGCCAATAACAAGCTGTATGCTAATTACCTATTCCTAGTTCTTCTTGGTTAGTAACTGAGGCAGCCAGTAAATGAGTAACAAGTGTGCCGTGTGTACACCATGGGAATCCTAGGAAAAGGATGATTCCTGCCATGAGCAAACAGAGCAGCAAGTGGGGACATTTCATCATGCTACTTGGAATGATATGTAGTTAGAAACTTATGAACTGGGGAAAGAGATAACCTGGGGAGGTTCCAAGATGGCAGAATAGGGAGGGA
This sequence comes from Oryctolagus cuniculus, assembly GCF_964237555.1. NCBI lineage: Eukaryota > Metazoa > Chordata > Mammalia > Lagomorpha > Leporidae > Oryctolagus > Oryctolagus cuniculus. The sequence goes on from NC_091437.1 coordinate 19,383,342, forward strand.
GCTCACCAATAGTCCAGGAAATTATAGTTAAATGAAAGTGGAGATAGTGTAGTCTCAGGGAAGAGTTAGGGGAAAAAAACTGCAGAGGAAACTCCTCCGGAATTAGAGGGACGTGGTGGACCTACATGAAGGGCATGGGCGCCCATGGCTCAGGACCCCAGCTGCCGAGAGTCTCCTCCATGCCAGTGTTGGAAAGAGAGGTGAGGGGAAACTGCAGCAGCCTGAGACACTGGTGTAAAGGTGTCAGGAAGAGCATAGAGGGAACTAGGCTTGAAGCCCTGTGGGGGAAAGTAGACCAGCCTAACTAGAGGAGAAAAAAAATAAAAGCAACAGTATGGACACGATTCTCTCTCTCCACTCACCTTACAAAGGCATGCGAGGCAATAGAGCAGGCGCCATTTTGGACATACATAATAGCTGCACCAGCTTGGGGCTGTGCCCACCCCCAGCCAAACAGAAAAACCTTATTCTGATGGGGAGTAATAACAGGATACTAAGACCTAGTGAATGTGTGGAGCTTATAAACTGGGACTGCTGGGAAAAAAAAGGATGAAAGTGTGTGGGAAAACTCATGGTGTGGCTGAGACGTGAGTAGTCTCAGTGGAGGACGTCACAAGCTCGGGTGGCCTTGGCTACCTGGTGAGAGACTTTGCAGGAGAATCTGAGCTTACACTGAGGACTGCACATATCCTTTGTGTGGTCCTTGGGACAGAGCAAATATTAAACCCACTGGGGCTAGTGCTAAGGGACTGATCGCCTTCAAGGAGAAGAGCTCAGCTGGGTGGAATTACTTCACTTCTGAATAAAAAAAGAGAGAGAGAGAAGAATTCAATAGAACAAATAACACATTTGAGAGCCTTAAAAACAGAAGCAGTGAGGCAGAGAGAGAATATCAGATTTAAAATACAGAGCACAGGAAAGTATATAGTCAAACCAAAGAAAAGAAATTAGAAAGGAAATTAGAAATATAAAAAATATTGTCGGGAATCTACAGGATAATATTTAAAAACTCAATATCTGGGTTCTAGGATTTCCTGAAGTCAAGGACAGAGAGAAAGGATTAGAAGGCCTTTTTAGTGAGATACTAGCAGAGAACTTCCTGGGTTTGGAGAAGGACAGAGACATTCTAGTACAGGAAGCTCATAGAACCCCTAATAAACATGACCAAAAGAGATCCTCACCAAGACACGTTGTAATCAAACTCACCACAATGAAAAACATAAAGAAAGGACTGTAAAATGTGCAAGAGAGAAATGCCAGATTGCTCTCAGAAGATCTCTAATTAGACTCACAGCAGGCTTCTCATCAGAAACCCTACAGACTAGGAAGGAATGGCGAGATATAGCCCAGGTACTAAGAAAAACTGCCAGCCCAGAATATTATATCCTGCAAAGCTCTCATTTGTGAATGAAGATGAAATAAAGACCTTTCATAGCAAACAGATATTGAAAGAATTTGTCACCACTCATCCAGCCCTGCAGAAGATGATTAAAGATGTGATACACACAGAAACATAGAAACATGGCCATCAATACCAAAGAAGGGAAAGGAAGAAAATCTCTCACTAAAAGATCACAGGAAATTTAAAGCATATATTAGCAATATCTTTGGAAAAATGGCAGGGCAAAGTCACTACTTACCAATAGTCACACTGAATATAAATGGCCTCAACTCTCCAGTTAAAAAACATGGCTGAATGGATTAAGGAACAAAACTGATCTATTTGCTGCTTATAAGAAATACATTTTTCCAACAAAGATGCATGCAGACTGAAAGTGAAAGGCTAGAAAAAGATATTCCATGCCAACAGAAATGAAAAAAAAAAAAAAAGCTGGCATAGCCATATTAATATCAGACAAAATAAACTTTAATACAAAAACAATTGAGAGACAAAGAGGGGTACTATATAATGATTAAGGGATCAATTCAACAGGAAGATGTAACTATTATAAACATATATGCCCCTAATAACATAGTACCGGTTTATTTAAAAGATATGATAAGGGACTTAAAGGGAGACTTAGACTCCAATACAATAATATTGGGGGACTTCAATACTCCACTCTCAGAAATAGATCAACCAGACAGAAGATCAACAAGGAAACAGTAGATTTAATCAACACTATAGCCCAAATGGATCTAACAGATATCTACAGAACATTCAATCCTACATTTAAAGAATTTACATCCTTCTCAGCAGTGCTGGAACATACTATAGGATTGACCACATACTAGGCCTTAAAGCAAGTCTCAGCAAATGCCAAAGAATCAAAATCATACCATGCAACTTCACAGATCACAGTGGAATGAAGCTGGAAATTAGCAACTCAGGAATCCCTAGAGAGTATGTAAACACATGGAGACTGAAAAACATGCTCCTGAATGAACAATGGGACATAGAAAAAATCAAAAGAGAAATAAAAAACTTTCTGGAACTAAATGAAGATAACAACACAATATATCAAATCTTATGGGATACAGCACAAGCATTGTTAAGAGGAAAGTTTATGGCAACAGGTGCCTACATCAAGAAATTGGAAAGGCACTAAATAAATGAGCTATCAAAGCATCTCAAGGATGTAGAAAAACTGCAGCAAACCAGACCCAAAACTAGTAGGAGAAGAGAAGTAATTAAAATTAGAGAATAAAACAACAGAACTGAATCCAAAAAAAAACATTACAAAAGATCAACAATACGAAGAGCTGGTTTTTTGAAAAAATAAACAAAATTGACACACCATTGGGCCAACTGACTTATAAAAGGAGAGAAAAGAACTAAATCAATAAAATCAGAGGTTAAAAAGGAAATGTAACAACAGACACCACAGAAATAAAAAGAGTCATCACAAATTACTACAAAGAGTTGTATGCCAGCAAACAGGGAAATCTATGAGAAATGGATAAATTCCTGGGCCCATATAACCTAGCTAAATTAAACCATGAAGACAAAGAAAACCTAAACAGACCCATAACCAAGTCAGAAGTTGAATCAGTAATAAAGGCCCTCCCAAAAAATGAAATCCCACCAGATGGAATCACTGCTGAATTCTACCAGACATTTAAAGAAGAACTGACTCCAATTCTTCTCAAAATATTTAGAACAATCTAAAAAAGGGAATCCTCCCAAATGCTTTCTATGAAGCCAGTATCACCTTAATTCCTAAACCTGAAAAAGCTGTAGCAGAGAAAAAGAATTACAGACCAATTTCCCTGATGAACATAGATGCAAAAATCCTCAATAAAATTCTCGCCAATAGAATGCAACAACACATCAGAAAGATCATCCACCCAGACCAAGTGGGATTTATCCCTGGTATGCAGGGATGGTTCAATGTGCGCAAGACAATCAATGTGATACACCACATTAACAGACTGCAGAAGAAAAACCATATGATTATCTCAATAGATGCCGAGAAAGCATTTGATAAAATACAACACCCGTTCATGATGAAAACTCTAAGCAAATTGGGTATAGAAGGAACATTCCTCGATACAATCAAACCAGTTTATGAAAAACCCACAGCTAACATCCTATTGAATGGAGAAACGTTGGAAGCATTTTCACTGAGATCTGGTAACAGACAGGGACGCCCGCTCTCACCATTGCTATTCAATATAGTTCTGGGAGTTTTAGCCAGAGCCATTAGGCAAGAAAAAGAAATTAAAGGGATACAAATGGGGAAGGAAGAACTCAAACTATCCCTCTTTGCAGATGATATGATTCTTTATTTAGGGGACCCAAAGAACTCTACGAAGAAACTATTGGAACTCATAGAAGAGTTTGGCAAAGTAGCAGGATATAAAATCATTGCACAAAAATCAACAACCTTTGTATACACCGACAATGCCATGGCTGAGAAAGAACTTCTAAGATCAATCCCATTCACAATAGCTACATAAACAATCAAATACCTTGGAATAAACTTAACCAAGGATGTTAAAGATCTCTACGATGAGAATTACAAAATATTAAAGATACAGAAGAGAATACAAAAAATGGAAAAATCTTCCATGCTCATGGATTGGAAGAATCAGCATCATCAAAATGTCCATTCTCCCAAAAGCAATTTATAGATTCAATGCAATACCAATCAAGATACCAAAGACCTTCTTCTCAGATCTGGAAAAAATGATGCTGAAATTCATATGGAGGCACAGGAGGCCTCGAATAGCTAAAGCAATCTTGTACAACAAAAACAAAGCCAGAGGCATCACAACATCAGATTTCAGAACATACTACAGGGCAGTTGTAATCAAAGCAGCATGGTACTGGTACAGAAACAGATGGATAGACCAATGGAACAGAATTGAAACACCAGAAATCAATCCAAACATCTACAGCCAACTCATATTTGATCAAGGATACAAAACCAATCCCTGGAGTAAGGACAGTCTATTCAATAAATGGTGCTGGGAAAACTGGATTTCCACGTGCAGAATCATGAAGTAAGACCCCTACCTTTCACCTTACACAAAAATTCACTCAACATGGATAAAAGACTTAAATCCACAACCCGACACCATCAAATTATTGGAGAACATTTGAGAAACCCTGCAAGATAAAGGTACCGGCAAAGACTTCTTGGAAAAGACCCCAAAAGCACAGGCAGTAAAAGCCAAAATTTTTTTTTTTTTTTTTTGACAGGCAGAGTGGACAGTGAGAGAGAGAGACAGAGAGAAAGGTCTTCCTTTTGCCGTTGGTTCACCCTCCAATGGCCGCCGCTGCAGCCGGCGCACCGCGCTGATCCTGGCAGGAGCCAGGAGCCAGGTGCTTTTCCTGGTCTCCCATGGGGTGCAGGGCCCAAGCACCTGGGCCATCCTCCACTGCACTCCCTGGCCATAGCAGAGAGCTGGCCTGGAAGAGGGGCGACCGGGACAGAATCCGGCGCCCCAACCGGGACTAGAACCCGGTGTGCCGGCGCCGCAAGGTGGAGGATTAGCCTATTGAGCCACGGCGCCGGCGAAGCCAAAATTAACATTTGGGATTGCATCAAATTGAGAAGTTTCTGTACTTCAAAAGAAACAGGAAAGTGAAGAGGCAACCAACAGAATGGGAAAAAATATTTGCAAACTATGCAACAGACAAAGGACTAATAACCAGAATTACAATGAGATCAAGAAACTCCACTAAAACAAAACAAAAAACCCACTCAAGAGATGGGTCAAGAACCTCAATAGACATTTTTCTTTTGTTGTTGTTGTTTTGTTTTTTATTTAGTAAATATGAATTTCCAAAGTACAGCTTATGGGATTACATTGGCTCCCCCCCCCATAATTTCCCTCTCACTCACACCCCTCCTATCTCCCGCTCCCTCTCCCATTCCATTCACATCAAGATTCATTTTCAGTTATCTTTATATACAGAAGATCAATTCAGTATATATTAAGTAAAGATTTCATCAGTTTGCACCCACACAGAAACACAAAGTGTAAAAATACTGTTTCAGTACTAGTTATAGCATTAGTTCACATTGGACAACACATTAAGGACAGATTCCACATGAGAAGTAAGTACACAGTGACTCATGTTGTTGACTTAACAATTTGACACTCTTGTTTATGGCGTCAGTAATCTCCCTGGGCTCTAGTCATGAGTTGCCAAGGCTGTGGAAGCCTTTTGGGTTCACCGACTTCGATCTTATTCCAACAGGGTCATAGTTAAAATGTAAGTTCTCTCCTCCCTTCAGAGAAAGGTACCTCCGTTCTTTCCACTGGGATCTCACTTGCAGAGATCTTTCATTTAGGTGTTTGTTTGTTTGTTTGTTTTTGCCAGAGTGTCTTGGCTTTCCATGCCTAAAATACTCTCATGGGCTCTTCAGCCAGATCCAAATGCCTTAAGGGCTGATTCTGAGGCCAGAGTGCTATTTAGGACATCTGCCATTCTATGAGTCTGCTGTGTATCCTGCTTCCCATGTTGGATCATTCTTTCCCTTTTTGATTCTATCAGTTTGTATTAACAGACACTAGTCTTGTTTGTGTGATCCCTTTGACTCTTAGACCTATCAGTGTGATCAATTGTGAACAGAAATTGATAAGCAGGACTAGTGAGATGGCATTGGTACATGCCACCTTGATGGGATTGAATTGGAATTCCCTGGCACGTTTCTAACTCCACCATTTGGGCAAGTCCGATTGAGCATGTCCCAAATTGTACATCTCCTCCCTCTCTTATTCCCACTCTTATATTTAACAGGGATCACTTTTCAGGTAAAATTTAAACACCTAATAATAATTGTGTGTTAATAACAGAGTTCAGAGGAAATCCAAATGGCCAACAGGCACATGAAAAAATGTTCAGGATCACTAGCCATCAGCAAAATGCAAATCAAAACCACAATGAGGTTTCACCTCACCCTGGTTAGAATGGCTCACATACAGAAATCTACCAACAACAGATGCTGGCGAGGATGTGGGGAAATGGGACACTAACCCACTGTTGGTGGGAATGCAAACTGGTAAAGCCACTATGGAAGACAGTTTGGAGATTCCTAGAAACCTGAATATAGCTCCACCACATGACCCAGCCATCCCACTCTTTGGAATTTACCCAAAGGAATTTAAATTGGCAAACAAAAAAGCTGTCTACACCTCAATATTTATTGCAGCTCAATTCACAATAGCTAAGGCCTGGAATCAACCTAAATGCCCACCAAGAGTAGACTAGATAAAGAAATTATGGGACATGTACTCTATAGAATACTATACAGCAGTAAAAAACAATGAAATCCGGTCATTTGCAACAAAATGGAGGAATATGGAAAACATCATGCTGAGGAAATACACCAGTCTCAAAGGGACAAATATCATATGTTCTCCCTGATCGGCGACAACTAACTGAGTACCAAAAAGGAAACCTGTAGAAGTGAAATGGGACACTATGAGAAACAAAGACTTGATCAGCCCTTGCACTGACTGTTGAGGAACAACTTACTATTTTCTTCCTTTTAGTATTTTTTTGTTCTACTTAATACCATTGGTTGAACTCTTTTAATTAACACACAATTATTCTTAGGCATTTAAATTTAACTGAAAAGTGATCCCTGTTAAATATAAGAGTGGGAATAAGAGAGGGAGGAGATGTACAGTTCAGCACGTTTTCAATCGGACTTACCCCTAATGGTAGAACTAGAAATGTGCCAGTGGATTCCAATTCAGTCTCATCAAGTGGCATGTACCAATGCCATCTTTCTTGGTAAAGTGATCAGTTTAAATTCATAATTGATCATAAACATAGGAATAAGGCTCAAACAGGTCACATAAACAAGACTAGTGTCTGGTAATACTAACTGATAGAATTAAGAAGGAGAGAATAGTCCTACATGGGAAGCAGCATACCCAGCAGATTCATAGAATAGCAAATGCTCCACTCTGGCCTCAGAATCAGCCTTTCAGGCATTCAGATCTGGCTAAAAAAACCATGAGAGTTTCGCAGGCATGGAAAGCCAAGACACTGTGGCCAAAAAAAAAAAAAAAAAATGACCTAAATGAAAGATCTCTGTGAGTGAGATCCCAGTGAAAAGAACGGGCCATCAAAGAAGGAGGTACCTTTCTCTGAAGGGAGGAGAGAACTTTCACTTTGAATATGGCCTTGTCTAAATAAGATCAGAGTTGGTGAACTCAAGAGGCTTCCATAGCCTTGGAAGCTCTTGATAAGAGCCTCAAGTGATTACTGACGTCATAAATGAAGAGTTTCAATTGTTAAATCAACAACAGGAGTCACTGTGCACCTACTCCCCGTGTAGGATCTCTGTTCTTAATGTGTTATACTATGTGCATTAACAGTAAAACTACTACTCAAACAGTACTCTATACTTTGTTGTCTGTGTGGGTGTAGTCTGTTGAAATCTTTACTTAGTATATACTAAATTGATCTTCTGTATATAAAGATAATCGAAAATGAGTCTTGATGAAGAATGGGATGGGAGAGGGAGTGGGAGATGGGATGGCTGTGAATGGGAGGGAGTTTATGGGGGGAAAAGCTACTATAATCCAAAAGTTGTACTTTCAAAATTTATATTAATTAAATAAAAGTTGAAAAAAAAAGAAACTTATGAATTGGGGCCAGCCCTGTGGTGTAGCCGTTTAAGCTGTTGTCTGCACTGCCGGCAGCCCATATGGATGCTCTTCAAGTCCCAGCTGCTCCACCTCGAATCCAGCTCCTTGCAAATGACCTGGGAAAGCAGCACTGCTTGGGCCCCTCCACCCACATGGGAGACCCAGATGAAGCTTCTGGCTCCTGGCTTTGGCCTGTTCCAGCCCCCACCATTGCAGCCATTTGGAGAGTGAACCAGCGGATGGAAGAATCTCTTCTCTTTGTGCGTGTGTGTGTGTGTGTGTGTGTGTGTCTGTAATTCTAACTTTCAAATAAATAAATAAATCTTTTTAAAAAAACTTATGAATTGTTTACTTCCAGACTTTTCCAAGTAACAGTTCAGACCATGGTTGCCTGCAAGTAACTGAAACCATAGAAACTAAAACCATGGATAAGTTGCTTGTTAACAACTAGATAGATCCTTTTTAGTTAGGTTTATATTGTGAAATGATCACCAAAAACATGTCACTGAGATGTCCATCACTTCGTGTAGTTATCATTTTCTTTCTTGGTTTTTTTTTAGGGGGTATGTGAGGTGGGGAGCACTGAGAACATTTAAGATCTACTTTAGCAAATTTCAAGGTATACTGTGCAGTATTCTGACTAGTGACAATTTACACAGCATGCCTAAGTGAAAATTTGTACACTTTGACCAAGATTTCCGTAGGTGAATCTAAATACCTAAAAGTGAACGTGTGCTACATTCGTAGATCATAGCAGAGATGATGAGATCCCAATCCATTAGGAAAAAGCTCACCAAAATACTTTATTTCAGATTTTTAGTAGCAAGTGACAATTTCATCCTATGTTTCTGATGCCCCTTTTTTCAGCCCCCACTCTCCCACATCCGAGTTCTGTCTTGGAAAAGAGGCTCAATTTCCTGACCCCATAGACACCATGAAACCGAACAAGAAGAAAAATTGCATTGGCTGAGATCAGAAAGCTCCAGTTCATCCTCACGTTCTCTCCAGCTGAGCCAGCCCTGCATACCGTTTGTGTTGTAATCAGCAGTCACGGGAATGGGCTGCTTTCCTGGTACTTCTTTCCTTTTTAAAAGTTTTATTCAAGATGGAGTGTGGGAAGGGGGAGAGAGAGAGAAAGGGAGCGGAAGAGAGAAAAAGGGGAGACCTAGCTTCCATCTGCTGGTGCACGCCCTAAATGTCAATGGCCAAGTTTGGGCTGGGCCAAAGTGAGGAGCCTGGAACTCCATGTAGGTCTCACACATGGGTGCTAGAAACTCACTTGATTAGTTAAGGCATCACTGTGCCTCCCAGAGCCTGCATTCTCCAGAAGCTGGAACCAGGTGCTGCAGCTGGGGATGAAACCCAGGTACTCAGAGGGTGCGTCAACCACGTTTTAACTGCCAGGCCAAGAGTTCTCCCCTTGGAGATGAATGAGTCCTTTGGTGGGCAGCTAGAAATGAGAATGAAGATGAACTCCTGCATGAAGTCTCTCATTCACCAGTTGTGAATACTGCATTGCATCCAGTGTGTCTCTTCTTCCAAATCTCATACCCAAGGAGGGTGATGGAGGGGTTGCTGTCCATTTGGTACCCACCTGAAAAGCCCTCAGCTAAACTTCTGTACTGTTCCTGCTTTCTTTGTGAAAATTAGTGTGCTTTTTCTTTCAACCTCTTTTCCCCCGTGATTAATTTCCTCCTTGATTTGTCGATTTCGAAGGTTCAGTGTGTAAACACTTTCTCATTGTGTTCTGCTTCTCTCTCTATTCCTTTCTTGTGCTTTTTTTAGATTATTGTATCTTATTCTTTAAAAAGATTTATATACTTATATCCTTTTTATTTGTAAAATGTTTTTGTTTTCTTTTAGTAGAGAATACATACATGAGTATACATAAATGTATGTATAAATTTTAAATACAAATAATACACACATGTATTGATGGCACAGTTTAACAAATAGAATTATATTAATGCCTTAACAATGCACCAAATAACTTCCCTGATCCTCTTGTCCTTCCTCTCGGCCGGTGATAGTCACAGACTTGAAGATCTTGACTCATTCATTAGCTTTCCCAATAGTTTTGTCAACTGTACTAAACCATACTTTAATTCGTAAGCCATGCATTGTTAGCGCTTGCCTGCTTTTAATCGTGATGTGAGCAGAATTTTGCTTTCTAGGATTTGATTCGTCTACCCAGCATTCTATATTTGAGAGCCATTTGTACTCATAGCTATATATTATTCTGAGGGATGAATATTCCAGAATTTATTCATTTATTTGGGGATATAAAGTGTTTCTCATTTTGATTATTAGAAACAACATTGCTAATAGAATCTATCTACTTCTTTCTTTTGTATTATAATTGTATTTATTGTAGGGTACAGTAAGGTCATTCAGTGCATGCATTTGGTAGGTGATAATCAAATTAGGTTATTTAGCGTTTCCATCTTCTTCCTTTTTTTTTTTTTAAAGATTTATTTATTTGAAAGAGTTATACAGAGAGAGAAGGAGAGGCAGAGAGAGAGAGAGAGAGGGAGAGGTCTTCCATCTGCTGTTTTACTCCCCATTTGGCTACAATGGCCAGAGCTGTTTTGTTCCAAAGCCAGGAGCATCCTCTGGGTCTTCCCACATGGATGCAGGGGCCCAAGGACTGGGGCCATCTTCCACTGCTTTCCCAGGCCATAGCAGAGAGCTGGATCAGAAGATGAGCAGCTGGGACTTGAGCTGGCGCCCATATGGGGTGTTGGCACTGCAGGCAGCAGCTTCACCTGCTTTGTCACAGCACCAGCCCCATTAGCATTTTCATCTTCTTAAACATTCTTGGAGATGCCTCTTTGCAAAAGTACAACAGCAATTGGTTGTTAAAATACACGCTCAATTTTACTATCTACGACCAGATTATTTGACAAAGTTGCTAAACAAATTTATGTTTCTACAAATATTGGTAGTTTTTATTGCTTCACACTTAATATTGTGTAATATTTTAATTTTTGCCTAGTGTGTGTGGACTGTAATAGTTGGCCGTAGTATTATCTTAATATCTGTTTGACATCTATAACAGTATCGTTCATCTTTTCATTAAAAAACTACTTGTCAATTTTAAATTCTGTTTAGTTTTTGTAAGGCTTTTAAAACACTTGAGCTAGCTGACACTGTGGCACAGCAGGTAAAGCCATCTCCTGCAATGCCAGCATCCCATATGGGTGCCAGTTCCTGTCCTGGCTGCTCCACCTCCATTTCAGCTCCCCACTAATGGCCTGGGAAAAGCAGTGGAAGATGGCCCAAGTGCTTGGGCCCCTGATACCCTTGTAGACACCTGGAAGAAGCTCCTGGCTTTGGCCTGGCCCATCCCTGGCCATTGCGGCCATTTAGGAAATGAAATAGCAGATGAAGATCTCTGTTATCTCTTCCACTCTCTGTGTAACTCTGAGTTTCAAATAAATAAATCTGTAAAAACAAATTGAGCCATTTAGAAGTGTATTTTTAAATGTTTATTGTTTGTTTTCTAGTTGTCAGTTGTTACTGAGTTAATTATATGTGACCAGAGCATCTGTTCCGTTATGTCACTCCTTTGATATATTTTGATAGTTGCATTATGGTCTATAAAAAATTAAATTTTATTATGAGAATGCTTGAAAAAGTTTATTTTTCAATTGACCTTTACTATATTTTGTGTATGTGAATTAAATTAAACTTGTCAATTTTGTTCTTTAAAAACTCTACATCTTAAACGACAGCTTTTTGTTTCTACTGGCTGTCACTTTCTTCCCATTGACCCAAGATGGCCTTAATGTTCCCCTCTGCTTGAATAGTCATTAAATGGGTTTTTCCCAGAGCTGTGTCTCCCTTTTCTTAGAACATTTACTCTGGGACACTTGTGAATTCTTTTGTAGGCCCCTATGAGATATAAAAATTTTTAAAAGCCTATTCACAGATTTGCAACCCAGAATACCTTTCTCAAGCACCTGGAAGTCATCCTTTTGAAATAGAACCACCAAAAGGGTTAGCACCCCTGTCTCCTACTCCCTTTGGAAGGGTAGGAGGCTATGCTCCTTGGGCATCCCACCGTCAGTTGTAAAACTACCTTCTGTCATCAGTATCCTTATTTTTATACTTTGTGGACTTAATGTTTTAGATTTTTTTTCACAGCAGGCATACAATTGGCAATTTCATAAACAATGCAGTTACAAACTTTGTATTTTAGGTAGACAGGTATTCCATTCATATTCATAGTGATTACTGATATATTTAGAGATTTTTCTGTTTATATTTGTTTTGTATTTTTGTTATAATCAACTAAGGTTGATCCAGGAATTTTCCACTTTGTCTCTGGAGAAAGTCTGTGGAAAAATGGAATTAGAGGATAAGTATGGTGGGAAAAAAATTGAAATCCATACTTAGTTTTTTTTCATAATACACATTTTAAAAGAATTGTTTGAAGATAACTTGTACTTTCATTCAACATCGTACAGAAGGAATAGATCTCTGAATTCCAGAGGCATCTGGTGACCACTCAATATAAACACTTGAAAAAAACCTTTGGCTCTGTCATGTCTCTACGGTTATAGCTGATGATCAAATAGAATCTGAATGCCTGTAGACGTAGGGAAATGCTTAGTTTTTCATTATTTTATATTAGTTATTAATAGTTCTAGACATGTTGGATTTTCCTTTGAATACTTTGTATTTTTCTGAGGATCTGAATGTTGCTTGATCATGATTTTCAAAATATTCTGAAATTTATATTTTCATCTTTTTTATTGCAAGAGTCAGTAAAAAGAGTGTATTCAGTGACTTGATCAGCTCTTGTCCTGACGGTTGATGTACAATGTAATACTTTATCCATTTTAGTATTTTTTTTGTTCTAGTACCATTGGTTGAACTCTGTAATTAACACACAATCATTCTTAGGTGTTTAAATTTAACTGAAAAGTGATCCCTGTTAGGAATTTGGAAAACATTATGCTGAGTGAAATAAGCCAATCCCAAAGGGACAAATACCATATGTTCTCCCTGATCGGTTACAACTAACTGAGCACCAAAAAGGAAACCTGTTAAAGTGAAATGAACACTATGAGAAACGGTGACTTGATCAGCCCTCACCCTGACTGTTGATGAACAACTTAATATGTTATCCCTCTTAGTATTTTTGTTTGTTTGTTCTACTTAATACTTTTGGTTGAATACTGTAATCATTACACAGTTATTCTTAAGTGCTGAAACTTAACTGAAAAGTGATCGCTGTTGAATATAAGAGTGGGAATAAGAGAGGGAAGAGATGTGCAATTTGGGACATGCTCAAGCTGACTTACCTCAAACGGTAGAGTTAGAAACATACCAGGGGATTCGAATTCAATCCCATCAAGGTGGCATGTACCAATGCCATCTCATTAGTCCCAGTGATCAATTTCTGTTCACAATTGATCATAATGATAGGACTAAGAACCAAAGGGATCACATAAACAAGAATAGTGTCTGCAAATACTAGCTGATAGAATCAAAAAGGGAGAGAATGATCCAACATGGGAAGTGAGATACACAGAAGACCCATAGAATGGCAGATGTCCTAAACAGCACTCTGGCCTCAGAATCAGCCCTTAAGGCACGCGGATCTGGCTGAAAAGCCCATGAGAGTATTACAGGCATGGAAAGCCAAGACACTCTGGGGAAAAAAAACCTAAATGAAAGATCTCCGCGAGTGAGATCCCTGTGAAAACAACAGGTCATCAAAGAAGGAGGTACCTTTCTCTGAAGGGAGGAGAGAACTTCCACTTTGACTACGACCTTGTCTAAATATGATCAGAGTCAGTGAACTCAGGGGGCTTCCATAGCCTTGGCAGCTCATTACAAGAGCTTAGGGTGATTACTGCTGCCATAAACAAGAGTGTCAATTTGTTAAGTCAACAACAGAAGTCACTGTGCACTTACTCCTCATGTAGGATCTTTGTCCTTAGTGTGCTGTACATTGAGATTTAATGCTATAACTAGTACTCAAACAGTATTTTACACTTGTGTTTCTGTGTGGGTGCAAACTGTTGAAATCTTTACTTAATATATGCTAAACTGATCTTCTGTATATAAAGAGAATCGAAAATGAATCTTGATGTGAATGGAAGGGGAGAGGGAGTGGGAAAGGGGAGGGTTGCGGTTGGGAGGAACGTTATGGGGGGGAAGCCATTGTAATCCATAAGCTGTACTTTGGAAATTTATATTCATTAAATAAAAGTTAAAAAAAAGTGTGTATTCAAAAAATTTTATGCACGTGAGTTTTATTTTATTTCTATCTTTACTTTCTTATGGTCAGTCACTTCCCGGTTTACACTGTGTCTGTCTATAAAGCTATTCCAGTACTCATCAACCTTTATTGCGTCTGTATCAGCTGGATAGGTAGCTCATGACCATGCAGATTCTGTTTCAGGGAGTCCGGAATGAATTTCTGGCAGATTCTCACGTCCAAGGTCCACACTTGAAGTCATCAGGTCCCAGGCCATCAGTTCGATCATTCTTGGAGTAAACATTTATTTTATCTTCACCTGTTTCTGGATTCCTGGTGTTCGGGCTTCCGGAGCTGCTGCTGCTTGAAATACGCGTTAGTGAGACGCTTTGGTGCTGATGTCAATTCTCGCGGTGGTGGCGATGACAAAATTCGGGTGTGTCCTTCGCAGAGGCACCCGGTTAAGGCAAGAGGTCCAGTCCCCAGCAGGAAACCACGGGCTCAGCTGCGGCCAGAAAACCACCATCTCGCCTCTGCCTGGTGGTGAGGGCGATGAGAAGGGGCCGCGGTGACACTGGCAGGCATGCTTCCGTGTGGAGGAAGGGCTTTTGGCCGCGGCTCGACAGCTCTCCTGGGCCATGGAGACATTCTGTGAAGCTGCCTCCATTGCTGTCAGCAACAGCTGGTTTTGTGACCGTAGCAAGCAGCTTCTCCTTTCCAGTCCTGCATCCCGGAGCCGAGTAGCTCCTGTTGTACAGGACCACATGGCGGACGGGGAGTATCTGCCAGCGCTCTCTGGAGCACAGAGCTTCGGCAGCGGGGCTCCCCTTCCGGGGCTTTTTTGCCCTGGAGCCTCTTCTTTTTAACTTTGCCGCTGGCCTTCTACACCTTCTTGGCTCGAGATTTCTTCTCAGTGTCCGGCTTTGGAGCTGGGGCTTATTCACGCACCTTCCCCATCTTGCAAGATGGGAAAGACAAGTAGTTCGGTATGTTTACAAAATGCATCTAATTTTACAAAAATATCTAATGTGCACAGGATCGCTGTCAGCAGATTTGCCAAGTTGTTTTCATCATTGAGAAATAGGAACCCAGCAGGGTACAGTGCCAACCCCCAGACACTTGTTAGTCTTCAACAGAGTTGTCCCAGCTGTTTTCCTGGGGTGGGAGTGGGGGGGGAGGTGTGGGTGTGTCTGGTGTAGCACTTTCTGGTTTCAGATGGAAGTGGAAGTTGACCTAGCCTCGGTCAAAATCCTCTCTATGACAGTTTTTCTGAATGCTTATTTAACATCCACGTGTCTGCTTAGTTGACTGGTTGGCACTTATGATGCTCTTTTTTTTTTTTTTTATTGCAACTCCCTTGAGCAGGTTTCTAATGCACATGAGTATACTATAATATTTTAGGAATTTCTTAGTAAAGAAATCTTTTTCACATTGCCTAAACCTTTATTTCTCTAACTTTACCTGTCTATAAAAGTCCTAGTTTTGGCACAGACTTGGATTTTCTCATTTTGCCAGAGATTCTGAATTTTAAAGCACAGGTACACATTTCCATTTATTCTACATTTACACTAAGTGCCGAGCCCTGTTTAAGTACTTTAAGAACGACCATGTCACTTTGCGCTCAAAACTTCCCTGTAAGCTCCATTTGATTGGTGGGAAATAGAGGCTTAGTAGCCTACCTAAGAATATTCAGGTAATATGGGCCAGAGCTCATACACAGGTTACACATCTTTGGGAGAACTCCTTGCTGCTTTGCAGGTACCCAGCAGAGACACGGACTGATCAAGGAATTATGATGTTGCCTGTTGACAATACGAAGCTGCGTATGTGTGGGATTAGCAGCTCGTGAGGGTGGTGCGGAGATGTTGAGTGATCCAGCATACAACACACTGAATGCCCGAAGGGGTGCGCTTGTCGCTTAAGGGATGTGTTTCCATCCCAGAGAAACGTCATTCAGGGAAGGGGTTGTGATGAATTTTACAGGTGTTTCTCTGCTGGCCACGGCTCCTCCTCCAGGGCGGCTTTGCAAAGCTGTGAATAAAGTGGTGATGGGGCGAAGGGTTTCTGGCTGGCACACCTTCTGTGGGAAGACGAGAGTTCCGCTCTGAGCCAGTGAAGTGGAATCTGATTTCCCAAACTAAATGAGAATAATAATGATCATAAAAGGCACAGAACACCACTTTAATATATCTCATTGTGTTTATAGTTCTTGGCAACAACAGAAAGAGAAATCCTGAAATCGGATTAGGGCAATCTGCGCTACAGAGGACTTGCAAGACGGCGGAGGCGGGATGTTGTTGATGCTTTTCATTACCCGAAGGCTGCGGAGTGCTTTATTTGCCGTCACCTTGAAGCTGTGGAGACCATCTGACTCCCCTTGGCAGCCTTGGGTTCTTGCACTGCAGCATCTTGCTATTTCAATAAGCGTCAAGCCCTTGAGGTTATTTTGGAATGTTTTCCTCTCCCAGGTGCCTGGGGTTTTCTGCTCTGAGAAGAGAACTCATTTGAGAAAACCCAGAGGCTTTAGATGCTGTTTATTACTGAGATGACCATTTTTAACGCATTTAAAATTACAAGTTTCCAAGAGGCGTGCATGGAACAGAGAGCGTTGCTTTAAGCAGAGCCCACCTTTTTATGTGCCATTCAGCTGGCTAACGCGGCCTCACTGCTGCATGTGATGACGGAGCAGAGCCCATGTCTCAGCAGGTGCGGCAGGGCTTGGAAGGAATGTACGTGAGGCCCGGCTGCGCAGGCATTTCCTCTGTGGTGGTCTCTTCGAGCAAATCTATTGAAAATCTGCTGAGATGAGAAACTTGCTCTGCACTCCTGGAACTTTAACTATAGGACTGCGCTGTGGTTCAGATGTCAGCCATGAACGTGGACAGTCCTCTCTCACTGATATCTGTGTTTTTCCAGAGAGCAGAGATAACTGTACGAGATAGTGCTCAGGAAAAGTTGAAGGAAAGACAAGCAGGTATCAAGAGGGCCCAGGGAACTGGATTTTCCCAGAGGCGCGGGTATGGGAGGATAATGAGTTCCTGAGTGCTTACTCTCCAGCTCTCGCACTTACTAGTAAGAAGATTCTCTTCACAGATGTGTTTTACACACACAGGGCAGATGTTCAGATGGCTGCTTCCGTTACGGGTTGGATTATAAATTATAAACCCCTGTGCTAACAGATTAGTGCCTAAATTAAGCTTTTTCATATTTCCTGAGCTTTGTAGTCTTCACTCTGAAAGCAGTAGTTTATGACTCTACTTAGATGGCTTTTAGCTCTTTTCTGGTTATTTTTCTGCCGCCTTTGATTGAGTGTGCTCTAATTGATGACATGTATCATTCTAGATAAGATATGCAGGTAGGCTAAATTGTCTTCTACCTCTTTCATCATCTTCCTTTGGGTACCCCATCTTCTGAACTAAGCATCCGCTCCTTTCTTTGACTATAATTATGGCTCCTTTCTTTGCATATAGTTATTTAAATGATTTATGCTTCCTTACCTTTTCATTTGGAAAACTACCTGATCAAGTCATTTTGAGTCTGTCTTGAGAGGAATTAGTCCCATCAGACCCCCATCTATTGCTCCAGGCTGCCCCACCTCTAGCCAAGGAAGACAGAGGAGCTCACACACGATTTGAAAGCATACTTCAAAAGAAAGCATTTGAAGATACTGAGATATGCTAACCTTGCTTTTGTTTGGGGAGGTGAAAATGTTTTCCTTGGAGATTCAGATTCAAATGTTAGGCCGCTGAGACCTGTGTGTGTGTGTGTGTGTGTGTGTGTGTCTGTGTGTACCCATATAACTAATCCATTATCTATAGAGTTAATTTCATCTCAGAAGTATCATAAGCAATGAATCCATGTCTGTGGGTGATTCTTTCTGCTTTGAGATAATCTGAAATAATTACAAGTCTTTTAGTGGTTGTTTCCTTTAGTCACAAAGGTGATATCAGGGTCATGCTGGAAGCCGAAGCCCTGCGCTGTTACGGCTCCAGCAGCCTCTCACGCTCCGCTTTGCATGTGGGTTTTCCTTGCGGAGGTTGCATAATCATGTACATGGGCTGTGTCTCAGAGAAGTCTCCGTTAGAGTTTCTGCCCCTGAATGTCCAGACTTGTGTAATTTTGGACAGATTACTTGGTCCCATTCAAACTCACTTTGCTCATTTGCAAAATAGAGGATATGTAACTGAGAAGCTGATTCTGAGAATGAATAAGACAAAGCAGGTTAACTAGCACAGTGTCTGGCATGTATTAATGCATAATAAATGTTAGTTACTGGTTTTTCTATAGTTATTATTAGTAGTACTAGATTATTACCGCTGTCATCATGGTTAGTATAACAGTCGATACACACAGCCATTATAGTTTCTATAGTTCCTTAGAGTTTCTGTGGTTAACAGTTGCCAAAAACATTACAAATATGGCTGTTAAAACAGAATATTTTAATGTTGAGCATTTTAAATAAAAACTACAACTTTACAAACGTTCAAGAGTGAGTTCCACTCACGCCAAGTTTCTATTAAGGAGTGAACAGTGTGTTTATAATAGGAAAATTGCTCCTAATTCACCTGTGTTCCAGAGTTACTAACATGAGACTCACCGGTAAATCTAATGTTGCAACCTTAACTGGGAAACCATGCTAACTACACATGTCAGGATGAGTTCCTATGGGTGAAAATGTTTTAAAAAGTCAGTTTGCAAAACAACTGTGATTTATTAAGTATCAATATGTGTTAGGTACTCACCTAGATAGTTTGTATTTTGCTAAGTTTGATAGGTAGGATTCTGAGCTCATGCATGAAATTGCTGAAGCTGAACACATAATTATTGTTTATTTTCAGTTGCCAGAGAGAGCCAGATAGGTGAAAACTTTGCACCCATGAGTCTGTATTTTTGGTGAATGATTCTTAAAAAGGTGAATGAGAGACAGAGAGAGGTCTTCTTTGCCCTGCTGCCCCCTGCTTCCCTTCTCCCAATCTCCATGGAAACATATTGGGAAAGATTCTAAGTTCTTACACTAATCCTTAGGAACCTAAACGATTATCACCAGGGGAGAAAGAAGGCCAGGCTGTCCAGCTTTACAGACATTATGGAAGAATAAGAAGAAAAACAATATGACCAGAACAGCAGAATTGGAATTGAGGAGATTTTTGCATTCATTTTTTTTTAACTTTTATTTAATGAATATAAATTAACAAAATACAGCTTATGGATTACAATGGCTTCCCCCCCCTAATGTCCCTCCCACCCACAACCCTCCCCTTTCTCTCTCCCTCCCCCCTTCCATTCACATCAAAATTCATTTTCAATTCTCTTTATATACAGAAGATCAGGTTAGCATATATTAAGTAAAGCTTTCAACGGTTTGCACCCACATAGAAACACAAAGTGAAAAATACTGTTTGAGTACTAGTTATAGCATTAAATCACAATGTATAGCATATTAAGGACAGAGATCCTACATGAGGAGTGACTCCTGTTGTTGACTTAACAAATTGACACTCTTCTTTATGGCATCAGTAATCACCCTAGGCTCTTGTCATGAGTTGCCAAGGCTATGGTAGCCTTTTGAGTTCGCTGACTCTGATCATATTTAGACAAGGTCGTAGTCAAAGTAGAAGTTCTCTCCTCCCTTCAGAGAAAGGTACCTCCTTCTTTGATGACCTGTTGTTTTCACAGGGATCTCACTCGCGGAGATCTTTCATTTAGGGTTTTTTTTTTTTTTCCTCCCAGAGTGTCTTGGCTTTCCATGCCTGTAATACTCTCATGGGCTTTTCAGCCAGATCCACGTGCCTTAAGGGCTGATTCTGAGGCCAGAGTGCTGTTTAGGACATCTGCCATTCTATGGATCTGCTGTGTATCTCACTTCCCATGTTGGATCGTTCTCTCCCTTTTTGATTCTATCAGCTAGTATTTGCAGACACTAGTCTTGTTTATGTGCTCCCTTTGGCTCTTAGTCCTATCATTATAATCAATTCTGAACAGAAATTGATCACTTGGACTAGTGAGATGGCATTGGTACATGCCACCTTGAAGGGATTGAATTGGAATCCCCTGGTATGTTTCTAACTCTACTGTTTGAGGTAAGTCAGCTTGAGCATGTCCCGAAATGCACATCTCTTCCCTCTCTTATTTCCACTCTTATATTTAACAGTGATCACTTTTCAGTTAAGTTTCAACACTTGAAAATAACTGTGTATTGATTGCAGTATTCAACCAAAAGTATTAAGTAGAACAAACAAACAAAAAAATACTAAGAGGAATAACGTATTAAGTTGTTCATCAACAGTCAGGGCAAGGGCTGATCAAGTCACCGTTTCTCATAGTGTTCATTTCACTTTAACAGGTTTCCTTTTTGGTGCTCAGTTAGTTGTCACCAATCAGGGAGAACATGTGGTATTTGTCCCTTTGGGAATGGCTTATTTCACTCAGCATAATGCTTTCCAAATTCCTAACAGGGATCACTTTTCAGTTAAAATTTAAACACCTAAGAATAATTGTGTGTTAATTACAGAGTTCAACCAATAGTACTAGAACAAAAAAAAATACTAAAATGGATAAAGTATTACATTGTACATCAACAGTCAGGACAAGAGCTGATCAAGTCACTGTTTATCATAGTGTCCATTTCACTTCAACAAGTTTCCCCTTTGGTGCTCTGTTAGTTGTCCCCGATCAGGGAGAACATATGATATTTGTCCCTTTGGGACTGGCTTAATTCACTCAGCATGATGTTTTCCAAATTCCTCCATCTTGTTGCAAATGACTGGTTTCATAGTTTTTGACTGCTGTATAGTATCCTATAGAGTACATGTCCCATAATTTCTTTATCCAGTCTACTGTTGATGGGCACTTGGGTTGTTTCCAGGTCTTAGCTATTCTAAATTGAGCTGCAATAAACATTAATGTGCAGACAGCTTTTTTGTTGGCCAATTTCATTTCCTTTGGGTAAATTTCAAGGAGTGGGATGGCTGGGTTGAATGGAAGGGTTATGTTCAGGTTTCTGAGGAATCTGCAGACTGACTTCCATAGTGGCTTTACCAGTTTGCATTCCCACCAACAGTGGGTTAGTGTCCCTTTTTCCCCACATCCTCGCCAGCATCTATTGTTGGTAGATTTTTGAATGTGAGCCATTCTCACCGGGGAGAGGTGAAACCTCATTGTGGTTTTGATTTGCATTTCCCTGATTGTTAGTGATCTTGAACATTTTTTCATGTGTCTGTTGGCCATTTAGATTTCCTCTTTTGAAAAGTGTCTGTTGAGGTCCTTGGCCCATCTCTTAAGTGGGTTGTTTGTTTGATGTGTTGGAGCTTCTTGATTTCTTTGTAGATTCTGGTTATCAACCCTTTATCTGTTGCATAGTTTGCAAATATTTTTTTCCATTCTGTCGGTTGTCTCTTCACTCTCCTGACTGTTTCTTTTGCAGTACAGAAACTTCTCAATTTGATGCAATCCCAATAGTTGATTTTGGTTTTGACTGCCCTGTGCTTCTGGGGTATTTTCCAAGAAGTCTTTGCCTGTACCTATATCTTTCAGGGTTTCTCCAATGCTCTCTAGTAATTTCATGGTGTTGGGTCATAGATTTAAGTCTTCAATCCATGTTGAGTGGATTTTTGTGTAAGGTGAAAGGTAGGGGTCTTGCTTCATGATTCTGCACGTGGAAATCCAATTTCCCAGCACCATTTATTGAATAGACTGTCCTTACTCAAGGGATTGGTTTTGGATCCTTGGTCAAATATGAGTTGGATGTAGATATTTGGATTGATTTCTGGTGTTTCTATTCTGTTCCATTGGTCTATCCATCTATTTATGTACCAGTACCATGCTGTTTTGATTACAACTGCCCTGTAGTATGTCCTGAAATCTGGTATTGTGATGCCTCCAGCTTTGTTTTTGATGTACAAGATTGCTTTAGCTATTCGAGGTCTCCTGTGTCTCCATATTAATTTCAGCATCATTTTTTCCAGATCTGAGAAGAAGGTCTTTGGTATCTTGATTGGTATCGCATTGAATTGGTAAATTGTTTTTGGGAGAATGGACATTTTGATGATATTAATTCTTCCAATCCATGAGCATGGAAGATTTTTCCATTTTTTGGTATCTTCTTCTATTTCTTTCTTTAAGGTTTTGTAATTTTCATCGTAGAGATCCTTAACGTCCTTGGTTAAGTTTATTCCACGGTATTTGATTGTTTTTGTGGCTATTGTGAATGGAATTATCTTAGAAGTTCTTTCTCAGCTGTGGTATTGCCTGTGTATACAAAGGCTGTTGATTTTTGTGCATTGATGTTATACCCTGCTACTTTGCCAAACTCTTCTATAAGTTCCAATAGTCTCTTAGTAGAGTTCTTTGGATCCCCCAAGTAAAGAATCATATCATCTGCAAAGAGGGATAGTTTGAGTTCTTCCTTCCCAATTTGTATCCCTTTAATTTCTTTTTCTTGCCTAATAGCTCTGGCTAGAACTTCCAGAACTATATTGAATAGCAATGGTGAGAGTGGGCATCCATGTCTGGTGCCAGATCTCAGTGGAAATGCTTCCAACTTTTCCCCACTCAATAGGATGTTGGCTGTGGGTTTTCCATAAATTGCTTTGATTGTATTGAGGAATGTTCCTTCCATACACAATTTGCTTAGAGTTTTCATCATGAAAGGGTGTTGAATCTTATTGAATGCTTTCTTGGCATCAACTGAGATAATCATATGGTTTTTCTTCTGCAGTCTGTTAATGTGGTGTATCACATTGATTGATTTGCGAATGTTGAACCATCCCTGCATATCAGGGATAAATCCCACTTGGTCTGGGTGGATGATCTTTCTGATGTGTTGTTGCATTCTATTGGCCAGAATTTTATTGAGGATTTTTGCATCTATGTTCATCAGGGATATTGGTCTGTAATTCTCTTTCAGTGCTGCATCTTTCTCTGGCTTAGGAATTAAGGTGATGCTGGCTTCATAGAAAGAATTTGGGAGGATTCCCTCTTCTTGATTGTTCTGAATAGTTTGAGAAGAATTGGAGTCAGTTCTTTTTTAAAAGTCTGGTAGAATTCAGCAGTGAATCCATTTGGTCCTGGGCTTTTCTTTGTTGGGAGGGCCTTTATTACTGTTTCAATTTCTGTCTCAGTTATGGGTCTGTTTAGGTTTTCTGTGTCTTCCTGGTTCAATTTTGGTAGGTTGCATGTGTCCAGGAATCTATCCATTTCTGATAGATTTCCCTGTTTGCTGGCATACAGGTCCTTGTAGTAATTTCTGATGATTCTTTTTATTTCTGTGGTGTCTGTTGTTATGTTTCCTTTTTCATCTCTGATTTTATTGATTTGGGTCTTTTCTCTTCTTTTTTTAGTTAGTTGGGCCAATGGTTTGTCAATTTCGTTTATTTTTTCAAAAAACCAGCTCCTCGTTTGGCTGATTTTTTGTAATTTTTTTTTTATTCAATCCTGTTGATTTCTTCTCTGATTTTAATTATTTCTCTTCTCCTACTAGATTTGGGTCTGGTTTGCTGCAGATTTTCTAGATCCTTGAGATGCAGTGAAAGCTCATCTATTTGGTGTCTTTCAATTTCTTGATGTAGGCACCTATTGATATAAACTTTCCTCTTAACACTGCTTTTCCTGCGTCCCATAAGTTTTGGTATGTTGTGCTGTTATCCTCATTTACTTCCAGAAAATTTTTGATTTCTCTTTTAATTTCTTCTATGACCCATTGTTCATTCAGGAGCATGTTGTTCAATCTCCATGCTTTTGCATATGCTCTAGGGATTCCTGAGTTGCTAATTTCCAACTTCATTCCTTTATGGTCTGAGAAGCTGCATGGTATGATTCTAATTCTTTTGAATTTGCTGAGACTTGCTTTATGGCCTAGTATGTGGTCAATCCTAGAGAAGGTTCCATGTACTGCTGAGAAGAATGTAAAATCTTTAGCTGTAGGATGAAAAGTTCTGTAGATATCTGTTAGATCCATTTGGGCTATAGTGTCGTTTAAATCTACTGTATCCTTGTTGATCTTCTGTCCTATTGATCTGCCTATTTCTGAGAGTGGAGTATTGAAGTCCCCCAGTACTATTGTATTGGGGTCTAAAGCTCCCTTTAAGTCCCTTAACAAATCTTTTAAATAAACCAGTGCCCTGTAATTAGGTGCATATACATTGATAAACGTTATATCTTCCTGTTGAATTGATCCCTTAATCATTATATAGTGCCCCCCTTTGTCTCTCCTAACAGTTTTTGTGGTAAAGTTTATGTTGTCCAATATTAAGATGGCTATGCCCGCTCTTTTTTCATTTCTGTTGGCATGGTATATCTTTTTCCAGCCTTTCACTTTCAGTCTGTATGGATCTTTATTGGAAAGATGTGTTTCTTGTAAGCAGCAAATAGATGGGTTTTGTTCCTTAACCCAATCAGCCAATTGGTGTCTTTTAACTGGACAGTTCAGGCCATTAACGTTCAATGTGACTACTGGTAAGTAGTAACTTTGCCCTGCCATTTGCCAAAGATATTTTCTGATATATGCTTTGAACTTCCTGTGATTTTTGGTGTGAGATTTCCTTCCTTTACCTTCTTTCAAATTGATGACCGTGTTTCTGTATTTCTGTGTGTAACACATCTTTTTTTTTTTTTTTTTTTTTTTTTAAACTTTTATTTAATGCATATAAATTTCCAAAGTACGACTTATGGATTACAATGTCTTTCCCCCCATACCGTCCCTCCCACCCACAACCCTCCCCTTTCCCACTCCCTCTCCCCTTCCATTCACATCAAGATTCATTTTCGATTATCTTAATATACAGAAGATCAGCTTAGTATACATTAAGTATGGATTTCAACAGTTTGCTCCCACACAGAAACATAAAGTGAAAAATAATAGATGATTTTTTTAAATGATGATGAAATCAGAGCAGACCTATTGTCATGTTTAATCCCAGTGAGAGTCAAGTTGGGAATTGATAATTTCTTTTCTTTTTTTTTTTTTTTTTTTTTTTTTTTTTTTTTTTTTTTTTTACAGAGGATCAGTTTAGTATGCATTAAGTAAGGATTTCAACAGTTTGCACCCCCATAGAAACACAAAGTGAAATATATTGTTTGAGTACTCATTATAGCATTAAATCTCAATGTACAGCACATTAAGGACAGAGATCCTACATGAGGAGTAAGTGCACAGTGACTCCTGTTGTTGACTTTACCAATTGACACTCCTGTCTATGGCATCAGTAATCTCCCTATGCTCCAGTCATGAGTTTCCAAGGCTATGGAAGCCCTCTGAGTTCTCCGACTCTTATCTTGTTTAGACAAGGTCATAGTCAAAGTGGAGGTTCTCTCCTCCCTTCAGAGAAAGGTACCTCCTTCTTTGATGGCCTGTTCTTTCCACTGGGATCTCACTCGCAGAGATCTTTTGCCAGAGTGTCTTGGCTTTCCATGCCTGAAATACTCTCATGAGCTTTTCAGCCAGCTCCGAATGCCTTTAGGGCTGATTCTGAGGCCAGAGTGCTATTTAGGACATCTGCCATTCTATGAGTCTGCTGAGTATCTCACTTCCCATGTTGGATCACTCTCCCCTTTATTTACTCCATCAGTTAGCGTTAGCAAGTACTAGACTTGTCTATGTGCTCCCTTTGACTCCCAGTCCCTTCACCATGACCGACTGTGAACTGAAACTGATCACCTGGAACAGTGAGATGGCATTGGTACATGCCACCTCGATGGGATTGAATTGGAATCCCCTGGTATGCTTCCAACTCCACCACTTGGGGCAAGTCAGCCTGAGCATGTCCCAAATTATACATCTCTTCCCTCTCCTAACACATCTTTAAGCATCTTTTGCAGGGCTGGACGAGTGGCAACAAATTCTTTCAATTTCTGTTTGCTACGAAAGGTCTTTATTTCACCTTCATTCACAAATGAGAGCTTAGCTGGATATAATATTCTGGGCTGGCAGTTTTTCTCTCTTAGTACCTGGGCTATATCTCGCCATTCCCTCCTAGCTTGTAGGGTTTCTGCTGAGAAGTCAGTTGTGAGTCTGATTGGAGATCCTCTGAGAGTAATCTGACGTTTCTCTCTTGCACATTTTAGGATCTTTTCTTTATGTTTCACTGTGGAGAGTTTAATTACAACGTGTCGTGGTGAGGATCTCTTTTGGGCGTGTTTATTAGGGGTTCTATGAGCTTCCTGTACTAGGATGTCTCTGTCCTTCTCCAAACCTGGGAAATTTTCTGCTAATATCTCACCAAAAAGGCCTTCTAATCCGTTCTCTCTCTCCATGCCTTCAGGAACTCCTAGAACCCGAATGTTGGTTTTTTTTAATAGTATCCTGAAGATTCCCAACAATATTTTTTAGATTTCTAATTTCCTCTTCTTTTCTTTGGTTTGACTGTATCCTTTCCTGTTCTCTGTCTTCTAAGTCTGATATTCTCTCTTCTGCTTCACCCGTTCTGTTTTTAAGGCTCTCTAATGTGTTTGTCATTTGATCTATTGAATTCTTCACTTCATTATGATTTCTCGTCACTATCACAGTTTCATGTTCTACTAGTTTCTGCGTTTCATTTTGATTCTTCCTTAATATTTCATTTTCACAAGAGAGATTTTCTATCTTGTCCATTAAGGATTTCTGTAGTTTGAGAATTTGTTTTTGAGAACTTCTTAATGTTCTTATATTAATTTTTTGAGATCTGCTTCTTTCATTTCTTTTATCTCATCATCTGCATAATCTTGAATTGGGGTGTCTATTTCATTAGGGGGCATCATAGTATCCTCCTTGTTCTTGTTACCTCGGCTTTTGCGTTTGTTTGGCATATTGGAGATATTCTTTGTTTTTTTCTCATTATACTGTGACTCTAGATTAAGAGGGCTGTCTGCTTTTGATGGATCCTTAGAGGCTGTGATGGGTGTGGACAGAGAGCTCTGGTTCTACAGGGTTAAGGGTGTGCCAAAGGTGATTCACCCTGATTGTTCTCTTGCTCGCTCTCGCACGCTCTCTCTCTCTCTCTCTCTTTTTTTTTTTTTTTTGACTCATTTGGGAAGTAATTCCACACAGCTGAGTGGAATTGAGAGTAGTTGATGTATGAAATCTGGCCCCTGTGGGTATATGTTTGCTTTCCAGAGTCAGGTTTTTCTGCTTGGCTAATGAGGGGCACCCACTTTACATATGCAAGATGGCGTGCACCGCTTTACTTACGTAAAATGGCGCCTGCCCTTTGTCTTGCTTGGCTTTGTAAGGTGAGTGGAGAGAGAGGCTAAATGTCCGTGCTGGTTCCCCTTATTTATTCGATTTTTTTCTCTCCTCCAGCCAGCCTGGTGAACTTTCCCCAATGGGGTTTCAGGCCTCGTTCTCTGCAGGCTCTTTCTGCTTTTCCCCGCCAATGTCTCCGGTTACCGAGAGGTTTTTGTCTCACCTCCCCTTCCAGCGCTGGTGCGCAGACTCTGCAGCTCTGGCGGGTCCAGCGGGTCCGGCAGCTCCGGCAACTCCGGCAACTCCCGCGGCTCGGCTTCCACGCGGTGGGCAACCTTGCTCTCCTCGTAGGTCCTCCAAGTCACAGCCACTAGATCCGGAAGAGTTTCCTCTGCAGTTTTCCCCTGATCCTTTTCCTGAGGCTACCATATCTCCACTTTTATTAAACCATCTTTTCCTGGACTATTGGTGCGTGCCCTCACTATTCCGCCATCTTGGCTCCGCCCCTCACTGCATTCATTTTTTAATGTCACATCCTATTAATTGATTGGTAAAAGGTGCCTCACAGGTGGAGAGGCCTGTTGTCTCTCTAGGGGACTTGCTCTCCCCCCATTCCAGTCAAGAAATATGGAGGATCTTCAAAAAGTGTGTGGAAAATGGAATGAAAATTAAAAAAAAATTTATTTTAGTACAAAACTTTTTTGAAATCTGTTCACATGAGGGACGTTCAAAAGTTAATGGAAAATTTATGTTCTGAAACAACTACTTATGGATTTCAAAGACTTTTGCCCCAAAATAAAAATGTCTTTTAATGACATTCTCCCATGAATATTTTGATTATTTTGAAGTAGCTGCAGGTTTTCCTTTGTTTATATTATCTTCATGGATGCTTAGAATGAGGTTATAGCCAATACGGTATGATAGGCAGCTCATGGGTGTTAAAAAGACACAAAGAATTTATTGATTGTCATTTTTTTATTTAGAAAAAATTTAAAGATTCATTTATTTGAAAATCAGAATAATGGAGGGAGAGGGAGAGACAGAGAGAGGTCTTGCATCTGCTGCTTCATCCCCAAGTGGCCACAACAGGCAGAGCTAAGCCAAGCTGAAGCCAAGAGCCAGGAGCTTCATTCAGGTCACCCACGTGGGTGGGAGGCACCCATGTACTTGGGCCATCTTCTGCTGCTTTTCCCAGGTACCTTAGTAGGGAGCTGGACTGGAAGTGGAACCAGCACCCATATTGTATGTCAGTGTCATGGGAGGCAGCTTTAACCACTACTCCACAGTGTTGTCCCCTACTTTAAAAATTTTAACAAGTGGCCGGCACCACTGCTCACTAGGCTAATCCTCTGCCTGCAACGCCGGCACCCTGGGTTCTAGTCCCGGTTGGGGTGCTGGATTCTGTCCCGGTTGCTCCTCTTCCAGTCCAGCTCTCTGCTGTGGCTCAGGAGGGCAGTGGAGGATGGCCCAGGTGCCTGGGCCCTGCACCTGCATGGGAGACCAGGAGGAAGCACCTGGCTCCTGGCTTCAGATCAGTGCAGCGCGCCGGCTGTGGTGGCCATGAGGGGAGTGAACCAATGGAAGGAAGACCTTTCTGTCTCTCTCTCTCACTGTCTATAACTCTACCTGTCAAAAAAAAAATAAAAAATAAAAATTAAAAAAATTTTAACAAACATATAAAACTATCCACATTTATGGGGTACCATGTGAAGTTTCAGTGTAATGTCCAATCAAGATAAACAGATTCATCTCCTTAAACTTTTAACATTTCTTAATAGTGAAAGCATACAAAATCCTATGTGGTGTTTTTTTAGTAAATAAATATCTGTTATAGAATGCTGATCATTTTGAGATCTGACTCAAGGGTAGGAGCTAGCATTAGAACCTGACTTACACAAGAGGTGCATTTAACAGTACGGAGGAGTTGGTTAGGCGCTGTTTCGTTATCCATTTTCATGAAAAGAAGGAACACAGTCCTTGTGTCACTGCTCTGTATCACATTTAGGTGAGAATACCTTTGACCTGAGTATGTAACCCTGTTGTCAAGAAGCACAAGCCTTACCAATGTGTGAATGTATTCTTTTTTCTGGGCTCCCTCAGTGCTGTTGCAATGGAAGGGGTCAAGCCGGTGATAATGGCAGACACTGCGTTGTGTGATGATGCATTTCCATGACTTCAGCAAGCCCAAGATGTGTCAGGAGCCCCGGCAGTCGTGTCAGGATCCAGCTACTCATCCCCAGCTGACTCTGACTCTGTCTACCCATGTGCAGTGTCACGCCGGGCCAGGAGTATCCCTGCGATTTTAAGTGCTATGGTGAGCCATGAGTCACTTGGGAATGCATTTTTTAGGGCTGCAAGGTCCTGAGAGGCCCCAGCCTGGAGAAAGGCTGGAGAAGGGAAGGCTGGAGCTAGGAGTTGACAGCTGCTGCTCAATTCCCAGGCCCTACCAGTGACGTCATAGCCTCTCTACTGGTTACTGCTCTAGCCTGATTGTGCCTTGCTGTGGCTGGAGCCCGGATCCTTCCTGTGGTCAGTGTTGGCCAAGAGAGATCAGCAGAGATGGAGCCAGGCTAGGCTTTGAAGAATCTGCTGATGGCAGCTGTGTCTGGAGCTGTGTTGTTCATTTCTGTGTAGAAAATCCTTGAAGAGGAAAGGGCGGGATCTCCTGATTTCCAGTCACTGTCTCTGCCCACCTGCATCACTGCCTGCTGTCTGGATTATAGTGAAGAACTGAGAGAGGCAGAGATTCCCTTTAAACAACTGAGTTCTTTTATTTTGATCCATTAAAGAGTGGAAGGAAGGTTGTGATGTTAGGAGGTGCAGAATGGGGAAAATTAGTCTTGGTTATAACCCGACTAATTGTCAGAAATTTTACATACTCTCTTACTTCACTGTTTTGGAACCCATGTCAAGTAAGAGTTCAAAGTGTTTAGCATGTACCAGGTACCAGTCTAGGAGCTGACTGTTAATATCTCCAATTTAAAGATGAGGAAAATAAATTTGTGAGAGACTAAATCTCTTTCCTCAAAGTTGTACAACTAATAAATGAGTAGACAAAAATCAAACCAGAGCAGTTTTTTTTTTAAATGTATTTATTTGTTTTAATTTGACAGTTACACAGAGAGAGAAGGAGAGGCAGTGATAAAGAGAGAGGTCTTCCATCCACTGGTTCACTCCCCAGTTGGCTGCAATGGCCGGAGCTGTGCTGATCTGAAACCAGGAATCAGGAGCTCCCCCCAGGTCTCCCATGAGGATGCAGGGTCCCAAGGACTTGGGCCATCCTCCACCAATTTCCCAGGCCATAGCAGACAGCTGGATCGGAAGTGGAGCAGCCAGGACTTGAAACAGCACCCATATGGGATGTGGGCACTACAGGCAGTGGTTTTACCTGCTACGCCACAGCGCCGTCCCCCAATTTTTTTTTTAACTGATGCCTTAAGATTTCCTTTCTAAAGGTCAGAGGTTGTTATTATAAAGAGATTTAATAACAATTTTAATTTTTGTTAGGACCCTTATTAGATGGACTAGTTTTACCTGAATGATTAAAGCTGAAAACATAACTCCACATAGTTCATGTAGAATGAAAATGGAAGTGTGCAAAGACCATGATTACTTCTCTTTCTGTCTTCTTTTCCCTACTCCTCACATATCCTTTACAATCTCCTAATTGTAGGGAGTAATGGGAGTTTGCCAACTATTCTCTTGTAATGGACAGACATATCAAAAATAGTTCTGATAATGTAATTCACAACCCTTTCTGTTATAAACAGGATAAACTGTTTTTGCTTTCAGAAATGAATCTCCACCCAAGAAATACTTAGAATAGCAAAAGAGTGAATGAAATTTCAGTCTTTTTAAAGTAATGAAGCCATACGGGAGTAGAAAGAGCACACTCCTTTTAGTAATGAAGCAAGAAGCTTCCTTGACATCTGCGTACAAATGTTCAAGTTGTTTGTTACAGATGAGGAAATGCTTATGAAATAGAAAGATTCATAACACAATAAAAAGTAGGGAGGGTTCTTTGTCTCAGCTAGAGACGTTCCGAATGTGACACTTTCAGTATTTTATCATCTTTCTGATAAAAATTGTTTTTCCACTATGTTTCCCGCAGAGGTGGTGAAGGACGTAGATGTACCGATGTTCAGGCGGCTGGAATATCTCTGTCAAGCCTTTGTCTCCAGCTGCTGTTCCCATCCTGAAAGCAATGCTTAGATCACTGCAGACCCACGTCATTTCCAAAGCGTTCTCATAGCCTTTGCCTCCCACACCACCTGCACTTGCATGAGAAATGTGTACCCCAGCTTCTTACCACTGGTTACAAATGTCCCACGATGCTCTAGAATCTTGTCCCTGAGGCAAGTTACCACTGCTTTCTGTTACGTTATGCGAAGCATATTGATCTCTGTTTGAATACTGTAAATTATTTACAGATAAATCAAGATACTGGAAGATTTTAGATACAACATCTCCCTAAAGCCAATAGGAAAACATTTAAGCTGTATTCCATATCTATCCTAGTATCAGAAAATCCAGATCCCTTTTCTTTGACATGGAAGAAATAGGGCCTTTAGCAACAGGACAAAGTAAATAGAAATTTCATAAAGTAAATGCAAAAATTTTGAAGAAGGTATTTTGCTTCATGAAAGCATTAAACTAATCTTTCTTGCTTAACTCTCTCCATCTGGAGCATTCTCCATGGAGTGTGAGTTGGAGCTTTTTCAAGGCTGGCGTCAGGTGACTCACAGCTGCATTTTTTTCTTAATTAGGCCAGTCATCCTTCAGTACTACTGCAGCATGTCTAGGAGATGGAGTCGGGGAGAGGGGGTAAGCTCTTCACCCTGTCCCTCACCAGCTGTTACTGTGATCTTGGCTGCGGTTGAGTTGTTTTACACTTCCTGTTGTAAACAAAAAACCTCCAAAATGTTTGCTGAATGAACTAATTAAATATCTCATTGATGTGTTGTTCTATTATCTAGGCCATTGAGATGTTTACATAATACCAAATAACTTATAAAAGGAGGGAGGAAAGGGAGGTAGAGAAGGGAGATGAGGGAGGAAGGAGAGAGAGGGAAGGTTGGGAGGAAGGGAGAGAAAGATCTTCAGTCCACTTGTTTAATTCCCAAGTGCCTATCACAGGCTCAAAGCCAGGAAGCTGGAATTCTGTCCAGGTCTCCTGTGTGAGTGGCAGGAAATCAAGTACTTGGGACATCACTCACTGCATCCCAGAGTGTGCATTAGCAAGAATTGGGATCAGAAGCACCAAGTAGCCAGATGTGAACACGGCACTCCATGATGGGGGGTGGGTATCGCAAGCAACAGCTTAAGCTGCTGTGCCACAGTGCCCATGCCTGGCAATTTACATTTATTTGTATTTTTATAAAAGTATTAATCTATCATGGATTAGAAAATTTTTTAAGGATTTATTTATTTTAAAGTCAGAGAGAGAAGAAAAGACAGAGATTTAATGTGTTGCACCATGAGAATTAATGGTAAAACTAGTCTTCAAACAGTGCTTTATACTTTGTGTGTCTGTGTGGGTGCAGTCTGTTGAAATCTTTACTTAGTATAGAGCTGATCTTCTGTACCTAAAGATAATTAAAAATGAATCTTAATGAAGAATGGGATGGGAGAGGGAGTAGCAGATAGGGGGTGGGAGGGCAGGTATGAGAGGAATAACTGCTATACTCCAAAAGTTGTACCTATTAAATTTATTTTAAAAAAGCTTTCTATAAATTAATTGAATTTTAAAAAGAGAGATTCATGTCTTCCATCCACTTGTTCACTCCCCAGTTGGCCGCAATGGCCAGAGCTGTGCCAGGAGCCAGGAGCTTCTTCCAGGTCTCCCACGGGTGCAGGGGCCCAAGGACTTGGGCCATCTTCTACTGCTTTCCCATGCCATAGCAGAGAGCTGGATGGGAAGTGGAGCAGCCAGGTCTCCAGTCAGTGCCCATATCGGATGCCGGCACTGTAGGTGATGGCTTTACCTGCTACACCAGAGCACCGGCCCCTAGAAATTTTTAAAAGAAAAAAGGTGAACAAACACATGGACCTTCACCATGGCATAGGTATTTTGAGAAGCACTGGCCTATGCTACTGTTTCTAAACTGAGCTGTGTGCGCAGGATCCTCAGGGAGACTTCTTAAAAAGCACAGATGCTTAGTGATTAGAATCCTGAGTTCTGTATTAAAACACCAACAGAAACCCGCTCCAGCTCATCTTGATGCACGCCATGTTCAGAATGCCAGTTAAACCAGGTTTGCTTAATTGCTTCAGCTAATTGCCTTGAGACTATTTTAAGTTTTTGGCGATTCTAGTAGAATCTAAGTGTCCGTGAACATGGATCCTGTTTTCTGCACTGTTAGGTCTGCCACACCACGCCTGATAGTGGATATACAGCAAGTAATCAGAAAGTCTGCTTGAAAAAATGAATATCTTGGCTTCCTATGTAGATGGACTCAAATAAAAACAAGGGCCATGTCTTCTATTCCATGACCTCCAGCAGATTCTTGGGCTGTAAAAGAACTCATTTTGTATGTATGTACATCAAAATCCTCTTGTGTCCTCCCTGCCTATGTTTGCGTTAAGAGCAATTGAATTTCTTAGCACTCTTACATTGTAACCTCAAGTACCACTTCCTACCTTTCCAAATTAACAGTTATAATATATTTTTCCCCAGAGTACGTGCACAGAAAGCCCCAGGCATCCATTGGTATTCCTGAGTCAGCTGTGGTTGATCTCCTACGTGGCCGTGGAGGAGAATTCGACCCAAAGCGGGCACTCTGCCCGGCCCAGCCTCATATCGCTCGGGGAAGCGGCTGCTTCTGCTGTTATCTGGCTGGTGAATGATGTGCCCTGTGACGCATTTTGTCCTCCTGTGACCCTGCAAGCACCTTTCACGTCTTTGTACTTTTTCCCACGCGAAGTTTCCTGTCTGCAACACCCATGCTCTTCGTCTCGCCACACGGAGTCTTGGACTCGTTTTCCTGAGGCTTCCTTCCTGGGACTTCCTGAGAAGCACGCGCTGCCTCCTTCCATCAAACTCCGCTTTCCCACCACACTCCCCCATTCCACCCTGCCCTGCTGTGCGCTACTGCATTCTTCCTCCTCCTGGGCTCAGGCCATTTCTCATGAGCTGCTGTGTCGCCTTTGCTCGGAAGCCAGCACTGGGATAGGCAGAGACTCCACAGATGCTCTTGAAATCAGACTCAGGGCAGTGAGGTCAGGAGGGAGTCGGGACCCTGCGGTGCTCCGGTGCCCTGCATCCCACGGAGACGTCGTGAAAGGACAAGGACAGGATTTTTTTCCTCTCCAAAGTGGATGGGCTCTCCTCCAGTGAGCTCTGCTTCTACTGGGCCTGAACAAGAAAGAGTAATCCTTGCCTTTGGGAGGCTATAATTAAATTACTGTGGTGCCTCAAAAATGCACATTTTATGATTGTGTCCTTTTGTTTTATTCATATACAACCTAGGTTCCTTTATTTTGTCTACATAAAGGGTAATAAAAATACTGCTATAAATAATAGTTCATTACTGATATTTTCCTTAGCCCTTGAATTATAAACCTTTGTAGAGTTAAGTTATTTGATTCAAATTCTCAAGGGGGAATTTCTTTTATCTATCTCAACTATCATCCCTCTGAGAGCAGAGACCTCACATGCGTGGGTTCAGTCCCCAATGTCCAGACTTGGTCAAGCTGAAGTCAGGAGCCGGGCACTTGTTCTGGGTCTCCCGCATGGTGGCAGGTACACAACTTCTTGAGCCCCTTGTTGGCTCCCATGGCCTGAATAGCAGGAAGCTGGAGTGATGAGGCAGAGCTGGGTGTTGAATCCAGGCTCTCTAGTATGGCATGCAGATGTCTTAACTGCTAAGCTAAATGCCTGCCCCAGGGGCGGAGGAGGGGATTATCATTATCAAGGCAAGCCAATCTCCTCTATGATGTGCTTTTATGTCAGTTCATCCTTGCCCTGAGGGTGTCGACCTCTGGCTTCCCAGCTTCAGCCAGGGTCTGTTCTTTGTCTATCCTGTAGGAATGAGGCTTCGTTTTTGGCATACTGTTCCCACCATGACAGCAACACAGAAACTCACGGTCATCAGGAGACACCTGCCGATGAAAACTAGTTGGTGATGACTCATCCCTATGAATTCCTTCTTTCAATTCATTTTTTGGTTTGTGCTTATTGCTTGGTCTCTGGCTATCTCAGGGAAGAATTTTTTTTTTAAGATTTATTTATTTATTTATTTATTTGAAAGAGTTACAGAGAGAGGTAGAGACAGAGAGAGAGAGGTCTTCAATCCGCTGGTTCACTCCCCAGATGGCCACAATGGCTGGAGCTGCACCAATCCAAAGCCAGGAGCTTCCTCCGGGTCTCCCACGCGGGTACAGGGGCCCAAGCAGTTGGGCTCCTCCACCACTTTCCCAGGCCATAGAAAGCTGGATCAGAAGAGGAGCAGCTGCGACTAGAAGCGGTGCCCACATGGGATGCCGGCACTCCAGGCTAGGCATTAACGCGCTGTGCCATAGTGCTGGCCCTGTCAGGAAAGAATTTGTATGGACTACTATGCATTCATTTTCCAGAGATTTGTTTTCCATGAACATGGTATCTGGGGGATATAGAATGGCATGATGATAGCTGAAGGAGCCTAAGTGTATTTCCTTTGTGCACTATTTTAGATAGTTTCTATAGATGATTTGAATTGCAGTTGAACTACTTTCTTGGGATGGAGGAAGGAAAAATACTCAAGAACAGAACTTACGTTTGTATTCCAATGAATTATTTATCCTTTAGGATGATTGTAAAAGGAATGAGAAAATGTGATATAAGATGCAAATAATGTTTACAGATTTGTCAAGAAATTAATTGAGTCAAGGCTGGGGAAAAGAATCTGCATTTTTTCTGGGTGAAGAGACCCTTCTTTGGTGTTTTACAATCTCTGCATTTCCCTTGAAATGTCAGTTGAATTTGTCAAATGTATGAATTACTGTCTTTCTTATTTCTCCTCATTCTTCACAGGCTTTCTCTTTTTAGGGCCCACTCTCTTGTTTTTTTTTTTTCAGATTTCTACTTTAGTTGATTCTGCTTTAAATTAGTCTCTCAATCTGTTTCCTTCTCTTTCCCTGTAGTTTTCTTTCCAAGTTCCTCCCTCTCACTCACAGACACATGAGACAGCTTGCTTACAGACTTTTCATTTTCTCACTCCCCATCTCCAGCGTATTTCTTCTACTCCATTTCTTGGTGAAAAAAGCGATTTTCATAGAAATGTTTCTCCTTTTTCTTGTCAATTGTTTTCTTTTAACAGTCACCAGATGAGGAATCTTGGAAACATGGGGGAAATATAGTGATGAAAAGCTTGTCAAATATTATTTTTAAAGTGGAGAATGCCCGACAAAGCAGATTGTCTGGTTTCACCAAAATGGGTGTGGCCAATAGTATTGATCATGTTATCTCAATGTGAAGGGATTGGAAGCAACAGTAGGAGGAAAAAGTTCATGAAACCAAATCGATTGTATCCAAAAAAAATTGTGTAAAAAAATGGGTGTTTCATGGGCTTCTGAGAGGAAGTCAAAGGTTGGACCAATGCTGAGAGTCAAATGAACATGGTCCCCATAAGAGTAAGAACATTTCCAAGAGCAAAATGTAGTGATAAAAAGCTGCGATGGTCTTGTGGAGTGTTCTGTGTGGACACTTGCATGTTGTTGGTACTTGACAGATCATTATGTGGATTAACCCATTTAATCTCCACAAATACTCCACAGATTATTTTCACCTTTATTTTTCAGGTGAGGAAACTGAAGCTTTAACTTGGTGACAGCTTTTCCTGAATCGTGGGGCTGGTAGGTGAATGCATCAGTATTTAAATACAAATATATCTGACCCTCTGGTCTGATTTTTAACCAAACTGCTACACAGAGTAGTAGAGTATTAGGTAAAATACAAGGGGACTTTAAACTTTCATGGAAATGGAATTAAAAGATAAGTTTATTTTGTCGCAAAAGACTTTAAAATTTATACAAGCAAGTGATCTTCAGAAAGATTATGGAAAGGCATATTATGAAATAACCTACATGGGATTTAAAAATTCTTGGTACCGAAATAAACTTACCCTTCAGTCTCATTTTCTGCAAACTTTTAGAAGTACTCTTATACAAGATGCGCAGGTAGCATTTCAGGCACAAATTTTTAGTGTGTCTCGAATATTTGTACACTGAACATTGTTTATCTGAAATTCAAGTAATACAGAGTGTCCTGTATTTTTATTTGTTAAATCCGATAATCCTTTGTGGAAGATCTTTACCCTTCAAGGGAAATTCATGAAAATTCAGAAGGCATATATGATAAGGGCAGTCATACATTGGAAGGAAAAGAATTCCACTAGCTGCAACAGAAGAGCACCTGGAAGAGGTGGCAGTAAATGTTGTTCTTGGAAGATAACTCAATTTTGACTGGTGGGCAGGTGGCTTAATGTGATGCTTTTGGAGTTAAATTCCGATTTAGCACTCATTAGCAATGTGACCTTGGACAGGTTACCCAAGCTCTTCTCTGTATAAAATGAGCATATCATTACCTCCCTTCCTAGATGACAGGCACAGGGCGCCTGAACATCAGGGATACTACACTCTCTAGCTGGTGATTTGATTACAACATAAAGTCTCACAGGGCAAAGAGGGTGCTTTGTTATCTTTCCTCTACCCGCTCCTGTTGAAATACTTTGCATATAGGAATAGTAAAGTGTACAGGGGGTACCTGGGAAGATGCAACTCTTAGGTTCTACAGATCAAAATGGAGTGTAGTTACTTGTTCCATTTTGAACGAGAAAAAGGAGATGTTGCATACTGCATCCATCTTTCAATGTTTCTTAGGCCTCTGAGAGATTAGTCTTCAAGTTAAAAACAAAAACAAAAAGCAGAACCACTACTTCAATGTTATCCCTTAAGCCAAAGGTAGAAAAGAAAATGCCATCATAGTTGATGGCTGTGATCTTTCTTTTAAGGCTTTAAAAGGAAAATCGCTTAGATACCATCTTTTTTTTTTTTTTTTTTTTTTGGACAGGCAGAGTGGACAGTGAGAGAGAGACACAGAGAGAAAGGTCTTCCTTTGCCATTGGTTCACCCTCCAATGGCCGCCGCAGCCGGCACACCACGCTGATCCGTTGGCAGGAGCCAGGTACTTATCCTGGTCTCCCATGGGGTGCAGGGCCCAAGTACTTGGGCCATCCTCCACTGCCTTCCCGGGCCACAGCAGAGAGCTGGCCTGGAAGAAGGGCAACCGGGACAGAATCCGGCGCCCCAACTGGGACTAGAACCTGGTGTGCCGGCGCCACAAGGCAGAGGATTAGCCTGGTGAGCCGCGGCGCCGGCCTAGATACCATCTTTAAACTTAAATGGACCTTGGAAAAAGTTGGTCTTTTCTTAGACCAGGATTGTAATTTCCAGAAGCTGGAAGGAACCAACTCAAGGGTGCCATTTGCCTTGGTGGGATTTAGACCCAATCACTCTAATGGCGAAACTTCAACTCTTTTAGCTCCTTCTCTGGTTTCCATCTCACAAATTATGTTCACCGCTGATGTCTCACAACATCAGAAGACCTACACTGAGAATTCTTTTGAATTCAAACCAAGGTACTGTGCTTTCATAAATCCTCCACTCACTCAGGAATACGGAGCCCAGAGGGAATGACATGATTGCAATGGTTTTTCTCTGGACTTGAATGTTTGAGGAAGGTTTTTCTGTGGTCCAGGAAGGAGTGGAGGAATATTCTGGATCCTTTACTAACAGATTTTCTTTTAAATAAAAATCTATGGCCATTCTCTCAGTGAGCAGGTGAAGTGTGTTACAAAATTGATCTCGAGCCTTGAGAACACGGTGCATCTGAAGTGCAGGAGTTGTACTGTTTGGTGTTGTGGACGTGGAATTCGTTTTAGTTGCTGTTGCCTTCAGCACCTACACGGGGGAAGGTCCACCTGCTCTGCTTCTCTTTGTGACAGCACAGAGAGCTGGAGAATTCACATTCAGGGAAACTGAAAGGTATCCATAAAGACGAGTTTTCTCTAAGGACCCAGAGCTGTGTCATTTGATGGCAGCTAAGGAAAGTTGGGAAGCAAGCAACACGCACCAGTGATTTCCTCTGCCCCCCTTATGCTTTCCAAAGTTTGCTGTGCCTCCAAAAAAGTTGGTTTTTGGTTTTTTTTTGTTTGTTTGTTTGTTTTGTTTTTTGTCTAATGTCGCTGAGAATTGCAGCCATTTAGCTAATAAAGACAGATAATATCGGAGGGAGGATTGCTCACTGGGGTTTTGGGGCTCTTTCATGAGGCTTTTTAGACAGGCAAGTCATATTCTGATCAATGAAATGTCATGACCAACAGTTCTGACAAGTACAAAGGGAACTTGGATCTGTCAAGACCGCAGCGGGGAGATTCGCCTTTAACTAAATCTGCATCCAGGAATTGTAAATTTAGCATCCCATGGGCATTTCTCTTGCACCACAGCAGTGCGATAATTTGTGATGAGTACAAGACTAGCTTAAACAACGTACTCCCGGGGAACCGTGAGTCTAACAACACTGACAACAGCACACCTGCCTTACTCTTTCGCAGATTTTAGCAGGGGAAGATTCCTTCATAATCAACGGGTGATTGAATCATTAACCTCGCTCTGCCCAACAGATGCCTGTGAATTATCTTCTGTGCCCAGGATATTGTTAAATAGTCCAAATTACCGTAATTTGGCACTTGTCTTGCACAGCCACTCTTCTGGGTCCACAGGTCCAGGAATAAGGGGCCGGAGCTTCCATTACAGGCAGTGAGGCTCTGGGACAGAGCTCTGTGTTGCCCTGTTGACAGCTGCCCCTGAGGAGCTGTGAAGTTATCCTCAGCTCTTCCTGATTTCAGGAGAGAAAGCCCTGTTGTTGATTTCAAGTCTTTTACATGGACCAGGGTAGGGTTTTATAGATGTGCTGCAGGATTGCTGTGTTGGGGTAGGGTAGAAGGAGACAGGGTCCTAGGAGAGAAATTCCACAAGAAATTCTTTGCATGTTGTATGAGTCTATGTTTTATATTTTTTCCTTGCAGTTTATGATCACTTCTTACTTAAGTTTTTTTGTTTTAGATATAATTTTGTCCTCTTACTTTTGTGGACAAGCTTAGGGCAATCAAAGGGCCCTACATGAAAGCAGAGAGTACAAATATAACACGACCAGAAATGTATGATTGAGGTAAAGAAGTAATTTTCCTTTGACAAGATTCGTGTCTCACTGTAGAGTTCACTAAATATGTGATTTTTCTTTTATTGTTCACTGACATTTTCCTTCTCTGAAGAAAAAATTTCAATTTCCCCCTTTAAGATGAATCATTGCCTGTAAACTATTATTTTGTTATCGATTATTATGCATGTCATTTATATAAATGACTAGATTTAAAAACCTTACACATATAATTAAAACAGTGCTGTACAGACAAGACTCTGAAGACTTTTTCCAACATAAAGCAAACATTGAATAGTTGGAAAAATTTTCGTCGAAAAATCATAGACCCATAGCTTTGGACTCATGACATTTGGTTTTAGGAACTTATTGTGCTGTTCTGCTCTCTCTTCACAGTATTTACCACTTCCTGCTACGTCAGCTGACCTTTTATTTTAATGGATTTTCCAGAAGGAACCTGCGGTCGTAGAGGCGGTCCAAGGCTGGCCGTGATTTCAGATGACAACTTCACAGTACTGGTGTTGCTTTATGCTGTTACTTAACTGAGCATGATTAGTCAGTGAGCCTAACGAGGTAACTTCTGTGTTATTTCATTTGAATCTGGCAATACCAGGATGACTCATCGCCCAGATTCTAGGTAAATATTAAACTAAGGAGACAGGAGTAAGTTTAAGGAGGTGTGGATTTCACCATCTGTGTTTTGCCAAGATGGTGAAATATCACAGTTTAGACTCCATGCCCCAAAATTAGCCATGGAGAAAAGATAGAGGCATTGAGAAGGCACCAGCATCTTGGTGTCGCCTAAGCTCCCACCTGTGATGCGAGGCATCCCATATCGGCGCCAGTTTGAGTCTCGGCTCCACTGCTGATCCAGCTCCCTGCTCATGTGCCTGAGAAGCAGCAGTAGATGGTTCAAGGGCTCAGGCCCTTGCACCCACATGGAGATCTTGAAGAAGCTCCTGGCTTCTGTCTTTAGCCTGGCCCAGCTCCTGTCATTGTGACCATTTAGGGAGTAAACCCATGGGCAGGAAATCTGTCTCTGTCTCTCTCTCTTTCTTCTTCTTTTCTCTATAACTTTGCCTTTGAAATAAATGAATAAACCTTTTTTAAAAAATCAGTGAAAGCATTAAAAAAAAAAAAAAAGCATGGAGGAACAAAGAAAATCCCCTATGAGACAGAGGCCTGTCTGAGAATTGATTTGCATAGGATAGTATGGTTAGTAGTCATCTGGGGCACAGGAAAGCCAGGAGGTGGATGGGAGAATGGGTGCAAGATGGTTGTACGTGTGATCCTCACGCCCACAGCATCAGCATCTGCTGGGAACTTAATAGCAAGGCAGACTACTGACTCATCCTAAACCTACTGAGTAAAAAACTCAGCCCAGCGATGTATGTTTAATAATCCCACTCCCACCCCAGGTTTCTCTGCTAAAGTTTGAGCCAAGAAAGGGTTTTAAGCTCCGCTTGCCTTTTTCTTATGGCCCAACACGTTTGCCAGCAGACTACAGGAAACACCATTGCCAGTGTGGAGAGCACTACCAAGGAAGTGCAAAAAGTAGTCTGCAGTCAGGAGTCTAACAGGTGCACAAGGGTACTTCACATAGTTGCTGTAAAATAGAACCAAAAATAAGCTGACTATGCTGAGAAGTCACATTGAAATCCATGCAGACAAGGGGATCTTCACAAAGTTCTTGGAAAAGCGTAGGATAAACAAAAGTTCATGAATTTCAAGACATTTTGCCCCAAAATAAGCTTACCGTTTACTTCCATTTTCCATGTGGTGCTTGAGGAACTCGCACAGACTAACCAGCTGGTCTCAAGTATTTGTTCTTCCACTAAAGCCCACAGGTTACAGCCTGTGAAGCAGGGTGTACTTGCCTTTATTGATTCACCTGAGACTTTAAAGGCATCTTGGTGGAGTGGCTGCTTCCTGCCATGACAGTCAGAAAGTCCCAAAGACACTGTACCTGTGTGCTCAGGTCTGCCTCGCCAACGCACCTGCGCCACTTCAATCAGTGTGTCGTCTGCCATTCCCCACTGACCACACAGAGGCACATGTTCCCAGGTCAACGTAGGTTCACCGGCACAGGAAGAGTGTCTGAGCAGAGCAAGATCCGTCACCAAGACCGGAAGATCATACAATTTCAGATCCCATTTTATAACCAAGAAAAATGAAATTAAAAGTACAAAGTCAAGTGTGAAAGTGAATATTGGTTTAGGAGGACACAAGAAATCACAACAAAGTATATATTTTTAAAAGCTGACTGGTGTCATAAACATCCTTAAATTGAGAAAAATATTTTTATTAATTAGCAGTTGACATATCCCTACAAAACTATTTTCCTGTTTTTGTAGCATCATTCTCTGCTCAGCTCTTGTATAATCAAATATATACAAAACCACAATTTAAGAAAGATATTTTCATCTTTCTTATCATGTGATTGCTCAAAATTTATTTTTATTGGTAGCTAAATCATAAAACATTCAACTTTATACACTGACATGTTCTTATTTTTAAAAGCTGTGTATTATTTTTATCTACTGGAAAGGCTGAGTAATGGAGAGAGAAAGAGAGAAAGAAAGAGGAGAGAGGGAGAGAACCTCTAACACCAGTTCACTCCCGAAATGTCTGCAACAGCAAGAGCCAGGCCAGGCGAAGCCAGGAGCCAGGAACTGCATCTGTGTCTCTCATGTGGGTGGCAGGGGTCCACGCTCATGTGCTGCCTCCCAGGCACAGTAGCAGGAAGCTGGATCAGAAGCAGAGCAGCCATGACATCAACCATCTGAGATGGGATGCAGGCATCCCAAGTGGGATTCAACCTACTATGCCAGACATAGTCCTGAAACTGTTATTTTTCTGTTTTATAAATCACAGGACATCTGGTAAGTCCTATTCTATATAATTTGTATCAACATTGTGTATTTTGAATTTTGGGTATATTTCTAGACTCAGGGAACTTTGATGAAGGGTTGAGGAAAAATAAATTCTCTTCTTACAGCTTTACACATGATGATTGGTGACTTTCTCCATGTCACTTTCTGGATTGGTACATTTCCAGCCCCTCCCCCCGCCTTGTCAGCACTGAGCACTGTAAGGCATGTCCCTGTTGCAGTGGGCCTCCCTGTGTCCTGGTACAGGATGGGGTTGGTAGAATGTATTGGAGGAGCATTCCTGGGCACCATTCCTACCCAGGTGCAGCCGGCACTCACCACACTCAGAAGTTACTGTCGGTCATGTATATTGGCCTGGAAATGGAGTGGAAAGCCTCAGCAGTCTCAACTGATTGATGAAATCTAAGTGTTTCTTGCTATTTACAACAATCTATGAGCATCTACTTCCGAGGCCCATGACTCAAACTTTTGTGTATTAGGCGGTCTTCTCTGGAGAAACAAACCCAGCGGGGTGTAAATGCACACACATGCCACACACACGAGGCAGCAGCAAGAAGCTTGTGGAAAAATGAAATTACAAGGTGAAATTATTTTGGTGCCAAAAAATTGAAAACTACACAATTTTTCCATAATATGCATTTCTATGGACATATTAGAAACTTTTTTGTATGTGTGCATGTAGAGAGAGAGACAGAGAAAGAGAGAAAGAGAAACCAAGAGAATTTAAAGGAACTAGCTCTCCTAATTGTGGTTTCGAGTCCAAAATCCACAGGGGAGTTCAGAGACACAAGATGAGTTGTCGCCATTCGGACCCGCAGCAATCTACGGGCGGGATTTCCTCTTCCTCTGGAGACATCAGGCTTTTTTCCACTAAGGCAGTCTACTTTGACCTCATGTGACAATTTCTTCACAGAAACATCCAGAATAATTTTTGACTGACTCTCTGTACCGTGGCAGAGCCGGGTTGATAGAAAAAATCAACCATTATAATTAGCTTTACGCTGGTGCCGCGGCTCACTAGGCTAATCCTCCACCTTGTGGCGCCGGCACACCGGGTTCTAGTCCCCGTCCGGGCGCCGGATTCTGTCCCAGTTGCCCCTCTTCCAGGCCAGCTCTCTGCTGTGGCCAGGGAGTGCAGTGGAGGATGGCCCAAGTGCTTGGGCCCTGCACCCCATGGGAGACCAGGAGAACTACCTGGCTCCTGCCTTCGGATCAGCGCGGTGCGCCGGCCACAGCGGCCATTGGAGGGTGAACCAATGGCAAAGGAAGACCTTTCTCTGTCTCTCTCACTGTCCACTCTGCCTGTCAAAAAAATAATAATAA
This sequence comes from Oryctolagus cuniculus, assembly GCF_964237555.1. Classification (NCBI taxonomy): domain Eukaryota; kingdom Metazoa; phylum Chordata; class Mammalia; order Lagomorpha; family Leporidae; genus Oryctolagus; species Oryctolagus cuniculus. The sequence continues at coordinate 19,428,173 of NC_091437.1, forward strand.
TTAGCTTTACAGTGACCTGAGGCATTCAAGTACTTAAAAAAACAAAAGCACAATAAAAGAAACCGCTTCTGTTCCTAAGGCAGAGATACTGGCATTGCTGGGAGGCCAGGGCTTTGCAACATTCATCCACATTCACATCACATGTTCTCTCTGTCCAGACAACCAGGAGAGTCACTCTTTACCACCTTACTGTTAGGCAGGATCTTGTTGCTAGTAGGAGTGAAAGGAATGTTTTTTTCAGTGCTGGGTGAGGCTTGTCATTGCCAGTAAAGGAGTCTCCAGAGCTCTTTGCCTGTTGTCTTGGCCGGCTGGGCTGCCGCGTTCCAGATGGTTCATGTACGTGATGGTGGCACCTCTGACTCTATAACTGCTCATATCCCATAACACCTGGCATCGTCCTGCAGCCTTATCTGGACCTATTGCAGTCTTTGTACTCATTAAGCCATTTTCTGTTACTACATCATCATCTTATTATATGAACCTATTAAAATATGCATAGTAAATTTAATGAAGTAAGAGATAATATCAACAGTATGAAGCATTACTAGAATCATAAAGAATAATCAGATAAAAATATTTGGCATGAAAAATTTATTATTTGAAGTACGGAACAAGGATGAAAAATGTGATCACTATAACTGAAGACCAGTGTGGTAGATTTTTTTTATTTCTTTTTTGACAGGCAGAGTGGACAGTGAGAGAGAGAGACAGAGAAAGATCTTCCTTTGCCGTTGGTTCACCCTCCAATGGCCGCCGCAGCCGGCGCACCGCGCTGATCCGATGGCAGGAGCCAGGTACTTCTCCTGGTCTCCCATGGGGTGCAGGGCCCAAGCACTTGGGCCATCCTCCACTGCACTCCCTGGCCACAGCAGAGAGCTGGCCTGGAAGAGGGGCAACTGGGACAGAATCCGGCGCCCGGACGGGGACTAGAACCCGGTGTGCCGGCGCCGCAAGGCAGAGGATTAGCCTAGTGAGCCGCGGCGCCGGCCAAAATGTAGTAGATTTATAAACTTGGATTGGGAGATCCTACAGAAGCCAGCAAGAAGTAATAAAAAATTAAAATTATAAAAGGAAAGGATAAAAAGGTATGAATGATAGCAATAAAAGGTAAAATGGGGGGCGGGCGCTGTGGTGCAGCAGGTCAACGCCCTGGCCTGCAGTGCCAGCACCCCATATGGGCTCTGGTTTGAATCTCAGCTGCTCCACTAATAATCCAGCTCTCTGCTATGGCCTAGGAAAGCAGTGGAGGATGGCCCAAGTCCTCAGACCCTGCACCTGCGTGGGAGACCCGAAAGAGGCTTTTGACTCCTGGCTTCAGATCAGCTCAGCTCTGGCCATTGCAGCCATCTGGGGAGTGAACCAGGGGTTGGAAGACCTCTTTCTCTCTCTGGCTCTACCTCTCTAACTCGGTCTTTCAAATAAATAAAATAAATCTCTTAAATGGGGGGGGGGGGGGACTGTGCTGTGGTGCAGCAAGTAAAGCTGCCTGCCTGCAGTGCGGGTATCCCATATGGGCGCCGGTTCGAATCCTGGCTGCTCCACTTCCAATCCAGCTCTCTGCTATGACTTGAGAAAGCAGTACAAGATGGCTCAAGTCCTTGAGCCCCTGCAGCCACGTGAGATACCCAGAAGTTCCTGCCTCCTGGCTTCTGATTGGCGCAGCTCCAGCCGTTGAGGCCCTCTGGGGAGTGAACCAGCAGATGCAAGATCTTTCTTTCTCTCTCTCTGCCTCTGCTTTTCTGTAACTCTGCCTTTGAAATACGTAAATAAATCTTTAAAAAAAAAAGTATAATGGAGTCCCCAATGAGAAAAATGTAAAACCAAAAAAAAAAAAAAAAAAAAAAAAAAAAAGAGCAGGAAATATTTAAAGAAATGATGGAAATACATTACCTAGAATTAAAAGGAGAATTTTACTAATAGTGGACTAGGGAAAATATAAAGAAAAAAATCCACACATAGAATTACTGAGAGAAATTTAAGAATTTCAAAAACAAAGACATTTAATTTCAGAAAAGGATTACCTACAAAAAGGAAAAAGCTTTAGATTAACCTTGAATTTTTTCCTAGAAATACTATGGCCAAGAAGATAAAGGATTAATGTTTTGCAAGTATAAGAGTAAATGATCTCTATCCAATTTTATGTCCAGTCAAATTACCATTCAGATGAAGACACATAATAAAAATACTCTGAGGCATAAAAAAAACCCCGAAGGTTTATCACACAAAGACCCACGTTAACTGCACTTTTGAGAAACAAATTTAGGAAATGAGGCAAGATAAGTGTGAAGTGTCATTAAATATCTTCATAGAAATTATTTTCCTCTAGAAAAAGGGAATTATAACTAATGAAAATAAAATGAAAACGTGCATCCCACATTAACTCAGACCTAAATTTTAGACATCATCAACTTTGAAATTAGTAGAAGATACGTAGGAGAGAGTCTTCAGGATGTTGGAACAGACACGGATTTTTGGGCCCAGGTTCACAAAGCTCAGAAAGAAAAGCAAAAGTAGAGAAATGGGATTTCCTCAGACTGAGGAGCTTTTGCGCAGCGAAGGAAATGATCAACAGAGTATAAATGCAAACTGCAGAGTGGGAGAAAATATATTTCAAGTTACACATCTGACAAGAGGTTAATAACCAGAATACATAAAGAACAGAACTCAATAGAGAAAAAAAAAAACCACTTCAAACAATCTAATTAAAAACGGGCTGTAGCTCTAAACAGACCTTTTCCAAGGAGAATGTACAAATGGCCAGCAGGTACATGAAAAACGCTCAGCGTCACTAGTCGGGGAAATGCCAATCAAAAGGACAATGAGGTAGCACCTCCCTCCAGATAGACTGGCTGTTATTTTTTTTTAAAGATGTATTATTTATTTTAATTGAATGTCACATTTACAAAGAGAAGAAGAGGCGGGGGGGGCAGTCTTCCATCCATTGGTTCACTCCCCAGATGGCCTCAACGGCTGGAGCTGCGCCGATCTGAAGCCAGGAGCCAGGAGCTTCTTCCGGGTCTCCCACATGGGTGCAGGGACCCAAGGACTTGGGCCATCTTCTACTACTTTCCCAGGCCACTGCAGAGAGCTGGATCAGAAGTGGAGCAGCTGGGACTCTAACCAGAGCCCATATAGGATGCTGGCATGGCAGACAGTGGTTTTACCCACTATGCCACAGCACAGGCCCCTAGATTGGCTGCTATTAAAAAGACACTGATAACAAGTATTTGCCAGGATGTGAAGAAAAGGGAAACCTTGTACTCTGTTATTCAGAATGGATTAGTACAGCCATTGTGGAGAATAGTGCAGAGATTTCTCAAAACACACACACACACGCACACAACAGCATTACCTCATCATGGTCCAGCAGTCCCACACTTGGGTGTATATCCAAGAGAGATGAAATCTGTGTGTTGGAAAGACGTGTTCAATTCCAGTTTTATTGCAGCACCATTCACAGTAGCCAAGAAAAACCTAAGTGTTCATTTACTAATGAATGGATAAAGAAAAATGTACATGCACACCTTGGAATACTACTAAGCCATAAAAAGGTGAAATCTTGTCATTTGCAACAACCTGGATGGGTCTGGAGGTCATTGTATTAAGTGAAATAAGCCAATCACAGAAAGACAAGTACCACATGGCTTCTCTCCTATGTGGAATTTCAAAAAGTTCATTTCATAGAACTTGAGGATAGAATGGGGGTTTCCAGAGGCTGGGGAGAGTAGGATGGAGAAATGGAGAGAGGTTGATTAATAGGTCCTGAGTTACAATTAGAGGGGAGTAGAAGTTCCGTACAGTAGGGTGACTATAGGTTATGAAATGGACTGCATTTTTCTCTTGAAGAAGCTTGAAAAAAGAAGTTTTAATTATTTTTTAACCATAAAGAAATGTTAAATATTCAAGGAGATCGATGTGTTTACCTTGAATGCATACTATACAGTGTGTGCATGTAGGAAACATTACCTAGCACCCCATAAATGTGCACTTTTAATGTATCAGTTAAAAACGTTTTTAAAATGCTGCTTGGATGAAATCACTCAAAAATCAATTTTTTTCAAGATTTATTTATTTGAAAGGCAGAGTAACAGGGGAATGTACAGAAACAGATCTTCTATCCACTGGTTCACTCCCCAAATGGCCACAAGGGCAGGGACTAGGCCAGGCTGAAGCCAGGAGTCAGGAACTCCATCCTGGTCTCCCATGTAGATGGCAGGGTTCCAAGTAGTTGGGCTATTCTCTGCTTTTGCAGGCACATTAGTCAGTAGCTAAAACTTGAACCTGTGCTCTGATATGGGATGATGGAGTTAGCAGGGGCAGGTTAGTTCACTGCGCCACATTGATGGCCCAGATGTTTTTAAAAGGACTTGTACATTATAAAATTTCGGGAGTGTCACAACACAGAACAGTTTATTTTGAAATAAAAGTAAGCCTCAGAATTAGAGAGTTCCTGCAAGCTTACCCACATGATATTGACAAAGTATAAGCAAAAAATTTAAAAATCTATCTACCTTTTTCCTGTCAAATTGAATCCTTAACGTGTCATAAAAGAAAGCTTTTATCTCTCGTATGTTCTGACAATTATATGACGAAATGTCACAATAATACTTTATTAACAAACAGATGACATTGCATGAAAAATATACCTTATGGACATGCTCCTGAAAATATTTAGCTGGGGCCAGCGCTGTGGCCTAGTGGGTAAAGCTGCCACCTGCAGGGCCGGCATCCTATATGGGCACTGCTTCTAGTCCCAGCTGCTCCACTTCCAATCCAGCTCTCTGCTGTGGCCTGGGAAAGCAGTAGAAGATGGCTCAAGTCCTTGGGCCCCTGTACCCATGTGTGACACCTGGAAGAGGTGTCTCTCTCCTGACCTTAGATGGGCCCAACTCCAGGCATTGCGGCTGTCTGGGGAGTGAACCAGCAGATGGAAGATCTCTCTCTCTCTCTCTCTCTCTCTGCCTCTGCCTCTGCCTTTTTGTAACTCTGCCTTTCAATAAATAAATAAATCTTTTTTAAAAAAGGAAAATGTTTAGCTTAGTTATGAACCTATTTTATTATTCGAAGTTCTGCTTCACTGACATTTTAAAATTGTTTGATATTCATCCATCTTCACCAATTTTATTTTTTTTAAAGCATATATTATCTGCTTCTTTAACTGAGATGCTTTTAAAAACATGGCAGGCAGTTGATTTTCATTTTTCAGCTGTTGCCTTCTTTATCACTTCTCTGCTAAAAGACGTCCATGGTTTGGATTATACCTGGCTCTTCTAGGAAGTGTTATCGCCTGAAAGAATTTTAAAGATTGTGAAAATTTTTTTGTGAGCTTCACCCATGGTACTCATTGACTGCATGAAATATGTGTCTGTAAAAACTCCGTTTCTTGCAATACATTATGGCAGAATGGATTATTATGCTAGTTGTGCACTTGCTGTTGATTATGGAAAGGATTACCCAACCCCACACCCTGCTCCATCATTTGCTGGGCCCCCTTTCACAGTGGGTGGCATGGAGTGTATTTTCCCATCCTGGTGACAGAGAGGGGATTGATGGTGCGACCTGTTTTAGCGAGAGGGATACATCACAAAGACATCAGGTGTTGTGCCTGTTGTGCGTCTGTCTGCACACTGAGAAATTCATTTTCCAGTTAGTCCACTGAGAGAGAGCTGGCCAGCATCGCCCAGGCACCAGGGTCTGAAGCTGGGCCTTTCCAGTTGATCTGCAAATAGGTGATAATAAACGGCTGGCTTTAAAGCACGGAATGTTGGACAGTTTGTTACACAGCGTTGTTATGGACAAGTAATATAAAGGATGTTTATGCGCCATTTTTTTCCTTTGGTAAGAGTTCTAAGAGACACCAGTTTATGAAGTATAGGATAGAGTACTGCTTAGGAGGCAGGAAACATGGGTTCCAGTCTTCTTGGCCAACAAGAAAAGCGATCTTTGACAAGCCCCATAAGCTTTCTGGGCTTCAGCTGCATATTTGTTTATAAAAATGAGGAGAATTTTTTAATAACCTTAAGGCTAGGGTCTGCACTTGGTGTCTAGATCCAGATTTTATGACTAGCATGTTCAGTTTTATGAAATAAAGCAATGCCATTTAATCAGGGACCAACGCCAGCTTTCTCACATTGCAGAGCTGCACAGTAAGTTTGAGTCTTCAATGATTACAGGATGCTAAAGCTTGCAAGAACTGGGAGATGTGTACAGGAGGATGGGGCACAGGGCAGACACAAAACTCAGATTTGGGGTACCAAGTTGAGCAAAAGCATTTAAATACTGTAATAACATCTGTGATCAGAATTGGCAAGAGGAGGTAGAGGTTTTTGAACCTGAGTCTGACCCTTCTTTCCATCAACACGCTCCCTTCACTCCTCTCTAGTGTCAGAAAAGCAGGGTCTCTTGTCATAAGTATTTCGTAGCAGCAAAAGACCTTCAGCAGAGTGACAGAGGGTTCTAGATTTGTTTGCTGTTTTCACCTTTTTGCTGTGGCCAGTGATAAGAAACAGGCAGATACATATGAAGCAGCTTCTAAAAGTGCGCAGAAAAATGAAACAAAAAAGATCATTTTGGCTTTAAAAATTTTGAAGTACACACATAATTATTTCATAATAGGCATTTCCTATGACCCTTTTGAAGCCTCTTCATATGATTTCATGTTAAACAAATATAAGTCACTTCCAATTCCCCTAATCCCTCGTTCCCCAAGTCATGTAAGGGAGACTGTTGGCTGAGAGGCAAGGTTCATCATCTTCCAGGTTGGTACAACAGAGAGTAAGTTTACTAATAATTCTTTTCATATGTACTTATACATCCTCCATTGCATTTTATAGAGGATGGAAGGCAAGGAATTGCCACAGTCAGGGAGATTGGGGAATACAGGCTTTTAGCTAGGTGGCAAACTGCCCAGATAAAAACAGGCAGAAGGCAAATGGGAATTGGGAAGCAATTAACCATCTCTGCTACAATGATAAATCTCTATTCTGCTCCTGAACTGATGGCATTTTAAAGTGCTTTCTTTTTATTGACCTAAATTTCTATGAATTTAACATGTTCATTCTTTCAGATTGTAGCAGCAATTCATATGGGTGCATACTTTCAGATCTTCTATATTTCTATAGTATAGGTATTTCTTGCCACGTTAGACATGTGTAAGAGGTGCCAAATCAAAATACAGTGAGTGAGACTTCTGATGTAAGAAATCTATTAGTAGCACACCCATAGGCATTTACATACGTGGCCTCATTTATGATCATCTACATACTACTCAAAACAATAATAAGTGACCTACGATCATTTAATAAATAGACATTACAAATTCTGAAGTCTATCTTATACCTTGGTATAATTCAGGAGAACATGAACCAGTGAATGGTTGATTTTCTAACTAAAATGTGGAATTCTTTTCAAAGATTTATTTATTTGAGAGGCAGACTCACACACACACAGAAGGGGGAGAGAGGTCTTCAGTCTGCTGGCTCACTCCCCAAATAGCCACCATGGCCAGAGCTAAGCTGATCTGAAGCCAAGAGATTCTTCCTGTTCTCCCATATGGACATAGGTGCCCAAGGACTTGGGCCATCTTCCACTGCTTTTCCAGGCCATTAGCAGGGAGCTGGATCAGAAGTGGAGCAGCTGGGATTCAAACCGGAATCCATATGGGATGTTAGCACTGCAGATGCAGGTTGAACCTATCACACCACAGTGGCAACCCCAACACTGTGGAATTTCATAGTTGGGCTTATCACAGAAAGTTTTGGAGAATCCTCCTTTACCTCTCATTGCAGAGATTTCTGTAAGAGAATTCTAGAATGCCTCACCCGTCATACGCTCTCTGGATTAATGTTTTGAAGTAATTGGATTAAGACAGAGAAGTCGGGGCTGGCACTGTGGTGTAGTGGGTAAAGCTGCAGCTTGCAGTGCCGGCATCCCATATGGGTGCTGGTTCAAGTCCTGGCTCCTCCACTTCCAATCCAGTTCTCTGCTGTGGCCTGGGAAAGCAGTGGAGGATGGCCCAAGTGCTTGGGCCCTGCACCCATGTCGGAGACTCTGAAGAAACTCCTGGCTCCTGACTTTGGATCGGTGCAGCTCCAGCCATTGCAGCCAATTGGGTAGTGAACCAGCGAATGGAAGATCTCTGTCTCTTTGCCTCCCCTTCTCTCTCTGTGTAACTCTGACTTTCAAATAAATAAATAAATCTTTAAAAAGAAAAAGAGAGAGGGAGAAATCAAATTACAAGCAACAAAGTTTTTGTAGGATTACATTCCAGGAGACTCTCAACACAAGAGAAAGAAAAAACTTCAAGACACCGTGAAGCTTGGCCTTAGAACATACAGCCCCACCACATAATGCTGAAAATGAGCTGTAGAGTGCATTTCACAGCTGCTGTGTGCACATGGAGACAGGTTGGGTCCTGTTAGCAGAAGCAGGGCTCTCATTCTCCTCCAGGGCAGTTGTTCTGAACATTGGTAGCAAATAAAATAATACTATCTTATCTTGGTAAGAATCCTTTCACATATACCATTTCTGGCTGGGTATTGGTATTTATAGCTTACAGGTAAGGACACTTAGGCTCCTAAAAATTAAATGCCTTTTCCAGGCTCATAGAACCACCAACCAATAACTTGAAGACATCTTACCAGAAAAAAAAGCCAGTCCCTGTGTCCAGAGAGCCCGTTTCAGAGGCTCAGACTCTTGTAGAACTCAGGTATATCTATAAACCTCTCTTTTCTCACTCTGGGTCCCGATTTTTTATTATCTCTGTTATTTCTGGTTTTCTATATTACATTTCCATGATGATTTGGCCCATTGCGTCACGGACCATGTTCTACACCTTCCTCATCCTGCTCCCCTGTCCACACTCAGCGAGTACCACGACTGGACCTTTTGGGTCTGTTACAATACTGGCTGCCAAGATGATGAGTCAGAGAGCCAAGTGGTATCCAAATCCTTAACACCAAATCCGGTGTTCTTTCTGACTTACTGTAAAACTTCTCTGAGTCAACAGCATGATTGCCATTACTATTTTAAACAAAAGTGTGATTTTGAGCAGATTTGATTCACAGATAAAGGCAAACAATTATGCATTCATATGTCACTTAAGTTTAATGTCATGCTATTGCATTTTCAGTCTTACAGTCTTTTTCTTTTTCTTCCTCAAAATAATATTTTAATCTGTTTTGAAATCAAGTTGTGATCTTAGCCAAAGAATGCATTTTATTTGATCATTCCTATAGTTACCAACTACGATTAATCTTTTGGGTTTGAGTCAGTTTCTAAAATTTCCCTTTTTTTGAGGCTGCATTATATTTTGGAGTTTATATATGCACAGTTAAATCCATTAGCTTCCTGTTGTTGAATATTTAGATATTTTCCTTCTTTTTCAACTATAAAAACATATATATATATACATATATATATGCAGTATGAATTACTAGAACCAGAATTGCTAGTGCAGAGGTTATATGCATTTGTATTTGTTTTAAGGGAAGGCAATTTATATTTTTCATGATAGAGTATAAATGCATACAAATAGAATTCAAAGAGAAAACAAAAAGGTGAATAGTGACCGGTTCTAATTTGTTAAGCAACCTCTGTTACCAGCATCTTTTATCTTTTGTCTTTACAGAGATGCCCTGCAAATGAAAATGTCTGCATATTTAGAAAATTTCTCTCGTTTAAGAATATGTGTGTGTGTGTTTTCATTCAACCTATGACAATCCAAAAGCGTTTCCTATATATATTGGTTGAGGGAGAGAGATTCAAACTACTATACCACCATTTATGTTAGAAACACATTTCTATATTGTTTCATCAGCAAGTATCTGAAGTACATTGAAATTACTGCTTATCTCACAAAATTACATTCTGCTAATTTCACTATGCATTTCTATTCACCATAAGGGAAGGAACATCCATGGATACAAAAATCTGTGCAATTCTTAATCACAAGTTTGTTTGTTTGTTTGTTTGACAGGCAGAGTGGACAGTGAGAGAGAGAGACAGAAAGGTCTTCCTTTGCTGTTGGTTCACCCTCCAATGGCCACCACGGCTGGCGCGCTGCGGCTGGCGCATCACGCTGATCCGAAGGCAGGAGCCGGGTGCTTCTCCTGGTCTCCCATGTGGGTGCAGGGCCCAAGCACTTGGGCCATCCTCCACTGCACTCCCTGGCCACAGCAGAGAGCTGGCCTGGAAGAGGGGCAACCGGAGCAGAATCCGGCACCCCGACCGGGACTAGAACCCGGTGTGCCGGCGCCACAAGGCAGAGGATTAGCCTATTGAGCCGTGGTGCCAGCCAATCACAAGTTTTAAAAGCATGATCTAATCTGGATTTACCGCTCTCTACAGAAAATATTATGAAGCCTACTCTTTCTTTTAATGTGATAAAAGAGTCTAATCCAGACAGAAGTGTGAATAACTAAGCCCTGTGTTTCATAGCTTCTCTTCTTGCACATGTGACATGAGACTGACCTCTGATGGTGGAGTAGATGTGAAGCGTGTTAACCTCTGCTTTAAACACATGATAACGGCAGGCTTTGAATATGCAGCGCAGTACAGGTGTCTGGGTGAAGAGTAAGACAAAGAGCTCGGATTCCTGAATAGTTTTGTGAAGCAGAAACTTCCCACCAGCCTGGATTGATGAACTTGAGGATGTGGAATGAGAGAGAATGGAAGTGCTGCCTTTTTGAAGCTGCTATGTTCAGGACACCAGTTTGTTATAGAGCAATCCTTGTAGTTCAACAAGCACACCTTCCTGCCTTGGTCTCTGGACAACTTTGATTCCTTTGTTTTCTCCTGTGGCCCATGGAAACTCTTTCCTTATCTATTTTCTTAGCTTGGTGGAGCACAGAAAATGGTATGGGAGATAGCCTTCTTGTTTTCGCACTTGTTTGAAAATAGGGAGCTTTGACTCCTCTACATGACTACTTAATTAAGCATGAAACTGTAGTTGAGAAACTATTTTCCTTAAGAGTTTTGAAGTTACTGCTCCATTTTTATTATTATAGAAAATGGTTTGATCTGATTTAGGAACTTTCTGTCTGTCTCTCTGGTTCTAGAATCTTCTGTTTCTCAATTTGGTTCTGAAATGTGTTAGTGCCACATAAAATACCCAGTATAGATATATTTTCATCCATCATGTTCCCTCCCCACCGAACCCTTTATTTCAATTATTTTTTTTCCTAGAAACCAGTGTAAAGTTATTTTTTATACTTTATAACATAAGGCAAAATTATTTAAAGTTAATAATAACTTTTTATTTAAGGAATAAATGTTGCAGTTCCTTCCACTGTCCAAAGTCATCTAGCTAGCTCTTTTAAATCTTCTAGCCCTTTTGAACAAACTGATGCATAATTCACAGTGTCATATTAGCCCACAATTGCTGGTCTGTTAATCCTCACTTGAATTACATAATAACTTCAAAATTCCACCTAAAATCTTTGGAATATAATTTCTTCAAACAATTTACTCTTGAGTTTTGATTCTTGACACACTAGAAAAAATAAACATGAAAGATTACATCAAACTAAACTGTATGAAAAGAACAAATACTGGGGCTGGCGTAGTGGCGCAGTAGGTAAATCCTCCACCTACAGTGCCGGCATCCCATATGGGCGTGGGTTCTAGTCCTGGCTGCTCCAAATCTGATCCAGCTCTCTGTTGTGGCCTGGGAAAGCAGTAGAAGATGGCCCAAATCCTTGAGCCCCTGCACATATGTGGGAGACCCAGAAGAAAGTCCTGGCTCTTGGCTTCAGATCAGCGCAGCTCCAGCTGTTGCGGCCATCTGGGGAGTGAACCAGCAGATGGAAGACCTCTCTCTCTCTTTCTCTCTCTGCCTCTCTCTCTCGGCCTCTCCTCTCTGTGTAACTCTGACTTTCAAATAAATAAATCTTTAAAAATGAAAAATAAATAAAAAGAACAAATACTGTATCAACAGAAATACCAGGTTTAACATGCACAAAGCCAAGAAAACCAACAATGCCAGATACTGAATTTCTATTGCACTCAATTTATATTTTAATCCTGGGAAATTCCTTTGCATTATTTGGTGGATAATCTTCTCTTGTTTTCTCAGTTCCTTCCTTTTGAAATGTTTTTTGGATATTGGACTTCCTGGATTGCTCCTAAAATTTCTAAATTTTCCCCCTCATTGTAAGGTATTTTTTCCCTATTTTCTACAAAGATTCCTTAAATCTGTTGAGGTTTTTCATTTCTCCCTTTTTTTTTTTTTAGTTTCCAATAATCTTTTTTTTTTTTTTTTGAGTACTGCTTTTTTGTTCTCTGACCTGATAATGGATTCCACACTTTTTTTTGTTTCTGAGATGATATCAAAAACTAGTTATTTTCCTAAAATTTTCTGCTCTCAGCAGTCTCTGTCCTCCAAACGGCCTTTCCCCTGTCATTTTTTCACTGCTTAAAAAAGTTGATTGAATATCAGTGTATGGGAATAGGGCTTGCAGTTGTTGGAATTTACAGTAGGGAGTTCTAGGCAGACCGTTATCTGCCAACTCCAGATGTTGGTGTCTTGCTGTGATTCCTCTTGAGTTGAACAGGTATGCCAGAGAAGACTCGCCAGTCCTCAGCCCAAAGAGTAGAGATTGAGATCCAGATTGTGAAGTGAGCTTCCAGGAGAGGGTTGGTGTCCCCAGTATTCAGAATTAAACATTTTAATTAATTTATTAGGGAAGGAGAAGGGGAGAGGGAAAAAGGAGAGAGAAAGTTTCTAGTTGCTGTTTCACTCTCTAAAGTGACCACAGTACCACGGTAGCCAGCATGATGGGCAGGGCATAATCTGGAAACCAGGAACTCAATCCATGTCTCCCACGTGGGTGGCAGGGACCTGGCTACTACAACCACCACCTGCTGCCTCCCAGCGTGCACGTTAACAGGAAGCCAGAATCGGGAGCTAAGCTGGAACTGAACCCAGGCTCTCCATGTGGGAGGTAGGCTTCTCCAGTGATGTGTGAGCTGCTACATGAAATGCCTGGGCCCAGAAATCAGTATTTATTCTTCACTAGTGCTCTGTTTTTCTAAGTTCCCCGGGCTGACATCCCCAGTCCAGGGAGCTCTGTTTTAAACTTTTCTAGGGGCCAGCATTGTGGTATAGCAGGTAAAGCCACCACCAAAGGTGCTGACATCCCATATTGGTGCCATTTCATGTCCTGGCTGTTCTACGTCCAATCCAGCTCCCTGCTAATGGCCTGGGAACATCAATGGAGGATGGCCCAAGTGTTTGGACCCCTGCCACCCATGTGGGAGACCCAGATGAAGCTCCTGGCTTCTGGTGTTGGCCTGGGCCAGCCCTGGCTGTTGTAGCCATCTGGGGAGTGAAACAACAGGTGGAAGATCTCTCTCTCCAACTCCCACCCCACCACCACCACCCTGTCTCTCTCTCTGACTTTCAAATAAATTAATATTTTTAAAAAAATTAAAAATAACCTTTCCTAAAGAAAAATCTTTCCTCTTTCTCTTGGGGTAGGGGTGAATTAGTCCTTGTAAAGTGGGATCTTGGAGGGCATCTGAGGTTTTAAATGATTCTTGAGCAACTTTTATCACATTTTCTTTACTTAATTCCTTTTCCCATCTGGTGTTCTCTTCTCTCTCTGGTAGTCACAGAAATACCGGAAGTCCTCGGTGCTGCTAACTCCTGAGCCCCTTAAAGATTCTTCAGCGCATATGAAATCTCCCGCTTTTCCCTACACAGGCTTAGGGGGTTGGCTGAATTAAATCCACTTACTCGGTGCCACTTGCACTTCCGTTTTTTAATTTCAAAAAATTAGTAGCTGCTTATCTTGCGTTTTTGACAGTCCATGTGTATGTATCTGTGTTTTCAGGACATTATCTGGTTCTTCTGGAAGAAGTAAATTTAGATGTGGTTTTTCAATCTCCTATTTCAATGAAGCGCTCTAGCAATTGTTTTAACTGGTCTTTTATTGTTCTCTTTGAGTAGCAAAGATTTAAATGATTTCCATTTCCCTATAAAGTCTTCTGTGAAGAAGAAAGTACAATTTTATGATGAAAGCTGATGTAGAGAATTAAGAAATAATTGTGTTTTCTCATTCAGCGAATGAATTTAGAAGAATGGTGTGAATGGGGATATTAAGATCTTAATAAATATCCAACAAGTCTTAGGATCTATTATTTAATATATCATTCAATTAAAAACAAAGCTTGTGCCAAACATGTACTTGGAATTAAAAATGCTTTAAGATGAAAGTAACCTGGTAAAATATGGGAGGTCATTTACAGAAAGCTGACACAAGAGAAGTGAAGCAAATGGATCAAGACTTAGAAGATAGGTTTGTCTTCAGGCAGCAGTTCTTCTGTACCTGACAAGGTCATAAATCCTAGACACTGAGAACTCTTGCTCGGTTCATTACTGACTGGTCTTCTGGCAGGAGTCCGCTAGTACGTTCCCAAATAAAGGGAAATCTGAGCTATGAGTATTTCTTCTGCTACTTTCAACTAAATTTTGCACCTGCTTTAGTATTAGTACACAATTGCTTCTCTCATTTTTTACTATTTTTAACAATTTTTATTTATATGAAGTCAACAAATTTTATGTATTTAAAAATATAGATTTATGAGTACAGTGATACTTCCCACCATACCCACCCTCCTGCCCCTACTCCCAACCTCCTATGTTGCTTGTTCTTTCTCTTAACTTTGACAATGACATACAATTTATTTTATAATGATAAAATTAATCCTCCACAATGTAAATAATTCAATAAAAAGTGAGAAAAAAAACACTGTTACACAACAGTAGAGACAAGGACTACAAAAACTAATCAGTTTTCAAAATGTCAATTTCACTAATATACATTACACTTTTTGTACTCTCTTAGTTACCACAGATCAGGGAAAACATGATATTTGTCTTTTAGGGGTTGGCTTATTTCACTAAGCACAGTGGTTTCCAGTTGCATCCATTTTGTTGTGAAAGACAGGATTTCATTCTTTTTATGGCTGAATAATATTCCATAGTATATTTATACCGCATTTTCTTTATTCCAGTCATCAATGGATGAGCATCTGGGTTGATTCCTTATCTTAGCTATTGTGAATTGAGCTGCAGTAGACATGTGGGTACAGATAACTCTTTCACCTGCTGATTTCATTTCATTTGGGTAAATCCCCAGGAGCGGGATAGCTGGGTCATACGGGAGATCTATTTTCAGCTGCGTTATCTCCATACTATTTTCCACAATGGCTGTCTAATTTGCATTCTCAGCAGCAGTGGATTAGGGTACATTTTATCCACATCCTCACCAAAATTTATTATTTATTGATTTCTGTATGAGAGCCATTCTTTGGAGAGGTGAAACCTCATTGTGGTTTTGATTTACATTTCTCTGATGGCTAGTGATCCTCACTTTTTTTTAATATTTCTATTTTCTTCTTTTTTTGGTCTACCTGAGATATTCCCTAAGATTTGTCTCCTAGGTTGGAAGTTCTTCCTTCTGTCTCACCAAGTCTGTTGCTAAGGCTTTCCACTATATGTTTCATTTGGCATATTGAATTCTTCATTTCTAATATTTCATCTTGATTTCACCTCATAATCTCTATCTCACAGGAAAATTTTTCATCCATGTCACATATGCATTTCCTTAACTCTTGAACTTGCTTCTCATTGCTTCTAAATGATCCTATGAGCATTCTTTTGAATTCCTTTTTTTTTTTTTTTTTTTTTGGCATTTCATCAATCTCTTTGTCTTCACATTCACTCCTTTGAGGGAGTCCTATTGCTTTCCTTGTTCTCATTTCTTGTATTTCAGGGTTTATCTTTAGGCATTTTTGGAAACACTTGTTGGTTTTCTCCACTGATGGGTTTGATCTTTGAACTATGACTCTGTGGCTTAGAGAAGCGTCTACTCCTTCAGTGAATACCCAGCAGAGGCTTGTGCTGGGGGGAGCGGGGGATGGTGTTCAGCACTGGCCAGAGTGGGTACTCCAGGGCAGGGTGAGAATCCAGGGTAACGTCAGTTTGGTTATGGTAGATCTCCTCTGTTGTCAGCAGTAGCCGATGGTACAATCATGCACAGAACCCTCTGCAGTGACGCACCGGGAGCTCTGAGCTTTTGCCGCCAAACACAATGATCACTGAGACCCGGCTACACTCTACACACCCTATTGTGCAGTCACAGAAATCCCAGTCACAGTGTGAAAGGCCCCACAGCCACGAGGCTCAGAGGCTTCTCTCCCCACCCTGCAAGCCTGCTCTGTCCACGGAGACAGCAGAGCCGATTCTAGATTGAGCTGCCTGTGGGTGCTTTGCCTGCAGTTTGAGCCCCAGAGCCTGTGATTGATTGAGAGGAAGGGGCACCTCAGAGTCCTCAGTTGCTGCCCAGCCCCCTGTCAACCCTTCTGTCCCGACTCCAAGTCAGTGGGAAACAGGGTTCTACCTCTGGTAAAATCCTCTGAACGCACGCATACAAGAGCCTCGCAGCCTCTAGTTTTGACAAGATGCCACCTTCTCCCTGCCAGTGCTGGGAACCCTTGTAGGGGAATGGGGAGGAAGAAATGTGCTTTCCTTTGATTGGATTAGGTGGGTACCATGCTCCTCACTAGGGCTAAGTCAGTGTGGTCCACAAGGATCTTGCTCATGCAACATCACCAGTGGCTCTGGCTGCCACAGTCTGCCCTCACCTGGCTCTCAGAAGCTGGCGTCTCCTCTGACCCCTGGCTGCGGGAGTTGTATGTGGTGTTCCTGCGCACTGCTGTGTGCCCACCCTTTCCACGCTGCTCCACAGCGTCCCTCTTCGTTGAGTAGAATTTTCCACTGCAACGTAGCTCCAGCTCTCCCCTGGGACTACGCTTCATCTGCTTTTCTTCTGCTGCGCTCCCCTGGTTAAAATCAGCGCATCGTTGCCCTGTTCAGCCATCTTGGAATCTCTCTCACTTCTCTCATTTAATGCCACGTCAAGTTCACCACCACTGATGAATAAACTTTCCATAACCTCACACAGCTTTAAGATGAGAGGCTTCCCAGCATTCCACAGTATCTGAATTTCTGAAACCCATTAAAGAAATGGGAGGAAGAGAGGCTGTAATTGTTATCACTCAGATCCATTATAAGCAGCTGTCCCACTGCTCATCTCTTCCAGTAGCAGCTTTAGTCCGCGGCCTCCCTGTTGCTGAGATACCTCTCTGGGGATCAGTCACATCTGCCGTGTCAGAGGGAGATGGAGTGAACTAGATTCCAGTTTGCAAGCCTTCCCACATGAAACAAGATAATTTCTAACAGCTGCGCTGTAGGGTGCTGACATTTGCAGTTGGCATATTGACATTGCAGTTGACATTAGCTGCTGGTGTATTTGAAGTGGGCTCTGGAGCGCTTCTCTGCACAGAGGAACTTCACATGGGATTCATCGATCGTTGCAGTCCATGGCTGGGAAGCATGCTTCAGCATGATGGAACTCTTCATAAAGCTGTACCATCATTCGCACGGTCACTGAACAGGACCCACCCGAACCCTGACTCTGTCCTATCCATTCCCCTCCCTGTCACTGTTGCTCCAGAAGACCTGGCTGTTTGGCCACTGGAGGGAAATACAGGATACTTCTGAAAATTGTCTTCAGAATCCAAAACATTTGATGGGCTGTTTGGAACACAGAGATGAATTTTGCCACTTGGAGACATTTTTAACCTGGATCTACCATAGTGTTTCATGCTTTTAAGTGCTTCAGACTTCTTTGCAATAGAGTTAGCTAATTTCTAAAAGTCTTAAAACAGTTCTGACTAGTCCTCAGTGGGCACCATCAAAAATGAAACAAAAATAACCTGTGCTTTTCATCTCGGGAATTTGCTTTTCTAATTTGGATTAAAGAAGCCTACTTTGTTCTTGCTCACATTGGTTTTTCTTCTGGCCTCTCTTTGGGTTTTCATGCACACAGAACGGCCTTGGGATAGCGGAGCTGAGAACATCTGATTAGTCTACACTGCCTTCTCCATCTTCTTTCTGGGCCCTTTCCCCCTTATTTCCCTTCTCCCAAACAAACCCCTGAGTCTTTCTCATTGTCAACTCCCAACTTCCTTGAGAAATGGCCTGTTAAATTATCACTTGTGATTACATTGATGAAGAGTTTTATTTCTTCTTAATATAGACTTTGTGAGAAAGAGTAAAACAACAAAACAGTTGAACCCAAAGGAATGTTTCTCTTGAGGTGGGATTTCAGCAAAAGTTGGAGGAGTAATTTGAAGACAAGTGAGTGGGATGGGCAGAGGATATCCCTTGTCCTCTTCAAGTTATGTGTGCATGCTGCTTCCCATAGAATCGGACCTATCTGTTGAGGCTCCTGAGAAATGAGCATAAGAAGAGACAGTGACTTCATCAGTGTCTAAATGTGACATTTTTCTCTTAGCACTTTCTGCCTTGAAGAACGGCTCTAGATTTTGCAGAATGAATTATATTGACAGTAAAAAAGTGAGCCAGGCAAATTCATTTCAAATTAAATGAAAATGATGTTAATATATTGTGCTTCTCCCCAGTACTCAAATCTTTTCTCCCTCTACATTAATCATTTCACAATTGCTAGAAACTAACATTATATGGACAAAATGTCATTCATTAGGCACCTATTTATGGAAAGTTAGTGCATGTGAACTGCTTTCCTGTAAAGTGTGTGTGTTGTTGGGCTTTGAAGATCTTTCATTACAGTAATAGTAAATAAAGTTTGAAAATCCTTAAGAATAGAAAATGAGAAACCTTGCTTTATACAGATAGAGTCATTGAGTCTCAGAAATGGGAAATAATTTATCTAAACTCATAAAATATATTGGCAGCAGTGCTTGAGTCAAATTGTCTTTTTGTCAGTGTTCTTTCCATTATATTGTGTTCTACTTTCTTTTAGTTCATCTATACACATTTCTAGTAGGTTTAATGTGAGTCAAGTAGTAAGTTTCACAACAAAAGAGACATGGAAAGTTGGAAGCATTAATTAGGTGGGTCATGAAGATTCACAACACTAAAATGTTGGAAAATTTTATGTCCTCAAACTTTTTATCTTGAATAATCAAAAAACCTGTGGAAGGGTTGAAGGAATAGTATGAAAACACCAACATACTGTTGATCTAGGCTTACTGATTGTTAACTTTTGTCATGTCTGCTTTTGCTGTACATATGGATATGTAAATTACAGAAATATTTGAGTATTGATTGCATACATCATGACATTTCATTGTATATTCTGTCATTAAAATGTTTTATATAATCAAAATACACCAAAGGAATTATGCATAGATACAGTAATATCCATTAACAAATAGTCTACACTAAAATCAATCTAGGCTCCCCAGCTTTTGTGTGTGTTTTGTGACACTATCGTAAAGTGGCCAGACTAGTGTTTCTTCTCTTTTTTTCCAAAATTTGCCATAACTTGAATTGTCAGATTGTTTTCTCATGATTAGATTCAGGTGAGTGTGTGAGTGTCTGCTGTCTGCCTCATACGCGGTGTCCTCTCGTTTGTTCTCACATGAGGAAGGGAAGAACTAATGCTGTTTTACAAGGGCGCTAATCTACCAGGCTCCAGGGCTCCACCCTCATGATACAATCACATTCCAGAAATCCCCACCCCCTTTCTACCACTATCACTCTCAGGGTTGGAACCTCAACGTACAGACTGGGGGAGGGATCACAAACACTCAGACTGTAGCTCCTACTGTATTCAAGTTTTCTCTGCTGATTACACAAGGACCATGTACAGTATGCAGGATTGCAATGAACTTGGATGAATACTCTTTCTCTTTATGGCTATATTAATAATTTGATATGTGGCTAAGCTCATTTTTTGTATTCAGTTTTAGATTCTTTTCCATCATTATTGGTTTAATCTTATATTGAAAGATATGAAATATTAATGTGTTTAGTAATAAAAATTTTTAAAAATATACTCCAAGAACTGCTATTCCCTTCACATATTTTGTACTATGTTCTTACCATTATTATACCTGCAAAGTTGGCCATTAATTTCACTAATTTCTGGTCTGTCATGTCTGTGTCTCTGTTTCAAAAGTATGTACTTACAACATAAAGATAAACACACATCTTGTATATATTCACATGTAGATTCATATATGTATCTCATATATGTATATCATATATATCTATGTATCTCCTACATCTGTCTTACACAGGAGGTTGAATACAAAATCTGATTTTATCTTAAATTTTGACCTAAAATATATCCTAGAAATTATTTTGTATATGTGCTTGCTCATCTCTCATACTCTATTTTTGGTATTTATTTTTAATTGACACGTAAAAATTGCATATATTAGTAGTGCATGACATGATGTTATAAATATACATTGTGAACTCTGGAAATCAAGCTATTTATCAAGTTTATTACTCTATAAACTTACTTTTTTGTGGTGTGAACACTTAAATTTATTCTTAATTTTCAGGCATACAATATATTATTAACTGCAGTTGCCATGATGCATCTTACTCTTTTATTTAGATGAGTAGCATCCCATGTACCATAGTTTTTCAGCCAATCTCCTATGTCTAGGCATTTATATTGATTCCAGCATTTTCTAAGAAATAAAGCTAAAAAGAACAGATATGTTCATATGGCATTGGAGATACTGATTCAGGATAATCATAATTCTAAGCCAAAAGATAAATACATATGTGATTTGCTGGATATTGGCAAGTTTGTCTCCAAGGACTGAGCAATTTTGTACTTCCTTAGCAATGTAAATAAATAGTATTCTTCACAATTTCACCAACAAATGTTTCATTTTAAGTGCTTATAATTTGATAGGTGAGAAATGACCACAGCGTGGTTTAAATGTGAACTTTTTATAATAGATGACTGGCCGATGCCGCGCTCACTAGGCCAATCCTCCGTGGCTACTAGGCTAATCCTCCACCTGCAGCGCCAGCACCCCAGGTTCTAGTCCTGGTTGGGGCACCGAATTCTGTCCCAGTTGCCCCTCTTCCAGTCCAACTCTCCGCTGTGGCCCGGGAGGGCAGTGGAGGATGGCCCAAGTGCTTGGGCCCCACACCCACATGGGAGACCAGGAGGAAGCACTTAGCTCCTGGCTTCAGATGGGTGCAGCGCGCTGGCTGCAGCGCGCCAGCTATGGCGGCCATTTGGGGGTGAACCAATGGAAAAAGGAAGACCTTCCTCTCTCTCTCTCTCTCTCTCACTCTCACTGTCTAACTCTGCCTGTCAAAAAAAGATATAAATGACTAATTTTTCATATATTTATGATCTCTTAGTGTGTGTTTATAATCAGCCATTCATGCTATTTACCTGTGAAGCTTTTCTCTTTCCTCCTCTATTTTTAAGAGTTTTCTGTGTATTAAATATGTTAGTCCTATACATATGATCTATTTTAAAATATTTCCTATCAGTTTGACATTTTTTACTTTATTTTTTCTTTTCTTATGAAAGCTTTTATTTTAAAAGTCATATTAATCATTCTAAAATTGCATCTGGGTTTTCTCACTCCCAAGTTATAAGTAAAATCACATATATTTTCTTTCAAAATTTGCATGTTTTCCATTTTTAAGTTAGATCTCAGATCCATTTGAAGTTTATTCTGAAGTTGGTAGTGATGTATGCATCCGATTTTATCTTTTCCAAAGGGTTATCCAGTGTTGCTCACATCATTTATTCAAAAGTCTGCATTTTCCTTTGCTCTGTTAGACTTTGCATGCAGGAGTAGCACACTGTTTTAATTATAAATAATCTCTAGTGTGTTTTAATACATCATAAGATTAGTGCTGGAGTTTGCCTTCTTAGTCTCATCTATTTACTTTTATAAAAAAGATTTTTATTTATTTATTTGAGAGGTAGATTTATAGACAGAGAGAGGGAGAGAGACAGAAAAAAGGTCTTCCATCTGCTGGTTCACTCCCTAAATGGCCCCAACAACCGGAGCTGAGCCAATCCAAAGCCAGGAGCTAGGAGCCCTTCCGGGTACCCACACGGGTGCAGGGGCCCAAGCACTCAAGCCATCTGCTGCTGCTTTCCCAGGCCACAGCAAAGAGCTGGATCAGAAGAGGAGCAGCCAGGACATGAACCTGAGCCCATATGGGATGAGAGCCACACTTCAAGGCTTAGCCTACTACACCACAGGGCCGGCCCTTCATCTATTTACATTTACCCATAAAATTACAATAAACATGTCCAGCTCCAGGAAAAATAGATGACATTAAGTAGTGGCGTTAGGTCAGTACCTCCATCTCCATCCCCATGCCTATCTCTCATTTCCATCTGTGTCTTCGTCTTCATCTCCATTTCCCCCTCAACCCTCATCTCCATCCTCATCCCCACTTCCATATACATCTCTATCTCTACCTCTCATCTCCATCCCCATCTCTCATCTCCATCTGTCATCTCTCATCTCTTTCATCCCTACCCTCATCACTCATCTGCATCTCCCCCTCTAATCTCCATCTCCATTCCCATTCCATCGCATCCCATTCCCATCTCTTATCTCCATCTCCATATCTCACCTCCACCTCTCATTTCCATTCCATTTTACACACCTACTTCCATCCCTATTAATATCATCACACAGATTCTGAGATACTCTGTATACATGATCCTTTTTTAAGAAACAGGACTCTCTTGGGGCTGGTGCTGTGGCTCACTTGGTTAATCCTCTGCCTGCGGTGCCAGCATCCCTTATGGGCACCAGGTTCTAGTTCCACTTGCTCCTCTTCCAATTCAGCTCTCTGCTGTGGCCCGGGAGGGCAGTGGAGGATGGCCCAAGGGCTTGGGCCCTGCACCCGCATGGGAGACCAGGAGGAAGCACCTGGCTCCTGGCTTCCGATTGGTGCAGTGCGCCAGCTGTAGTGGCCATTTGTGGGGTGAACCAACGGAAGGAAAACCTTTCTCTCTGTCTCTCTCACTGTCTAACTCTATCTGTCAAATAAATAAATTTTTTTAAAAAACATTGTTATATTTGGGACATGCTCAATCGGACTTGCCCCAAATGGTAGAATTAGAAACATACCAGGGGATTCCAATTCAATCCCATCAAGGTGGCATATACCAATGCCATCTCACTAGTCCAAGTGATCAACTTCAGTTCACAATTGATCACACTGATAGGTCTAAGAGTCAAAGGGATCACACAAACAAGACTAGTGTCTGCAAATACTAACTGATAGACTAAAAAGGGAGAGAACGATCCAACATGAAAAGTAAGATACACAGCAGACTCATAGAATGGCAGATGTCCTAAACAGCACTCTGGCCTCAGAATCAGCCCTTAAGGCATGCAGATCTGGCTGAAAAGCCCATGAGAGTATGTTAGGCATGGAAAGCCAAGACACTCTGGTAAAAAAAAAAAAAAATGACATAAATGAAAGATCTCTGCAAGTGAGATCCCAGTAGAAAGAACGGGCCATCAAAGAAGGAGGTACCTTTCTCTGAAGGGAGGAGAGAACTTCCACTTTGACTGTGACCCTGTCTAAATATGATCAGAGTTGGCGAACCCAAAAGGCCTCCATTGCCTTGGAAACTCATGACTAGAGCCTAGGGAGATTACTGACACCATAAACAAGAGTGTCAATTTGTTAAGTCAACAACAGGAGTCACTGTGAACTTACTCCTCATGTAGGATCTCTGTCCTTAATGTGCTGTACATTGTGATTTAATGCTATAACTAGTACTCAAACAGTATTTTACACTTTGTGTTTCTGTGTGGGTGCAAAATGTTGAAAGCTTTACTTAATATATGCTAAATTGATCTTCTGTATATAAAGAGAATTGAAAATTTAAATAAATATTGATGTGAATGGAAGGGGAGAGGGAGCAGGAGATGGGAGGGTTGTGGGTGGGAGGGAAGTTATGGGGGGGAAGCCATTGTAATCCATAAGCTGTACTTTGGAAATTTATATTCATTAAATAAAAGTTTAAAAAATGTAAAAAAAAAACATTGTTAGAAAAAAAGAAACAGGACTCTCAGGTTAGTATTTCTACTTTAACTTAGGAACTTTTTCACAGTTTCTTTTAGCAAATATCTAGGAATTTTAATGTTTTTATAATTTTTATTGTCATCGCAATGTCAGCCAAGTGGGTTTTTTTTCTAATTCACAGAAATAAACTTATGACTTGATATTTGGTCAATATTTGTGCCCATTTCATTTGTGTGGGGGAAGACTGTGGTCTATTTGGGGTCATAGAATACAATGTACATCACAATACTGATGCTGTTGGTTGCTTGTTAGATCTTCTGCATCCTCGCCTAATTTGTATTCACTTAGTCTGTTTTGGGCTGAGGTTGTTATGACAATATGTCCTTCCTTTAGTTGGTTTATCTCTGTTTTCCCTTTTCCTTCCCTATAACTTTTGCTTCATTAAAGTGATTATTGTCTTTCTGGTACATAGATTATCATAAATATTGTATATTTATTGTATATTGGGGCTTTTAGCACTACAAACTGTATTTTTTAATATTTAATGGCTTTTGCCTGAATTGTAGTCTGAAGTCAGGAAAATTACCTTTGATTTCCTGTTGTTTTCATCTGCCTGGTATATCTTTGCCCGTTCCTTTTATTTTTAGGCTCTCTGAATTATTTTATTTGAGCAGATATTTTTTGCACATAATATAGAATTAGGTTTTACTTCAGGAAAATTTCATGTTTTATTAAAAAGATAACTGTGCTATCTTTATTTTATCTTAAGGTAGTGGTATGCAAGAATCTGCAGGAGCCCAGGGATTATCCATTATGTGCAGTACAAAAACACTTTCTCCTGCCACGTTGCACTGTTTCTGTCCCCAGATAGATGTTATGTAGTTGGCTTTAATTGAATCACTTGAAGGGCAGAATGAATTTTTTATAAGCTTTCATTTTGGAGGAAAATAAATACCAAGAATATAAAAAAAGGATTTGGAATCATTTATATAAACATATCAGCAGCTTAAAATAAGAGCAAATCTCAAAGGATATAAAGAATCTAAAACTTGATGTTACTTCCATGTTACCTGTTTCCTACCAGCGACCATTTGGGTAGTTGCTCAAGCACTCCACGTTTCAATTGCCTCATTAAGGAGCCAGATATAAAATTAACTCTGCTACCTCCCTTACAAAATTTTTGTACCCATAAAATGGATCATCTCCATAGCCCATCTTTCATAATGCCTGATTCCCCAGCAAAGATTTGGTATGCTACTTGTCTCATAAATCTCTTAAAATGGAGTTCCTTAGTCTTCTGGTGTTTAAATAATCAAAAAGATTTTTAAAATGATAGATCCACATGTCTTACACTTGCAATATTATATTCTTGTTATTAATATTTATATTAATATATTAATATGTTTATTAAAATGTGTATATTTAATATGTATTATATAAAATACTTATAATATTCCTGTAAAGGTAATTATTCTCATTTTTCTGTTTTTTGAGTTTTCCCCCCTGTGTTTGTGTTTGTGTGCATGTACTGCCTTATTATCTCTAACTAATAAAATTGTGTTGTTAATTTTTTTAGTGTTTTATTTTGGGTTGTTTTCTAATGCTTTTCCACTGTGAAAAATCAGGGTTAACTCAAATTAAACATCATCTTGCCTTCTTTCCAACATTTAATAGTTCAGATATTATTTTTGGTTCTTCCAACTTGTAATTTTAAATAATGTATACCCTTTCCCTTATTGTTTTGTTGGTTCTATTCTTCATACTCTTATCATTTCCTCTGATCTTTCCTTTCTTTCCACATTTTATGATCCTGCCATCTCCACCCAGCATTTATATGGTTATGGTTGACACATTTCACATTGTCTTCTGTAACCATAATCATTCATTCATAGAAAAGTCAGAAATTTATTTTAGAAGATGATATCAAATAAATAATATTTGATCATAATATGGCCTCATTTTTATATTGGTAGTATGTTCCAATTACATTCTATTCTCTGGATTCTGATATCATCATCCTGTACTCCTCAGAGTTATATGTTCCTGGCATCAGGTTAAAAACACTCTTTTCACTCAAAAACCATGTTTGAAGCTTATTTAATTCATTTAAGTTTCTTTCATTTCTGTTTTCTATTTTTTAAGATTTTATTTATTTATTTGACAGGTAGAGTTACAGACAGTGAGAGGGAGAGACAGAGAGGGAGGTCTTTCATCTGTTGGTTCACTCCCCAGATGGCCGCAATGGCCAGAGCTGCACGGATCCGAAGCCAGAAGCCAGGAGCTTCCTCCAGGTCTCCCACTCAGGTACAGGGGCCCAAGCACTTGGGCCATCTTCTACTGCTTTCCCAGGCCACAGCAGAGAGCTGGGTTGGAAGAGGGGAGGCCAGGATTAGAACCGGTGCTCATATAGGATGCCTGCACCACAGGCGGAGGATTAACCTGTGCCACAGAGCCGGCCCCCATCTGTTTTCTTATTAAGATAAGAAAGCTTATTATCTACCAAACATCATCCATCTTCTTTTTAGTTATCAACTAATAAACATCATTTTATTCTTACTGGAGATATTTTAAGGAATTTCATTTCCTCTTTTAACCTGGACCCATTCAAGGTTGGTACTAGACTAGTACATACATACAGTGCAGCTGTACTTGTTCTTTGAAACAATTAAGTATTTCTATGCCAGAAGGAACATATTTCAGTAGCATCTGTGATGGGTGGTAAAATTAATTAGAACTGTAAGTTTGAATACAAACATTAATTCAACGATTGTCTGTAGGGCATTGTGAGAACCACAGATAAAGGTCCTTCCTCCTGTCATAACATCTGAGATGTAATCTGCCAGTTAGACTAGACAGGCACTATAACATTCTTTACAATACACTTTGTCATTTAGGCTGATAATTTCATTTGTACACTCTAAATCATATTTTCTGCTATTATACAGTAGTTCTTGCACAAGGTTATTAGTGAATTATTTTGATGTTTGAAAATTAAGAATTACAAAGAAATGTTAAAATCAACCTTCTTTGTTTCCTGGGTTAGTGACACCATTTCATTTCACAGTAGGATTTTCCTATCATTTTCATGGAGTACACATCCCTGAAATCTCTTCTTCATAAAAATACATGGACAACAACATCTATGCATCTTTGCTTTTCTTAAAATCAACTTATTGAACGCTCAAACTTAATTGATAATTCAACTGGATATAGAATTACAGATTTTGTTTCAGCCTTTGAAGGCCTCACTCCACGAATTTTTAAGACTTGCATGTTGCTGATCCGTTTAACAGACATTGGTTGTGTACTTACTGAACTGTAGGTGTTCATGCTAATCTGATACTGGACATTCTATTGATGAAATTGTTCATTGGGCCTTTTCAATGTAAATATTTAACTCAATATTTTCTTACATTACTTTTCTGACAACTTGCTCCCCATATTTTTTTGTTTTGTTTTTGTTGTTGTTGTTGTTGTTGTTTTTGCTGTTAAACCTCCTACCAGCTGAATGTTGTAATGCTTCTCTGTTTCTTGGTGCTATATGTCTCTATGTTTTCACTTTTATTCCAGATTTTTCCTTCACGTTCTGACAGAGAAAGAGATATCCTCTCCTTAATCACCACTGTTTCCTCCTGAATTTTTCATTTTGTTTTTTTTTAACTTTTATTTAATTAATATAAATTTCCAAAGTACAGCTTATGGGTTACAATGGCTTCCCCCCCCCCCCCATAACGTCCCTCCCACCCGCAACCCTCCCCTTTCCTACTCCCTCTCCCCTTCCATTCACATCAAGATTCATTTTTGATTCTCTTTATACACAGAAGATCAGTTTAGCATACATTAAGTAAAGATTTCAATAGTTTGCTCCCACACAGAAACATAAAGTGAAAAATACTGTTTGAGTACTAGTTATAGCATTAAATCTCAATGTACAGCACACTAAGGACAAAGAGCTCAAGGTAACTTATATCAGCTTCACTTCCTGGTGCATTTTTGCATCTTCTGTCTTTGAGTGACAGCAGTCTCCTCACTGTTCTCTTTCTGCACTTGTCCTATCTTTGTTTATGCAATTGTTTGTCTTGGTTTGTTCTTTCCTCATTCCTTATTTGTTGAAATCTTACTCATGCTTTAAGGTCATCTGATACTTTTTGCACACAGACTTTATTCTTGTTATTGGAATAACTACATATACTATTTCAATGCCCCTACAATATTTGGCTTTATATTCTGTGTTATGACATAAAGATTTCCATGTATCATCACACAAACCTCTGAAAAATTATTTTAACAGCTTCATAATATATTGATGCATGGCTTATCAATTTTAAATTTGAGAATTCTCACACTGTTTCACACTTAGGTTGTTTGTCACACTCATGTTTTCCTGTTACAAAAATGGTGATGTAATTAATATTTCAACATTTAATTTATATATATGATTTTAAAAGTATAAACTTTTTTTAAATTTTTGACAGGCAGAGTGGACAGTGAGAGAGAGAGACAGAGAGAAAGGTCTTCCTTTGCTGTTGGTTCACCCTCCAATGGCCGCCGTGGCCAGCGCACTACAGCCAGTTACCGCGCTGATCTGATGGCAGGAGCCAGGTACTTATCCTGGTCTCCCATGGGGTGCAGGGCCCAAGCACTTGGGCCATCCTCCACTGCACTCCCGGGCCACAGCAGAGAGCTGGCCTGGAAGAGGGGCAACCGGGACAGAATCCGGCGCCCCAACCGGGACTAGAACCTGGTGTGCCGGCGCCGCAAGGTGGAGGATTAGCCTAGTGAGTCATGGCGGCAGCCAAAGTATAAACATTTTTAAGATTTTGGGCAAATATTGTGGTGTAGGAAGTAAAACCGCCGCCTGTGATGCCAGCATCCCATTTGGGTGGCAGTTGGTGTCCCAGCTGCTCCACTTCCGATCCAGTTCACTGCTAATGGCCTGGGAAAAGCAGCAGAAGATGGCCCAAGTGTTTCGGCCCCTGCCACCCACATGGGAGTCAGGATGAAGCTCTCGGCTTCTGGCTTTGGCCTAGCCCAAACCAGGTCATTGCAGCCATCTGGGGAGTGAATTGGTGGATGGAAGATCTCTCTGTCTCTGTCTCTCCCTCTCTCTGATGTTCAGATAAATAGATCATTTAAAAAAATTTTAAGATTCTGAATTCATATTTCCAAATTTTCCCTAGGAAATGTGTACCAATTAATATGTTTACTAAGCTCATTCCATCATACTTTTACTAACTCTGAATCTTACCATATTAAAACAATATGCAAATTTGACAAATTAAGAAATGTTATCTTATTGATTTATGCTATAACTCTTATTGTCAGATATTTGGAAATTTTTCATATATTTATTCTCACTTTTCTTTACATTTTGCCACCTGCTTGTTAGTGTGGGAACTCTAAGATGTTTCTTTTTAATTTTAATAGTTCCTTATATGTTAAGATTATTAATTCCTGCCTCATTATTTATTGTGAATATTTCTTCAACATTTTTTACATTTGTTTATCTTTCCAACCATATAAATGTTTGAATTATAATGCTGATGAGGTTTTTTAAAATTTTATTTAAGATATACAAATTTCATTTTTCATATATACAGATTCAGAAACAAAGTGATATTTTTCACCCTATCTTCCCTCCTACCCACATTCATACACTTCTTCCTCCTCCCTCTCCTACTCCCCACTTTTAATTTTTACAAAGATCTATTTTCAGTTTTTTTATAGTCATCAGATTAACCCTACACTAAGTAAAGAGTTCACATACAGTATGAAGACAAAGAAATACTGTTGCAGATGAGGTTTTTAAAAAACTTTTGTTTTTGTGTTTGATATCATGTTTAAAATGTCTTCTCTCAACTGAAGAACAGAAACATATTCATTTGGGCTTTAGCTTTTAAAAGTAGCTTTAGTTCTTCATTAAATCTTTATGCTACATCAATATAAACTCTTTGAAATTTTCAATTCCCTGGTTGTTATATTATTGCTTGATTACTTTTGCTTCAAAAGCATTTCAACTATAGTTATCTCTGCTGCCAATTTTGTCTGTTGCTTTAGCAGCCTAGAGGAATTTGGGCGACAGAGTTTACTTTGTATGTGTTCCTTCACATCAAGATTGTTCTTGGGAAGATAACGTGTGTACGCCTCTTCCAAGGCAGCGCTTTCCACTACGTGGAAATCTTCTAGAATTCCCTCTGCACACTTCAGTGAGTCGCTCAGGACCGCTTTCGCTTCTTGGGGTCTTTGTGACTCCGTATGAATTTTAGGATTGTTTTATTAATTCTGTAAAGAATGATGTTGGTGGGGCCAGCACTGTGGCACAGTGGATTAACGCCCTGGCCTGAAGCACTGGCATCCCATTTGGGCACCGATTCAAGTCCCGGTTGCTCCACTTCTGATCCAGCTCTCTGCTATGGCCCGGGAAAGCTGTAGAAGATGGTCCAAGTCTTGGGCCCCTGCACCCATGTGGGAGGCCCAGAAGAAGCTCCTGGCTCCTGGCTTCAAATCAGCACAGCTCTGGCCATTGTGGCCATCTGGGGAATGAACCATTGGATGGAAGACCTCTCTCTCTCTCTCTCTCTCTCTCTCTCTCTCTCTTTCTCTCTGCCTCTCCTCTCTCTGTGTAACTCTTTCAAATAAATAAATAAATCTTTTAAAAAAAAAAGAATGATGTTGGTATTTTGATAGGGAATGCTTGTATCTGTAGATCATTTTAGGTAGTATAGACATTCTATCTACGGCCATACCACCCTGAACGCCCCTGATCTCGTCTGATCTCAGAAGTGGTATAGACATTTTAATGATACTGATTCTTCCAATCCATGAGCAAAGAATCTTTCCATTTTTTGTATCCTTGCTGATTTCTTTTATCAATCTTTTATAACTTTCACTGTAGCAATATTTCACTTTTCATTAAATTTATTCCTAAATATTTTTAATTTTTGTTGTTATTCTGAATGAGAGTTCTTTCTTGATTTCTCTTTCTGTGAGTTCACCATTAGCATATAAAAAAGCCTTAGTTTCTGTATGTATGTTTTGTAACCTGCAACTTTACTGAGTTGGTTTATCATTTCTAACAGCTTTTTGGTGGAGTGTTGTTGATGTTTGGATTGATTTCTGGTGTTTCTATTCTGTTCCATTGGTCTATCCATCTGTTTCTGTACCAGTACCATGCTGTTTTGATTACAACTGCCCTGTAGTATGTCCTGAAATCTGGTATTGTGATGCCTCCAGCTTTGTTTTTGTTGTACAAGATTGCTTTAGATATTCGAGGTCTCCTGTGTCTCCATATGGATTTCAGCATCATTTTTTTCCAGATCTAAGAAGAATGTCTTTGGTGTTTTGATTGGTATTGCATTGAATCTATAAATTGCTTTTGGGAGAATGGACATTTTGATGATATTGATTCTTCCAATCCATGAGCATGGAAGATTTTTCCATTTTTTTGGTATCCTCTTCTATTTCTTTCTTTAAGATTTTGTAATTCTCATCGTAGAGATCTTTAACATCTTTGGTTAAGTTTATTCCAAGGTAGTTGATTGTTTTAGTGGCTATTGTGAATGGGATTGATCTTAGCAGTTCTTTCTCAGCCGTGGCATTGCCTGTGTATACAAAGGCTGTTGATTTTTTGTGCAATGATTTTATATCCTGCTATTTTGCCAAACTCTCTATGAGTTCCAATAGTCTCTTAGTAGAGATCTTTGGATCCCCTAAATAAAGAATCATATCATCTGCAAAGAGGGATAGTTTGAGTTCTTCCTTCCCAATTTGTATCCCTTTAATTCCTTTTTCTTGCCTAATAGCTCTGGCTAAAACTTCCAGAAATTTTTGATTTCTCTTTTGATTTCTTCTATGACCCAGTATTCATTCAGGAGCATGTTGTTCAATCTCCATGTGTTTACATAATCTCTAGGGATTCCTGAGTTGCTAATTTCCAACTTTATTCCACTGTGGTCTGAGAAGCTGCATCATATGATTCTAATTCTTTTGAATTTGCTGAGACTTGCTTTATAGCCTAGTATGTGGTCAATCCTAGAGAAGATTCCATGTACTGCTGAGAATAATGTAAATGCTTTATGTGTAGGATGAAAAGTTCTGTAGGTATCTTTTAGATCCATTAGGGCTATAGTGTCATTTAAATCCTTGTTGATCTTCTGTCTGGTTGATCTGTCTATTTCTGAGAGTGGAGTATTGAAGTCCCCCAGTACTATTGTATTGGAGTCTAAGTCTCCGTTTAAGTCCCTTAACATATCTTTTAAATAAACTTGTGCCCTGTAATTAGGTGCATATACACTGATAATCGTTATATCTTCCTTTTGAATTGATCCCTTAATCATTATATAGTGCCCCCCTTTGTCTCTCTTAACAGTTTTTGTGTTTAAGTTTATTTTGTTTGATATTAAGATGGCTACGCATGCTCTTTTTTCTTTTCTGTTGGCATGGAATATCTTTTTCCAGCCTTTCACTTTCAGTCTGCATGCATCTTTGTTGGAAAGATGTGTTTCTTGTAAGCAGCAAATAGATGGGTTTTGTTCCTTAATCCATTCAGGCAGTCTGTGTCTTTTTTTTTTTTTTTTTTTTTTTTTTTTTTTTTTTTTAAACTTTTATTTAATGAAGATAAATTTCCAAAGTACGACTTATGGATTACAATGGCTTTCCCCCCATACCGTCCCTCCCACCCACAACCCTCCCCTTTCCCACTCCCTCTCCCCTTCCATTCACATCAAGATTCATTTTCGATTATCTTAATATACAGAAGATCAGCTTAGTATACATTAAGTATGGATTTCAACAGTTTGCTCCCACACAGAAACATAAAGTGAAAAATAATAGATGATTTTTTAAAATGATGATGAAATCAGAGCAGACCTATTGTCATGTTTAATCCCAGTGAGAGTCAAGTTGGGAATTGATAATTTCTTTTTTTTTTTTTTTTTTTTTTTTTTTTTTTTTTTTTTTTACAGAGGATCAGTTTAATATGCATTAAGTAAGGATTTCAACAGTTTGCACCCCCATAGAAACACAAAGTGAAATATATTGTTTGAGTACTCGTTATAGCATTAAATCTCAATGTACAGCACATTAAGGATAGAGATCCTACATGAGGAGTAAGTGCACAGTGACTCCTGTTGTTGACTTTACCAATTGACACTCCTGTCTATGGCATCAGTAATCTCCCTATGCTCCAGTCATGAGTTTCCAAGGCTATGGAAGCCCTCTGAGTTCTCCGACTCTTATCTTGTTTAGACAAGCTCATAGTCAAAGTGGAGGTTCTCTCCTCCCTTCAGAGAAAGGTACCTCCTTCTTTGATGGCCTGTTCTTTCCACTGGGATCTCACTCACAGAGATCTTTTGCCAGAGTGTTGGTTTTTAAATATTATCCTGTAGATTCCCAACAACATTTTTTAGATTTCTAATTTCCTCTTTTCTTTGGTTTGACTGTATACTTCCCTGTGCTCTGTCTTCTAAGTCTGATATTCTCTCTTCTTCTTCACTGACTCTGTTTTTAAGGCTCTCTAATGTGTTTCTCATTTGATCTATTGAGTTCTTCATTTCATTTTGATTTCTCTTCACTATCACACTTTCATGTTCTACTATTTTCTGCATTTCATTTTGATTCCTCCTTAAGATTTCATTTTCACGAGAAAGATTTTCTATCCTGTCCAGTAAGGATTTCTGTAGTTCAAGAATTTGTTTTTGAAAACTTTTAAATGTTCTTATCATAAATTTTTTGAAATCCATATCTTGCATTTCTTCTATCTCATCATCTTCATAATCTTGAATTGGGGTGTCTTGTTAATTTGGGGGCATCATAATGTCTTCCTTGTTCTTGTTTCCTCGGTTTCTGCATTTGTTGCTCGGCATTGTGGAGATATTCTTTGGTTTCTTCTTCCCTCACTGTGGTGTTTTTTCTCGTTAAACTATGACTGTATTAATTGGCCTGTCTGCTTTTGATGGATCCTTAGAGGCTTGTGATGGGTGTGGCCAGAGAGCTCTGTTTGGTTCTTCAGTGTTAAGGGTATGCCAAAGGTGACACACCCAGGTTAGGCGTGGTAAATTTCTCTCTCTCTCTCTCTCTCTCACTCTCTCTCACTCTCTCTCTCGATTCAGAAGGGAAGTAATTCCACACAGCTGAGCGGAATTGAAGACAGAAAGTTTCTGTTCTCTGGCTCCTCCCTTTCCAGGGCTGGTGCATAGATTCCATGGCTGGGGTCCTGAGCCGTGGGCACCTGTGCCCTCCACATAGGTCCACCATAAACCAGAAGTTCCAGAAGAGTTTCCTCTGCTGTTTCTTCCCTAACTCTTCTGTGAAACTGCAGTATCTCCACTTTTATTAAACTGTCTTTTCCTGGATTGTCAATGTTCTCCCTTCCTATTCCGCCATCTTGCCCTCCTTCCCCTCCATTGATTTCTTCATTTCTCTAATCTGTCTGTATTGTCTTACATCACTTTGAGTTTCTTTATAATCATTACTTTGAATTCCATTTCTTACATTTCATAGATTTCTTTCATTTCAGGATCTAATTCTGGAGAAGTGTTGTGTTCTTTTAGAGGTTTTTCCTGTGTTCCTGCATTGATGTCTGTGCATCTGGTACAGAAGTCCCTTCTTTATGGAGTACGTTTTATTGGAAAAGAGTTTATGCTTTACATAGAATGCAAGGTATCACTTGGTTTGTTGCTTTGGCTTTGATTCTAGGTGAGCCCAGACATACAGTTTCTGAGTGATTTCTTTTGCTTTAATCAATTTCAGTTGTGTCTGCAAGTGGCACAGAGATCTGGCCTGCTGCAGTTCATAGAGATACAAGTGCGATTTTGAGATGAATGTGGGTTTCCTAGAGTGTGTCCCTTTGGTCCACATAAAGTTTGGTGTCAGTTACCCTGGGGATTGTGATAGTCAGGACCTTGTTCTTGGTGCTGAGTAAGACAAAGGGTGCTGTACCATTGTCCTGCTGGAAAACCTGAGTGGTGACAGGGCTTGTGGCCCAAATTGCTGTGGCCCTAGGTCTGTGTGATATTGATGGGCGCTTCCCTAGGTCCTGCTGTGACAGCACAAGTATTGTTCTGGCTTATACCACCAACAGCCCTAGTCCTAGAACTGGGAGATGTGAACTGAACCCTGCTCTGATAATACATGGTGACTATAAGGTATGCTAGAGATGTTGATCTGGCGCGTTTGAGTCCAGAGAGGTGGAATGCAGAGAGGTTCTTCCCGAGATCCAGCATGCAGAATCCTGTGGAATTGAAGAAATTGCAACTGATTGTTGCAGTGCTGATGTTACAGGGTTTAGCGGGGTCATTATCCACATCTCCCAGGGCAGGAGTAGAATTTTTTATGGGCTGCTATTGGTTTTGGCCTCCAGGACTTCAGGGATCATGTGGAATATGTGAACACAGCTCTGGGGTTAATGCCTAGAAAGTCCCCCAGTTTCAGGATTCAGGGCATCTTTTCTCTGCACTGCAAGTTGCCAGACACAGGCTGTAATCGCTTCTGGTAGCAGCTCCAGAGATTTACTGCATGACTGTTCACAGCCCAGTCGGGCACACTGCTGGGGTGAGGAAGGCAACGTGGTTCCCCTTTGCAGGGCTAATCCTGGATCACACAGCAGTCCACTCCACAGGCTGGAGTAAAGTCAATAAGCAACTGTGGCATTCCCTGTGCATTAAAGCTGCATGTGGCAAGACATTCAGCAGCTTCTTCCTAGTTTGACTTGAGAAGATTGTGACTCCCAGCAGGCCGCGGGATGTGGATGTGCTGCCGCAACGCCTCTGTCCTCTTCCCCCTTTGTCCCACAGAGGTCATTGTTTTGTCACTTCTCCACTGAAAATTTGTCACTCACCCCCTGGAAATGTTGTCCTTTCTTTGCTTATTTTTTCCCCATATCCTAGAGGGGATGAAGTCAGTTTGGTATACCCTGTCCAGCCATCTTGGATCCCCTCTCTCCATCACTGATTTTATTAATTTGTGTCTTCACCCTTCTTTTTTTGTTTTTTGGTTTGTTGGGCCAATGATTTGTCATTTTAGTTTTTTTAAAAAAGCTCTTCATTTCACTGATATTTGTTTAATAGTTTTAATTTCTATCTTTTTTATTTCTTCAGTAATTTTGGGGTTTTTTCCTCCTACTACTTTGGGGTTTGGTTTGTTCCTATTTTTCTGGGTCTTTGAGATGCATCATTAGATTATTGATAATTTTCCAATTTTTTTGACATAGGCACTTATTGCTATAAACCTTCCTCTTAACACTGCTGTTGTATCTCACAAGTTTCGATATGCTGTGTGTTCTTTTTCATTCATTTCAAGGAATTTTTTTATTTCCATTTTGATTTCCTCTATGACTCAGTGTTCCATTCATGAGCATGTTCAAGCTCCATGTATTTGTATATTTTCTAGGGTTTCTTTGGTTGTCAATTTATAGCTTTCTTGCAGTGTGGTCAGAAAATATACATGATATGATTTCACTTTTAAAAATTTTTTGACTGTTTTATGCTTATTGCATCATCTACCCTAGAAAATGTTCCATACATTGATGAAAAGAATGTGTATTCTGGGGGCCGGCGCCATGGCTCACTTGGTTAATCCTCCACCTGAGATGCTGGCATCCCATATGGGTGCCGGGTTCTAGTCCCAGTTGACCCTCTTCCAGGCCAGCTCTCTGCTGTGGCCCAGGAGTGCAGCGGAGGATGGCCCAAGTGCTTGGGTCCTGCACCTGCATGGGAGACCAGGAGGAAGCACCTGGCTCCTGGCTTTGGATCGGCACAGCGCCATAGTGGCCATTTGGGGGGTGAACCAACGGAAGGAAGACCTTTCTCTCTGTCTCTCTCTCTCACCGTCTAT
Source organism: Oryctolagus cuniculus (assembly GCF_964237555.1). NCBI lineage: Eukaryota > Metazoa > Chordata > Mammalia > Lagomorpha > Leporidae > Oryctolagus > Oryctolagus cuniculus. The sequence continues at coordinate 19,464,882 of NC_091437.1, forward strand.
AACTCTACCTGTCAAAAAAAAAAAAAAAAAGAATGTGTATTCTGCAGCTGTGAAATGAAATGTTCTGTAGCTATCTAGTATGTCCATTTAGTCTTTAATGTAGATTAATATTGTTTCTTTTCTCATTTTTTTGCTTGGTTGATCTGTCCACTGGTGAAAGTAGGATTTTGAAGTCCCTCATTATCTTTGTATTGCAATTTATTTCTTTTTTTTAAATCATTATCTCCATTTATTGGCAAAAGAACTTCCTGTTACAGCATTTTTCTACCAAGTATCCAAGTATCTCAAGAATATAGTGCGTCTCCCATTTCTGAACTATACTATAGTTACTCAGGCCATTCTTTTTTTTACCAGAATACACAGATTTTATTATTAGGCTGCTCACTGATCATTTAGTCAGTTGGGGAGGCGCTAAGGACGCCAGAGTTAGCATGGACTTGTAAACATGCATACTGATTATATGTGCAACTAATCTATAACAATAGGTCAAAATAACTAATATTCTTAATAAGGCATGGAAACAAGTAATCTTCATGAAACTTACAATCTAAATAGAATATAAACTTTAAATAGTAGTTACACAACCCAACTTAAAATTACAAAGTGTGCCAAGTGCTATAAATGTATAAATCAGGGTATTGTAAAATAAAATAATGAAATGAGGTGGTTTGTATTGTAGGGTCTGGAAAGATCTTATTGAAGAGTAAGTAGAAACTAGTCAGGTGTAAGTAGAATAGGAAAAGAGAGTTACCTACAAGAGAGCAATCAGGCACTGAGGCCACGATGTAAGAAAGAGTTTTGAGTGTTCAAAATACCAGAGAAATGCCAATATGGCAACTAATAGTGAGCAAGGGAAGAGGATGGGCAGCCAAGCAGAAGAGGGACTTGAGGCATTGGAAGGAGTTACAAGCCATGGGAAGGACTTGGAATCCCTTGTGTTTAATGGTGACCTGCTGGCACTTGGATGACTTAACCCAGTTCCTCCTTTGCTTTGTTTTTGTCTTGGCAACAGGCAGTCTTCATGCTTAAGTGGCCCACTAGATGATAAGAAAATGTAAAATGACTTTAACCAAACCCAAATGATGTTCAGGAAGTGTTACAGTCATCATTGTCTTTCCTTTAGCTCTTTTGACTCAGGCCATTCTTACCAGTTTCTCTGGTCTCACCAATTCTGTAACAGGTGGTTGGATCTGAGCAGTGCATTTTTATTTTCCTGATACATTTCTCTTTTTTTTCAACTTTTATTTAATAAATACAAACTTCCAAAGTACAACTTTCGGATTATAGCGGCTTTTCCCCCCATAACCTCCCTCCCACCTGCAACCATCCCATCTCCTACTCCCTCTCCCATCCCATTCTTCATCAAGATTCATTTTCAATTATCTTCATATACAGAAGATCAACTTAGTATATACTAAGTAAAGATTTCAGCAGACTGTACCCACACAGACACACAAAGTATAGAGTACTGTTTGAGTAGTAGTTTTACTGTTAATTTGCATAGTACAACACATTAAGGACAGAGACCCTACATGGGGAGTAGGTGCACAGTGACTCCTGTTATTTATTTAACAAATGACACTCTTATTTATGACGTCAGTAGTCACCCGAGACTCTTGTCATGAGCTGCCAAGGCTATGGAAGCCTCTTGAGTTGACAAACTTGTATTGGAATTTATTTCTACTTTTATATCCATTAACATTTGTTTTACAAACCTGGGTGCCCTGGCATTGGGTACATATACGTTTACTGTAGTCACATCTTAATCATTACATCATGGCCTTCTTTGTCTCTTTTAACAGCTTTTAAAATCATTTTGTCTGATATGACGAGCTATTCCTGTTCCTTTTTTATTTGCATATGTATGGAATATGTTTTTCCATCTTTTCACTTTCAGTAAGTGTGTATCTTTAGTGAAATGTATTTCTTACAGACAGCATCTAGTGGGATCTTTTTTTTCCAATCCATTCAGACAGTCTGTATCTTTTAATTGGAGAATATGGTCCATTTACATACATGGTTATTGATAAGTAATGAGTTGGTTCTGCCGTTTTTCCATGACCATTCCTATTGTTTGTTTTGAATCTCCTTTGCTCTTTTACCAGGTGGTTTTCTGACAGCATTATTTTTGTGATGTCAGAATGTCTTTCTGTGCTGTACATGTAGTACATTCTTAAGTTTCATTTCCTTTCATGGAGCAAAGTAGCTGTTCAGACCCCTGCAAATTCCCCAGGCCGTAGTCAGAGCCCATGGGGATGATGGAATTTTCCCCAAAAGCTGCCAGTGGCAGAGCCTGAGGCAGCGTCGTCTCAGCTTACCCTGGGAAGATGGCAACCTCCCCTGGCTGTGTAGATACTGCAGTGGCTGGGGCACATGTTCTGTTCTCTCTCCTCACTGTCTCATGCAGTTTTTGTCCTACTCTTTCCATTCTCCATGGAAAAGTTCTGCCATTGCCCTGGGAATGTGACCCTTGCGTTGTCTGTCTGGTATTTTCCTATGACTGAGAACACTGTGGCTTCTCACTATTCAGCCATCTTGGATCCTGCTCCCAAGTACCTCTCAATTATTAGGATGTCAAGGATACCATATTATACAATCAAATAAATAGAAAACAGGAGGTACTGTATACAGTTATTGGGAGAAGTAGAGTTTCAGCCATAAAGTTTAAAGATAAAACAGCAAACATTTGAAGAGATTTAAAAAGTGATGCAACAAAGCAGAAAGGAAGAAGGGAGAATAAGTGAATATAATCTGACTATAAGCTCCAGAACTGTTTTCTAAGTTACTGCATGGTCCTCCCACACTGTGCTGTTTCCTAGGTCAGAAGCTCGACCTACAGTGGCACAGTCAATTCCTAGAATAACCACAAAGTTACTAGAATAACATACGAGTGCCTGTTAACCACACCTGCAGCCAGCTTGGCCCCAACCTGCGTGCTGGCTCAGAAAGTCCCGAAGACAGCAACTTTCTGCTCTGCTCTGACCACACACACACAACCCCTGTTCATTGCTGCCCCTTTATAAAGTGCTCATAAACCCTGCCCCATCACCATTCCGTGCTGATTCTGTCTATGGTATCTGGCCCCCTCACATCCTGGAGAGTGAACAAAGTCTGTCTCTGATAAATCCTGGAGTCTTATAAAATCTTTCACTACCGGTTCCCCAGCTGTAACAACTAACCTTTCTTTTGCATTTCAGAGCAGAAAGTCATCAGATGTATATAACAGTGATGAATAGAAAAGAAGTGTAACAATATTATTTACAAACATGTAGGCAGCCACACTGACATAATTATAAAGTGGAAGTCAATAAAATGGTTGCCTGTTGAGAGCAGCCATAGGCTGGGTCATCAGGACAGCACGTGAGGCTTACCGTGGCAAGCTTTTCTGTAGTATTCAGTTTTTAAAATCATGTCCACTCATTGTTTGATAAAAATAAAGTAAAAGACTCCTCTGCAGTAAATCTCCCAGTGAAATAGGCATCATTTTATATTCACTTGATTATAAATTACAGCTTTTTACAAAATGTTTCTACAAAGATCACCGCAGTAGCTGGTTTCCCACAGAACTCAGATACGCCCACAACTATGAAATTCAGATGGTAGAGTTGCCAAACATCATGCCAGGCATGTACAAGTGGTGACTTCACAGCGGCCACTCTGATTTCACGAAATGAAAATGAAGATCAAACTTAGAGTTCTTTAATCTAGCTTTGTATTTCCCATATGTAAAAGCAGCAGCACAATACTTTAATAGCAAAGCCTTGTATTCTTGAAAATTGCCAACAAAGTCGAATTTTAAAGTGTTCTCACCACGAAAAGTGTGTATATGTGGCACTGCATGCTAATTGCCTTCATTTAGTTGGTTGTTTCTATTCCTTGTAAATATCTGTTTCAGCCTTCATCTAAGCTGTTCAGTTTTGGGGTCTTTTTTTTTTCTGTCTTGTAGAGGACTTCCTTTGCTGTCTTGGTTTCTTTGACATCTGCATTGCAGAAACTTGAGCAGTGGCTGTCTTAAAGTAATCTTTTGCCTTTTATTTTCTGGAACAGCAATACAATATCTTTCTTCTTACATCTCCTTCCTTTTACTTTGAATGTGGATTCATGTTTGTGGGATTTTAGGCTTTCAGGGTCTTCCTGAATGGCAGGAGCTGTGTTGCTTTGCAAAAATGCTTAGCAAACTTATTGTAAAAGATGACTAGAGAAAATGTAAAAGATAACTAGAGAAAAGATGGCCATACTTACAAAATATAAATACACAATATAGGTCACCTCATGGAAACTTGGAAGCAATAAAAATTAAATATGGCTGATTTTTTAAATTAATTATGGGCCAAGACAATACCTTTATTTCAGAAGTTGGAGACACTTTTAATTCTAACATAGTATCTCTGAAAAGATGTTGGAAGCAACTCCAATAAAATGAATTTAATAAATCTACATGTAATTTTTTGATAATTCTGGAAAAGCCATTTGTAAATAATTCTTAAAAAAGGCTCTCTTAAAAATATGATCTTTAATTGAGAGTAGTCTATCTGTACCTAAGATTTTTTTGTCCCATATGTTTGAAAGGCAGAGATACAGAGAGAGAAATCTCCCATCTGCTGGTTCACTACCCAAATGGCCACAATGGCTGGGGCTGGGCCAGGCCAAAGCCAGGAGCCAGGAGCTTCTTCCTGGTCTCCCATGTGAGTGCAGGAGCCCAAGGGCTTGACCTATCTTCCACTGCTTTCCCAGGCTCATGTGCAGAGAGCTGGACCAGAACTGGAGCAGCCAGGACTCTAACTGGTGCCCTTATGGGATGCTAGCACTGGAGATGAAGGCCTTACCCTCTATGCCACGGTACTGGCCTCTATCCAGTTTTATTTACATCGATCTGTTTCATTATTTCACAATACGGTAGGATCAGAGAATCACTTGGGGAGGAAACAGCCTTTTAAATTAAGTTTACTGAAATTGCTTAAATTTTCAAATGACGCACCTAACTAGAAAATGCAGATACCACAGCAAGCCTAGCTAAAGATCAGATTCTTTTTGTATACTATTATTATTAAATATTAAGTAATAAATATTTCCTTTCCCCTTCCCAAAGTCATCATTCATTGGGTGGCCCTGCTCCAACAGATGAAATAAGTGTACACACAAACACAAAACTATTAGATAAGAAACTGACCTCTTGAGTCCTCCGATTCACAAAAGAATGTTTGCAGGAAAATTCACAAGAAAGCAATACCATTAATTGTGAATTTGAATGTCTCAGGAGCCCACGTAGCCTGCCAAAGGTCATCGTAATGAACTTGTATCACAATGCCATCTGATATCACTTTATGGCCAGTTAAATGGAAGTGGTTACCTATCTCACTTGAGCCTCAAATTCAATTCCCCACAGTAATTCGAGATAAATTTCTTCAGTGCTCCCTTGTATTCTTTCTCCCCAGTCAATTTGTCACTTGGGAGTGAGTGAAGAGGAATAGTTTGTGAAGCTGAATGCCAGGACAAGTTTAAAATGAGGCAGTGTGTGTGATTATTCCTCCACCAGTGTGATACCCTCTCTCTGCAAAAGATAACACTGTGCTCCTTGAAGCCCTGAATTCCGCGACCAGATGATAGCTATACTCCCGAATCCCAGCATCCTCTAATGGACCAGTCATCCAAATCTCAGAAGGGACAGAAACTCCTTTCACCCTCAAAGTCTTTGAAATTCAGTATAGAGTTGTGCAAAAGGCATAGGTCCCATTGCTCTGTTGTAAGAAGAAAAACCTGGCAAGAATCAATGTCTGTTTTGTAACTTTCAAAACCACATGGCATGATCTTCATTAGGCGATAAGGTTAGAGAGTAAATTGCTGCTGCTCTCCCCGCCTCTTCCCCGGGTTCACAGTAGCTGCAGTGCTGAGCCAGCGCGATGACACGTTGAACCTTGTGTTCATGGAGTTGAGCATCCAGGGATATACTCTGGTGAGGAACAGTTACCCTGTGATTTAGCCACTTTTAAAATTAACTGTTCACAGTCCAAGCATGGAGATTTCTCCCCAAGATTTTGCTGGTCGCAACTTACAGATAAACTTCAGCCACTGGCTACCCAATGCCTCAGTGATGGTATGAAAACCTGGGCAGCGATTATTCATACTGATGACCTGATGGATTTTCAGTAGAGACACACCAGCTGCATAGAATATATTTCTATCTCACTCACACTGACCAGTCTGGACACCCGGCCAAGTCTAACTCACCAGTTACACCTACTGTAATGTCTGTGTGTATCCCTTCATCCCACTGACCACTTCCAGTGGATCCTACTGCCCTGATGTTGGGAAAGAAGTTAGGGATGAATCTGCTCAAAATTTCCATCAAGCTGCCTTCTGTCTTCCCATAGTTACAGCAAAGTGCTCCTTGTTTAACTTCTCCAGGCTGTGAACACAAAAGCATCCAGGGATCACACAAAGAGCAACACCTGCTTTTCTCTGTTTTCCTTTCTCTTATAAAAGCAGCTGTTCCAGGACTCTGGGAGGTACTGATGAGCTTCCTGTTCAGAGTATTTACTTGATATTTTCATATCAACTTTTGAAGTTCTACACAGGGACTATCATAATGTTTTCTATTTTAAACTTGTTGGTGCTTAAATTATAGGAACTACACATCTATAAGAACTGTACATTTTGATAAAATCCCAACCTCTAATTTGTTTTTAGTGATGGAAAATTATATGAAATTATTTCAAAATATTCATCACTGAACACGAATATGGTACCTTGAAGAAATTTTGTTATCAATTGTGTCTATAATGAAATATATTTATACACTATTTAGTTAATAACTACAAAAATTTCTGGTGTAGTATAGTTTGTATTTAGTACTTGAGGCTCAGGTAGCACAATATGAGGAATGATTCTCTCCTATTTGTTGGAGAAGGAATTAGGTGAGTCTGAGACACCTGTGTAAGCCTCAGCTGTGGACCACTCAGTGCTCTGATCCTGTACTTAACCTGTTTGGCAAATTTCAGCTGTGACAGTTATGGTTATGCACCTATAAAATGGAAGGCTATTTGAAAAAAAGAAATATTATTTACTCCATTTGAGGAAGAACAAATATTTTTGTAAGGTCTTTTTCTTTTTGAGCATGAAAAAGAAGTCACCTAAGCAGGTATTGTGCTGCCATGAGTTCTTGCTCTCACACTCAGGTGTAGACATGCACATATGCTTGGAATAAAAGAGCCAGTATCACCTAATGGAGTGCTGCTTTTCCCAAAATACAGGGATAAAATGACTTGTCTTCATTACTGCTTTCCTAGACAAAACCGTAAACACATGCCTTAAATAGTCAAAATTGGCATTCACAAGAAATATACGTGAATTAATGGCTAGTATAGATGTTCTGAATGTAAAGATTGGGTGATCTAGCCGGCGCCGCAGCTCACTTGGCTAATCCTCCACCTGTGGCACCGGCACCCCGGGTTCTAGTCCTGGTTGGGGCGCCAGATTCTGTCCCAGTTGCTCCTCTTCCAGTCCATCTCTCTGCTGTGGCCCGGGGAGGGCAGTGGAGGATGGCCCAAGTGCTTGGGCCCTGCACCTGCATGGGAGACCAGGAGGAAGCACCTGGCCCCCGGCTTCAGATCGGCGCAGTGTGCCGGCTGTAGCAGCCATTTAGGGGGTGAACCAATGGAAGGAAGACCTTTCTCTCTGTCTCTCTCACTGTCTAACTCTGCCTGTCAAAAATTTAAAAGAAAAAGAAAAGATTGGGTGATCTATAGAATACAAAAAACACTGAGTATGGGTTAAACATTGGAAATCCATTTCTTAACTTTATTATGCTTATTTTTCTTTCCTGTCTCAAGAACAGATCACACAGTATCATAATCTTATCCCAGCTTCTCTCCAACAGGATTTATAGGGTATCTAGCTTCATTTCCACACGCAGAAAGATCTCTCCCACAGCAATGGGACTTGAGCATGTCAAACAGTATTTTCTATGAAATTTTTTGACAAACACTGTGATAGAAGTTATGCTACTATAATAATGATGACAGAAATCTTCTAGTTGACAATTCTGATCTATTCATGGAAACTTAATTGTGATTTGGAATGCATTGAGTTAAATCAGCTGTGGATTTGACATCTGCTTTCCATGTTGCTGTATATTCTTTTCAAACAGTGTAAATTACCAAGAACAACTAAAATTTTAAAAGGATTTAATATCATGCAGTGTTAGGGTAAAAAAAAAAAAGGAACCTAGTTAGTGGCATATTAATTAATACTGAATTCAAAGAATTCTATGAAAGTCTACAGATGCATCAGGGGAGTTGATTTTAATCTCTGCAACTTCAGTGAATAAAATAAATTAAAGATAGGGCAAAGAGAAGCTGTCACATACGTTATTCCATCTTACAGGAAAGCAATTGCTTGTAGAAGAAATTTCTTTGCAGGCAAAGGGAAACTCATCATTGACAACAAAAATGTAGGAAAGGAGGCCATGTCATAAGTTTGGTGGAAGGTTGCACCCAGAACTCTGAATCAAAAAAATTTGTGCCTGGAATTAACCAATAAGATGATACTAAAAGTGCTGGAAATTAAGGCTGGAAGCTCTTTCTTCAGGGGGAAATGCACACATGCAAACAGGACATGCCATAGCTTTAAATGAACAAGTACTTCTATTTAGGGCCATTACGAGAGCTCCTCGCTGTCAGTGCTCCCATGAAGGCTAGGTCGCCCCCTAAGGAGCAAAGTCACCTCTGTACCCCAGCAGTTCTGACTTCATCTGAACCCATCAGCTCCTTAAATCTGGTAAAAAACTAGCAAGCCATCACGCCTGTCTGTGCTCAGATACCAGGATTCTGATTGCCATCCTCTTCTCTTTTTCCTCTCTGTGTTTTGTCCTGAAAATATTTTCTCTCCTCAAACTGATGCAAGCGCATCCCTTCAGACTCCTCATTATCACACTGCCTGCAACTCTGCCCAGGTGTCCCTATCCACTACATGTGATTTTATGTTTGTTGCTCTCTTGAACAAATTCTTCAGGCTTAGTTTTCAGTTTACCCCAATTATGCAAGAATGGTAGACGACTAATAGAAAAATAAGTATTGGTAAGAATTAGGTGCAAATGCACTTGGGAACTTTAGAGAAATATCTGTTTATTCAAATATGTCCCATCTTGATTTCACCTTAACCATTTTCTAAAACTTAGTGAATTATTGCTGTGTTAATGGGTTTTCTGGCAAGTGTCCCTCCCCCCATGAAATAGTCCAGGTTATTAAATCTTTCAATCAATTATTATGAGTCACTCACAAAGATTTATCTGTGGAGAATAATACATTTTTCTTATACTACATTAGTTGCAAAAAGATAAAGGTATATATATTCCCTGAATGGGTCCCTTCTCAATTAAGACAATGGAACTTTAACATGCAAAGAAAAGCAAGTCTCACCTTCTACTATTGCCTTTCCTTAGTTCAGATATATAGATTCATGTGTTTAGCATTTTGTAGAAGTAAATAAAAACAAAAAAAAAAGTTGTAAAAAATAAAGTATGAGAGGGGCCGGCACTGTGGCGCAGTGGGTTAACACCCTGGCCTGAAGTGCCAGCATCCCATATGGGCGCCGGTTTGAGACCCGGCTGCTCCACTTCTGATCCCGCTCTGCTATGGCCTGGGAAAACAGTAGAAGATGGCCTGAGTCCTTGGGCCCCTGCACCCACCTGGGAGACCCACAAGAAGCTCCTGGCTCCTGGCTTCAGATCAGCACAGTTCTGGCCGTTGCGGCCATTTGGGGAGTGAACCATTGGATGGAAGACCTCTCTCTCTCTCTCTCTCTCTCTCTCTCTCTCTCTCTCTCTTTCTCCTCCTCCTCTCTCCCTCCTCTCTCTCTCTCTCTTTCCCCTCTCTCTCTCTCTCCCCTCTCTCTATCTCTCTCTCTGCCTCTCCTTTCTCTGTGTAACTCTGACTTTCAAATAAGTAAAATAAATCTTAAAAGAAAAATTAAAGAAAATTAAAGTATGAGAAATGAGTTCCAAGGAGAAAAAACAGTAAAGTCAGTGTTAAAGAGGTCTTTGCCCTGGTAAGTTATGTGTTGTGTTTTCTTTTCTGTAACCGATGTATGTGGTTGGAGTTTTTCAACTTAAATCTGCCACATAAAGTTTGGAAAATATAATGGAAACTGAATGTTTCTGGAATATCTTCCTGGATACTCCTTGGCAAGCTTTCTCAAGAAAAATCATTTTGATTGATACCTAAACCCAAGACCAGATACTTCCAGAGGCTATCAGACACATTCTATACTAGTATAGGATTTGTAAGAAGGTGTTCATGCATAAGCTATTGCACCCTTCATACATAAATTAAAACGAACTCTGCAGGGTGTCATAACAATTCGTGCAAGGTCAGCATTATGCAGAAGCGTGCGCTCCTGCATACTAAAAATGGAAAATAGCGTTCCCAATCAAGCCGTGGCTTCCTTTTTTAGACATCCTGCCTTCAGCAATGAAGAGCATTCCTTCAAGAAAGCCAGGATGCTTGGTAAGCATCATCTGTGCCTCGTTTCCCTGAGGGAGCATCCACTTTCCTAGTCTTCCTGGCCTTCCTTGCCAGTTCTGCGGTCCATTGCATCACTTTCCCTCCTGGCCTCAGGAATGTGCTCGTTGTTCTCTGCCCCTACATCTCCTCAGACCATTGTAACCCCAGGATCTGCTGGTGCTTTGCCTGTACCATGACGCCTTTGCACGTCACCCCACAGCTCCCTGCCTCAGCAACACGACCCACCTACATGACTTGTTTCGCTTCTACCATCAATGCCCATGTATTGTGGGTTACATCTGCGGGAGTTTCTCTCTCCACTCAGATAGTAAACTTACCGAAGTCAATAGAGACCTGAAATTTTAAATCCCCTTCCTTGCTTCTATTATAATGTCTTAGATATTACATATAATAAATAGATACTAGTTTTCGTCTTGATTGAAAAACATCTAAGGAATTAATTGATACTCTGAACATTTTGCACAAACACTCGTATTCATTAGTCCAGTTTTGGATCTTCCTAGACTGATGTATTAGGCATTATTTTAAATACCATATATCTGGCAGAGTGCTACTCAAATGGGGAATTGGAGACTTCTCGCTCCCTCATTCGCGGAGGAACGACACCGGACCCTGCGCTGTTCTCTTTGCCTAGCCCCTTCCCGGGTTAGCTGCCATTCCCTCACTCGCGCAGGAACGACGCCATCCCGGGTTAGCTGCCAGCCCCCTCCCCCACCCCACCCCACCCCACCCCCCCCACCCCCGCCTCCGCGGAGGGGCAGCACCCCTGCCGCTTTCCCCACTTCCGCAGAGGAGCGGCACACCGCCGGCCGGCTCTCAGGGGTTGCTCAGATGTTTCCCTCAGATGTTCCTGGTGCATGTTGTCTCTCTCCTTTATAGTCCTCTTCCACCAACCCATGCTCTGCTGCCCACACGCCGAGCACGCTGCTCTCCTCCAATCAGGAGCAGGATCAGCTCCTGCAGCTTATCAGTCAAGTTGGCGAGGCAGCTGCGTGGAAGTTGTTTACTCCTCCCCAGCGCCATATTGTGGGAGATCAGATGCATAGAATTAGTCTTAGCAGTTCCAGTAATTTAGTCTAGTCTGTTGCTCCCCACAGAGATTCTTGCTTGAACATGAACTGTTTGCCAGAAGTCCCTGCTGACATAGGGTTGGCATCAGAATGAAAAGTAACCATGTCACTTTGTATGACCACTGTAGAGTTCAGCTGATATTCTATTTGTTTATTGTCATTTTTGTTATTTTGTTATTGTCATTGTTGAATTGCAATTGACATGTGAAAAATTGCACACATTTAATATCTTGTTATTAAAGGAAAACCCCCCAAACCAGTAAAATCCCACATTACACACACACACACACACACACATATGTGACATGTGATGACAAGGAAATTTTTACAAGTGATAGAAATGTTTGATACATCGGCTGTAGTACTAATGTACAGGTACAGGTACAGGTACATCTGCCTGTGTCCAAACTCATTAGGCAGACATTTAAAAAATGTTAACGTATTTGGAAAGAGAGAGAACTTACTTAGGGCTGGGCCATGCCAAATTCCTGGTGTTCCACTTGAGTCTCCCATGAGAGTGGCAGAATCTCAAGTACTTGACCCATCATCTGCTGCCTCCCAGGGAGTGCACTAGCAGGGAGCTGGACCAGAAGTGGAGCAGCTGGGACCCAAACTGTTGCTGATACAGCACGTGGGCTTGGGCAGCTGGGGTTTGGACCATGCCTTGGGGTAGTTGTCTAACCTGCCTCTAGGCCTGCAAGGGGGTCTGTTTCCTCACTTGAAAGTTTTAGACTGCAAGTGGCCCGGACAGGGGTGAGGTTGGGTCTTTCTCAGACTCACTGAGGACTCACTTCCATGACCAGCCTGGCTCAGACCCTTGGCCTAACCGGATGCTACCATTGGTCTCTCAGCCCTACCCTTGCTGACTGCTGTGGAAGCCACGGCCATCTTTCCCCTTCAGTTTTCTTTGTCTCTTCATTCACAGAGAAATGATATTTCACCTGATTTACATATTAGATAAAGTGATTTGCTCCTATGTTGGAGTAAATCAGCATTCTAGAAACTTGTAAGTTAAATTTCCCTCTGTTCCTAAAAATGTATCTTTCCTGTGAGTATTTTTTAGACTGTGTTGCTCTTCTTGAATACAAGAGTGTACTTGAGGAGGTAACTTGAATGCTTGGGTTACTGTTTCGATTCGTGGAGCCATAATTAATTATTCTGGTTGCCATTATATGCTTTGGCTCCTCCTAGCCAGTATAAAGAACAGTTGTCCCCACAGAGAAGTGATGTGACCTTGTGTTAAGCCCATCATGAGACCAAAATTGGGATATGAAAGGGAAGATTGACATCTTTTCAGAAAATAGAGTATAGAATTATTTTTCCTAGCTCAATGGAATCTCTTAGATTTCTAAATTTTATTTCATTATCTCTCTGTGAAATAAATTGGGGCTATATATATATACACATATATATATACACATATATATACACACACACGCACAATTTGGCAATTGCTTTACATGTATGTATGTATGATATTTTTCCTTTTGTGCACATTGCTTAGTTTGAAGCAGTAAATTTAAGTTTTTTTTATGAATCGCATGTAAATGAAATTCTAGAATGCAGGGAACTTTTAATTTGCCCATGTGGTTTACATTTGTTTTTAATATTTAAAAATAATTTTTAAGGTAGGTAAATTATTTAATTGGTTCTCTATAGTTTTCCTTTTTTATTTCAGATTGTATTTATATAAAGGAAACAACTTTCTTAGAATTCCTAATACAGTTTTAAGAGGACAATGATAATTCCCACTCTACCCTCCCCCACTCCCACCTTTCTCCTGCTTCCTTTCTTCCTTTCTTGTAATTTTTTTTTTTTTTTTGACAGGCAGAGTGGACAGTGAGAGAGAGAGAGACAGAGAGAAAGGTCTTCCTTTTCCATTGGTTCACCCTCCAATGGCCGCCACAGCTGGCGCATCTGCGGTCGGTGCACCACGCTAATCCGATGGCAGGAGCCAGGTGCTTATCCTGGTCTCCCATGGGGTGCAGGGCCCAAGCACTTGGGCCATCCTCCACTGCACTCCCTGGCCACAGCAGAGAGCTAGCCTGGAAGAGGGACAATCGGGACAGAATCCAGCGCCCCGACCAGGACCAGAACCCGGTGTGCCGGCGCCGCTAGGTGAGGATTAGCCTATTGAGCTGCGGCGCCGGCCGTCTTGTAATTTTTACAATGACATACTTTAAGTTTACTTTATAATCATAAGCTCAGTCCTCCACTAAATAAAAAATGCAGTAAGTGGTAAGTAGAAAAAGCAATGTTTTTCAAGAGTATAGACAAGGGGTATAAACAATAGATAAATCTCAAAGTATCTTGTAGATAGCATACTTGCTAGCCTCGTTTTCTTATTAGAGTGTATGCCACACATTCTGGTTAGAATCTTCTCAAAGCTTATGCACAGATATCTAGGGTTTGTATCAAAAAGTATGGCTAAATTGCTAGAATGGTGACATCTTTGGTGACAGTTCAGATGAACCGTTACAGTACTGGTTGATAGTCTACTAATGGCTTACTTTCATAACTGTATGATACTAGATTAAAGGTCATAAGTAAGACAGCAGAAATAACCTTACTTTTCATTGAGAATTAAGTAAAATCAAGTTTTATGATGTCTGAAATAAGGGAATTGTAGAGCAGAGGTCTATACGCTGAGGTTAAGGGAGTAGGTTGGTTAGAACCTTAAGATAGTCACTTATCGGACCTTCTCCTATACTGCACACTGCTAAGAGCTCATATCTATTAAATTCCGATGTTTCTTTACATGAAACAAAGTCATAAATAAATAGAAGGTTTTCTACAGTCTCTATTAAAGACACTTTGCTCCCTACGGATGGACTGTAAAGTCAAATGCCAGACCCCGGCTGGTGCCCTGGGTGGCTGCTTGCATTTGAGAAGTTTTGCACAGGTGCACGTTTTAGCATTGCTGCAGAAGAGATCTCATGCAGGAAATCATGACATGTTCACTGATAGTTGCTGATGATGTGCTCAAGCATAAATGGGGCACAGTGAGTCACCACTGGATGCTGTGGAACTGCAGGGCCATTCAGAGATGGCGTGGAAGGGTGAATCGTCCGTGGGTGTCTAGGAAAAGACAAAACACTTTCTATAAGGCTCTAATTTTAAGACCTGGGAATCGTATCACTGCAGATGTTGGTGTCTTTCAACCTTCACAGTGCACCACTGGAGGCTGCCATAAGTCAGGATCAATCACTTTTCAGGCCTGAGACTCACACTCTGGCATACAAAATTTAAGCTCGGTCTCCTGCTGGCATTGGGTCCCCTCTTCTTTCTGCTTCCAGAAAGCCCAGAGGAAAACCTGGGATATGTTGGGATACTTCCCAGAACGTGACAGCAAATTTTGGAGATCAACAGTTCTTAAGTGTAAAGTTACAACAATTTTTTTTAAAGATTTTATTTATTTATTTGAGAGGTAGAGTTACAGAGAGAGAAAAACAGAGGAAAGTCTTCAATCTGCTGATTAACTTCCCAAAAGGCCACAATGGCTGGAGCTGTACTGATCAGAAGCCAGGAGCCAGGAGCCAGGAACTTCTTCTCAGTCTCCCATGTGGGTGCAGGGGCCCAAGCACTTGGGCCATCTTCCACTGCTTTCCCAGGCCATAGTAGAGAACTGGATCAGAAGAGGAGCAGCAGGGACATGAACTGGCACCCATACGGGATGCCAGCACTGCAGGCCGAGGCCTAGCCTACTGTGCCAGAGCACTGGCTCAGGTACAAAATTTCTTAAATGTAATGTGTAGCCAGATCAGTGGTAGAATGCATCACACAGTAAACTGTGAGTAATATACTTGTCCCATTAGTGCTGTGCATGGGTACACATGGAGCATAATTATTCATATTTCACTGGTCTGTGCCCTGGCCTCTAATCCCACCCTCCACATCCAGCTGCAGAGTGCTCATCTCTCAGCCAGAGAGCCACAAGGTCTGGACCCCTGCAGGGTGTCACACTGCAGAAAGCAGCAGCAGCAGCCTCCTGAATTCCTCTTGAATTCCCTCCGCCCCCCAAGAGACTTTCTCCTAGTGCTCCCACTCCTCAGGTGCCCAATGAACATTATCCTGTTGCCTTATCTCTGCTTCTGGAGCTGCCTTGCAATTGATTCTGAACTAGGACAGTGCCTGCTCCCAGTGTTGGTTACCTTGTGTTAGCAGGTTGCAGGGTGCAGGGCAGAGGCCCTAAGCCTCCCATGAGGAAGTCCCTTGAGCTTCCGCTGACTGCCATCTCTGGGCATCAGTCCCAGTACCTGGTACCTGAACCCCCATTGCACTCTCCACGTTCCTGACTTCCCATGTCTTACCTGCAATCCACACACGAATAGAAGGTTTTACCCAGAGGCTCTCTTACCTCTTGATTATTTACAAATCAACTTGGTCTGGTCCTACCTGCCTATCATTCCAGCACAATGAGGTAATTCTGCTAAGCTTATACTAAGATGTAAAAATCTATGGAGTCATTTGAACAGTAAGTTTTGGGCATAGTTAGGAACCAGGCAAGGGTAGAATGAGTGAGGAATGTGGAATGGCAAATATGGAGCAAGAAAATGAATGATTTTGGACCCAGATAACTAAGCCCTTGAATATTATGCTATGCATTTCCATTTTTGGTAAATGAAGTTATTAATTTTTTATTATAAGTAGATGACATGGTTGGTTCTTTTCTTTTTAAAACATATACTTGAAAGCAATACAAGGAGGATTAACCTAGACACATGCAATAAGACTAATGCAGATTAATTCAATAGTCCTAATAGGAAATTATGAAAACATGATAAAAGGCACACATCTGTGTTACCAAGAATGCTAATATTTGTTATGTATTATGTTGTCAGCTACCAAACTGAAATCTAGAGAGGCCAAAAAGAATGAAATATGATTAAAAGCTTGAACTCCTCACCAGAATGTCTGTCTGAGTTTGAGTTTTGGTTGAGAATTTACAATCTGTGTGGCCTTGAAAGAGTTCCTTAATCTCTGGTTTTCTCATGTGTGAAATGAGATTAGTAATAGGATTTATCTAATGGTTTGATGTGGGAATTAAATGAGTTGATAAATATAAAGTACTTAGAGTAATACCTGGCTCTAACCTTATCTTGATTTCTATTCTTACTATTTTTTTAAATTTTTTTTTTTATTTGAGAGGTAGAGTTACAGACAGTGAGAGAGAGACAAAGAGAGAGGTCTTCTGTCTGCTGGTTCACTCCCCAAATGGCACAATGGCCTGAGCTGCACTGATCCGAAGCCAGGAGCCAGGTGCTTCTTCCCAGTCTCCCACGCTGGTGCAGGAGCCCAAGCACTTGGGCCATCCTCTGCTGCTCTCCCAGGCCATAGCAGAGAGCTGGATTGGAAGAGGAGCAGCTGAGAGAACCAGCACCCATATGGGATGCTGGAGCCGCAGGCAGAGGATTAACCTACTATGCTATGGCACCGGCCCCTCTATTCTTATTATTATAATCATTATTTGCCAATATTATATAACTACTGAGCACAATTGAGCTAGAATTGAAATTTTAGTTGGCTGACCTAGAAGCCCACATTCTTGAATTCTCTGTACAGAGAAGGACATGTCAGAATGAGAAATAAAGGGATAACACAATAAAATAAAAGAATAAAGGGAAAGGAATTGTGTAGAGTTGCTTTGAAGTTTCTTTTTGGGCAGCTACTCAGGAGAGAAGAGAACAGAGAAAACCTTCTGAAAGAAGAAAATGATTAACAGTGTCATATTTGGTGGCCTCTGGCAAGCTCAATTATTGTAAGCAATTGGATTTCCAAGGGTAATAGTTGGCAGAAGAGAGTAGCCTTGATTAAAGAATCATACTCATGTAACTCGGAAGTTAAAATGTCTTGGCAGAGAGTGGTTTTGGTCAGGGAAGAAGGGAATTCTTTCCTAGTAAATGGAATGAGCATTGTGATCCCAATGACAAATGGAATAGGTTGTTAACAGCCGTACTCCTTGATACAGAAGAGAAATTTTGCTTTGGGATGAAAGCTCCCATTTTACAACTCTGTCATCCTAATTCTGTGCTTCTGCATTTGTAAGTAGAAGCCCAACAGGTTACCATGCTCCTGTTACTCCTTGATCATTGAGTGGGCCAGAGACAAATATTGGCCTAGATGGGTCTAAAGTATTTGTATATAAGGTTTAAAAAGTGACCTTTAGTCCCAATAGAAGGCAGTTTGTTCTCCTTTCTGTTAAAACACCAAACTTTTCTTTGATTACTTGTCTGCTCTTAATCAGAATTTGTGAAATGTTTTTCTTCACCTTTTCAATCTTCTACCTAGAAAGCACAGCTTCTGTGTTTTATCAGAATAATTTCCTGTGCTTTATGTTGACATTATTGTTTTTGATTATCAAAGAATATCAGGACTTTTCACTTTTGAAAGAGCTAATTATTTTTTTACAATTATACTACCTCCTATATTTACTTTTGAAATCTTTTACTGTCGCTTTGATTTCCTAGTTAGCTAGGTATTATACCTCAGTTATTCACATTTTTAAAAATTTTTTACATGAAATGTTTGCGTCTCCTGATGACTTCCGATATTTTTATCTTTCCCCAATCAAATCCTAAATGAAGTGTTTTGATCTTAAACTGACCTTGAGGACCTTGGAAAATCACAAAAGATCTTCCACCTGCTTAAAAGAGAAGTGCAAATACAATTACGCTTATTTGATATGGTAAGTTGCATGAGAAACATTGTCTCATAAGAAGAGATGCGTCACCTTTCCAGAGTTATATTTGCATGAAGAAAGTGTTTTTACAGATATCTCAGAGACATTATGAAGTTCCTCGAAATTTGTCAATATTCTCACTGTCCACATGCTGTAGTATTGCTTTGCCTGAAATTAAGCAACAGAATAGCAGTATCAGTCATAATTCCAATAATTAAAAAATACTATAAAAACAACCAAGCATTTGTTGTAAAAATGATAAAATGTCAAAACAAATTTGCTCATCAATTGCAATTTTTGAATAAACTCTTATTAGAATTTTAGGGAATCTTTAGTCTCTTATCATTCACAAATTTTTGTAAAAGTTTACTCCGCTGGGCACCTTAAAGCACTTGGAATAAGTTTCAGGCCAAAATGATTACATATGAGCCTCATGGGTATACACCAGGTACTGTGAGGCACAAGCCTTACTTGGAATTACTTCAGTATTTTGAGACCGAAGCATGGGCCTGAGTCAGTTTTTGTAACTCCATTCAAGAAGCTGATGGGTTCATGTGACAGCCAACCCATGATCAAGCAAAAAAGAATTAATTACAAAGGACTGAATGAACTGATCAAGGATGATTATGGGTTTTGTTTGGAATATTGCTGATGATTTAATGGTCTATTTTCTGGATATAAAGAATCCCTTTCTCTTTTCTTTTAAGCTGTGTACAAATCACAACAACTTGGCAGATTATAATTTTGTAAACAGGAGGGAGACATTTATCTTATCCTGCTTGTCTGGTCCTCGAGAAACCAGAAACTCTTACTGAATATTCTTATTTTGATGGCAATATGATTGTTTGCTAGGGTTCAGTAAGAATCTATCCTCTTTGTGATATGACATAATTGGAAACTTGGCTATATAACCAGGCTTCAACTGGAGTGTCATATTTGAGAATGACTCATAAAATCAGATAAGACTTGAAAGTTTTAAAGAACTGAGGTGGCCTTTATGGAGCCAGTACTTATACAACCCATTTGGGAAAAACTGTGCCTGGTCCTTGGCTTACAGAGTTCCCAGCTGTATTAGTCAGCTTTCTATCTCTATAGTGAAATATAGGCAACTAACTTGATAAAGGCAAGAGGTTTATTTTGGCTTATGGTTCTAGAGAGTCCCAGTGCAAGACTAGGTGCGTCCCATTAATTGAGGATGGCCTTTTGCTGGCAGTCCTGGAGTAGCACAAGGCATCACATAGCAAGAGTCAGTCTGTCTGTGTGTATTTTCTATCCTTATAAAGCCTCCAGAGTTCTATCATGGGAATTCCATCCCAATGACCTACTGAAACCTAATTACTTGCCAAACATCCCTACCTAAAGGCATCATAATTGAATTAAATTTCCACCCTTCTAGTACCATTAACATTACACTTTGGTGACTGAATGGCTTCAGTTCAGGGACCAAATCATATTCTACCCATAACACCAATCTTAAAACTGAACAAATGGCCAGTGCCGTGGCTCACTAGGCTAATCCTCTGCCTGTGGCACCAGCACACTGGGTTCTAGTCCCACTCGGGGCACCAGATTCTGTCCTGGTTGCCCCTCTTCCAGGCCAGCTCTCTGCTGTGGCCCGGGAGTGCAGTGGAGGATGGCCCAAGTGCTTGGGC
Organism: Oryctolagus cuniculus; assembly: GCF_964237555.1. Taxonomy (NCBI): domain Eukaryota; kingdom Metazoa; phylum Chordata; class Mammalia; order Lagomorpha; family Leporidae; genus Oryctolagus; species Oryctolagus cuniculus. The sequence goes on from NC_091437.1 coordinate 19,484,803, forward strand.
CCTGCACCCGCATAGGAGACCAGGGGAAGCACCTGGCTCCTGGCTTCAGATCAGCATGGTGCGCCACCTGTGGCGGTCATTGGAGGGTGAACCAACAGCAAAAAGGAAGACCTTTCTCTCTGTCTCTCTCTCTCACTGTCCACTCTGCCTGTCAAAAAAAAAAAAAAAAAAAAAAAAAAGAAGAAGAAGAAGAAGAAGAAGAAGAAAGAATGTTGCCTAATGGCTGGCCTAGAAATCAGGATTTTGGGGGGACCTGAAAAAGAAATGTGTTCACTCAAGCTTACACCTGCTGCAGGGGTAAGCTTGCGATGAGTAATTGGTTGGGCTTCCTAGTCCAGAAGCTTCTGAAAGGTTCTTCATGGAAACTTTCAGTGAGGCAATTTTTAAAAGATCTGTGTGGTCAGTTACCATTCTTGCCACATCTACCTAAATAAGAGAGCTAAATCTAATAAGATCAGACTGATTTTATGACAAAATGATCCTACTCTGCTTATATTACACCAAAAGAGTGATGAATGTAGATAGACGTCTTGTATTTCCATAGAAAACTGTAACATTGTGAGTTACCAGATCATGATTCTGCCTACTCTCTTTGAACTATTTTCTCACCTCTGCATAACCTCCATGGTTTTGTTACTTGTGAGTTATACTCGACCCTATCCTCTTGCACAAATTATCGACCTGCAACAACTTTAAAATTTATCAAGTTTCCTTCAGTATCTGCTTGCAGCCTTGGTGTCACTCAGAACTACTACCTGACTGCTCAGATCCTTATGGGGAATCCAGGTCGTTTCAGAGCTGGCCTCTCCTCTTCCACTCCGGTCTGAGAGCTGAGAGACTTGAGTTTATATCACAGTAGATTGCGGAGGGTCAACACTGTGCCTAGTACTGCTGAGGCTCCGTCACAGGGAAGCTCACTGAAACTCCTGCATCCTCCATCCTCTGCTGCTGGAAATAACCACGACTGGACCATCTTACCGAGGCCTCTCTGCTTCCATGTCATCATCAAAAACACTCGGACTGCAAATTGGGAAATCCATCAGCTTGCTGCTTTCATCAGCACCCCACCACTGAAACAGGCTTCAGGTTCAGTGTCTAGGAATCTCCTCTGGCTGTTCTCTGATCTCAGAACTGAGCTGAAAGTCTGCTCTAACCACTGGGTCTTGTTCATTTCCATTGGAAATAATTCCCCTCCCTGAAGGCCAGCGTGCTTGGATATCTTCGACAACTATCTCAGCAGATGATTCAGCTCATCCTTCCACAATAGAAATCTGCGGAAATGGACTAGATTGCAAAGTAGTTCAAGGGCAAACTTGAAACAAAGGGTGACTGACTACGTCGGCCTGAATATTCTCCTTGGGCTCAACTCTACTCTAGATAGGCTTGCTCCTGCCTGCCCTTCCTTAGATCACTTACTCTAGACAACTTGTAAAATAATCTTCTGGGGCTGGCGCTGTGGTGCAGCAGGTTAAAGCACTGGCCTGAAGCGTGGGCATCCCATACGGGCACCAGTTCTAGTCCCGGCTGCTCCTCTTTGATCCAGCTCTCTGCTGTGGCCTGGGAAAGCAGTAGAAGATGGCCCAAATCCTTGGGCGCCTGAACCCGCATGGGGGACCTGGAAGAAGCTCCTGGGTCCTGGCTTTGGATGGGCACAGCTCTGGCCCTTGAGCCATGTGGGGAGTGAACCATTGGATGGAAGACCTCTCTCTCTCTCTCCCTCTCTCTCTCTCTCTCTCTCTCTCTCTTTTTCTCTCTGTGTAACTCTGACTTTCAAATAAATAAATAAATCTTAAACAAAAAACAAAAACCTGGGAGCTGTCCTTCTGAAGTGTCATCACGGATGAAGATGGAACCCTGCCTGCTAGCTTCTGTGGAAGGGTAGCAGCCTGCCTAACTGCAGTGGGTGCCCACATCCAAGTTTGTAAGACAGGCAAAATGTTAGGAAGAAAGGCACTTTTCCTTTGTGTAAAGCCAGTTGGGAAACCCGGGTGGCTTGTGTTCCCCCTAACCCTAACATCTAACATTTAAATCCCTCCTGCTGTTTGTTTCACTGGAATTGAATCTCTCCCTGGTCTGCCTTTTATAGACCATAGCCTTAGGTCAAAATTTCTTTGTTTAACATTGCTGATTCTTGCTTTAACAATACAAAACCCACAAAGCTTTTTAACTGTCCTCAAATAGCCTTATGTGTTATATGAATTACATAATTTTAACTCTACTAATCCAAAGTTTAAAATTAAGCATACTGTAGATAATAACCATTTTTAACCCGAATTCAAAATATGTCTCATATTACAGGTAAATGTTTTCATTTATGTGGGGCTCCATATTACCAGATGGATTTCTCTTTCTCAATCCAAGCCAGAGTCATTGTGATTTGGCCAAAAATAGTGGCAATTTATTTGTACTGTCATTGTTTTCCGTGAGGTGATAAGGTCAGGATTTCTGAAACCGTGGATGCTTCTTTCTCCCTGATATAAGCACATATATACTGGAGTTCTTAGAAGTCTTGTTAAGCTAGGGCTTTGATCATAAACCTGGACTTCTGCCGTGCCAGCTGCAAAGGCATGCTTGTAAGCCCCATGATTTGCTTTTACTGTCTACTTCAATGCTTAACCTGAGGGCGAACTCATAGAGCTGGCTTCCTGGGTTAGCACTCAAAAAATTTAAGGGATAAGGGACAGGGCAGGTGGAATGGTACAAGAGAAGAGCAGGAGGTACCCTAGTGAACAGTGTCTTGGTGTAGCTCAGTTTAAATAGTAATTCTTTCCCACTCACCATTAAGAGTTGTATGCCCCCTTCTCTTAACACTTAAACATGCTTGCTTTTCCTTGGGGATAAAGCATTGATTGTATAGAGTGTGTCAGGGGTAAAATCTGAAGTTTTCCATGAGAAACTTCTTCTAACGTTTTCTTAATAATAACACCCCTTTTTAGTGTTTTATACTCTCCTTCACTCTCTAATTGTCTTCCCTCACTTATAACCTCTTGTGTTTTTTAACTTGTTCTAGACCGCCTCCTGACTGCAAGATTTTCCATTTTTTCTCTGATTACATTAATTGAATTCTGAAATTCAAAATGTACTTTTGAATAATATCTAGTATAACTGCAAGTTTAATATTCTCACAGGTTTTCAAAGGAAAGTCCACATGATCAGTGCTTATGCGTGAATTTCAGCATAATCAGACTATAAATGCTGGTCTGACTAGACAGAGACTTAGCTGTTGAGATTCATTCCCCCGAGGCTGGAAGCCTTCACAGAATTCAATGATTGCAGGGAGAAATTCCGGAAGCTCTGGTTTTGTCTTCTTTGTGGCTTTATTTCTTAAGCCACATAAAGTCTTTAAGTCATTATTTAGTGCTTCTTTGCAAGCATTTCCTCCTTTATTAACAATTGACCTGTTTGATCATTTCATTCGTCATTGGATTATAATGGCTTTTTAATGGCTGACACTAAAAAGTAAAACCACATCTTTCCACTTTGAAATAACAGACCTGTTTTGCAAACATATAAAAGAAACAGCAAAACCAATGATTTTTCATTGATAAACAAATCATTTTCTACAAACATTTTTATCTCAATCTCTCCTCACTCTTTCTTATCTTCTTACAGCATATATTTATACCCTTAAGTGATAATATTCTAAAGAAACTTTGCAGTAGATAGACTCAGTCAAAATACAGATATATCCAGGTACCATTTTTCTCATTAAAACTCTTGTTGGGGCTGGTGCTGTGACATAGCAGGTAAAGCCACCGCCTGCAATGCCAGCATTCCATATGGGTGCTGGTTCAAGTCCCGGCTGCTCTACTTCTGATCCAGCTCTCTGCTATGACCTGGGAAAGCAGTAGAAGATGGGCCAAGTGCTTGAGCCCCAGCACCCATGTGGAAGACCTGAGGAAGCTCCTGGATCCTGGCATCAGATTGGCCCAGCTCTGGCCATTGCGACCATTTGAGTAGTGAACCAGCGAATGGAAGACCTCTCTGTCTCTCTCTCTCTCTCCATGTCTCTCTCTCTCTTCCTCTCTGCCTCTGTCTCTCTGTAACCCTGCCTTTTAAATAATAAGTAAATAAATCTTATTGTAAAAAAATGAGTCCTATCACCAAACTGTTGCCACCTTGATTCACAAAATGATGTATTAATTCATAATTAATGTCTCTTTATAGTTAACCAAAGGTTTTTAGACTCATAATGAAACATATTCCAACATTTTTTCTTTTATCTATTATAAAAGAGTTTCTTAATTGAAGGACTTGTAAGAGATTTTGTTTCATTAACTCTATTGTGATTTCCCAGGAGGAACACAGAGCATACATCTTGAGAGACTGAATATCAAAATGGACAGTGGCAGACAGTATGTGAAAATGAAACTATAACCCACAGCTTCCACTGCAACTAGCTTGGGGAGATAAACCACAGCCACTACAGCAACTGGCCTGATACTCTATGTAAAACCAAACAAGGGTGAAATTTGGAATTGTGGGGAGATAGACTGGAAAATGCATCCAACAATATTTGGAAGCTACTTAAGGCACTAATCTGTTGATGGCATTAAACTTGAAATCAAGAGACCTAATTAGAAAATAGCAATTAGGATAAAAAATTATCCTTTCCCTGACAGTATGAACCCTGCAGAACACTTTCAAAAGTCTCTAGAACAAAAAAAAAAAAAAAAAAAAAAAAAGGAAGGCTCCAAATAAACTTATTGTTCTTCAGGTGGTCTACTTTCCAGCAAATCATCTATTCACAAAGACACTTGTAGACATTACAAATAAAACAACACGAGAAAAAAGGATCAATCCTTCTGATAAAACCAAGACAAAGAAAACAAATCTCTCAATGCAGATCAGCAAGAATGCTCTGAGTTGGAAAAAAAATACTTAACCATTTACGATGCATTCATTATAAACACAGATGCTTTGCCTCATTAACCCCTGGTGGAGGCCGGAGCTACTCTTTCTGCATGAAATCCGGTGTCTGCTTCATTTCTTCCTTGGAGTACACATAGCACGCAGAGAATAGGTCTTTCATATAACCCAGACTTTTCCTTGCTCCGAATCCTTGGGTTCTTTTTTTTTTTAATATTTACTTATTTGTTTGAAAGGCAGAGTTACAGAGAGGCAGAGGCAGAGAGAGAGAGAGAAGTCTTCTGTCCACTGATGGACACCCCGGATGGCCGCAATGGCCAGAGCTGAGCTGATCTGTAGATAGGAGCCAGGAGCTTCTTCCAGGTCTCGCATGTGGGTGCAGGGGCTCAAGGACTTGGGCCATCTTCTACTGCTTTCCCAGGCCACAGCAGAGAGCTGGATTGGAAGAGGAGCAGCTGGGTCTCAAACCGGCACCCATATGGGATGCCAGCACTGCAGGTGGCGGCTTTACCTACTAGGCCACTGTGCTGGCCCCACATCTTTGGTTCTTGATGGAAAACCTTTTCTTCCGCTTTGTGACACATGTCTTGTAAATTTAATAAGGACAGGCACACTTTGCAAAGGGGTTTATATCATTAAATTCACTCCAGAGAGTCTCTTTCTAAAGGTTCCAAAGGATACTTTCTTTTTTTTTTTTTTTTTTATTTTTGACAGGCAGAGTGGACAGTGAGAGAGACAGACAGAGAGAGAAAGGTCTTCCTTTGCCGTTGGTTCACCCTCCAATGGCCGCCGCTGCAGCCGGCGCACCGCGCTGATCCGATGGCAGGAGCCAGGAGCCAGGTGCTTTTCCTGGTCTCCCATGGGGTGCAGGGCCCAAGCACCTGGGCCATCCTCCACTGCACTCCCTGGCCATAGCAGAGAGCTGGCCTGGAAGAGGGGCAACCGGGACAGAATCCGGCGCCCCAACCGGGACTAGAACCCGGTGTGCCGGCGCCGCAAGGTGGAGGATTAGCCTATTGAGCCACGGCGCCAGCTCTCCAAAGGATACTTTCATTCATAGTCAAGTGTGTCTGCTCTGGATAGATAAATACCTGTGCCTACTCTGTGGTATTTGGCCCCTAGTTGTTGTCTATCCATAATGTCCCTACTTCTTCTTTCTTTCCTTTTGATGATAATTGTTAGAGCAGAACAGATTTGTTCTAATACCATTGTTAGATTATCCCAAATAGCAGCCACTGCTTTTGGCTGTGCTGGATATGTCTTCCATCACCAGACTGTGATAAAACTCCCTGGGAAACCTGGTCTCAATCATATGGAGTTATAGTCAGTGATGGTCCATGTGCACCTGCACCTTGATTATTCAGGCAGCTCGTCTGGAAGCATGACTGACTTTAATATTCACATAAGCAAAGCAGTGTTCCCAGTGGTGGGGATCTTATAAATGAAGAAGACTGAAAGAAATTTATCACTACATGTGGCAGTTGTTAATCATACCATCTCTTAATTGGATGACAGATTATCCTCACCATGTAGGCATGATTAGCTCTGGATTTCCTGTTGCCTGCTCGTGGTGGCATCTGTACTATTGCTAACACTTCCTGTGGTATTTGGATCAATGAACTAGACAGCGTATGATAAGTGAAACATCACCTCAGGGACAAAGCTGCTTGAATCTTCAAGGTTCATCCTGGTGGCTAATGGGATTTGTTCTCTTGGCCTAGCTTGGACAATGGGATTTTCTAGTTCTGAAGTGTCTTACAAGGATTATTAATCCCTCATGTTTTGGTCAGAGAGGTCAGAATGCTTGTCTGTCATAGCACTGAGAGCCATAAATGCTTCTGTGAAGACACTGCCTCATCAGGGATTTCTATGATAATGTGACAACAAAAAGCCAAGCAAATCCCACAATGCACTGAATACTGAGACAGCGGGCTGCCCCTCAAGTGATGATGTAGCAGCCAGCCAACTTGAGAGGCCTCAAACTGCAAACAACTTTTCATCTCTATTGACTTCCAGCTTGCATCTCAGTTCCGTTCTTCAATCCTTGGCTGAATGTTTTGTAGTCTGCCTGTGTGTTCATGGCTCAAGGATCAACTAGGAGTCAGGCATTGTTTAAATGCGGCACTAAGGCTTGCCTTCTCACATTGTCTCCTTTTTGGGATGTCCCCTCTCACTGCAGGCTGTGGTTACCCGCAACACTCTCCTTTAGATGTTCATAGCAAGAAGCCACCGTGTCCCCTGTTAGATTGTTGGTTATTCCGTGCCATGCTGGAACTGTGCCCTGCTCTCCAGCATTACTATAAAAATGAGAAATTTACCACAAGTCACTCTCTTCTTCCATGAGTCAAGTCTCCACAAAGTGTAGTGGCTTTTATTCACTCTCCAGATGTTTCTAGTATTTGCTTTTTATTTCTTTTTCACAAGAATTTTTTTTTTTAATAATCTGTGAGGGTCAGGCTGTTAGGAGTTTACTCTGCCATATCAAAGAGAGAAATTCCTGGAATAGATATGCATGATATGGATTGGGGTGTGTGTATATAGATTCATTATTTTCCCTATTGTTGTCAATTATATATCTATATATTTTGTTTTTGACAGGCAGAGTTAGACAGTGAGAGAGAGACGGAGAAAAAGGTCTTCCTTCCATTGGTTCACCCCCCAAATGGTCACTATGGCCAGCGTGCTGCACCAATCCAAAGGCAGGAGCCAGGTGCTTCCTCCTGGTCTCCCATGCTGGTGCGGGCACCCAAGCACTTGGGCCATCCTCCACTGCCTGCTGAGCCACACAGAGCAGAGAAGAAGAGCAACCAGGACTAGTACCCGGTGCCCCAACCAGGACTAGAATCTGGGGTGCTGGCGCTGCAGGCGGAGGATTAGCCTACTGAGCTGCAGTGCCAGCCGTCAATTGTATATTTAAAATTTGGAGAAAAGCCCTTCATTCTTCACTGTGTCAGAATGACACTGCATATGGAAGTGATCCGTGCATGTCTCCATATCATAGTTCTTTTTTTTTTTTTTTTTTTTTTTGACAGGCAGAGTGGACAGTGAGAGAGAGACAGAGAGAAAGGTCTTCCTTTTCCATTGGTTCACCCTCCAATCGCCGCTGCGGCCAGCGCGCTGTGGCCGGCAAGCTGTGGCCTGCGCATCGCGCTGATCCGAAGGCAGGAGCCAGGTGCTTCTCCTGGTCTCCCACGCGGGGCGGGTGCAGGGCCCAAGGGCTTGGGCCATCCTCCACTGCACTCCCTGGCCACAGCAGAGAGCTGCCCTGGAAGAGGGGCAACTGGGACAGAATCCAGCGCCCTGACCGGGACTAGAACCCTGTGTGCCGGCACCGCAGGCAGAGGATTAGCCAAGTGAGCCACGGCGCCAGCCTAGTTTTTTTTTTTTTTTTTTTTTAGATTTATTTATTTACTTGAAAGTCAGAGTTACACAGAGAGGGAGAGAGGAGAGGCAGAGAGAGAGAGGTCTTTCATGCGTTGGCTCACTCCCCAAATGGCCACAACAGCCGGAGCTGCGCCAATCCGAAACCAGGAGCCAGGTGCTTGCTCCGGGTCTCCCACATGGGTGCAGGGGTCCAAAGACTTGGGCCATCTTCTACTGCTTTCCCAGTCCATAGCAGAGAGCTGGCATATCATAGTTCTTTATTCAACTCTTAATTCTGTTCCATTGGTCATTGATTCCACACTGTCATGAGTACTATGTTTTTAGAAGTCTTGATGTCTTGAAGTCTTTGTATCTCAAAATAGAGTCTCCTTCTTTAGGGGTTATGCTTATTATTTTTTTCCTTCTGTATTTCTCTACAATTTTTAGAAAGAGCCAGCCAATATCTACCAAAAAATATTCTACTCCATTTTGATTGGGGTTATACCAAATCTATAGATCAGTTTAGGAATTACTGGAATGTTTTCATTATTTTTAAGCATTTTATTTAAATGAAAACTTTATCTGAAAGGCAGGGAAGATACACAGAAAGAGTCAGAGAGACAGTCAGGGAGGGACCTTTTATCTTCTAGTTCGCTCCCCAAATGCCAACAACAGTTGCCTGGGTCAGGCTGAAGCCACTGTCATGGAACTTAATTTGGTTCTGTCTCATGCATGGCAGGGACCCAACTTCTGGAGCCATCATCTGCTACCTCCAAAGGTGCCTGTTAGCAGGAAGTTGCAACAGAAGGAGAATAGGAAAAAATAATAAATTAAAAATATTTTTAAATTAAAAATAGAAGTAGAATAGGTGGAACTCGAGCTAGGCTCTAAGATATAGGATGCCATATCAGAGACAGCAACATAACCGCTGTGCCAAAAATCTATCCCTTTCCATTTTTGAATCTCTCAATTCATGCTATTCATTTAAGTCTTCTGCAATTCACTGTGTAGCTTCTGTCTCTAACAAGCTTCCTTTAGTTTTCTTTATATTGACTAATTGTTATACTTTTCTCCTTTTTTAAATTTTATTTAAGGTATACAGATTTCTTGTACTTCATGTCTACAGATTTAGGAACATAGTGATAGTTCTCTCTCTACCCTGCCTCTCACCCAAGCTGACAGCCTTCCTCCTCCTTCCTCTCCTGTTCCCTCACTTCATTTTTACAGTGATCTACAGTTTATTTTATACTCATCAGATTAACTACACAAAGTAAACAGTTCAACAAATAGTATGAAGAAAAACACACTGTTCCTCAACAGTAGAGACAAGGGCTATAAACAATCACTGAAGCCCAAAATGTCAATTTCACTCCTATACATTACACTTTTGGTACTCTATCAGTTGAAATAGATCAGGGAAAGCATATGGTATTTGCCTTTGGGGCTGGCTTATTCACTAAGTATAATGATTTCCAATTTCATCCATTTCACTGCAAAAGACAGGATTTCATTCTCTTTTATGGCTGAGTAGTAGTCCACAGTGTATATGTATAATAATTTCTTTATTAAGTCATCAGTTGATAGACATCAGGGTTGATTTGGGGTCTTATGTGTTTCCATATGAATTTTAGCATCTTTTTTTTCTAGATCCGAGAAGAATGCCCACTACGAGACTATTGGAATTCATAAAAGAGTTTGGAAAAGTAGCAAGATATAAAGTTAACACACAAAAATCAGTAGTGTTTGTATACACAAACAATGCCATGGGTGAGAATGAACCTCTAAGATCAATTCCATTCACAATAACTACATAAAAAATTAAATATCTTGGAATACATTTAACCAAGGAAGTAAAAGATCTCTGGGATGAAAATTACGAGGCCAGCACCGCAGCTCAATAGGCTAATCCTCTGCCTTGCAGCGCCGGCACACCGGGTTCTAGTCCCGGTCGGGGCGCCGGATTCTGTCCCGGTTGCTCCTCTTCCAGTCCAGCTCTCTGCTGTGGCCAGGGAGTGCAGTGGAGGATGGCCCAGGTGCTTGGGCCCTGCACCCCATGGGAGACCAGGAGAAGCACCTGGCTCCTGCCTTCAGATCAGTGCGATGCGCCTTCCACAGCGGCCATTGGAGGGTGAACCAATGGCAAAAGGAAGACCTTTCTCTCTCTCTCTCTCTCTCACTGTCCATTCTGCCTGTCAAAAAAATCTTTAAAAAAAAGAAAATTACGAAACATTAAAGAAAGATACAGAAGACACAAAAATTGGAAAAATCTTCCAGTTCGTGGATTGGAAGAATTAATATATTCAGAATGCCCATACTACTGAAAACAGTTTACAGATTCAATGCAAGACCAATAACAACACCTTTCTTCAATGAGGGTTTAAACATCTGATCAAATTTCTGAAAAATGGGTTGACTTGCTGATTTTAAATTTTGTGGTAGACTGATCAGGTAGTTTTTTGAGAGACTCCAATACCACTACCTTTGTATTCTAGATTATTACACAATCAGTTTTCCTAATAAAGGGCTTTTTTCTTCTCATTGGAGGCAAAATACTCTCTGAGTTCTGAGGAGGGAAAGAGAGATGGAAGATGGGGATCTTAGTACACAATCTGCAGTCACCTTAGTTTTGTTACTGTACAAATGCCCTTAATACTCTGTATTACCCAGGCTAGACGTAGTTGCTTTACTATCTCCAGTCCTGAATGTTCATGAATAGAGTAAAACAAAAGCAGTTTCCCACACACATATATCATGAGGCAGTTTAGAAATACCCTTTTCAGGGGAAGGCACTGTGGCACAGTGGGTTAAAGCCCCAGCTTGCAGTGCCAGCATCTCTTATGTACGCTGGTTCAAGTGCCCGTTGTTCTACTTCCAATCCAGCCCCCTGCTGATGCAACCAGGAAAGCAGGAGAAGATGACCCAAGCGCTTAGGCCCATAAAGCCATAAGCGAGACCCAGAAGAAGCTCTTGTCTCCTGGCTTCGAATTGGCTCAGCTCCAGTTGTTGTTTTCATCTGGGGAGTGAACCAGCTGATGGAAGACCTTCTCTTTCTCTCTCTCTCTTTCTCTCTTTTCAAATAAAATAAGGCTTAAAAAAAATAAAAGAACTATCTTTTATATGCTTCCCATCAAATCAGTATTCATCATTCCCTTCCAGCTCCACTCCAGTGGTATTTGGTCCTGACAGTTTCCAAACGTTTGAGTACCTACACTGAAAATCAGATTTTTTTTTTTTTGGCTTATTTTCACCCCTATCGGTTTGGTATTCTGCTTTGTGCTGTGCTGAGTTGCTTACCATTCATCCACCTCCTTTCCAGCTACCCAAATTTTGTATATGTTGTTTCCTTCTGTTCTCACTTTCTTTGTAAATAAGTTTTCAAAGTCCAATTTAGGATCCTTTAATGTAATTTTAGTTGCTTTGGGGCAGGAATGAAATTTCATGGATTTGTTCAAGAAATTTCATGCCTGTGTTCAACCAGCCATCTTAATTTGGAATGTGGTATCTCCATGTTCAGGGATGGTCTTACAGCTCCTCACTGAGGTGTATTTAACACCTTACTTACACCAGCATCATGCTTATAAATGGACACTGAACCTAGCTATGTTTTAAAAGCATGTTGTGCACTATCCATATTATGGTTCTTATGATACATTAAAAGGGGAAATTACTAAGATTTTTCTAAAAATCTAGATATATAGTGATTAGATCTTAAATTTTCCACTGAAACATGCACACACAGACTGCATCATTAGTTTTTATTTTGGTATTACCATTGTCTGGGATTAGGTAGAAAATCATTTCAGAGGTCAGTTTCAATAGTATTAAAAACTGGTAGCATTATTTTTGAAGCAAATAGCTATTGATCAAAATCTTGTTACTTACATTGTTTATACTCAACAAAAATTATATCATTGAGGTATAGTTATTCTTATAGTGATATTGTCATATTTTATAGTATATTTTTAATTAACAAAATTGCTATTGTATGAGTATTTATATAAGTAGGATTTTCTCAACTTTTAATCAATAGTTCTCTGTCCATTTTGTTCATGCTGCTCAGCTCTTTAGAATCTCCAAAGATCAGAACTGTTAAAAAATGATAGAGGTCTAAACAAGTGGTATGACTAGAGCCAGGAGAGCTGATTACTTGCTGAGTATCAGGAGCCTTGAATTTTCTGTCCCATTTTAGGACTTCCTTTCATTGTACCAAAACCATATCTTCTTGGTTAGTCTCATGAGAGTTTTGTGCACTAAATTTTGTGTTCCTTTCTCTATGAGTAACAATGTGGGCAGCATAGTAAAAGTGTTAACTTGTCTGACAGACCAAACCTATTCAGTAAAGAAACCATTCACACCAGCTCTTTGCCTGCCAGACACTTTCCTAGTTACTGTGGCAATAGCAGTGGACAAGATAGCCAAGACCCACACTCCACTGTGCATGCCACTTCTATACTGATAAAGCATGTAAGTAACAAATGAGTAGGGTTATTTGAGATAAAGAAAAGATATGGGGCTGTCAAATTTAAGGTTTTGTAATGCCTTGTCTGAGGATAGGAGGGAAGGCTTGAATGGTGTTCTGGTTGCCATGGGGATCGTCTGTCTCTTCTTGTTTTCTATAAGGACTGAAGCATTCATCCTGCAGCTTCTGGGTGTCTCATTTGATGACAGCCCTCAGAGAATGTCCACAGCTGAGAAGGACTCTCTGCCCTCCAATTATATCCTCATCCCAGGTCACTGTGCGTGTAAGAACTGGTTGAAATGAGAGTATGGAGACTAAGCCACTGTGTCCCAATTCAAGGTCTTCCTCACTACAGTGTGGCTGAGGACATTTTTGCAACTTCGTTGTAGTTAAGCTTCTCCCACTGTCTGATACTACTTCTTTTACTCCCTCCATAGCGATTGGTCCCATGTACTCTTAATATAGTTTGTGCACACGAGTCTCCATCTCAGAGTCTGTTTTCCCAGAAACATGACATCCATAAATGTGAACCAGACTTCTATAAATAATAATATTTGTATTATCTATGTATCTGTGTATCTATGTATCTATGTATGTGTCTATCTATCTATCGATCTATGAGATGATTTATTGCTATTTGCTGGGATAAGATCCCTGAGACTGACCAACAAAAACAACAACTTCAGACATTGCAACAAACTACAGAACAGTGTGAGACAGAAGAACCAGTAAAGTAGACTAAGGAAGAGAAATTGGGGAAAAAACTGGAAGGAAATAGTTTCTAAGAATCTCAGGTGCCCTAAAAGTGTATTCAAGCAAAAGAAGCAATTATCTGTGCTGAGTGTTGCTTATAAATTCAAGTCAGATGAGAGCAGAAAACTAATCAATGTGAGTTCAGCAGCAAGGAGGACTTTGATGATCATGGAATAAGGAGGATGAAAATCCAGCTGAACTGGGTTAAGGGAAAAAATGGGAGAAGATTTAAAGAAAGTGACCATAGATTTATAAGAAATTTTGCTTTTTACAAAAGGCAGAAAAAGTGATCTACTAATAGAGGAGAAACATTAGATATACGTGCTGAGAATGTCAATAGTTGGAGTGGAAACATTTATGAGTCAGGATTAGAAGGAATAATTGTGGAAACTAAGTTCTTGAGAAAGTAGAAGGAAGGGATTCAAACTGTGTGTGGCATGATCAAGCAGTGGAAATGGAGAGAGTGTATGTACAGATGCAGAAAGGCTGAAAAACCTGTTGACTCCAAGATGAGGGCACTCCCAATTAATTGTATTTTCTGTGGTAGTACCAAAATTAGGTGATTAGCTGGAGTGATTGAAGAGTGGATCTTATAAGGTGAAGGGAGAGAATATGGTGGAAATAGTTCATAATATTGACTAATTATTTGTCCTAAATGTAGAGTGAAACCAGTTAGTAGGTTTGTACAAATTTCTCCACATTAATCATTAATAAAATGTAGAAATAGAGAAAATCTATTTTTGGATTCAACCAGGATTGAGATAGTACAAGGTCAGGAGGGTTGGAAAAAGATATGGAGGTAAGCTTAAAGAGTTTGCAAATATCCATTAAAATGGGTTACTTTGAAATCTAGGTTGTTTAAGTAGAAAGATAAAGACATTAGGAAGTTAACAGATAGTGAAAAAATGACAGAATCAATTTAAGTCTTGATGAGAAAAAAAAATAGGTGTGTTTGAGTTAATTAAATCAAAGGACTAGAAGGATGAAAAGTAGAAAATGAGACTGGTTGAAATCAATAGATGAAAAAAAGGAGGGGGATGGCGCTGTGGCATAGCGGGTAAGGCTGCTGCCTGTAGTGCTGGTATCACATACGGGCACTGGTTCAAGTCCCAGCTGCTCCACTTCTGATCCAGCTCTGCTATGGCCTGGGAAAGTGGTAGAAGATGGCCCAAGTTCTTGGGTCCCTGCACCCGCGTGGGAGACCCGGAAGAGGCTCCTGGCTTCGGATCATCGCAGCTCTGGCTGTTGGAGCCAACTGGGGAATGATCAGCAGATGGAAGACCTCTCTGTCTCTGCCTCTCCTTCTCTCTTTGTGTAACTCTGACTTTCAAATAAAATAAATAAATCTTTAAAGAAAATCAACAGATGGTTATTGATAATGCAAAGAGGTGACCATGGGCATGGGAGTTTGAAATGTGAGGTAAGAAGGAAAATATCATTGACTGAGAGGAAAATGAAAAACAGAAGAATTAGATCCTGGAAGGGCCATGTGTGTTAATACTGAATTTTCCAGGTAGGAAGCAGGATACGGGGAGAGAGAGAATGAGCCAGGTATTCAAGTCATTACTGATTGAGGAGGATGAGTAGAATATCAAGAGATCATAGCAGTAAACAGCATTAGCTGCTGGCAAAGACCTATGCTATAAGCTTCAAATGAAATGATACTCTCAGAGTGTGTATGAGGAGAAATGGTTTGGATATAATAAGTAGACCAAGGCATCCAGCCACCTTAACTTCACACCCTTGAGACTGTAAGGTATGTGGGAATGAAGTCCCCACTTGAGAGGTGAAGGGCAAATCATGAGCCCAGGAAACACTAATTACAGGTAGTTTGAGATAATGAATGTACCATTAGGAGAAGTTGAGATCACACAGAGTCCCAGAAGGATACACTCTGGCTTGCACAATGACAGAGGTAGGAAGATGGGAAGTTAGAAATTACTTATGATGAGAGCTATGCAGAATTATACAAGGATGAAAATTTGTCTGGGTACTGCTTGGCAACCTGGAATTTTTGACTTGATAGTGTGAGTTTTCCATATGATGTGAAAGGGGGTTTCATGGTGGGTTGAAGTAGAGATTGTGGAAAATCATCTGGATAAAACTCAGGATTGAAGAATTCATCACAAGGAGAAAAAAACACCAAGGTATCAAGTATACTGAATGCAGTATAGATTACACATTTATTTGAGATTGTACCTAGGAATTTGTCCTCCATAGAACTATATATTTACAGATTCCCTTTTTAAAATATTTTCTGTTTTTCTCTATGCTTTATTCCCACATGGTGTAAAGTAGCCTCCTGGAGAGCACACAGAGATCAATGCATTTCATTGGAGGGAAAGATGGCTTGAAACAGATCACTAGAAATCCCAAGGATTATGCACATACTGGGAAAAATTGATTGAGGAGACTGTTCTCCGTGTGCTTGCTTTTATTATGTGCACATTTTTTTTGTTTGTTTGAGAAGCCATAAAAACCAATGGTGAAGACTTATCTCTAGGTTAGGGAGCAGCAAATTTTCTGGCTGTACACAGAGGTGCACTAGGAGACATTTCCCCAGAATAAATCAAGGGTGGCTTTTTATGGTTATGTTTACTCAGGCAATAATTTGTCTTAGATTTTAGGGTCCATAACTCTGAATAGGCATGCCATTTGTTTTATAGGATCATTTTTATTCTTCAAAAACAGATGCAGAATTTGTAAACACAAATATACATATATAGATTCCTATACATTCACTTAGAATATTAGAAACTTGTAAAATATTAGGTTAGCCTTATGAATGATTCCCATTCATATATTTATTAGGTAGAGTAACAGAATAGCCTATTCCTCAATTCAGTTTCTTAGATTCTTGTTAATTTAACCAGGAATGTTTATTGAGTGCTATTAGTAACTAACAGTGAAAATATACTGCCTTATTGAGAGTTGTTTTCTCTACAGTATTTTCCTGTATTATTAAGGAATGCAAAATATTAATCAAATGCTTGTTGATACAAGTACTGTACTAGGCACTGAGATATCACAGTATCTCTTCATGTGCTTAAATTCTTTGCAAAGGAGAAAAAAAGACAACAGATAACAGTTACTGGATTTTTATCCCATGCACCCATCTCCTTTAAGATTTACTTTATGAGTAAATATTATTATACATTTCCATTTTACAGATAAAGCTCAAATATTCTGAAGGAGCCTGTTAAAATTACAAAATAAAAGGCAGGCAGGTGCCACAAAGTCTCTCAGGAATTCTTCACTTATCCAGCACAACCCAGTCACAGAATAAATACAACCCCCAAATTGGGGAACTCATCTTTTTTGTCAATTTTTATTGCAAAAGATGTCACACTCACTGAATTAGTATTAGTACCAGATATGACCAGAATTTTATGAATGATTTCATAATAGAATTCAGGATCAAAATCAACAATGCGAACATTTCCTCCAGAAACCACGCTGTTTGCCTTATTTAGAAGCACTTTAGGTTCAGGCTGTGCTTAAAAGAAATGATCTTCCATGCTAACCATGTATCATGCTATTTCCCATTCTCAAGAATGCTTTCCTTTTGCAGTGGAATTGTGGTAGATACCGTAAGAGTCAAACTCTAGCTGTATCTGGTTTTACATTATAATGTGCAATTCTAGTCACATCACCAGCTCTGACAGTTGGTGTCTCAAGTGTCCATCACTGTGGTAAATGTATGCTTCCGACGCCAAGACATTCAAGAAGACTTAAAAAATTAACTTTTTCTGTTGACATTTGATCTTTTTTGGGATAGTTCATACAATCAATAAACAGATATGTGTTCTGTTTTATTAACTGTCCTTAATATACCCTCCTAAAGTTTATACATAAAAGTAAAGCAAAAAGAAGTAGGTATGATATTTTAAAGATAGTTGTAACAAAAAATCTTCCTGGATGATTATTTAAATAGAGGAAAAGTATAATTTTGCAATTCTAATTTTTTCTGTTGTAAAAATATCTAAGATTACAAAATATTATCTTAAACTTGTAACATTAAAATGTTAAAATTTTGGAGTTCATTATTTAATGAAGTAGATTTGAATTCCTTCCTTTATAAATAGACTTTTTTTTCATAAGTAGATCCTTTATTTAGAAAAGTACTTCAACGTTCTGGGAATCACTGTAAAGAAACTATTATGCAGATATATATGTGAATTAATTCTAATGTAAGACA
Source organism: Oryctolagus cuniculus (assembly GCF_964237555.1). Taxonomy (NCBI): domain Eukaryota; kingdom Metazoa; phylum Chordata; class Mammalia; order Lagomorpha; family Leporidae; genus Oryctolagus; species Oryctolagus cuniculus. The sequence goes on from NC_091437.1 coordinate 19,502,445, forward strand.
TTTTTTAAATTATGCCAAAGAAAGTGAAATATGGCTGGATTTTGCTCTGACATTTAAGATATGGGTTTAAATTAAGAAAGCATTTTCTGAATTATTTAGCCTGTGCACTTGTATCACATTTTTAAATTTCTGTAGTTCAGGGGGCCAGCGCTGTGGCACAGTGGGTTGTTGTCCTGGCCTGAAGTGCCAGCATCCCATATGGGTGCCGGTTCGAGTCCCGGCTGTTCCCCTTCCAATTCAGCTCTCTGGTGTGGCCTGGGAAAGCAGTATAACATGGCCCAAGTGCTTGGGCTCCTGCACCCGCATAGGAGACCTGGAGGAAGCTCCTGGCTTCGAATTGGCTCAGCTCTGGCCGTTGCAGCCAACTGGGGAGTGAACCAGCGGATGGAATACCTTTCTTTCTTTCTCTCTGCCTCACCTCTCTGAAACTTTGACTTTCAAATAAATGAATCAATCTTTAAAAAAAAAAAAGTAAATGTCATTCTGTAACTACAATATAAGTATCAAAAAAAATTTTCTGTAGTTCACCTCAATAAAGAATAGGGTACATAGAGTTAATTTTAAGAATTTTTATTTTAGACTAATACGTTGAACTTTTTGGCAGAAAGTATTGCAGATAACTTTATCCATAAAAAGTAAAACACATCTCAGATTTAACAGTCTTTCCTTTAAAACTATATCACCTGGCGGAGTACTCATAAAACATTGATAGCAAAGCAATTTTCAGAAAAATAATTCTTTAAATTTAGAAACCATAACTTAAAAGCTGTTCCAAGGTACGTTCTAGCTTCAGAAAGACAGCATTCCGTTTTGGGTAAGCAGTATGGTAGATACCAGATTCAGAGGGCCTTTAGGATGTTTTAAAAAATTAGTACAAACAAAAGTATTGTAGAATTGTTATTTATGATTTTATTTGCAATGTGTGAATTTTGAGGCATTTGTTAAATATGTTATAGTTCAGAGCACTGCATTCTACTCACATTGGAACAAGCCACTGACAATGTTCTCATAGAGTCCTAGTCCGCTTTTTAATAATTCTTAGGTAGCTTTGTTAATGCCATTAAGCAACCCCTTGGGAAAGAGTAACACATGCACATAGATTATAAAGAACAAATTCCAGTCTTCCTGAACAGTGATTCAGTCATCATTTCCTAGCTTACTACCAGATCACATGTGTATCATTTTGAATTCATTGGGTGGAAAAGAAAGATCAGCTATTTAAAGCAAGAAATGGAAACAAACCAAGTGTCTATCCACCTATGAAAGGATAAAAGAGAAATGTAGTACACCTATACAATGGAATACTTCTCAACCATAAAAAAGGTGAAATTTTGTCATTGCCATAACATGGATGGAATTGGAGACCATTATGTTACTTGTAATAAACTAAGCATGGAAGGGCAAACATCACATGATAGATGGGTACTAGCTAATAGCCAGATAGAAGCAAGAGGTTTTGGGGTTATATTGCATGGAACAGAGACCATAGATAATGTCTATTTCTCTATTTAAGAGAAAACTCTAGGAGATAGGATTTTGGATGCTTTCACTATATGAAACGTTCAAATATTTGAAAAGATACATTTACTTACCATGATTGGATATAGCACAATGAATAGACATAATGAAACATTACTTAGTACACCATAACTAGGCATAATTTTATTTTAAAACATATTCTTTATTTGGTAGTAAAAATATTAGCTATTTAGAAATTTGAAAACCATCCAAAAAACCTGCTTCTTAGATCTTTCTTTTCTCTTTTGGGACCCTTTATGTGCTATAATTGTTTTTCTGATTATACCATAAATACATGTTATAAGAAAACTTGGAAATTAAATTAAAGGAAACTATAACTAATGCAACACACTATATGCTAATAATGTATTAATGACATATGTAATTAAAGGATATGAATTAAATTAGTTAATATAACATAGCCAATCGTCACCCTATTTAATACAGAGATAGTATGAAATTTTTGTTTACTAGAGATCCTTGTTTAAAGGTCACTGCTTTGTAGCTGCAGCATTTTAATGCCAGGCTTCTCTCCCTGTCTCCTGAGTATTATCCCAGGTGAACAGGAGAAGCTGGCAGAGCAACAGAGAAGCCCAGTCCCTAGGAAAACATGTGACCCCGCATGAAACTGGTTACAGATGGAGGTGGCAACATCAAAAGGAAAATTCCATGCTTCCTTCCAGTCTGAGAACGCATCATAGCTAAACTGGAAAGATGTGCTTTCTCCAGATGGTTTTGGATTTCTTGATTCTTTCTGCAGTAAGAGGACTCGAATCGCATGGGCACTTCTCTCAACATTCCTTGGTGCACAAATGAGGGAGCTACAAATTCCGTGGGGGGAAAAAATGGTATGGATTTCAAAATGTTTTTTGTTCCAAAGTAAACTTACCATTTAATTCCATTTTCCATGAACTTTTTAAAGTCCTCTTATACAGTTTTTCATAATTATGGAGACACACTGGGTACTCTGTTTCAGTAAAATGCTTTGAAAATCCTTGTGGGACTTTGCAAAATTCAACAAGAAACTTGATGTTAAGGGGAGTTATAGAAAAAGTAAAGAGAGGGCCGGCGCCGCGGCTCTCTAGGCTAATCCTCCGCCTTGCGGCGCCGGCACACCGGGTTCTAGTCCCGGTCCGGGCGCCGGATTCTGTCCCAGTTGCCCCTCTTCCAGTCCAGCTCTCTGCTGTGGCCCGGGAGTGCAGTGGAGGATGGCCCAAGTGCTTGGGCCCTGCACCCCATGGGAGACCAGGAGAAGCACCTGGCTCCTGCCATCAGATCAGCGCGGTGCGCCGGCCGCGGCGGCCATTGGAGGGTGAACCAACGGCAAAGGAAGACCTTTCTCTCTGTCTCTCTCTCACTATCCACTCTGCCTGTCAAAAAAATAAAAAATAAATAAATTAAAAAAAAAAAGAAAAAGTAAAGAGAAGGTTGATGTTTTATTTTTAAATACAGTGATACTCGAAGGAATTAATTTCCTTGAATTGAAGGTTTCTTTGCACAATGTGATGTGGTGTTAAAACTTAACTAGCAAATCAAGTGAAGTAGCATTGTACGAATAGGATTGTGGCAGCTTCTTTCTGCATTGGTTCAATTAGATCTAAATCGGGACTAGTCCTGGGAGAAAATAAATACTTATTTTCTCAATGCTAGCACCCTTTCTTCTGTAGGAGTTCCACTCTTACCTTGCTATCTGCACTCTATTATGATGAATACAAATATAATCTGATTAATCCATTTAAACTTAATCATTTGTCTACTGACTGTATTTTAGCATGATTTTTCCATGTTACACGGCTGTGTCGGTGAGCCTGGAATTTGCATATTCGTCTTTTATCCCTATTTATAGAATGAAACATGTTATCCATCTACTATTAATTTAAATTAGTAGACAAGGAGCTATTTTGTAGAGTGAGGGGGGTAGCAACTCTAAAACCATATTTGGCTTGCTCATCTGTGTTCTCCTGCGGGTAGGAATAATCTTGTTTCTCAGGGTGGATCCATTGTTTGCATGATCAGCAGGCCCGGTCTCAGGCGATGGCACTAGGGGCTGCTTCTGGCTGTCTGCAGGGGCAGAAGTGATTTTCTACCACGTGCTTTTGGGAGGACTGGGCTCTCCCGGCACTGTGAGCCCCCACTCAGGGTTTGGTACTCAAGGGCCCCAGGTTTGTTTATGTTGACCTCCGCAAGACCCGGCACGTGGAAGACTTCCACTGTCTCCACTCCACCTCCTGCAGACTCAAGTGCGTATTAGATACATTTCCACATTTTTGCGTCTAATAAAACTCCTACCTCAGACCCGGTTCTCCCTCAGCTCCCATCCCGTGCCTAAGCCTCTGTCTAATTTAAAGCCCGAGGCGACTCAAGCAGCTCCCTGGGTTGTCTTGTTTGCTGCTGGAGAGGCAGCGCAGTGTTGCGGGGTGCAGACTTGACGTCAGGCTGACCTGGCCAGCGAGGGCCGTGCTTTTACCACAGTTTGGCGTGCGTGTACGGCGAGGACGTCTGTCAGCTACTCTGTCAGCAAACGTGGCTATTTCTTCAACACAGCCAGCTTCCCGTTAGTGAGGCGACAATGCCCGGGAGCTGGTCCAAGCTTAGTCTGATTTCATCGATTTAAAATACATTCTAGGTAGCTTTGTGCAGACACTTGGAGCGGGAAGTTGTTGGACTCTCTGAGGGCCGCCGTCCACAGGCCGGAGCACTGGTGATCTCCGAGAGGCGCTGAGGCCAAGGCCAAGGCGCTGAGGCCCTGCTGTGCCGCCCTCCGCGTTCTGTGGCCCTGGGCCCTCCGCGTTCCGGGGTGGGCCTACAGAGGGACAGCAGCCTTGGTCTCTGTCTGGGGCCGGAAGCCAGTCCTCTTCAGATGCCGATCCATCAGGGCCGCCGCCATTTACACGGTGTGGCGGACTTTGTGGAGGGCGCCATCTTGCCACAGCGTCTGTTCCGCAGCCTTTGATGTTCGTCACCGCAACGCAGCCTCCGTGTGTAAGTGCCTCGGCCGGAATCTGGTGCCTGGGAGACAGGTGCGCTCGGGATCAGCCTCTGCCTCACCTCCCTGCTCTGCCAACTTGAAGACCTTTTGTCCTAGTGAGGACCACGGCATCCTGCGACGGACTTCTTGTTGCCAGGGTCCTAAAGAGTAGGGTGTGTGTGTATGAGTGTGAGTGTGAGTGTGTGTGTGTGTATTAGAGAAGAAGAAGTTCCCTACCTTTGTGTTACCTTCACCTATCTGACAGGTCTTCCCTCTGTGCCAGAATCTAGCTCAAGGAAACTTAACATATGAACCCATTTTCTTTGCTACTTTCTTTGTCTTTTATGAAATTTTACTTGTTTATTTATTTGAGAGCCAGAGGGGAGGAGAGGGAGAAAGAGAGCGCGCACATTTCTATCTGCCTGTTCCCTACCAACTTGTTAACAGCTTCCAAGGCCTGGGCCTTGCAGAGGCCAGAAAATGAATCCTAGTCTAATCCTGGTCTCCCATGAGTGTTAGAGACCCAACTGCTTGATCCACCAGCTCTCGTCTCCCAGGATGTACATTAGCAGGAAGCTAGAATTGGAAGCAGAGCCAGGACTTGAACCCAGACACTGTATGGGATGCAGCCATTCCAAAGCAGGGCCTTAGCTGCTGCATCAAAACACTGGATTTTCCCTTTGTTTGTTTCTTTTTCTTACCACAGTCAAACAGTGGCCCCTCCTTCTTTCTTAGTTTTTTAATTTTTAAGATTTTATTTATTTGAGAGGTAGGGTTGTAACCAGATAAAGGGAGAGACAGAGAGAAAGGTCTTCCATCTGCTAGTGCATTCCCCAAATGGCCTCAAAAGCCAGAGCTGAGCCAATGTGAAACCAGGAGCTTCTTCTGGGTCTCCCACACAGGTGCAGGGGCCCAAGGACTTGGGCCATCTTCTACTGCTTTCCCAGGCCATAGCAGAGAGCTGGATCAGAAGTGGAGCAGCCAGAACTAGAAGCAGTGTCCATATGGGATGCCGGCACAGCAGACAGAGGCTTAGCCTACTACACCACCATGCCAACCCCCTCTCCTTCCCTCTTGGCCTGCCTAGCTTACCCTCTCTTGAAATTCCGATTCCTCACACCAAGCTAGCTTATTTGCAATTCCTATTTTTGAAAGTTGAAACCATTTTGGATTCCTTTTCTAACAGATCCTAAAGTCCGGACAAATGGACAGTTGCTTGTGGTGGTCAGGTGCAACTGACCCTTACCTTCTAGGCACACTGTTTTATTACTACTTTGAGTTTCCTTTTCAGATGATGAAATGGAAGAGCTTCCTCCTTATCAGTAAAGCAGTGTAGAACAATTAGAGTTGCTTTAAGGACAACCATTTGGCTAGAAGAATTGGAGATTAAGTAAATCTTTTGTAGGTTACCTGAAGTCTAAAATTCTTCTGTGATACCAAGTGTCTAGAATTTTCTATCACATTCCCATTCGAATTGATCAAACTACATAAAACTCTGCTCCACTTCCAGTTCCTTCTAGATAATCGGTGTTCCATGCAGCTTCCAAAATGATCCTTCTTAAATGTCAATCAGATTCTGTCACCTCGGCTTCAGAAGTCTCAGATGGCTTCTCGCCGCACTTGTGATGAAGCCAAGAGTCTTTACCAAGGCTTCTCAGTCTCTGCAGGCGGTCTAGAATAAAAGCCCTGGTGCAGTGCATGCCCACCTCTCTGATTCCATTCCCAGCTGCTCCTTCTCATGCTCCATGCGTACCAGCCTCTCCGCCTCCATGCTGGTTCCCCAGGCACCTGCCCATCATGTTAACCTTACTCCCAGCGACTTGTCACTTGCTCCCCCCTCTTTGCCAGGGAGCAGTATGCCTTGTTCCATCAGGACATCCTCATCTCTGCTTGAATGATTTCTCCTGGTAGAACTGACTTTCCCCCTTTGTTTTTTGGTTATAATGTTTGGAAAGAAATCTTGTTGACTTTGTGACTCAATACATACAAACGTAAGAAAGGAAGTGTTTACCTCACACGATGAACTGATGTCTTCTTTTTAGATTGGTTTCATTGCATTTTGTGCTTGGTTTAAGAAACCTTGCTCTTGATGGTCTAAATTTGTCATTTATCCACAGCATGGGTGGCAACTCACTTTTCAAAAATAGCATCTTAAAGACTGAACTGACAACTCGAAATACTTGCACAGCTTCTGCCAGTCTGAATTTTCCTACTCTAATTTGCTTTCATAGTACTTAACAGCCTGCCATTGTGTTATGCAAATGTTTATTTTCATTTTTTTTTTGCTTAATTTTTGTTCCTTAACTGAGCTACCCTAATATTTACCAGGAAATAAGCTCCACGAAAGTAGGAACATTGCAAATTTTGATCAGTGATGTATCCGAAGTACCTAAAACAGTGCTTGACACAGAGTGCCGAGAGAGACACTTGTGAAGTGTAACTAATACAGCATTGAAGAGCAGGACAGCTGGAGCCGGACAGCATGCGTTCAAATCCCAGCTTCCAGCTTGCCAGGGCTCTCATCCTGAGCAAGTTGCATTGAGCTCTCGGTACTTCAGCTTACTCACTGGTGATAATGACATTGATCATTAGTTATGGTGAGAGTGTTGGGCATTAAAATGAATTAATTATGTAAAACAGAATAGCACCTGGCACACAGTATGTAGTTTATAAACATTTCGACCATTATCACAATTATTTATAAAGTGGGACAAAGATACAATTGGAGAGCTGAAAGCCATTTTAGAGTTACCAAGACCAGTCATATTCATCAGTTATAACCCACGTATCTAAGTGACTAACATACAAAACTTCCGTGGAGTGTTTTTATGGTAAAAAAAAAAATGCACCTGGCACAGACCAGTAGTTCTGATATGGAAAGTGATAGATATGTAAAAATTTATAATCCCCTTCAGAAAGAATTCTGTTCCCTTGATAAAATATATAGGAGAAGCAAAGTTGTTCAGGAGAGGGAAATAAAATTGTTCTTGATATATCAGAATTCTAGTAAAAAGCTCTACCCCTGTGAGTCACTTCATACACCATGAGAATTAGAGCTAGAGGCATTTGTCTAGTCTATTGTGCTGTGTCTAAGGGTAATCCCATATCTCCTACCTTGATGACAGGGCCAGTGGCTATAGCCCAAACCACGTCTGTATATTATCCCCCAAGGTATCAGGAAGACTGTAATTGTTATAGTCCTTGGTATTTCAATTAAAAAAAAAAAAAGAGGCCCAGAAACTTGAAGATAATATAATGCTTCTGGAAAGATTTCATTTAAAAATTAAAAGACTGCAGTAAGAAGGAAATCCTTTTAGGAAGCGAGAGGACAGCTACCTCTTGCCCCTAATGAGCATAGAAAAATAACATTTTCTTCTTCCTTACTTGTAGATGGGCCTCGCTACTTGTATAAGACAGTTAACTTGGAGCTCATCCTGACACTCTAGGGCTGAGGACTAAGGCATTTATTATGCATTATGAAATACTCAGTAAGGAATCCTACTCTGATGCTTATACTTAATGTATGCATTCAGGATAAAATTAATGAATATAACTATTAAAAACCCAACAGTTTCAATTTTTTTCAGATCTATGAAGGAACTGGGTCCCATGTAAAATAAATTTTAGATTTTAGTTTTTCTAGATATACAATTGTTTTAAATGCTCCCAAATTCTCTTTTCATAAGCTATGATGTTAGACTTGGGTTGAGTAACTCATTGTGGTGTATTTGTAATATGGGAAGTCTAGCAGTGTACATGTGATGGAGTCATTGGAAGATTAAATCAGATACTGCCAGCAGCGTGAGTGAGCAGATCACCCTCTTTCCAAATGCCAGAAGCCATGCACGAGTTTGATCCTAACCTTAAGAGAGGACCAAAGCCAGACCTACCCAGCCAAATGCTTCCCAAATCTCTGAAACTCAGAAACTGTAAGAGATGTTTGTTGTTTAGGCTCATAAAATTTTGAAGTCTCTTGTTACACAGTTATAAATAAGTCATACAGATATTGTATGTTGAATAGTTTTCATGTTGCTTGGCATATATACCAATAATTTCTGGCCAATAGCACAGCAGTGCCTTTAGGGAAGAGAAAGGATTACATAGCAAGGTGCACATGAATGCAGAAACGAAGAAGAATGTTTATATGGCAACTGCATAGAGGTGAAAAACAACCTTCATGGCACTGCAGTAAGACAGCTCTGTAAACACAGAGATACCGGGAATGTTTCCCATGCTCAAAGACAAGAAGAATGGCCCAACTCTCACCTCACATGCTAAAAGTATCTCTTCTCTCAAGTACTCCTGGTTGAGACACACACACATGCGGGTGGCTAGAGAGAGAGCTCATCAGTCCTAGGGGAGGGAATAAGATCAAGGGGTAAAAAACTGGAACTCTTTCTTCTGTGACTGATAAAAACAACAATAATGTATCACACATATATGGTGCCTGCCAGATTTGTACGGAGAAAAATCCAGTCCTAATGTTGTGACATGAGAAGTTCAAATTGTCTTTTATGAGCTGTTAAGTTTGTATTTCCATCTACATATAGGACAATAAAGGGGCCGGCGCCGCGGCTCACTAGGCTAATCTTCTGCCTGCGGCTCTGGCACTCCGGGTTCTAGTCCCCGTCGGGGCACCGGATTCTGTCCCGGTTGCCCCTCTTCCAGGCCAGCTCTCTGCTGTGGCCCGGGAAGGCAGTGGAGGATGGTCCAAGTGCTTGGGCCCTGCACCCCATGGGAGACCAGGAGAAGCACCTGGCTCCTGGCTTCAGAGCAGCGCAATGTGCCAGCCGCGGCAGCCATTGGAGGGTGAACCAATGGCAAAGGAAGACCTTCCTCTCTGTCTCTCCCTCTCTCACTGTCCACTCTGCCTGTCAAAAAATAAAAATAAAAAAGGACAATAAAGGGGATGGTGGAGAGAGGCCAGTTTGTAAATGATAATGCACAAACCTATGACATTTCTTTATAGAGGTTGTCATCATCAAAGAGAGAACTCTTCAGTTGTTATCCGGCTAGGGATCTGTGTGAGTAAAAGTTGCCAGGATATATGAGCAATACTTGTACCTAGGTCACTTTATTTCACAGTGGACCCTAGCTTTGCAATACATCATCAATGTTAAAAATTTGCAGTTTAATTATGAATGAAATGTACCTTTGCCTGTTCATAGGACTCAGAATAGTAACCATCTTTTTTCTCCATATTTATTCATTTTAGAAGTTATTTAACTCACTGATCATCTTCAGTAGCCTGAAACAATATTCAACAAATCATAAATTTGAACTGCCTAAATATTGTAGTCCTTGATAGTTATTTATGTTTTGAAAGAAATATCTGTGATGAATCAAAGCTGAAACAACTTTTTTAAAAATTTGAAATCCATTTTAAAAATGGCAAATGACTTGAACAGCAACAGACTAGCACTCAATCTTTTTAAAACTGGTTTCTAGCTGTATTTTCTGACATTCTTACTACCACTCCTCTTTAAGCATTCTTTCATTTAGGTTATATACTGTTTGTCCTTAAAGCACTGCTCCATTCGACTTGAGCCCCTTCATTATTGCTATGTGTATTTAAAGATAACCAGTATTTTAAGATCTTTGAATTTTCATAATGTATTTAAAACCTAACAGATGCAGAAAATCCATTAGAACTGACAAACAAATCTAGTGGAACTAATGAGTGATTTGATGAAGTTTCTAGGGTACAAGTTTAATATACAAAGCCAATTGAATTTATATATTTAAACAACAATCCCAAATTGAAATTATAAAGCAATATCACTTAAATTAGCATTAAAAATATGAAACACACTGCAGGATAAATCTGACAAAATATGTTTAAGACATATATAAACATATAGTAAGCACTAAAAATTTACATACCACATCTTGGTTTGGAAGACAAAGTTTTGCTAAATATAAACTATTTTAAAATTTATCCAGAAATTCAATGTAGTCCCAGTAAAAATCTGAGCAAAACACTTTGTAGAATTAGACAGGCTGGTTCTAAAATTTATCTAGAAATTAAAGAGACCTATAATTAGTCAAGACAAATTCCAAAAGAACACAATTTGAGGACTACCTTTAAATGATTCCAAGACATATTACAAAGTTATAGTAATGTAGACAGTGTGGTATTTGTGTCAAAATAGAGTAATATATCATCAGATCTCAACAGTCTCCAAAGATAGATCCACATATAAATAGCAACTGATTTCCTAAAGAAGTACAAAGGAAAGTTAGTGAAGAAAGGATTGCATTTTAACATATGGTGCTGGATCTAGCAAATCCCCTGCAATGACCCATGCCTTGTAGTATATATATATAAAAAATAGATGATTGATCTAATTGTAAAACATAGAAGAAAACAGCTAAAACTTCTTATGACCAGGTTCTGGCAAAGATTTCTTAGACATAACACCAAAAACATGATCCATATAAGAAAAAAAAAGTGGACTTTATAAAAATTAAAAACATCTGCTGTTAATACTGTCAAGGAAATTAAAAAACAAGTCAAAGATTAAATTGAGAATATTTTCAAGTCAGATATGAAAAAGATGTATGAAAACTTGCAAAACTCAACAATAAAAAACCTATTTAAAACTTGAAATCCATTTCATTATATTGCTTTTCAATATAAAGAAAACAGATTTAATGTAGTATATGGTTAAAATTATAATAATATAATATTCCATTCCTCTCTCCCACCTTCATCTTTTCTTCCTTCCTCTCCCTATTTCTGAGATAACACATTTTTTTTAAGTTTTTTTATTTATTTTTCTGGAATTTATTCACACATTAGAATCTCAGGGTCACAGCAAATGCATGATAACTACTATGATACAATTTTCATCAATTATCACGTTAATGTAATTATTAGTACAAGAGAACAGATTGCACATAATGCATTGATGCAATTTTTTTAACTTTTATTTAATGAATATAAATTTCCAAAGTACGGCTTATGGATTACAATGGCTTCCCCCCCATAACGTCCCTCCCACCCGCAACCCTCCCCTTTCCCATTCCCTCTCCCCTTCCATTCACATCAAGATTCATTTTTGATTCTCTTTATATACAGAAGATCAGTTTAGCATACATTAAGTAAAGATTTCAACAGTTTGCTCCCACACAGAAACATAAAGTGAAAAATAATAGATGATTTTTTAAATGATGATGAAATCAGATCAGACCTATTGTCATGTTTAATCCCAGTGAGAGTCAAGTTGGGAATTGCTATTTTCTTTTTTTTTTTTTTTTAACAGAAGATCAGTTTAGTATACATTAAGTAAAGATTTCAACAGTTTGCACCCCCATAGAAACACAAAGTGAAATATATTGTTTGAGTACTCGTTATAGCATTAAGCCTCATTGTACAGCACATTAAGGACAGAGATCCTACATGAGGAGTAAGTGCACAGTGACTCCTGTTGTTGACTTTACAAATTGACACTCCCGTTTATGGCATCAGTAATCTCCCTATGCACCAGTCATGAGTTTCCAAGGCTATGGAAGCCCCTTGAGTTCTCCGACTCTTATCTTGTTTAGACAAGGTCATATTCAAAGTGGAGGTTCTCTCCTCCTTTCAGAGAAAGGTACCTCATTCTTTGAAGACCTGTTCTTTCCACTGGGATCTCACTCACAGAGATCTTTCATTTAGGTTTTGTTTTTTTTGTTTTTGTTTTTTTTTGGTTTTTTTTTGTTTTTTTTGGCCAGAGTGTCTTGGTTTTCCATGCCTGAAATACTCTCATGGGCTTTTCAGCCAGATCGGAATGCCTTTAGGGCTGATTCTGAGGCCAGAGTGCTGTTTAGGACATCCGCCATTCTATGAGTCTGCTGAGTATCTCGCTTCCCATGTTGGATCACTGTCCCCTTTATTTATTCTATCGTTAGTATTAGCAGGTACTAGACTTGTTTATGTGCTCCCTTTGACTCTTAGTCCTATCATTATGATCAATTGTGAACTGAAATTGATCACTTGGACGAGTGAGATGGCATTGGTACATGCCACCTTGGTGGGATTGAATTGGAATCCCCTGGTATATATTTCTAACTCTACAGTTTGAGGTAAGTCAGCTTGAGCATGTCCCAAATTGCACATCTCTTCCCTCTCTTATTCCCACTCTTATATTTAACAGCAATCACTTTTCAGTTAGGTTTCAGCACTTAAGAAGAATTGTGTATTGATTACAGTGTTCAACCAAAAGTATTAAGTAGAACAAACCAAAAAATGTGTATTATAGTCAAAAGCTTATTGCTACATTCAATAACAAGTTCAACAAGAATAAAAAGACCATAGTTCAGCAGGAATATAGGCAAAGACTATAAACCATAATCAAATGATATGTCATTTTTATAGTAATTGTTAAAAAACTCACAGACAATTAAAACTATAGAAGTATGTAGTTCATCATTGGACAGATATAAAACAGTTTGATAAAACTGTATTTGCAACAATACTGATATACAAGCATTTCCTTATTTTGTTATTGTTTTTCAATTTTAGTTCCACGTGTTTGTCTTTTTTATATTCTGGGTTTTTTTGTTTGTTTTTGCATTTGTCTTTCTGAGTCCCGGCTTTTTTCACTCAACATGATGACCTCCAGTTGCATCCATTTTGATGTAAATGGTAGAATTTCATTCTTTTATAGCTGAGTAATATTCCATTTTATTTATACAATCCTCCAATTCCCCTCAGATCTGGAACAAAACAAGGATGTCCATATTCATCCTTCTTATTCAATATAGTATTGGAAATATTAGGAAGGACAATTATGGAGGACAAAGAAATAAAGGATATCAGAATTAGAAATGAGGAAGTAAAAATATCTATGTTTGTATGTGACATGATATGCATGGAAAAACCTAAACACTCCACCAAAAAACTATTAGAAATGATAAACCAATTCAGTAAAGTTGTAGATTACAAAATAAACATATAAAAAAAGTAGAGTTTTAATGCTAATAGTGAACTTGCCAAAAGAGGAATAAAAACAGAAATCCCATTCACAATAGCCATACAGAAATCCAGTATTTAAAAATAAATTTAACCAGAGAAGTAAGAGATTTCTGCTACAATGAAAATTATAAAATAACTGATGAAAAAATCATAAAAGACACACACACACACACAAAAAAAAACAAAGACATTCCTTGCTCATGGATTGGAAGAATTAATATCATTAAAATTTCTGAAGTACCTAAAGCAATCTGCAGATTTAGTGCAAGCTTTATAAAATACCAGTGATATTCTTTACAGAATAGGAAAAAAAATCCTAAAGTTTACATGGAATCACAAAACACCCAGAATAGTAAAAAAAAAAAAAAAAAAAAATCAAGCTGGCGGCAATATGGTACCTGTGATGCTAGTATCCAGTTTCAGTCCAGTTACTCCATTTCCAGCCCAGCTCCCTGCTAATGACCTGGAAAGCTGCGGAGGATGACCTGAGTGCTTAGGCCCCTGCACCTACATGAGAACCCCAAAAGATGCTCCTGGCTACCAGCTTCGGCCGGGCCCAGCCCTGGCTGTTGGGACCATTTGGGGAGTGAACCAGCAGATAGATGATCTCTCTGTCTTCCCCCCACCCCTCTGTAACTCTGATATTAAATAAATAAATCTTTTATAAAGAGTTAAATATATAAATTTCACAGGACCTAGTTATTCTAATATTTGTTAACCTCTCAAGCAAAATATACATATATTCATAGGAACTGTGTTTTTTATAGCTCCAAACTGGAAGCGACTCAAATGTCTCTCAGTAGGTGAGTGGGTAAACACGTAGTTACTACTGTACAATCAATGTCTCTCAAAGAGAAAGCTGCATGCAACAACTTGTAGGAATTTCAGCATAATTATGCTGAGTGAAAGAAGCCACATGGAAGAAAGTACATAGTATATGATTTGTATATGAACTTCTAGAAAATTCAAATGGATTTATAGTGATATATAATTTATAGTCAAAACAGATCAGTGGTTGAGGATCAAGCTAAAGGAAGAAAGGATTATAAAAGGAAACAAGGAGGGGCCAGCATTGTGGAATAGTGGGTAATAGAGGGTAATCTCCCTCCCGCTCCCCTTCCCCCTCCCTCTCCCTCTCCTTCTCCCTGTGTGTGCATGTGTGTCCCTCTCTCTGTCTCTCTTTCTTTCCCCTTACTGTCCCCCTTCAACTCTCCCTCTCAAATAGCTGAAATAAAACTCCTAGGTATTGAACATTGTACACATATTTGGAGAAGCTGTCATTGTTCATGGAGACAGGTTTGGGTAACTTTTGTGTATGCAGATTTAAGTCAATTATAGTCATATTTTTAGCCACACTTTGTATAACTAACATTCATACCTACTTGCCTTTTTCTTATTGAACTTCTTCAGAATTCCCCTGGACAAGCTGCCTCCTGCCAGTCTGAAGTCCCCTTCAAGAATATTCTAGATGATAGCCTCATGCATTTGTAACATCACCCAAATATTTGTTGATATCACTCCTCTAGTGTTGCTTCTCTGTTCCTTTGTGGTTGAGTGGTTACAGCCTTTATTAACAGTTATGTATTCAGAAGACAGTACATATAAGTATGGTCCTTTGAATGTCCAGATTAAATGGAATGCAACTGATACTTTGGAAATTTAGTCAGGATGCCAGTCCAAAGACATTATAACTGAGAGATCATTAGATGTGGATTGTTATAATGTTATTCCATTGTTAATTTCTTGGATTTTTGCCCCCAAACTTTAATATGAAAACAGTGCAGATGAAACATTGCAATATTTACTTCATATTATGGGCAGGAAAAGTTCATCTATTTTCAGTCATAATTTTCATGGATTATCCTCACTCTGAGTCTTACCCAAGTCCGCAGTAATCTATGATCAGCATGTAATCAGAGAGTATATTGGCCATCTAAAAATTACACACACAGATGGTGATCTAAAATGAAGTGGCAAGCACCTAGAGAATGTGTTTAAGAGCACAAGTGCTAATTAGTAGGCAATGATAACTAATTAGTTTAAAGTGAAGCAAAGACAACAGAGTTGAAATATTAAAAATCCATTAAACTACAAGAACATTTCTGCAAGAAGAGACTGTCAGGAGAGAGACTATGGAATCTGTAGTTTTTCCCTGCCAAGAGGTGACACCTGTCTAGCAGGGGAAGTAATTAAAAAGTAATGACATCAGTGCTGCCCATCCACCATGTGCGATGAGGTTCTTGAGGAAGCTTATATGCTGCCGATGAATCTATATTTATTCAAGACTGTCACTTGTCTTCGACTTCAGAGAACCTCAGGTCTCATTGGCTGAGACAAGTCCGCTCAAATCAGCTCTTGATTGACAAGCGCCAGTGCTTTCTATAGAGGGAGAGAAGTGACTCAGCAGGAAGTGCTTGGTCCTAAGTACAGAAAGAGCTGAGCCAGGTGTTCTGTTTTTCCAGAATGAAATTTATTGTGCAAGAGCTTATCTGCCTCTGTTTTGCTCCTTCCATTCCTCCCTCTTTTCCATTCTCTTTTGCCTCCTTCCTCCCATTCTTCTCAACTACTAAGAGTAACTGTGACTGAGAAAGACTCTAAGTAACCTTTTCCTGGTGTCCATTTTTAATGAGCTTATCTCCTGATTGTAAAACAGATTTCCAAATGCTCTTCACCCATCAGTAAATGGTTCTGTGTAGAAAATGCCAGTCTCGTGGTGAGAACAAACAGCACTGCTATATGTGGTTAACAGTGACCCAAAAAATGAATGTGAAAAAAAATGTCAAAGAAGGCTATTAACTATTTACGCTGCTTAAAGCAAGTGCTGCAACAGATCTCAGATGCAGATGGAGGCAATCTGGGGTTCAGACCTAAATTTCCTAATTACCTAGGAGTGTAGACACATTGTGAGGCAGACAGATGTGAGGACAAGAAGAACAGGAGTCCCGGAGGCTGGGACCAGTAGAGGAATTTTACAAACCCAGAAAGACCAGACTGCTAGAGCACTCAGAAGAGAAACGTTGAAAGCTTTAGGAGCTGTGACAGTACTGCATGTAAGTAATTCCGCTACATAGAAGCAGTGGATTCCACCATGTGTGCTTGGGTCTGCAAATTAAAGACAAACATTTCGGTAAAGCTTGACTTCCAAAATTCAAGCGATGGCTTTTCTGGAGGAATCAATGAGAAACGCCTGTGAATCCAGGTTTGTGAAATAAAAGAATGAATCTTACTTTATTTTTTTTTTTATTGATGATGGAAAGTTAACAACTGGAGGCAGTCAGTAGGAAAAATCTTGTATGGGGGCTTCCTCCAGCGAAGTCACTACGATGGCTGTGGGGAAAATGCTGGGGTTCTTGGAGACTGGCACAGATGGCACACCTGGAAAGCACTGCTGGAAACTGGCAAGTGGACGCCAGAGTTGGGCAGGCGTGGTGAACACTGAACACAGGAGCTGGCCTCAGGAGGTCACTGTTGGGTCCTAACTCTAGCTTTAGCACCTTGAACAAATCATACAAGTCTTTGCGACAGACTGCTGAGCAATCCTAAAACGTGGGACACAGCATCTGCCTCGCTGATCCTATAAACTGTGAGCAGAAATGACCTTCTCTGCTGTTCTAGGGAGCAGATTTATTTTTCTGTTTCCTTCAGACCCTGGAAAATGTTCCTAAATATAGATCTGTGAAACCGGCGTCTTAAAGGTAGAGGATATAGGCCGACAATAACCACCCTTAGGTTCCTGCACACAGATGTGTGTGTGTGGTAGGTTAGTGTGTGCACCAGCATGACTCCCTCTGTTAAAATTTTGCCGGACCTCTTAACTGTTTCCCGTACAGTATGTGTAAAGTATGGCCTAACATAGGCCTGTAGCTGGATTGCTGTTGTGTGTTTGCCCTCACATGAGGAACCTACGATATGATTTCCTAAAACTGAATTACCAGTTCACAAGCTCAGTGGTGCACAGCATGTCAGAAAATTCTTGTGTCTCTTTCGGTTACATAATCAAGGAAGACGGCTATGGAGGAAAATCTGTTGTTGGAAATCAGTGAAAATTGGCCTTTCTCTTTGTCTCTCTCACTGTCTAACTCTGCCTGTCTAAAAATAAAAATGCTGGCGCTGCGGCTCAATAGGCTAATCCTGTGCAGCGCCGGCACCCCAGGTTCTAGTCCCAGTTGGGGCGCCGGATTCTGTCCCAGTTGCTCCTCTTCCAGTCCAGCTCTCTGCTGTGACCCAGGAGTGCAATGGAGGATGGCCCAAGTGCTGTAGCGGCCATTTGGGGGGTGAACCAACGGAAGGAAGGAAGGAAGAAAGGAAGGAAGGAAGGAAGGAAGACCTTTCTCTCTGTCTCTCTCTCTCTCACTGTCTAACTCTGCCTGTCTAAAAAAAAAAAGAAAAGAAAAGAAATCAGTGAAACTTGGAACTTTTGTTTTTATACATTCAACTTCTCTCCTTGGTTCTAAAAGACAACTAGCTTTTTTTTTTTTTTTTTTTTTTTTTTTGACAGGCAGCATGGACAGTGAGAGAGATAGAGAGAAAGGTCTTCCTTTTCCATTGGTTCACCCCACAATGGCTGCTGCGTCCAGCATGCTGTGGCCGGTGCATCGTGCTGATCCAAAGCCAGGAGCCAGGTGCTTCTCCTGGTCTCCCATGCAGGTGCAGGGCCCAAGTACTTGGGCCATCCTCCACTGCACTCCCGGGCCACAGCAGAGAGCTGGACAGGAAGAGGAGCGACTGGGACTAGAACCCGGTGTGCCGGCGCCGCAGGCAGAGGATTAGCCTACTACCGCACGCCGGCCGACAACTAGCTTTTATTTGAAAAACATTGGGCACTCTATCTGCACAACAGGCATCAACCAATTTTGGCTAATGATAAAGCTATGAGGCAGAAGAATGGGTTTCCTTTTGGTAGGGTTCTGAGTTAAAGCAGGTCTACAGTGGGAAATAATATAAGCAGGAGTCATCAGACTCCCCGCTGAGGAGAAATGCTTTGGAGCCGCACTGTAAGTCAGATATACACATATTGAACCAATTTTTCATTGTCTTACAGCTTATCCCAAACCAATCACTCGATTCAGAAACAAGTCACAGGATTATATTTTCTTTTATATTTTGGTATACTTGATGTTAAAAATAATTTGATGTCCTTCACTCTTAGAGTGAAGTATTTTTTTTTTTTTACTAAATTCATACTGTTAAAAAAAGTTGCCTCTCATCTGGATGGATTTAACACTAATTGGACAAAACATATTCTATCTTAATAATTTTGAAATTGTGTCCATGAGAAATATGAGAGCCACAGAGCCATAGTGGGGTTTTTTTTACCTTGTTTTAATTTACTGATAAAGAGTGAAAAATGTTTTTCCAATGCTTCTATTCATAAACAACCTATATATATTATATTACATGTTATATATGCATGTATATAAATATTACCTATACATAGACAATATTTCATGTTAGCTCTGTGAGTTCATCAAACCTATTACCAAAAATAAGGAAGGAACATGAAATATGGTTAAAGAAGAATCAGTATTGCAAATTCTTTTACATCGTATCATCTTTCGTTGCCTACAGACACCAAGGGATATGAGTAAGATTGTAGGCTGGAACTGCCAAGCAATAAAGCATGTGAAATACACAGCTCAAGATCTGGCTTGCATTCTAATCATTGCCTGTGCTACCATTTATCACACCTGTGTGGAGACCAAACAGTTCATCTTCTCTTGATGGTCTCTATAAAGATGTTAATAGACTTTTAGGGAAACTATATTTATGAGGATATATAAGCTATTTGCAAAAACATCCCATATACATTATCGCAATTGCACAGGTTTTTTTTTTCTACAACAGTAACTTCATCCTACTTGGAAGATACCCATGCCTCTAGGGTTATTTCTGCAGTGGAAACAAGTGTGAGGTCGGGGAGGCAGGCCAGGAATCAAAAGCTGACACTCGATTGCTGTTTTCAGGGCATATACACTCTTGCATTGAGTGAAAGCTGAATAGAGTTTCACCTTGTGTCAGGTGCTTCTCTCTGAGCTCTGTTTCTTGAGCCTGGGCTTATTATTGCTCGTGTCAATATCCAGGAGAAAATTCTGTATTAAGAATTTCTATCAGAATCGGAGTAAAAGCTATTTGACATATTTTCAGACAGGTGAACTGTCACGTAAATAATGTATTGCCTGGCCCTCTAAAAATTTAAATTTGGCTTTTAATAAGTGTCCAAGTGTATTCTTGCAAATACCCACTGTTTTTTTGGATCAAAAATACATAGGAAAACAATAAAGACATTCATTTCCTCCTGGATACTGACTTTTCATAAACCTATTATATGATGATGATGTTTCCATAAACTCATTCTGGCAAAATGATATGCCAGCTAATGTCAAGGGATAAGACAATTCACCACCTTTTAGAACCAAATCCTGAAGGAGAAATGGCTCATAAGAACTTTAAGATTGAAATGAGTTTAGAAATCACTGAACCTGGGCCCTTTACATACAGATGATGGGACTTTGGACACACCAGCCTGAACACAGCAGGTGGACACAACTCAGATTGCATCACTAATCAAACCCGTCCATCCCTAGTCCGCTGTCTCCTGGAGGTGGTATGGGGACCCAAAAACGGATGATGGACTTTGGCTCTGAAACTGTGACCCTCAGAACAACAGTATCCATATCATTGGGAATTTGTTAAAAGTCCAGATCTTAAGTCCCATCCCAGACCTGCCGAATCAAACTCTGTAACTGGCAACCTGTGATCTTTCTTTTCATTAGCTGTGCAGGTCATTCTGCTGCACACTGAATTTTGTGAAACACTCTGAGGGGGAGATTGTTCATCCAATGAAGCATCTTTTAATTTTCCCCATTCACACTCAGAATGCATTAAAAATAGATTAATTGAGGCCGGCACCGCAGCTCACTAGGCTAATCCTCCGCCTTGCGGCTCCGGCACACCAGGTTCTAGTCCCATTCGGGGCGCCAGATTCTGTCCTGATTGCCCCTCTTCCAGGCCAGCTCTCTGCTATGGCCCGGGAGTGCAGTGGAGGATGGCCCAAGTGCTTGGGCCCTGCACCCCATGGGAGACCAGGAGAAGCACCTGGCTCCTAGCTTCAGATCAGCGTGGTGCGCCAGCCGCAGCGAGCCGGCCGCGGCAGCCATTGGAGGGTGAACCAACGGCAAAAGGAAGACCTTTCTCTCTGTCTCTCTCACTATCCACTCTGCCTGTCAAAAAAAATAAAATAGATTAATTGAAATGGAAAATACTCTGATTATATTCCTTTAGGATTTATAATTATGATGATCAGATTTCTTTTTTCACCCGCAAAACCCAGCCAGGCATATGTGCAAAAGATAAGTTAATTTAATACAGAATCCCTTGTTAAAATAGCACCCTTAAGGAAACATACAATTTAATAATCAAAAGTCAAAATGAATCGTTGGTCTCTTTGAAAAATGCTTGTTTTCTGATACAGACTCTGCTGAATGCCATGGTTGGTTTTGTTGAAGTTGTGTCACCAGTTATTTTCTTTTTCATTCCTAAGAGTCCTAATGAGATGACATACATTTTCTCTGTTTCTTGAGCATATTTTTTTCCTCCCATGAAATGATTTTGTCTTTTACTCATTAAAATATTTTTGTAGGTATTCTATAATCTTGTTTTTTAAATGAGCATCATAGTATTACTTTTCTTACTGGCACTGACCTATCACTCCTAAGACATTACGTTGAACTCCCACATCCATATAAGTTTTGAAGAAGAAATAGTGTTATTTCCTATTCAGACTTTATTTTTTTAATTTTAAATTTTTGTTCTGTGATTGACTGTTATTTTAGTTTACTGCAAAAGCTTTTGCTATCAATTCCTATAGACTTTTCATTAATAAATTTAATACCAGAAGACGAGCAAAGGTGTAGGTAAGTTGTTTTAATGTTCCTCGGGTTTGCTTTCGCTTTGGTCTGTACTTACGTAAAATGCAGATCAGTGCAAGTTAAAATTAGTCAATATGATATAATAACAGGCTGCTGTAGAATTGCTTCAGTCCTGTCAAAATTCATGTGTTGAAACCTAGTCCCCATGTGATGGTTTTAGATGATACTTTGCAAAGTGTTTGGACTACGAGGGTGGAGCCCTCGAGAATGCCCTTTGAAGCCGTTACACACAGAAAGAGCTCCTTTGTCTTGTGAACAAGAAGGTGGCCGTCTACAAACCAGGAAGAAAGTGCTCACTAGAAGGTGAATCACCTGGCACTTTGATCTTAGATTTCCTGGCTTCTGGAATTTTGAGCAATGAGTGTTTTTCCAAGCCATGAATGTCAAGCCATGAATGTTTTGTAAGCTCTTGACAAAAGCATATTACACACAACAACTCTGCTAATGTATCAATTGTCTGCTTTGTTGGTTGTTCCCAGGTGGAACAACCAAGGAGAGCCTTGACTATACCAGCTTCTCGTTTTCTCCAAACTCATGGAATGGACACTCTGCCTGCTGAGATTCAGGATGTCCTGGAGGCTGTGCAGGTATGTTGGCTTGGTTCAGTATGCAGGCTGTGGTAACTCTAATGCCAGGTTCGTCCAGGGGCCACAGAGCCCCAGTTCAAACTTGAGACTGGCTTGGGGCACTTCCCAAGGTAAGGGGTTGGTGGTCATGCATAGTCCAGCACCCTCTGTGTTACTTTTTTTATACTAATCCTCTATTAGTTATCATGTTAAACATATCTTGTGATAGTATGAAGTTTGTTTTTATATATTCTTTATGTTTTTTCTTAAGTACATTATTATAACTTTAGTTTGGGTAAACTGACCAAACTTTCCTTTTAGAATTATGGCTTTTTAGGATCCTGTTTAAAATGCTATTATTTTGTTTAAAGATAGGACACTGAAATATATATTCTAATGAAAGTTTAAAGTTTTTTTAATTTTAATTTTGTATTTCAGTTGGGTTTGATATTGTATGTGACATG
The DNA here is from genome assembly GCF_964237555.1 of Oryctolagus cuniculus. Taxonomy (NCBI): domain Eukaryota; kingdom Metazoa; phylum Chordata; class Mammalia; order Lagomorpha; family Leporidae; genus Oryctolagus; species Oryctolagus cuniculus. The sequence continues at coordinate 19,524,848 of NC_091437.1, forward strand.
AAGCATGGATCTAATTTTCTCTTTTTCCAAGTGGATAACCATTTCTCCAAGCCCCATTTAGTGAATGCTTCTTCCAAGTCCCAGTGATCAGTCTTGCAAACCCTGTCCAATGTCCAGCTATTTCCTAAGTCCTGACAGGGCAAGTTCCTTATCCTCCTTTGCCTTCTTGATCTTGTTAGTCCTCCTTCCTGCATACCCCCCTCTAGTTCCTTCTTTTACTCTTCCACCTGTTCCTCCTCTTCCTACTCTTTCATATTTTTCTCCTCCTGCTTCTTTTTGTCTTCCTCCTTTGAAGTGCCTTTGCTGTTTCTGTTTTAGTTTCTTCAATACAAGTGTTAGACTCTTATTCAAAAATTTCAAGGAAAAAAAAGTCATGAGATTTTTAAACCAGAATTATTTTGACTCTAAATCAAATTAGGAAAAAGAAATATGTTTGCGAGTCTTCCCATCCATGAATATGTGATATAAATATGTGATGTAAAGTTCATTAACTTTTCTTTCATTCTTTCTGGAAAATTGTATACTTTTATGTGTGCAGGTCTTGGGCATATTTGTTAGATTTAATCTTAAATACCTTTTGTTTTCATTATGAATGGTGCTTTGAAAAATTGTATTTCTGCAATGTTGCTGATTTTTAGAGATGTAATAAATGGTCTACATTTTTTTCGATTTTCTGCATGGACAATTATGTCATCTATAAAGGGTGGGATTTCAATTTCCTTCTTTTAAAATCTTAATCCTTTGAATATTCTTATTGTATCAGCTAAGATTTCAAGAAAAATAGTACACAGATGGGCAAAATTGGATACCTTCATTGTGTTCATGGTATTTAAAACTTAATTAACTTTTATTTTGAACAAATTCAAACATAAAAGTTGAATAACATAATGTCTTATAAATGTTCACATATATGTAGTCTCGTGTATGTGTACATACATACATAATTTTCTTTCTTAAAATACTTTTTGCCAAACCATTTGAGAATAACTTGCAGATATAATGATTTCTCAGTCTTAAAATCATTGGCATTCTTGTGCTACAAAAAAAACCCTTCTTTTTATTCTCTTAAATCATCGTCGCAAAATGATCAATTTGAGTAAATTCAGTATTGATATAGTATTATTATCTAAATCCTTTCCATATTGAATATTTCCATCATTATTATTATACAATCCTTTATAAAATTTTTCTTGGTTTAAGATCTGGTCCAGGATTATGCATATCAAGAGGCTTTTATCTCCAGTCTCAAAATCTAGAATGCTGGATCTGCCTTTCCTTGTCTTTATCAAATTGACATGTTTTCAAGGTTATAAGATGTCTCTTGTTTTTAACATGTCCTTTAATTTGTGTTCTCTGTTAATGCTTCATGTTTAAATTTACGTCATGCACTATTAGAAAGAATTCTCCATAAGAGAAGCTGATAGATCTCATTATTGGTAATATTAATTGGACCACGTGGTGAAAGTAGTATAAGCCATACTCTTTTTATTATAAAAGTGCCTTTCCACATCATGATGAACTTGGAGAGATATTTTTAGACTTTTAGAGATCCTGTTGCCCCTTAAACTCACTTAATTACTTAATGTTCATTGATATCCTTGCCAGAATCAGTTATTGCAACGATGACTGCAAAATGGTGATTTTTAAAAACCTCTTTTATTTGTCCACTGTAAAGTAAAGCTTTTTCCCTTCCCACTGCATTTTGTTTACTTATTTGCGTGCTTATACTTCAATATCACTAAATGTATGTACGTAGAGTGTATTACTCCTCACTGTGATGTCACTGTCCTCGATGTGGCCAATGCACATGCTTTAAGCCAGATCCTCTATTGTTCTGAGGTCATCCTATCATTTTTTTGAGAATTCACAGTTTGTGTTGCCTCAGTCCTAATATCATTCAATTCTTTTATAAGTTTTAGTTACTTTTGTTTGGAATGGTATTTTTTAAGTTTTTACTTAATGAATGCATTTTTTCATAGATACAACTTTAGGAATATAGTGGTTCTTTCCCCCATAACCCCTACCCAACTCCCATCCCATCCCCCTCTCCCTCTCCGTCTCTTCTTCATTATGGTTCAATTTTAGTTTGATTTTATATACTGAGGACCAACACCATGTTTAGCATAGATTTCAACAGTTTGCACCCATGCACACACACAACATATAGAGCACAATTTGGGAAGAAAATGTGCAGTCGATTCTCATAGTACAATTCATTAGGGACAGAGGCCCTACATGAGGAGCAAGTGCACAGTGACTTCTGTTGTTCCTTTAACAGTTAACGGTCTTATTTATGATGTCAGTGATTACCCAAAGCTCTTGCCATGGGCTGCCAAGGCTATGGAAGCCTTTCGTGACCATAGACTCCATTAGTATTTGGACATGGCCATAAGCAAACTTGATGTTTCTCCTCCCTTCAGAGAAGAGTATATCCTTTGATGACCCTTTCTTTCCACTGAGGTCTCACAGAGATCCTCCATGAAGGATATTGGAATGGTATTTTAAAACCAGATTTGTGAGCAAATAGCTATCATTTGCTGAATGCTATAACATTTATTGATTGCCTATACCATGTCACTAAGCACAAAAGTCTTCTGTGTCAAAGTCAAGATTTCTCTACCCTTAATTTGCTTGTAATCTAAGAACAGAGGTTAAGTATTAGACTCACATGGAGGAATAGTTTCTATTTTCTCTTCTGTGTGTTCATATTTCACCTTTAATAAATACTTAGGATCATTTGCTAATATGGTATAAATTTTTGTGTTTTTACTCATTCATTTTGATATAATTATACTCTTCAACATATAAAGCCTTACTACAACTCCAATGGTATTCGTAAAGATATTCTCAGAAAGATGTAACTCATTCTGCCTTTTCTTACTGTGTTCCCACACTGTCAGTGATAAAGCAATTTCATTAATTTGTGGTTTATCTTTATTAAATAGCTATTTATTCAAAGATAAACTGACACCTGCCTAATGTCATGTGTATGAACAAGGTCCAGGTAGATCAGACTTAGAAACTTCAAAAAACCAAAAATTATCAGTATTAATAGTAAATACAACCAGATTACTATAGAGTGGATATAGAAAACCTCACTTTGATTGTAAATCCAGATTAAGTCAAGCAAAAGAGAAACCAAATATAGTAAAAATGAAAAACTTCTGCATGACAACAAATGATACCAAAGAGAGATCAAATAACAAATGTGGGAGAAGCACTGTTCTATGACTGTTATCTCTAATACATTAATGACTGTTATAAATCAAAGAAGAATGACTGAATAGCTAATAGAAAAACAACCTCCCCCAAAACTCCTAATCAGTTATCCAATATCCAATTTAAGAATGTTAAAAAGGACATAGGCAATAAAATGCTCCCTAAACATGTGAGTCCGGTGCAATGTTAACAGTAAAAATGAAAATGAAGTTTAATATATCCTATTTTTCACCTACTAGAATTGGAAAATGTAAAGAATCTAACAGAACACTGTTTTGGCAGATTATAAAGAAACGATTATTCTCATAAATGACTGTGGGAGTGTAAAAGCTTCTACTTCCATGGATAGGAAATTGGCAAAATCTAAAAAAAAAAAAAAAAAATCCTAAATGGGCATTCCCATTTAGACTGAGTTTTTTGCGGATTGACTTTTAAGTTATGGTTCCAACAGTGTGAAAATATGCAAAGAGGCCGGCGCCGCGGCTCACTAGGCTAATCCTCCGCCTAGCGGCGCCGGCACACCGGGTTCTAGTCCCGGTCGGGGCGCCGGATTCTGTCCCGGTTGCCCCTCTTCCAGGCCAGCCCTCTGCTGTGGCCAGGGAGTGCAGTGGAGGATGGCCCAGGTGCTTGGGCCCTGCACCCCATGGGAGACCAGGAAAAGCACGTGGCTCCTGGCTCCTGCCATCGGATCAGCACGGTGCGCCGGCCGCAGCGCTCCGGCCGCGGCGGCCATTGGAGGGTGAACCAACGGCAAAGGAAGACCTTTCTCTCTGTCTCTCTCTCTCACTGTCCACTCTGCCTGTCAAAAAAATTAAAAAAAAAAAAAAGAAAATATGCAAAGACTGTGTATAATTGTATTATTTGTAATTATAAAATATTGCATAGAAATGACCTAATCACTTAAGAATATGAATAGGTTATGTAAATCTGCAAGTAAGCTACTATGAAACTACAAAAAAGAATGAGGAAACTGTGAACTAATATGAAATGAAGTCTAGGATATATTGTGAAGTGAGAAAAGCAAAATGCTGAGTACAAAATGAATGTTCATTTTTATATAAAGAAAGAAATACACAAATGCATACACACTTCTGCACAGCAAAACTTAAAAAGAAAAAAGCAGGAATGTATGAATTTGCTTCTGTATTTCTTCCTTTAAAAGGAGTGTTTCTAACATTATTCTATGTAGGAGAATGTTTTTGGTAATATTTTCCAAGTGCCCTTTTTTTTTTTTTTTTCAGACTAAACAGACTCCCTTCTATACTAATTCTGCTAGGAATTTCTATCATGAATGGGCATGAAATTATTTTTATGTATTGGTTGCAATGTTGTTTTTGTAGTATGGTGTCATTCCCCTACACTGTTGGATGTAGTCTGCTATTACAATCCTTCTTTTCACACTTTGGGTTGGAACGTTCTGTCTTCTGCTTTTCATTAATTCTTTCCCTATCCTCAGGTATATTTGTAAATTTGCACAGATCAATCTTCAGGTGCATACCCTAGAGCATAAGAAGTCTTAGTGTGTGCTCTACAATCTTTTAACAGAGATATTTTCTGAATGCCAATTACATCTCAACAAAGTGGGGAAGGAAACACGCTGGGGTCTTTCCAGATGCCCAGAGTTCTCTCCTTCCTGTCCCTCAGAGAACTCTTTCCCCGCCTTCTTTTAGAACAGCCTCTGTATCGTTTCTTCTTTGTCCTTCTGCTTGTTTGGAAGTGTGCTTTGTTCTAATATATTTCTGGAAATTCAAACCTATATATTTACTTACCACCTTCTAAATTGATCAGAAGTTCAAAATGGAAAAGTTGAGAACTGATATTGTCAGAATCTCAGTGCCTGGGGCCTAGAAACATGTATTTTGAACAGTAACTCTATGTGATTTTCTTTAAAAAAAAAAAAAAAAAAAGATTCATGCAGGCTCATCCTGTGAGAGGACTGAAGCACCGGAGACCAGTTTTGGTGCACATGTCCATTTATTAATGATCACGCATAAGCTTTAAAAGGGCAGGCAGAGGGAGCGTAGCTAATTCAGGGCAATAGTAATTCTATAGGATAGAGCTGATATTGGCACCTCTATGCTTCTGCAAACAGCTTGAAGGTCACATCAGCTTTCCTGATGGCCTGAGCCACAACCCAGGAGCAGTTTACCTGACTGACTGGGGTAGGAAGAAATGTGCCCAGGGCCCCCAACACCGGCCAGCAGCCAGGCTGCAGGGTCCCTCCTGGGAGGCATGGTGCCCCATGCCCTCTCAACCTCCCCCATGGGCAAGGCAGGTGGTCTCAAAGGATCACCTACAGACTCATTTATTTGAAAAGCAGAGAGAGAGGGAGATTTTCTAACTACTGATTGACTCCCCAAATGGTATCAACAGCTGGGACTGGGCCAGGCTGAAGCCAGGAACCAGGAGCTCCTTCTGGGTCTCCAACATAGGTGGCAGAAACTCAGGTACTTAGACCCTCATCTGCTGCTTCCCAGGAACATTAACAAGGAGTTGGATCAGAAGCCTAGAGTAGCCAGGACTTGAACTGGCACTCTGATAAGGAAAGCAGGCTTCCCAAATGGCGGCTTAACCCACTACAGCACAACACCTCTTCCAGCCTCCTGGGTGATTCATACATGATAAATTGGAGAAATTGATTAGGAAATAATTACACCAGGAAGCCTAAATTAGGCTAACATAGTTGAGTTTAAATTTTAATTGTTTGTTCTTTGATAATCAAGGCAAAATGGAAGCATGCATTGCTAGATTCTTATTAACTAGCAAAAGGAAATACACCAGATGGTAAGGAGAGACGTGTTTTGTATTCACAATGAATTTGAAGAGTAATTTTCAACATCAGATCTTAAATTTGCTTTCAAATAAGTTTTTAAGTAAGGACATTGATCAACATAATGGACTGTGTCATCGGGAGCTATCCTGCTAAAGAAAAAGGACTGTTTTTCATATCATCTATTGCTTGAAGTTGAAGCCATTATATTTGAATCATATTTCAATGAAGAATTTCTTGTAGAACTAAAGTAACTGTTCATGCGTGTAATTTTTGGACATGTTAAAACACAGAATAAGATAAAAGAACTCTTGTTTTTCACTTTACTGATACAAAGAACTATATTGGGATTTATTCTCTCCTCAATCCTATATATATACAGAAATGAGCAAGATATAGACTATCCTCAAGGAATTACTGTCTAGAGAGAAAGATCAGTATACAAAGTAGTACTCTATGCTGTGATAAATGTGTACTTAAGCACATCTTGTAGGAGGAGATAAGGAACACTTCATATGGAGGATAGCACTCATTGGCCCTTAAAAGATACTTGCGTGGAGTAGACTAAAGTTTTTGTGTGTTCAGCCTTCACCTTCCCTCCTCCAATAAGAGAATCCCTCTACTCCTTAGGAGAACTCCCTTCCAGCTGTTTAGACAATCGCTGTCTTACCAGCGTGCTACAGGCGACATTACAGAACACAACATCAATGATGGTGTATCACATGAGTTCAGTGCAGAAGTGGACACAACCCAGGTAAGACCCTTAAGAGATTTTTGTCCAGGAATTACCGTGGATGCCGGAGAGAGTAAATGGGCTTTCTTTTTAGAGTTCGAGAGTACTCAAAAAGACTGTTTTTCCTGGAATGTACAGTGCTATCTTTGCTGGTGTTTTGAGAGACTTTGGTGAGGTTTAATAGTGCACCTAAATTTCTGGCAGCAAGTCTCACAAAGAGGGGAAGAAAGGCAGTAACCCCACCTCTGAAAAATTCTGTATATAATTATGTGCAAAAAGGACTTGAGAATTTTGCTTTAGCTGAGAATAGTTTTTGGAGAGGAATTCAGATCGTCTCATATGAAAGACTTGCTATGCCATGCAAGTGTTTGTTTTCTTGTCTGTAATGGGAAACAACCCAGATGAAAACATGGTCAAGGCAGGTGTTTAGCAAAACAAATGAATCCCTGTCTAGGGTTGCCTGTATCCCATATTGTAGTGCCCAGTTCATGCTCCTGCTCAGCTTCCAATCCAGCTTCCTGCCAATGTGCCTGGGAGACAGCTGATGATGGCCCAAGGACTAGGATCTCTGAATGTACATTGATGACCTGGATTGAGTTCCCAGGCCCCTGGCTTAGGCCTGACCCAGACTGGGCTGTTGTGGAACCAGCCCCCTAACTTCTCCACTCCCTTCCCTTTTCCCGCTCCTGTCCTCAATGGCTTCCAAGTTAAATATTTGAACTTAAAAAAAAAGATCATATTTTCTACTGTCTCTACAGGAGCCAAATAAAGATGATCATTGAGATTTTTGCTATGTGGAGAGGTCTGAACATTGTATATGGTTTATTACTGTGTAGAAGGTGTTTAGGGAGTAAAGATAAATTTCCTAAAAGGTAAATGAAAACAAGTGATTTTTCTCATGAAATTGGAGGGTTACTTCTTTATATGGATAGACTGCAGGAGTGCCTACAGACAAGGTGAAGACTTTTCTTAGTGTTTCTAAATCTCCAACATGGGTTTGAATCCTACAATCTAAATTAGAAAAGAAGTCCATCTTGAGAAAAAAATCAAGAACAGATATTGCAGTTTCTACCCCAAAAGGTTTTTCTGTGGCTTTGATACATTGCTTTGTTTTTGAGGACTGTATTTTGATAGGACAAGCAAAATGATACATCAGAAGAGGCACCCTCAGATAGCCAGGGAAAGCTGTGGAAGGGACCTGTTGAGGATTCACCATCCGGAAGTCAAAGAACAAAAGTCAAAGCCATGGCTTGAGTCGAGTACAATGGATGCAAGAGTTTTTCTTTTTCTTAAGATTTAATTTTTTGAAAGGCAGAGTGGAGTAGGGGAAGAGAGAGGAGAGAAATCTTCCATCTGTGGGTTCACTCCCCAAATAGTAACACTAGCCAGGGCTGGGTTAGTCTGAAGCCAGGAACCAGGATCTTTCCCTGGGTCTTTGATATGGGTGCAGGGACCCAAGCACTTGGGCTATCTTCTGCTGCTTTCCCAGGTACGAAAGCAGGGAGCTGGATCAGAAGTGGAGCAGCCAGTACTAGAACGAGAGATGAGAGACGAGAGAAAGAGAGAGAGAGAGAGAGAGAGAGAGAGACAGACAAGCCAAGAGAGCCCGCGTTCAGGAACAGGTCCTTTTAAAACTTTGTTGGAGGGCGGGCAGGGAAGTAGGAGTAGCGAATCCCATTAGGGTGGGGGTGGAGCTTGACACCGGTAATTGGGCCATGTGGCCACCTGGCTTCCAGCAATGGCGGTAGGGGCTAGAGCCTAGGATGGTGTCAGGGTGTAGATCGTGCCATTTTCCTACCATATTATATAAAAATTTATGTCTTTCCGTAAAAATTTGATATCAGCAGATTCTTGATGTAGGAATGTTGATTTTTATTTTTACAGTTTTTTTTTTTTCAGAGTTAGAGCCAGCAGTTTAGTCTTTGTTGCTTTTTTCTTCTTTTCCTCTGCCAAACCACTAGAGCTTAACTGAGTCATGATAATGAATATTTAAAACCAGAGCAAAAATTAAAATTGTTAGTGATTCAGATGATCATAGAAGTTATATAAAAGTCTGAAATTACATTTACTGGGGTATGCAGTGGTCACTGGGAATTCTAGTTTGGTAGAGACTACAAGAGGCCAATCACAGGCTGCAAATGTTAACCAGACTCACAAAGCCATTAAATATTGATTTTTTAATAAAATGTTTAATGAACCATTATAAATTTTATAAACCTCTGATGAAAAAATGTACAACAATAACTAGTGCAGATTTTCTGTGCCTAATATCAGTGAGAATTGTTGAAGCAAAAATCTTCCTTTGTTAATAAGTTATCTGTTCTAAATTGGTATTTTGAATTCCATGCCTTAAGTGTGGGTTCAATTGTGAGATACAATCAACTATTATTTACTATCTGAAATCCATGCCTCAGAAAATTAGAAAACATCTCTTCGTGTCTCACTCAGTTAAGCATCTTTAAGTGAAGCACTTGTGCCATCTTAACTCTGTAATAACTGAGTGGGAGGTACTCATCATTGTGAAGGTTCTTAATACATGATGTGTAAGTGTTGTGTTACTATGCGTAACAGTAATGCAAGGTCAACATAAGATGTCGGTGTGGGGTGTTGGCAACACCAAGAGTATCAAACGTGCTGCAGATGGCACAGCTTTCTCTCATTTATCCCCTTCCATGAGCTACGTGGCAGGCATGAGCCAGGAGGGAAAGGGATGGAAGACATCAGCTTCCTTGGCCAGGGAGTAGGCAGTGTGTGCTCAGTACTGTCTGTGTGACCTCTGCTGGTGGATGACCTGAGGGATGCGAATTGCCTTATGGTCAGTGGGTAGCAGTGTGCAGCCAGGTCAACACATGTCCATAACTTATCTTCTGCCTTGCCACTCCTATATGTTACTGCTTATGGTTCATATTTTATTTGTATGGTTTGTTTTCTTAGTGCTTTGAATTTCACATTATTTTTTTCATCAGAATTCTGAATGTGTTGTGCTTTCATAATAAACCATAATCCACTTATTTATATTATTCATGGCATAAACCTCTCATACCCTGTAGATAACATATACTTATGGAAATTGGGGAATTGGAATTAAAGTGCATTTTGAAAGGCTTCACATGGACTGACAACACACTACTCTTTTGTAATATGCTTTAATATACTTTATTTATAGCTCTTGCCTGTTCTCTTGAGGAATAGTGGTTTTTCTACTTACTACTTGTTGAATTCTTTCTTTAGTACAGGGCTAAGCTTGTGATTATAAAGAAAATTGAAAGTGTATTTTAAAAATTAAAAAGAAATATAGAAAAGAAGGAGGGAGAGTAGTAGTGAGTAAGAGAGGGAGGATAGGGTGGGAAGTATCATTATGTTCTTTTTTTTTTTTTTTTTTTTTTGACAGGCAGAGTGGATAGTGAGAGAGAGAGAGACAGAGAGAAAGGTCTTCCTTTGCCGTTGGTTCACCCTCCAATGGCCGCCGCAGCCAGCGTGCTGCAGCCGGTGCACCGCGCTGATCCAATGGTAGGAGCCAGGTACTTATCCTGGTCTCCCATGGGGTGCAGGGCCCAAGCACTTGGGCCATCCTCCACTGCACTCCCTGGCCACAACAGAGAGCTGGCCTGGAAGAAGGGCAACCGGGACAGAATCCGGCGCCCCAACCGGGACTAGAACCTGGTGTGCCGGCGCTGCTAGGTGGAGGATTAGCCTAATGAGCCGCAGCGCTGGCCTCATTATGCTCTTAAAATGATATATATGAAATTTATTCCTTGTTTATAAATTTAAAAATTTTAAAAAGAAATATGGGAGAGACAGAGACACAGAGAAACTAAATAGCAATGCCATTTTGGGGAAGTAACCACTGAAACAATTTTAGTAGTTTTTGTGGATGAAAAGCAAATTTAGGATAGCAGGTAAAACTGAGCAGCCAGAGGCAGAGCCATAGAACACGTGACAGGAGGTCTCTCAAGGGAATTAAAGTTATGGATATGGCTCCGTAAGTGAAAAAAGGAACCAAAAACTCACATTACCAGTATGTCTTTCTAATGACAGTTATATCAGTCAGGTTGCACACCTTCTCCCCTGCCATCTCTTGCCCTCCTCCCTCTGGCTCTCCATTCCCATATCCCTAGCATGGATTCAACTGTCCTGTAGGGTGAGGTTTCCTTACATGGAAAACCTGAGGATTCCTCTTCAGTGGCTTCTAATTGGTGCTCCCAGAAAACAAACAAACAGACAAAAAATGTTTCCTTCCTGTACAGTCCAGGAAGTGCTCAATCTAACTTGTGCTCCAGGCAAGTCCACCTGAATGTGATCTTCCAGCAGAGAGGCCTGCCGGGCATCTAGCCCTGTTCACACAGTGGCAGGGGAGGAAAGCCACATGCATTTTCTAGAATAACACTGCCATTGTGTGATAATGTGAGCCAACCGTCAAGAATCCTCAGAGAGGAGAATAGTCGCTGAGAAATGGCAAAGACCAGAATAAAAAGAACAAATAACTTGTAAGGGAAAAGAAAAGATTACTCAGGAAATAGCAGTCAAAAATGTATTCATAAAAAAAGACAATAGATAATGACAAAGATATATAAGGGATCAAGAAAAAGTTATCAGAAACTGATCATGGCTGAAAAATAAAATAAAATTAACCTGATGATAAGAACATGAATTAATAAAAAATCTGAGCATAGTTAGTGTAAGAATTTTTGAATGTCACTTCTTTGGATATGTATACTAATTCCAGAAGTAACAGAGTTTATATCTTCCAGGTAGAAAAATTAGATTAACTACAAAAGATGTAAATTATGCTATAGTCCTAGACCTCACCCTACAATCTGCAAATTTCTTTCCCTAAAAAGGAAGAAAATGGCTTTCCAAAGTTTGGACAATCAGGTAGAAATTCTGAATACATGAGGGGACAGTAAAATTACTGTTTTTGTCACAGAAAAAGACCACAGATGTTCCAGTAGAGCATCAACAGCAACTAAAAATAACATAAAAGTTAATATTCGAAAACAGAATGAAAAGAAAGGTTGGGCATGGTTCTGAGGAATGTTGAAGAGTAAAGAAAGAGAATCCATTGGGTTCTTTTAAAGTCATTTTTAATTTTAAACTAATCTACAAAGTTAAAAACACAGTACAGCGATTCCTGTGTATTCTTCATCCAGACTAGCTAATATTAACATCTTCAGTAACTTTGATACAATAATCTAAACCAAAAAATCAACATCAGTATAATATTATCAGTTAAACTGCAAACTTAATCCAGATCATACCAGTTTTTTCTGTTTTAGGATTTCACATTGTATTCAGTTGTTAACTCTCCTTATTCTTGTTCAATCGATGACAGTTTCTGAATGTTTCCATATTTTTCATGACCTTAACAGCTCTGAAGAGTATTGATCAGTTATTTTGTGGAATGTCTCTTCATTTTTAATTGAGGTTTTCTTATCCTTAGATTCAGATTATGTACCTTTAACAAAAATTCTACAGAAAGAAAGGTTCTTGAAACGAATTTGCACATACATTGTCACTTGATGTATTGCAAAGGGGACACTACAGTGTGTGGGGGAAGAATAATCCTGTCAATAAATTATGATGGATCTAATCAATAAATACATGCAGGAAAATGAATTTTGACCAGTTCATTATAGCACTTGCACCAATATTTCAAGTGGATTATATTCTGAAAAATAAAAGATAAAATAATAACGTGTTTGGAAGGAGGCATAGGAAGACTTCGTGATTGTAAAAATAGGAAAGAAAAAGAACTAAGCAGGCTTGGAAAATAACTTGGACTTCATTAAAATTAGGAATCTCCACATTGTGTACTTGCTGAGCAGGTAAGGAAAATGACTAACTTCCTTGTGAACTTGATGATATCAAGAGATCCTATTGGGGCCAGCGTTGTGACATAGCACAATAAGCTAAAAAGAGAGAGAAATGGAGATACTCTTAAGAAGATAAAAACAAACCATAGAGTGAGAAAAGATTTTTGAATTATTTATCATATTCCAGAATACATGGACCATATCCAGATTATGTAAAAGTCACTGTAAATAGCTAAGCCAAACAACCCACTGGGTAAAAGTTTTAACAGACAGTAACAGACATTTTTAAAACATTTATTTTTGGGGCCGGCGCCGTGGCTCACTTGGCTAGCCCTCCGCCTGCTGGGCCAGCACCCCTGGTTCTAGTCCCGGTTGGGGCACCAGGTACTAGTCCCGGTTGCTCCTCTTCCAGTCCAGCTCTCTGCTGTGGCCCCGGAGTGCAGTGGAGGATGGCCCAAGTGCTTGTGTCCCTGCACCTGCATGGGAGACCAGGAGGAAGCACCTGGCTCCTGGCTTCAGATCAGCATAGCGCTGGCCATGACGGCCATTAGGGGAGTGAACCAACAGAGGGAGGACATTTCTCTCTGTCTCTCTTACTGTCTATAACTCCATCTCTCTCTCTCACTGTCTAACTGCCTGTCAAAAAAAATTTTTTTTTAAATTTTTAAATGATTTATTTTGCCGGCACCGTGGCTCACTAGGCTAATCCTCCACCTGCGGCACCGGCACCTCAGGTTCTAGTCCTGGTCGGGTCGCCGGATTCTGTCCCTGTTGCTCCTCTTCCAGTCCAGCTCTCTGCTGTGGCCCGGAAAGGCAGTGGAGGATGGCCCAAGTGCTTGGGCCCTGCACCCGCATGGGAGACCAGGAGAAGCACCTGGCTCCTGGCTTCGGATCAGCGCGGTGCGCCGGGCACGGCGGCCACTGAAGGGTGAACCAATGGCAAAGGAAGGCCTTTCTCTCCCTCTCTCTCTCTCTCACTCTCTCACTCACTGTCCACTCTGCCTGTAAAAAAAAAAAAAAAAAAAAAAAAAAAAAAAAAAAAAAAAAGATTTATTTTTTTTAAAGGAAGAGTTGATCTTCTATCTGCTGGTTCATTCCCCAGATGACCATGGGTAGGCCAGGCTGAAGCCAGGAATCAACAGCTTCATCTCTTTCTCTCTCAAGTAGGTGCAGGAGCCCAAAAATTTAGGCCTTTTCTTCGCCTTCCCAGGCACATTAGCAGGGAGGAAGGTCAGAAGTGGAGCAGCTGGGAGTCAAACCAGTACCCAAATGGGATGTTGGCACTGCAGGCCATGGCTTAACCCACTATACCATAGCACTAACCCCAATAGACATTTTATAAAAGGACTTATTCAAATAGTAATAAACATATGAAAGTTATTTGACCTCATTAGCTTTGGTCAAATGCACTTCCAAACCACAGTATGGTACAAATGCATACCTAGCAGAGATGGCTACGGTAAAAAAGACATATAATATCGCTTCTTAGAAAAATCAGTTATGGACAGGAATTGTGTCATCTGTGTCTTGCTTTCCCTGTATTAATATTTAGCACAGTCACCCTGCTCCTAAGAGCCAGACTAATTAGGCATTTGGAAGTTGAACTTTAGGAAATGGGTAGCTTCTGACAGTTTGGAAGGGTATGTTAGAATGTATGATTTATGGCTTATAATTGGTATCACCCTCTGCAACTATGCTTATTTGACTAAGGAAAGTATGGGCCACGCCCATGAACCCTAAAATCCTGTAGTGGATGTGAGGATTATTATTGCATCTATGAAAAAGGATTTGGAGATGAGGCAACAGATAAAGTCATAGAGAACACCCTGTTGTGCAACTTTGCAGATCTTAACCTCAGAACTGTTTTCTGAACACACTCTAACAGGGCACAAGGGAGTCAAAGACCTCCTCCTTCGGCAGCTTCCCCCCCACCTTTTTTTTTTTTTTAATTAAACACAAACTTTGGACAACAGATTCAGGGAATCAGGTGGGAAAAGCCTCATTTTCATCACAAGCAGATTTATCTTCCACAGTTTTGTATCTTGGTTAAACTCGACTCTGTCATTCACCACCTATGTAACCCTAGACAAGTAAGTTAATCTCTGTGCCTCTGTGTCTTCACTTAAAAAGGAAGAAATAATTTTACTTACCTCTTAAGATTGTTGGGAGGGCTAAACTCAGAGAATGAAGCTGATAGTGCATTTAAAGGACTTAGAAAAATGTCTGGAATATTATAAATATAGATAATAGTTTAACGAGGAGGGGAGGAGAGACCTATTCTTCACTGGGGGAGGGGCACACGTGTTATTAGGGTAGCAGAAGAAGAGGGAACAGTGAAGTATTAATAGGGTTTAAGATAAAAGGATTAAGGGGAGGCAGAGGCAAAAATCGAGGGCTGAGTAATTTCTGAAAGAGCAAAGTGTTGACTGGTTTTTGAATCGATGTGCATGTTCATACCAAGTGACCAATTGTGGTAGTCCCCATAAATTGGGATATGCTTCCTTTTCTAACGGTATTCATTTTTAAGTGATGGCTACCTTTCCAGAATAAGGAATGATAAATACATGGCATATTTTCTAGTGAGTCACACTAGATTTGCCATAAAGTAGCATTTTGTTTCTGTTATCCACGTCTCTGTTTCTCAGGATGAAGGAACTGGTTGAGTCTTAAAGCTCACAGAACAGCAATTTGCATTGCCTCAAAATAGCTCCTGCAGCTTTGCTGGCCATTGCCCCTGCGCTCTCCAGCTGTGATTACGGAGTTCATCCCTGTAGGGGTCTCCGTGTCAGTGACAGGGTTTTAAAGCTGGTCTCATACACTTGTGTCTTCCAGTGAACAGATCATGTATTTTGTTGCTAATTTGAGGACATGAGGGTACCATCTCATCATTCCACAGATGAACACCTGAGTCACGTTTAATGAGTTTGAATCCTACACGTTTTCCCCCAAAGAATATGCTATACTTAGTTTAATGATTTTACACAGTTCAGGATAAAGTTAATGTTAAAAAATTAACAGTCATCGCCAGCGCCGCGGCTCACTAGGCTAATCCTCCGCCTAGCGGCGCTGGCACACCGGGTTCTAGTCCCGGTCGGGGCGCCGGGTTCTGTCCTGGTTGCCCCTCTTCCAGGCCAGCTCTCTGCTGTGGCCAGGGAGTGCAGTGGAGGATGGCCCAGGTGCTTGGGCCCTGCACCCCATGGGAGACCAGGAAAAGCACCTGGCTCCTGGCTCCTGCCATCGGATCAGCGCAGTGCGCCGGCCGCAGCGCTCCGGCCGCGGCAGCCATTGGAGGGTGAACCAATGGCAAAGGAAGACCTTTCTCTCTGTCTCTCTCTCTCTCACTGTCCACTCTGCCTGTCCAAAAAAAAAAAAAATAATAATAATAACAGTCATAGTAAAACTATGTGCCATATGTAAGGGTGATAATATAAGTAAAATTTTTAAAAAGATTTATTTATTGGAAAGAGTTAAACAGAGAAAGAAGGAGAGGCAGAGAGAGAGAGGTCTTCCATCCACTGGTTCATCGCCCAATTGGCCCCAGTGGCCAGAGCGGTGCTGATCCGAAGCCAAGAGCCAACAGCTCCTTTGGGGTCTCCCACATGGGTGCAGGGGCCCAAGGACTTGGGCCATCTTCTACTGACTTCCCAGGCCATTAGCAGGGAGCCGGATCAGAAGCGGAGCTGCCAGGATTGCAGCCGGCACCAAGAAGTTCCTGGCTCCTGGCTTCAACCTGGCCCAGCTCCCGCTGTTCTAGCCATCTGGGGAGTGAAACAATGGATGGAAGATCTCTCTCTTTCTATATCATCTCCCACACCATCCCTGTAACTCTGCCTTTCAAATAAATAAAAATCTTAAAATAAGGTTAGCATAAATACATAGATTTTAATATTTCTATTTTTACCATTGTTCTCATAGTTAATATTGTTTTTGTGATAAAATCATACTGATACATATAATCTATTCATTTAAACCAGTTTCTCACCTTCAAAATCACTGCTATTTAGTACTAAATAATTCTTCATTGTTAGGGGTTGTCTTGTGCATTGTGGGATGTTTGTCAGCATTTCCAGCCTTTCCAAACTGAACGGATGTTTGAAAAGATGCTCACCCTTAGCTCACTTGTAACCAGAATGACGGAGCATCCTTTACGCCAAGTCATGATGATCAACAATGTCCCCAGGCCAACACTGGAAGAGCAAGTAAGGCCAGGCCTGCACCACCGGCATCCTTAGGAGCGGAGCGCTGGTTCATGTCCCTGCTGCTCCACTTCCGATCCAGCTGTCTGCTAATGGGAAAAGCAGCAGAAGATGGCCAAGTGTTTAGGCCCCTGCAACTCAGGTGAGGGACCCAGATAAAGCCCCGGGCTCCTGACGTCATCATGGCCGAGCCGTGGCCATTGCAACCATCTTAGCAGTGAACCAGCAAATCAAAGATCTCTCTCTCTCTCTCTCTCTCTCTGCCTCTCTCTCTAACTCTATGTTTCAAATAAATTTCTTTTAAAAATTATTTTTTAAAAAAATGGCCCCAAACATTGCCAAGTAATCTCTGGGGGCAAAATTGTCCCTGACCGAGAAGCACTGATTTAAACTTATATATAGTACATATTATATGAATGATTTATTCATTACCCATTTGGTGGATAATTAAGTTGTTTGCAGTTTTCAGTATCACAAGTAATGCTGCTAAGAGCAACATTCTGCATGCTTTTGAAATGTATGTAATAACAATATATTTTTATTGTCAGTCTTTTGTACTTAGTATTTTGTTTACTATGTATACTTAGGCTAGAATTTATGTAGTGTGCATAACCAGTAGTGGATTTGATGAGTCATAAAGAATGTATATCTTAACATTTAAAGATAGTATTTGGCCTAGTGGTTAACATGCTGGTTAATTTGCCTGAGTCACGTTTCAGAGTGCCAGTTTCTGATACCTGGCTTTGGCTTCTGGCTTCAGATTTCTGCTTATGTGTTTGTTGATGGCCCAAGTGATTGAGTTCCTGTCACCCTCAACTGGACACTGGCTTTGAGTTTCTGGCTCTTTGCCTCAGGGTGGTGCAGGTTTGAGGGCATCTGGGGAGTGAGCCAGAAGATGGAAGCTCTTTCTCTCTCAAAAAAAAAAAAAAAAAATTTAAAGCTACAGTAGTAAAGCTTTAAACAATCCCCAGCAATGTATGTTTCATGTAGTTCTACGTCTTTGCCAATTTTGCTTTATCAGAATTAAAAAATTCTTAAGAGTTTTTAACTTCCATTGTCATGCTTACCAGGAGGGTGACCAACTCTTAAACATTTTATCTACCATTTTTGAATTCTTGTTCTGTGAAATGCCTACTCGTATCCTGTTCCCATTTTGTGATTAAATTTCATATATTTTTTACTTTATTGTAGAAGGTCTTCATCCTGAAAACAAAAATTTCTCTTTTCCCTTAATCTTTTTTGTGACTTCTGTTCCACATACAACTAAAAAATATTACAGTCAAAATTTCCAACTTTCACTTTTATGATTGTACTTTGTTGTATTTATTTTTTAAGACTCTAAACTACAAAAATTTTTTGTTTATTTAAATTTTAAATCTTGCTATTTTGGGGCTGGTGCCACGGCTCTATTAATAGGCTAATCCTCCGCCTGCAATGCCGGCACCCTGGGTTCTAGTCCCGGTCGGGGAGCCAGATTCTGTCCCGGTTGCTCTTCTTCCAGTCCAGCTCTCTGCTGTGGCCCGGGAAGGCAGTGGAGGATGGCCCAAGTGCTTGGGCCCTGCACCTCAAGGGAGACCAGGAGAAGCACCTGGCTCCTGCCTTCGGATCAGCACCGTGCACCAGCTGCATTGGCCACTGGGGGGTGAACCAATGGCAAAGGAAGACCTTTCTCTCTGTCTCTCTCTGTGTGTCCACACTGCCTGTCAAAAAAAATAAAAATTTTAAAAAATCTTGCTATTTTTACATGTTGGCCTTCAATACCACCAGACCTGTCTATTTTAACCTATTACTGAACTACAAGTGACAGGTGTTTCAGAAAAATATGGGTTTGAAAACTGGCTGCCAAAGACAGGAAATAGCACAAAAAAAAAATCCACCTACAGGCAGAAGCGTAGTCTTGGGCAGCAAGACAAATGCATCCATGCCCCAAGTAGCAGAAGACAGAGAGTTTTATAGAAAAGGGAGGTTTGTGGCTCACCACAGTGCACCTGGACGTCCACAGGTTATTAGCTCTGGGGAAATAAGTATCACAATAAATGAATGCATATTGGGCTTTGTCTGGGTCCCTCACCTGAGTTGCAGGGGCCTAAACACTTGGCCATCTTCTGCTGCTTTTCCCATTAGCAGACAGCTGGATCGGAAGTGGAGCAGCAGGGACATGAACCAGCGCTCCGCTCGTAAGGATGCCGGTGGTGCAGGCCTGGCCTTACTTGCTCTTCCACAGTGTTGGCCTGGATACCTCACCCCTTAT
Source organism: Oryctolagus cuniculus (assembly GCF_964237555.1). Taxonomy (NCBI): domain Eukaryota; kingdom Metazoa; phylum Chordata; class Mammalia; order Lagomorpha; family Leporidae; genus Oryctolagus; species Oryctolagus cuniculus. Next base: position 19,543,830 of record NC_091437.1, read on the forward strand.
CCTCACTGATGTTGCAGCTATTGTTGCCTTTCTCTTCTTCTATTTCCAAAACACATAAACACTGTCCTAAACTTAGGGACAGACCATTCCCTTGTTTCTCTTCTGGAATTTGATGCATGGGTGGCTCCATCTAGCGTCTCAGACTTCAGCCCTTCTACCCAGCAGATCCAACGGCCTTCACCCTCTCTTTATCACAGATTCCTGTTTATTTTTGGGGAGTCACTAATTTTAAATCCATAATAATCATTTAATTGTTTCCTTTTTACTATTTGCTCTTCAACCTCTGAATACATGAAATTGTATGTAAAGTAAACATTTTGCTTTCTTTAACAGCATACTCCAAATTATTCAAATATGTATTCAGTTCAGTGTATGGTAAATAAAATAATACATAGAAATTATCTTTTGCAAGATTTGTTTATTTGAAAGGCAGAGCAGTGGGGGATGGCGGGGCGGCAGGGCAGGGTTGTGGGGGAAAGACACAGAGAAGGCTGTTTTCCATCCTCTTGTTCACTCCCCTGTGGCTGCACTAGCTAGAGCCAGGCCAGGCTGAAGCCAAGACCCAAGTATCTGAGCCATCTTTAGCTGCATTTACAAGAAGCTGGATCTGAAGGGGACCCCTCAGCACCCCAGCTTGTGCCTAGATATGGAATACTGCATTCCCAAGTGACCTCTTGACCCTCTGCACCCCAGTGCTGACCCCCATGCAAATTAGCTTTGAAACTGTTGTTCTGAATATAACATTCTCATAGTATAGCTACTTCTCTGAAATCCAGGGTGAGCAAAAATGTAAATGAAGAATAAACACGATAAAAGGGTTAAAACCAGACCACATGAAATCAAATTAGTTTAGGTTTAACACAGGAAAGATGGAAATGAAAATAATGAAATTTCAGTTTATTTGGGAGGATTTGGGTAGAAATGCAATTCACTGCTAATGTATTTTGTCCCACAGCATTTATGGGTTTTGTTTAATTAGTTGTATCAACAGGAGACTACATTTTGGATGAAGGTTCTAGGAATTTGTACTTGAAGGGGATAAATTAAGTTTGGGCAGTAATTTAAGCCACTAGAGAAAACCAATTTGTAAGCGCATTATTTAGGATCTCAGGTTTTAGAAGATAATCTCAGTCCATGGTTGGGATCCAAGGAGGAGCATTTAGAAAGGATTTTTTTGAAAAGAACTCCCTTTCTGTTTAGCTACAAGTTTTAGGACTGAAAAATGGCCTGTGATTTGAAGTATGTACTTGGAGGCCTGGCATTTTACAAAGGAAGGGCACTGTTTCAGGTTAGCTAAGAAACCATGAATTATATAATTAATCATATGCAGTAACATATTTTTAGTTAAAAATTCATTTGAAAGACAGAGAGAATGTTCCATCCACCAGTTCCCTCCTCAAATTCCCACAACAGCCAGATCTGGGTAAGCTGAAGCTGGGAGATGGGAACTTAATACAGGTCTCCCACATGGGTGACAGGGACTCTACCTCTTGAGGCATCAAATGCTGCTTCCTAGGGTAGACAGTAGCAGGAAGTTGGAATCAAAAGCAGAGCCAGGACTGCAACCAGGCACTTTGGTATGTGATATGCGTGTCCCAAGAGGCAACCTAACTGTTGCACCAAATTCCTGCCCTACAGAGATATTTTCTGCTCTAAATATCTTTCTATCAACATATTTGGCTGATGGGGGCTGGTGTGGTAGAGCGGATTAAGCTGCCACCTGTGATGTTGGCATCCCATTTGGACACAGGTTCAAATCCCAGCTGCTCCACTTTCCATCCAGCTCTTTGCTAATGTGCCTGGGAACGCAGTGGAAGATGGCCCAAGCACTTGAACCCCTGCCCCCATATGGGAGACCCTGAGGCAGTTCCAAACTCCTGGTTTTAGCTTGACCTAGCCCTGGCCTTTGCAGCTATGTGGAGAGTGAACCAATGGAAGGAGGATCAATCAGTATCTCCCTCTGTCTGTCTGTCTGTCTCTCTCTCTCTCTCATTCACTCTAACTCTGCCTTTCAAATAAGGAAATCTTTTTTATAAATTTTAGCTGCTTATAATATTAGTGTAAAATTTATAGGGAGGTCTTGAGAGGCAATGAATATTTGTAAAGATCTGTTTGTTCCTTATTTGTTGACTACTTTAATAGAAATATAATAGTCACCACTGTAGTATCCACAGTCTTAGAAGAAAAAAGGCGGCCAGCGCCATGGCTCAATAGGCTAATCCTCCGCCTGCAGTGCCAGCACCTCAGGTTCTAGTCCCGGTTGGGGCGCCGGATTCTGTCCTGGCTGCCCCTCTTCCAGGCCAGCTCTCTGCTGTGGCCCGGGAGTGCAGTGGAGGATGGCCCAAGTGCTTGGGCCCTGCACCCGCACAGGAGACCAGGAGAAGCACCTGGCTCTTGGCTTCGGATCAGTGCGGCGGCCATTGGAGGGTGAACCAACGGCAAAAGGAAGACCTTTCTGTTTCTCTCTCACTGTCCACTCTGTCTATAAAAGGAGGAGAAGGAGATGAAGAAGAAAGGCTTATGCACTGTGGCTTTAGTTACTTTGCTGTCTGTGTATAGTACTTGTAACCACATTCCTAGTGACATGAGGAAGGTCATTGCAGCATCTGTTCTCTGAGGAAGAGAGACTAAAAGATGAGTTGATAGCAGGCAAAATTAATGAAAAAATACTATGTACTTGTACTTGACATATTTAAGTGATACAGTTTTTTTTTTTTTTTTTTTTTTTTTGGACAGGCAGAGTGGACAGTGAGAGAGAGAGACAGAGAGAAAGGTCTTCCTTTTGCCATTGGTTCACCCTCCAATGGCCGCCACGGCTGGTGCGCTGCGGCCAGTGCACCGCGCTGATCCGATGGTAGGAGCCAGGTGCTTCTCCTGGTCTCCCATGGGGTGCAGAGCCCAAGCACTTGGGCCATCCTCCACTGCACTCCCTGGACACAACAGAGAGCTGGTCTGGAAGAGGGGCAACCGGGACAGAATCCGGCGCCCCGACCGGGACTAGAACCTGGTGTGCCGGCGCCGCTAGGTGGAGGATTAGCCTAGTGAGCCGCGGCGCCGGCCGTGATACAGTTTTAATAACAATGTAACATGAGAATTAAAATAGTCATATAAGATACACACATATAGGACACTTCTCTATAGAGAAGACAGTCCTACTTTTCTTAATTCTTCTTGCACAAATATTTGGCATGACTGATCATAACTTGATTGTGTAATTATTTCTCATCCTTTTAGTTTTGAAATCTTGTTTTTCATTAATTTGGTTTTTTTAGGATTTATTTTATTTATTTGAAAGAGTTACTTAGAGAGGAGAGGCAGAGAGAGATAGAGCGAGAGGTCTTCCATCCACTGGTTCACTCCCCAAATGGTCACAACAGTCAGAACTAAGCTGATCCGAACCCAGGAGCCAGGACCCTCCTCTGGGTTCCCCACACAGGTGCAGGGGCCCAAGGACTTGGGCCATCTTCCATCTCCCTCCCATGCCACAGCCAGGAGCTGGATCAGAAGTGGAGAAGCTTGGACCTGAACCGGCGTCCATAAGGGAATCCAGCGCTGCAGGCCAGGGCCCTAACCCACTGGACCACAGCGCTGGCCCCCATTCATTTGTTTTTAACTTGATTTTCTTTATTGACATTTACTCTGTGTGTGTGTTAATTTTCTGCTCCCTCAGTTGAGTGGTCAGTACAAGTCTTTGAGCTGCGGTAGTTTCTTCTGAAGTACAGCGTACTGCTGGATGACCAGCTTTCCTGGTTTGCTAACTACTGAGAGTTTCCACAGATTACTGGATTATAGTGCTGAATTTTAGACAGTCTGGGACAGCTGGTTACCCTGCAAATGAAAAGAGAAAGAATATGTGAAAGGCTTTGAAAATAAGGAATCAAGTGCTTGCCTTTAAAAAGGAAAAAAAGTTTGTCTGTTTAACTGGAAGTTCCCTCAGAAACTCAATTCTGATCTAAGAATGCCATCGACATTTTAGGGCATTTCTAGGTGAAAATACATGTTTCAGATGTTGCTAACCTGAAAGCAATGAACAATAGCAGGATGGAAAAATATTCTACAGTAAGTGAAAGCTGCCAGAGCTAAAGTGCTAGCCTCCATGCCCTGCTAAATACAAATGGATTTGAAACCTTGAAATCACTATTATCAGATTGTTCCCAGGGCTTACTGAATTCAGCCGTAACTATCAGCATAGTCAATACTCCTCCACTTGGCAACATTCACATGGATTCTTCTGCACTTAAAATTTATTACAGACTTACTTTCACATATTGTCATCACTAAGCTGTAGCCTGCCATCAGAAGATTTACTAATATCTTTGAATGATTTTTTGACTTATTTTTGAAGTCATTTGCTCTCTAGAGTTCTGTTTTTCTTTGAACCTTCTACTTGATGCTCTGAATTCTTTCTTAGTCCTCTAGTGTGCCACTTCTGTAGTGGGAATTCTTAGCATGCTGTTCTTACCCTTCCCTTTCATGTCCATTCCCTACATCGCTCTTTCTCTCCTTAGAAAAATGATCTTGGATCATACTTAAAGGTGATTGCATCTATCCCCATTGTTTCCATTGCAACTCTGAATATTTGTGACTTTCAAGTTTGTATCACTGGTCCAGAGTGCTCTTCTGAGATAATCATTCATATATATATATATATATATATATATATATATATATTTACACACACACACACATATATATACACACACACATATATATATACATACTTCCACATACTACTGACCCTGTGCAACCAAGCCTCCTGGGTCCCATAATATCAACACCTTTAAAATGAAACTCACTGCTATTCAAGTACCTTTGTCTCAAATAATTCTTCTTGATTTGCCAGTTCAGGGGACAGTGCAATCTTTTTCCATCTGCTAGAAATTGGAGCTTATCCTTGCTCTGAGGTCCACACTGTCAATAATTCTGATCAATTCTCAACTTCATAAAGCACATGTGTGTTTCAATTTCTCTTGGTGCCAACCATCATCTTTGCTCACCTAGATTACTGCAACAAGCTATAATTTGTTTCTCTATAGATGAATGACCTTATCCATTCTTCAATAAATTCTGTGCACTATACCCCATTGGCTTTCTAAGCTATGAATCTCATTTGCCATTTCTAAGCTAGAAAGTCTTCAAGGCCAGAGTCCAAATTCCTTAGCATAAATTATCTGGGCCTTCATGATCTATCACACATTGACCTGTCCAGTCTCATCCCTGAATCCTTGTTAGGCTTTCCTCCACACCACCCTCATTTGTCTGCTCACAGTTCCCTTAGCAGGTGTGTGGTTGTTTCGTCCCTGTGCCTTTCCTGCCTGGGTAATCATTTTCATCTTCCAAAATTCAGTTCCGACATCACATTCTCAAGAAAATGTTCATTTCCGCTGCTTTGTAATAAATTAATCGTGTATACTTCCGATAAAAGCATTTATATCAACATACTATGATTCTTGTTTATTCATTTGCTTTCCTTAATAAACTGTAAGCTTTTTGCATATTTGGCCCACATATTATTTATCTTTCTGCTTTTAGTTTAGAGCATGGAAGAAGCACATTTTAGGTACTTGGCAAAGGTAACATTGGGATCTGGAATGAAAGCCCTGAAAACAGACTCCATATTACTTTCTAAACCTATATAGTATAAACCTGAGGCATGTCTACATAGCTTCTCTTACGTTGGTTAGAATCAAGACAATATTTTCTTTAGTGTATATGGTTGAATTTCTTCTCTCTCTCTCTCCCCCTCTGTCTCTCTCTCTCTCGAATTTCCTCAAAATGAATGTTTTATATCAAATATCAATTTAAACTAAATATTAACTAATGTTTAATAATGAATACTCAATAATGATGTTATAATCAAAATAAAATTCATTTTTTTGAAGTCAGATTGGTTGAATTTCGATTCTGTGACTTGTTAATTCTGCACACATTATTTGCTTTCTGTTATTCTTACTAGTCTTCATATTTAAAGAGGCAAAATGGTCATGATTACAACACTTCTTATAGGATGGTTATTAAACAGGGAAACAATGCATGTCAAGTAACACATATTAGATGTTCAAGAAATCATTTTAACTATGACAACTGTGATAGAAGTTCAGTGTGTCAGCTGCAGCAGCAGCTGTGATTCTACCAGAAAATTGAGTGCCTCTGTTTCTAAATAGAATCTGTGAGGGAGTATAACAAATATTTGAAACTCCCAAGCGCAAGTGAGCTCATATTTTTAAATTCACATTTTTAACAAATGCACTAAACTGTTTTCTATCATAATAAGGGATCTAGGCTCTGTATTTAAATTTTTTCGTATCCATAACATGAATTTGACACACTTACTGAATTTCATGTCAAATATGTTAATAAACATTATGGAAAAATGAAAACTAATTAAGGTATTGCCCTATCACAAAGGAGCTTAAAAATAATTCAACAAGCTAAGAAAAGTAGAAGTAGAAACACTTAAGACAAAATTAAAATTTTTACCAAGTTATTAAAACCAATTAGCAAATTGTAGTAACTTTAAAATTCAAAGTACCTTTTATATTAAACAATAACCCACATTTCTGATAACTAAACATTACCAAGTTAACCATAGAAGATTGTATTATATTTATTCTCTTTATGACTGCATCTGTTATTCTGGTCCATTTTTGTTGATTAGTTCCAAATTCCTATTTCCAAATTCCTGTCAGTTCCAACTTCCTATTCCCATTGGTCTTGTCTCTGAACTCCAGATTCATGTATCCAACTAGTTAATCTCCATTTAGATAATCTGTGACTTCAACTTTCAATGTCTAACACTGCACATAGACATTTCCATCTTCAACACAGTCTTCTCCATGCTGATAAGTAGAAGCTCCTCCATTCAACCAGTTGCTCAGACCAAAATTATTTGTGTTATCCTTGAGTCCTTGATCTGTGTTACTGATGCCTAACACTGAATCTATCAGCAAAACTTGGTGGTCCTGATCTAAGAATATCCAGAATCCAACTATTTAGCAGCTTTCATCTTAGCATAGCCTGGGACATTCCAGCTCTATCACAGGTTAAGGCCACAGACTCTGCTCCACTAGAACCTATTGTCCACATAGCAGTAGCCAGAGATCATTTTTTAAGGTTTATTTATTTATTTGAAAGGCAGAGTTACAGAGAGGCAGAGGCAGAGGCAGAGAGAAAGAGTCTTCCATCTGCTGGTTAATTCCCCAAATGGACTCAATGGCTGGAGCTGGGCCGATCTGAAGCCAGGAGCCAGGAGCTTATTCCAGGTTTCCCATGTGGGTGCATGGGCCCAAGGACTTAGGCCATCTTCTGCAGCTTTCCTAGGCCATAGTGGAGAGCTGGATCAGAAGTGGAGCAGCCAGGACTTGAACTGGTGCTCATATGGGATACAAGCACTGCAGGCAGCGGCTTTACCCACTATGCCACAGCACTAGTCCCAGAGATCTTTTAACAACATAAGTTATATTCTCTTTGCTTCCCATTTCACTCAGTAAAAATCTAACTCCCTGCTGTGGCTAATGAGCCTGCATGATTGGGTCCCACTGCTTTTCTAACTTTGACTGCCGTGGTCCTCTTTCTTATTTTATTCCAGCCAGATATGGCTTCCTTGACGTTTCCAAACTCACCAAGCACCCAGGGCTTTGGAGACAGCTGTGCTTTCTGTTTTGAACATTCTTTCTGGATGTTTGCATGGTGTATGTACTTCCTCGTCTGCTCAGGTCTCTGCAGATTTCATCTTATCAGAGATTCACCTTGTCTGTCTTATATAAAATGGCAGTCATCTGACCCTCTGTTTCCTTATTTCATATCATTTACCCTAACCTATCATATTATGCATTGAAATAAAACATTTTTCAATCTCCTTGCTAGAAAGTGAGCCATAAGATAGCAAGGATTCTTCATGCATGTTCTTTGTTCTATCCACAGTGCTGACTCAGAACAATGCCTGGCACATCATAAACACTTAGTAAATACAAATTGAATAAATTATGGAGTCAGTCTTATTTAATGGCTCTGACTGGGAAACAAAAGCAAATAGCAAATATGACTATCATAATATATTTTGATAGTGTGTTTACTCTGATATTAATAAAAATCATTTACTTATCATCAATTAATCATCCTGCTATTGATTTCCATTCTCCTAATTTCCAGTTGCTAACTTTATCCAAAACCTATACACTGTACTTATTTTTTTTATTTAATAAATGTAAATTTACAAAGTACAACTTTTGTATTATTGTGGCTTTCCCCCCCAACCTCCCTCCCTCCCATAGCCCTCCCCTCTCCCACTTCCTCTCTTATCCCACCCTTCATCGAGTTTCATTTTTAATCACCTTCATATACAGAAGATCAACTTAGTATACGCTAAGCAAGGATTTCAACAGACTGCACTCACACAACCGCACAAGGTATAGGGTATTGTTCAACTAGTAGTGTTATCTTTAACTCATAGTAAAACACATTAAGGACAGAGATCCTTCGTGGGGAGCATGTCCCCAGTGACTCCCGTTGTTGATTTAACAATTGGCACTCTTATTTATGACGTCAGCAATCACCCGAGGCTCTTGCCATGAGCTGTCTAGGCTATGGAAGCCCCTTGAGTTCACCGACTCTGAACTTCTTTAGTCAAAGCCATATCACAGTGGAGGTTCCTTCCTCCCTTCAGAGAAAGGCACCTCCCTCCTTGATGGCCCGTTCCTTTCACTGGGGTCTTGTTCACCAAGATTTTTCATTTAGGTTGTTTTTGCCACCGTGTCATGGCTTTCCATGCTTGTATGCACTGTACTTGTAACATCTTGATGCTCTCTTTGAAGAAAATAGCCTTCTTGAAAAATAAACTTTTCAAATTTACTTTCCAAACATGCACATTACCTTTGTACTAGTCTTCTGAGTTTCTAAATAATGGCCTCCCTTCTCAGCTTCAAATGACTCTTAAAGTAGTATTTACCTTCTTGTCACTGGTAAACCATTAATCTGTCATCATGCTTTTAAAAAGCAAAGCACTATTTTTTATTTCCTTTGCAGAAGACAGGAAATGGTAAAGCAGGTCGATAAATTTCTGCATGCTTTTCTGAAAGTCTTCTTACATACTGGAATAAGCCACAGGGTCTTCTTTTAAGGTTAGTTTTTAAAAAAAATACCAGTTTTAAATTGTGTCCTATTGTAATTAATACTTCAAGACGTTCTTAGAAAATTAGCATTAACTAGATACCAGGTGATAAGATGCAGCCCGTGTATTCAGACTTAACCCTCTCTGCCAGGAACCGAACATCCTTCATTCCTGAGGTTTGGTGTTTACACTTTCAATCTACAGAGCTAGCACATCTTGATAATAATTGTGCATATTTATTTGGCTTAATAAAGATATAGAATTCTCCACCTACTTCTAGCTATGTGATCACTGGGAAGTTATTTAACAGTTTTGAACTACATTATCAAAATGGGAACAAGAGATATTTCAGGGTTACTGTTAAGCTCAAATAAAAATATATGAGCAAAGCACTTAATAAACAGGTGAATGGTTACTTACGGGGTAAAAATTGAAACGTACAGGAGCTATCATTAGCTGCCTACATGGCACTGTGGGGCAGCCCCACACCTGATGGAGAGTTCCTGATATCGAGGCTTGAGGTCATGTTCCCATCTGGAGCTCCAGGTATTCTGAAATGCCTGACAGCGTTGACTGACTTGAATTGTTTAGGAATTATACTGTGTAGTTAGTATTTCAGAAAACTTGTTTGAGAATTTATACTGTTGCTGCGTTTTGCCATAGATTTCACTAGTAACATTAAGAAGACTTCCACATTTCCATATTGACAGTTCTTTGCAGGTCAAGATCCTTCATGTGGGTTATCAGGCTTTCTTGTTGACTTTGATGAAAATGTTTTGATTTGATTCGTAATCCATTGTTATTAGATCCTTATAACCATTGATACAAAAACGGCCATCTTTCGTATTTGTTAGAGATTGTTCTGATTTTATGAACTAGTTTCCAAGCTAGGTAATAAGTCTAGTGAATATTTTCGCTATAATTTGAGAATGTTTGAATGGCAGAATTCTCTTCTATAGATGCTAAGCATTTCAGTGAGTGCCAACAACTTCCTTTAAATAGACTGTATCCACTTGTACACATACTCAGTTACCTATCTGAAAAATGTATGTTGGTAAACTACATGCAATATGCTAGGTATTACTCAGGCCCTCCCCCATTTACCCTAAATGCAAATCCTACTATTTAACTTTCAGCCTAAAAGAACTCCATCCATTAACTATTATCATCAGGAAAAATTTCAAATGCACTTTTATGACATCAAAAGAAGTGGTTCCAATTCTTTGCAACTTATACTCCAACTACATACTGTACTTTTCCTAGTACCTGCAAATAACACAACCCATTGCTTTATCTCTGCTAGTGTACCTGTTATTTTTGCTTAGAAATTTCTTTCTCTTCCCTAATCTTACTTTAAGACAAAGCTCACAATTGACCTCCCCAGTCCTATGTTCATAAACAATCTATTTATCCCTTGTACTCTAATGGCACACAGGCCTGCTACTGATGGAGCTCTTAGCATGCTCTGGTGGAGAAGAAAGTAATAAAAGAGAATAAAGACAGGGAGGTAAAGGAAAAAATTCCTTCATATCAATATTGGTGTGATAATATGAATCAAAAGGGTTGTAGTTCTGAATTGTCCATCCCAGAGTAAAGCACATGCCATGGTGGACTGCAATAGAATGCACAAGGATGATGGGGATCCCTGCGATTGATTTGTTACTACCTCCTGGAAGGTATATATTGGATTGTTTCATAAAAATCAGCAAAACTTTTCTTCCCTTCAAAATATAAGGTCAAATGTTCATTTATAATTCTCCCTAAAATGAGCACATAAGAAAAGTATTTTAGCACAGTTTAGTTTTTATTCATTTATTTAAATGGCAGAGGTAGAGGGACAAACAGAGATTTCCCAACTCTCAGTCAGTTGCCAAATAGCTGCAACAACTGGGGAGGGGCAGGCTGAAGCTGGAAGCCTGGAATTCAGTCCAGGTCTCCCATGTGGGCAGCAGGGACCCAGCCACTTGAGCCGTCATCTGCTGCCTACCAGGTTGCCCATTGGCGGGAAAATAGAATTGGATGTGTAGCCAGAAGTTGAATCCAAGTAGTCTGATTTGGGAAGTGAGTGTCACAAATGGCATCTTAAGTTCTATGTCAAATGCCTGCTTCTCCCAGCAGTTTAAAATAATTAAATGGCAAACTGTGCAAATACATTTATTTCTTTTTTTATTTCTTCTTTTAAAGACAATAATGGCACAAATAGACCCAAATGATCAGATCATCCTATGCAACTTTTTAATTGAATTAAAAATAGCTTAATGGTTCACAGAAATGGCTCAAAAAGTTCATAGAAAGATGGCCAGTGTTGTGGTGCAGCAGGTTAAACTACTGCCTGTGATGCTGGCATCCCATATTGGAGTGCTGGTTTGAGACCCAGCTACTCTGCTTCCAATCCAGCTCCCTGCTAATGTGCCTGGGAAAGCAGCAGAGATCGACATCCCAAGTACTTGGACCCCTGCCACCAAGGTGGGAGACCCTGATGCAGTTCCAGGTTCCTTGCTTCAGCTCCAGCTATGACCGTTGCAGTCATGTGGAAAGTGAACGAACGATTAATCTTAATAAAAAATAATATGAATTTTCCATGATATTTTTGAAGCATATGTATAAAAATCTTTAATCAGCTAAGTCATTATCAATCATTTTTACTTTAGTGCATGCAGGTGTATAGAATAATAAAAAACCATGTGTATGAAGGGTTAGGAATAACTTACTCTTTGGTGTGTATTTCCCTGTGCATGCCCCCATGCCACACACATGTGCACACTAAACTCATGGATGCTTTTTCTCCACCCCAACCTTGATCCTTTGTGCTTGTTTTTTTCTCCTTATTAAAAAAAAAAAAAAACTTTTCTTCATGCTTCTGTTAATTTTTCTAGTTTCTATCTGCTTTGTCTCTTGAGTAATCCACAGCTACAGAACTTATTTTTTTTTTTTTGTTTCAAGAAGAAAGCCCTCATTGAGGCATGTTTTTTGGACACATTCATGTTTGGAAGCCTTAATCTTAAAAATACAGAATTTTTTTTACTGTACTGATATTGACTGAATTTAGGAAACATGGCAGGTAAAACAAACACCCAAAAGACTTGAGGTTTACCATGAGGTAGTAAGTTTGAGAAGCTCATGGTGAGGACTGCCTTGGCCAAACTCCAGACCAAACAGTTGAAGTCTAAGGTAAATAGTCTTCATCTGGATTTGGAATTGAATTTTCACTTTCAGAAAGGGGTATTGAGGTACCACGTGGAGCTGCAACAGCCTTGTTTATTGCTATAGGGTTAAGCCACTTAGAAAAATCTATATTACTTCTCAGAAAATCCAATCTAACATGTTCACCTGCAGAGAGAAAAGGTTTCAGGAAGAGTTGAAGTGAATTCCTTATTTGAGTAATGGCAACCTGGTACATCATCCCTAGTTGAGTTGACATGAGCAGTAAAAAACCATTGAATATGCAGACTGTTGACCATGGCAAGAAAATGTGACTGTGTTGATGCTGGGAGCACTGCTAGGCTTGGAGATGATTGCTGAAATCATTACAGAAGTCCTCATGCTTAAACCATCATCCTTTTTAGATTCTCTCATCCCATCCAGCTGAGCTGTCCAATTAAAAATGTCAAGCTCCAAGTCTCTGGCATAGATGAAATAGGACATTATCGTTCTGAGAACAGCCTCATGTTCCTGCTGCCACACACTTTAATTTTGCTGTCACAAGGTCCGCATTCTCTGACCTTTTGATTACAGGCAAATCATACATTTACTGCCAGGATCAGAACTGAAGATGATCACAGCCTCATTTTCTACCTTTTAAAAAAATGTCATGGTTCCAAATAATTAGAAACAACACATTTCCCTCCATTTGGACATTTTCTTTCAAAGATGAAGATCTGTAGTTCACAATATTCTAAGTTTTAACAAGCCAGCCACAATATGAGTTTGAAGATTTTATCAAGCTAGGAAGTAAAATGCATTAAAGATTGCTAAGATTGTCCAGTTTAGCAAATGTTTTAAAAATTAGTATAATCAGAAGAAAAGAAGAGAAAGCAGATGGACTAGTGAGAAATTAGTATCAGCAGATTCTGTTTACAGAGGTTCTTTGTTATGAAAGCAGAGTATTTGGCAATTATTGAATAGAAAGGAAAATAAATTAACCAAAATTTGTTTACATCTGATTTAAAACCTATTGCAAAGGAAAGTTGCAGAAAGTTTTAAATGTCAGCAGATCTTTTAGTTCTGGTCCACATTAGCCATACAGTATTGGGTGGAAAAACACACACGTGCAAGACAGAATCCCTGGGTTAGGCTTCTCAAATAACTTGCTAAATGATCATTTTATAAACTCTTCACTTATGTAAAGATTATGTATCTACCTACCCACCCCCCTGCCTATGTATAGATCTAGGCAGATACAGATATGCCTCATAGGGTTCCTGTGAAGGCCGAGTTAATATGAAGCACTTAGAACAACCTTTGCTACAATATGAGTATTGAAAATTATTCATTTTTTGTGTGTAAACATCTCTAGGTATAAAATACTATCATGTTCTGTGTGAAAGAAGGAAGACTCTATTGCCAGCTGTAGCAGAGGAGTTAACTTTGGAACACTTGGCTTCTGTTGTCTGTGAGGGATCACATATTCACTGTCCTGGTTGCTGCAGATCTTAGTGAGGTTACAGAGCAGCATGCTTTCCAGTTGCACCTTCCAGGAGGTGCGGAGCTTGGGGGCGGAGGGTGACAATGCTTTCATCCTGGTGAAGGGGAGTAGGGGTTGATGCTTTGTAGAAAGCCTCAAGACTATATAGTCAATTTCACAGAACTGATTTGCCTTTTCAGTCAGGCACCTCCTCAGTTGGTAAAAACTGCAACAAAGTAGTTTTGCTCACAGTCCAGGCTTCTTTACCTCATCCTTTGTTTCTCTTTGCTGGAGCCTGCAGATCTCATGAGGAAGTAAGACTGGCATGACAATGAGGAGATGGAAACGAAAAAGAACAAAAGGAGGTGTCACATACCTTACTCTCACTTTTAAGTTTTAAAACAATTATCAAATATCAGAATGGCTACTTTAGGGATTATGAAACATTAGTTTGTTGATTTGATAATTTTTAGGGTCAAAACTACACATTTCATTTCAGAATGATGTGAGGATAGTGACAAGGTGTGTGTGGCAGCAGATGTTATCAACCATGACAAAATCCTCACTGAGCAAACAGAACAGAGTAGGCGTTCTGTGAGCTGGTTGAGGTATCTAACTTAGGTAGTATTGATAGTGAATGCAGGTCTGTAACTCCCACTTCACAAGTTTGAGTATGCAAGAAAGGTCGCAGTCGTTTTTCTTTTTTATTATTTAAGGCTGACATAATTAGATTTCATATCCACCCAGACACATGGGATAATCTTAACCATTGTTAGAACTCTTGCCCCTGACCTTGCCCAATGGTGTGCAATGATCACAAACATGTTGGCCAAGGACATTGAGACGCTCTTCCTGTTTCTAGTGGTTACTGACCAAAGCCCACATGCTCTGTAGAATCCAGTAACTTTTACAGTTTCTCTTTGGTTGGCTTTAATATGTCAGTTATCAGACAAGGTGCTGGAAAGGTATTAAAATCCACCCATGGAAAAGGCATGAATTTCATATGGTTTCTTTGATTTCAAGCTTAGTCTAAAGGATTTTAGTATTATTTAAACTAGTCCAGGCCATAGATGATAATAGAAATTTTCTCAATTATTTTTGTAAGTTTAGTTTAATTTGACACCCAATTTAACAAAAATAGTAAAAATTTCTATAGATTAAACTCACATGTGATAATATATTAGAAATATAAAGTTCACAAACATGTAGAGAAGAAGAAGAATCCATAAACTATTAGCATTTACTTCAGGAATACAACATTAGTTTAATAATGGGACACTTGTTGTAGTAATAATAAAATTGAAGGTATTTTAAAAACCAGCAACTGTTCATAATGCCTCTAAGGAACAGAAAGATAGTATGATTTGTTAAACAATATTTACCATTTATTAAAATTTGAAAACAATATATACTTGAATAATAAGACAGTGAAATAGTCTAATAAAAAGCAGCAAAAAGATACTCTAGGGGCTAGTGCTATGGCACAGTGGGTTAAAGCCCTGGCCTGAAGCGCTGGCATCCCATATGGGTGCCAGTTCTAGTTCCGGCTGCTCCTCTTCCATTCCAGCTCTCTGCTATGGCCTGGGAAAGCAGTAGAAGATGGCCCAAGGCCTTGGGCCCCTGCACTCACGTGGGAGACCCAGAAGAAGCTCCTGGCTCCTGGCTTCAGATTGGCACAGCTCCAGCTGTTAAGGCCAGTTGGAGAGTGAACCAGCGGATGGAAGAATTTTCTCTGTGTCTCACCCTCTCTCTGTAGCTCTTTCATATAAATAAAAATAAATCTTTTTTAAAAAAAGATACTCTGGTTTCTCTTCAGAGCGTATAAATCTTTCACCTTTTACTAAAGATTTCCGTGGAGAGGAGTCGTTACTCAATTTTTGAGGCCTTGCATTCTGCAAGGCTAATAAAGGTGTTCTAAAAACAGAAGGAAAAAAAAGTAGAAACAAGACAAGCATGTCTGTTAGATTTCAGCATTGAATTGCAGATTCAAGTAAATGCAGTAAAACTAAAAGAATTAGCAGTATAAATGTAGGAAAAGAAGAGCCAAAGTATGTCCTTTAACTGTGATATCTGTGTATGTCTGGAAACCTAGGTGGTTTTAGAAATGCACTCTTAGAATTGACAATATATTTTAATAAAGTGATTATATACAGGATAAATGTAAAAAAGTTAATTTTTCTCCAATAAATATTCTCCTTTTACTCAAACTCTAAATGCCATTGCTGATCTGATGCTTTTTGTTGAAATACAACAAACTCATGGGCAGTTTAAGTATTAAATAAAGATTAGTAGTATCAGATCACACAGGAAAATCTGGTGTGTACAGCTGTCAGTGTTGAAATTTAGAATAAAAGCAATGAAAACTACTATGATAGACAACCTCTGGGAGAGTCAGAGTTTGGCTGTATAACATATTTCAAAACATTTTTACTGAGTTAAAAGATATTATTAGCGCCGGCGCCGCGACTCACTAGGCTAATCCTCCGCCTAGCGGCGCCGGCACACCGGGTTCTAGTCCCGGTAGGGGTGCCGGATTCTTTCCCGGTTGCCCCTCTTCCAGGCCAGCTCTCTGCTGTGGCCAGGGAGTGCAGTGGAGGATGGCCCAGGTGCTTGGGCCCTGCACCCCATGGGAGACCAGCATAAGTACCTGGCTCCTGCCATCGGATCAGCGCAGGGCGCCAGCCACAGCGCACCAGCCGCGGCGGCCATTGGAGGGTGAACCAACGGCAAAGGAAGACCTTTCTCTCTGTCTCTCTCTCTCACTGTCCACTCTGCCTGGCAAAAAAAAAAATAAAATAAAATAAAATAAAAGATATTATTGAGGGGTGGATATTGTGGAGTAGTGGGCCAAGCTGCAACTTGGGACGCCTGCATCCCATATTGGAGCACTGGTTCTTTTTTTCCTAATGTTATTTGCTTTCCTTTCTTATTTACAATTTATTATTTATATAAGGTGAACAGATTTCATCTATTTCATATACATGGATTTAGGAGCACAGTGATACCTCCAACCCTACCTTTCCTCCCACCCATATTTCTACCCTCCCTCCTCCTTCCTTTCTTATTCTTTTAACTTTTACAATGACATACTTTCAGTGTATTTTATAATCATAAGATTAATCCTCCACTAAGTAAATAATTCAAGAAATAGGAAGAAGAAAAAAACACTGTTCCTCAACAGTAGATACAAGCGATGTAAATAGTAATCAATTCTCAAAATGTCCATTTCACTCATATGAATTACATTATTTTGTACTCTTAGTTACCACAGATCAGGGAAAATATATGGTATTTGTCATTTTCGGGTTTGGCTTATTTCACTAAGTATAGTGGTTTCTAGTTGCATCCATTTTGTTGTGAAAAACAGGATTTCACTCTGTTTTACAGCTGAGTAGTATTCCATAATGTGTATGTACCACATTTTCTTTGTCTAGTCATCTTTTAATGAGCATCTGGGTTGATTCCATATCTTAGCTGTTGTGAATTGAGCTGCAATAAATATGGAGATACTATTCCAGTTTCTTGCTAATGTTCCAGGGAAGGCAACAGATAACAGTCCAAGAATTTGAGTGCCTGCCATCCATGTGGGAGACCCAGATGGAGATCTGGGCTCCTAGCTTCAATCTGGTCCAACCCTGGATGTTGTAAACATTTGAGTATTGGAACCGGCAGATGGAAGATTGCTCTCTCTCCCTCTCTCTCTCTCTCTCTCTCTCTCTTGTTTGTGTCACTTCTTCCCTCTGTCATTCTGCCTTTCAAAAAAAATTAATCTTTAAAAAATCATTTAAGACATTAAATCATTTCCTATCTACACCAACATATTAGGAATAGGAAAAATAATTGCAAGTTGAAAATACTTGGTTTGTGTACATATTGACAAAATGAGCATTCCAAAACTAAGCAAAATTAAATAGACAGGGGCAGGTGTTCAGCACAGCAGTTAAGTCGCTGCGTGGGAAGCCTGCATTCCTTATCAGAGAGTATAATTTGAATCCTGGCTGTTCTGCTTCCGATCCAACTACCTGCTGATATGTATCCTGGGATGCAGCCGATGATGGCTCAAATGCTTAGATCCTGTCACCCAGGTGGGAAACCAGATTGAGTTCTGGGCTTCTGGTTTCAGCCTGGCCCAACCCTGACACAGGCATTTGGGAAATAAACCAGAGGATGGAAGAGCCATTCATTCTCATTCTCCCTTCCCCTCCTCCTCCCCTCCCCCTCTCTCTACCGCTCCTCCTGTCCCCCCTCCCCCTCCCCTTCTCTCTCCCTCCCTCTCTCCCCCTCTCTCTTCCTCTTCCTTTCTCCCGTTACAATAAAATTAAAATTAATTTACAAGTTTTTAAAAAGAGGTGGGATTAAAGTCATTAAAAACCATTGAACAGATATTATCTATTTAGTTGAAGAATGATTCAGATGTAGAACCAAAACATTTGTCAAACCATTTCAGGGCCACGTCTGGATTTTAAATAGAGTTAAGAGACCTGATGTATTGCATATGGCCATCTGCTTTACCAGTGAAGCCACACTTACTGATGTTGCTAAATCTGTAAGCCGCATCAGTAAGCTTATCTAAAATTTTCCAGGTAATAAGATGTCTTTTATAGTTGCGGTACAAATGTGTTGTGTATGAGCTGGAATTATATGTCCAGAAAGGCAGACTGAGTAGGTTTGAATTCCTGTTATTTCTCCCATTGACTATATAAACCTGGGTATTCGACCTAATCATTCTGTACTTCAGTATTCTCAACTGTGGTTATAGATGATGATATTTCACTCACACGAGTGAGTATACAGAATAAGATGAAACAAATAAAGCTCTTTTTCCCAACGTTCTACCACTTGTATTTCTTTTTACTCAGTCTAAGCCGAGAAGGCCATGTAAATGGGTCACTGTGAAATTCAGCAATTTTTCTCCATTCAGAATAAGAAACAAACCTCTTTGAAGGTGCTAACTCCTAGTACATCTTAGTTATTTTTATTTTAATTTAATAATAATTTATACAAGGTACTAACATAACAAGTGACACATCCTTGATATTCTATAAGTGCAGATTTCTCCCTAGAGCAGACAAGCACGTTTCATTGGTAATTACCTTTAAATCTTTCAAGTTTTCTTTTCTGATATTTTTTATTCCTATTTAGCTTTGTTATACTCAGTGAAAAGAAGTTGAGAGTCTTCCTTCTGGGCTTTTGATACTTTGCTGCCTCCCTTCCACTAAGTATCCACTCTGACCTTATTTTTTCTGGTAATACTTCTGAATAGTTCCCTTATTCCATATATTGGCACATTTTTCTATCCATATCCTACTGTTCTGTTTAGCTAAAAAAAAAAATGAAGAGGCATAGATAATAGAAACCTTAAATTCATCATGTGAGAAATGGAAGTTGTCCTTCTCTTACACACTTTTGGAATTTCCACGTAAAAAGACAAAGCAAAACCCACAATTATTTAAATTTCTAATGCATAAAATAAATCTCTATCATCATTTTTAGTATTTCTGCAATTCACACTTTTATTTTTTATACTACCTTAATAAGAGCTTTCATCAGAACTCCTCTCCATTATTTTAATAGCGTTTAGCAGTGTTATTCACACAGACAGCTAGATTACTACTCAATAATTCCTTTGCTCCTCTTTATAGTAACTGAGCCCCATATTGTTGGTATAACAATGTATAACAGTTTTTTATTTATCTTGGGGCCATCTATAAGCCTTAGTTGTCATCTGGAGGTGAACTTGAAGATTTTAGCCATGCACTGATATACTAAAAGAGAACAATGTCAGATCCTTGACGGTGGTGATGGTGAAGACACCAAGCCATCTCGTGTCTGTCTGCTGCTGCACATAGCCACTGCTGGAATTTCAGTGAAGCACAGCCAGACACAATCCAGCGTACAGAGTCCATCTTCAACCCATTTTTCGTTCTTGGGAGAACTTCCTAAGCGTACACGTAACTGCATCCATCTCATGGCTGTAACCCTTTGTGGGACCCTCACTGTTTAAAAGATAAACTCTTCAAGCTGTTCCATACTATTCTTTTAAAAAAAAAAAAGGTTTATTTATTTTATTTGAAAGTCAGAGTTACACAGAGAAAGGAGAGGCAGAGAGAGAGAGAGAGAGGTCTTCCATCCAATGGTTCACTGCCCAATTGGCCACAACGGACAGAGCTGCACCAATCCAAAGCCAGGAGCCAGGAGATTCCTCCGGGTCTCCCACGTGGGTACAAGGGCCCAAGGACTTGGGCCATCTTCTATTGCTTTTCCAGGCCGTAGCAGAGAGCTGGACAGGAAGTGGAGCAGCTGGGTCTCGAACCAGCACCCATATGGGATGCTGGCACTTCAGGCCAGGGTGTTAACCCGCTGCACCACAGCGCCGGCCCCTCCTTACTATTTGTATGGGAAACGTGATTAGGTTTCAGTGTCTTCACAACAGTCCCTCAGGATTCTCTCCCAGATATGTGGAATGATAATAGATCTCTGAAAAGTCATGGCTGATGACTACATTTTGCTTCAAAGCCCTTTCTTGGCTCTTGTAGGACTCTGTGATTTCTTTTTCCATCAGACATTTTTCTTTTATTTAGAATTTTCTGTTTCTTATTTTCCTCTGTCCCACCTAGATAGGGAGAAGCTTTACGAAGATCAGTGCATTGTTTTTCCTTTTTATATCCTCAGGTTCTTGCAAGTAAAATGGAAAATATAAAACATTTCTTAAATATGTGTTGCATTTGAGAATGAATGAATGTTGAGTGAATTCTCCGTGAGAAGCTTTCTTTCTGTAGCTTCCATTACTCTGTTGTCAGTCTCTCCTCTGCTCCAGGACATCCCCCTTCCTGTGATAATGTCTGATTCTGTGCACAGTGAGCCAGATGATTCATTGAACATTTTGGATGTGCCAGATATGGTGCTGAGTAGTTCGTGTGTGTGGAATCTTCCTGTGAGGCCGCAGTGTCGAGGAGAGCGGGAGGACAGTGTTCTTGCACAAGAAGCCCCAGGGACAGGCTTCGGTGAACATGTCCATCCTTATTCACCGCTACCTGTACTTTTTTTTTTTAGATTTTTTTTTATTTGAGAGGTAGAATTACAGATACTGAGAGGGAGAGACAGAGAGAAAGGTCTTCCGTCTGCTGGTTCACTCCCCAAATGGCCGCAAAGGCCAGAGCTGGGCAGATCTGAAGGCAGGAGCCAGGAGCCTCCTCCAGGTCTCCCAAGTGGGTGCAGGGGTCCAAGGACTTTGGCCATCTTCTACTGCCCTCCCAGGCCACTGCAGAGAGCTGGATGGGAAGAGGAGCAGCCGGAACTAGAACCAGTGCCCATATGGGATGCCAGCACCACAGGTGGAGGATTAACCTACTGCACCACAGCGCCAGCCTCGAGCCATGTATACTTCTAAAGAGCAGGCAGAAGGGGTGTAACTAATTCAAGGCAACAGTAATTCTATAGGACCGAACTGACACTGGAGCCAATATGCCTACTCATGTAACTAGGATAGCTTTCATGGTGAGCCTGGGCCACACCCTGGAGCAGATGACCTGATTGGCAGAAGGTGGGAGTCGGGGATATGTGCCTGGGGGTGCCAGCAGTCAGACTAACTGCACAGGCTAGGCAGGCAGCCTCAAGGGATCGCCCACTTGTGTGAATTTTCTAGAACCTTGAAACAACACAATGACATAATTAATATTATCCTCTTCTTGTTGCATTTACATTTGCAATCTCTGGAGTTAGAGAAATGGATAAATTGCCAAAGATGGCACAGGTAACAAGGAAGCTGAGGTTTGATTCCAAGTAGCAAAAACTGCAGAGCTCCATGTAGGCACTGCCCTGCTGGTGTGCTTGCTAATTTCTAAGTGTGGGAAGCCAACCAAACCTGATTTGGAATTATGCCTGCTGCACTTATTATTGATGTGACCTCAAGGTAGCCACTTTAACTTTGTGCATCAGTTTCTTTACGTGTAAAGGGAAAATAACAATTATACTTTTCAGTGGATTTGCTATGAGAAATAAAAGTGTGGTGTTCTTTTTGGAATTTGTTGTCTATTTGTGCTTTAAGGAATTCATTTAGGAAAACTGGTGTAATAATGTATGTGTTTTTCAATACAAATATTAGTTTAATTCAATTTTCAACCTTTGATGAATGACAAATGCCAGCAATCAAGTGATACTCTTAATATCCTTCTGTGCTTCAGTGCCAGCACTGTGGAGTTAACTCTAAGGGGACATAGCGTCTGCTCCAACCTTTATGGGGGATTAATCACACTCTCATAATTAATGGGTCAGTTAATTATGCATGTTTAATGAAATGGGAGAAACAATTATACCACAAAGGACTTCGCCTTTGTTGATTCAGATGACTGAACACACATTTCTTATTTTGTTCATCAGAACCGATTTAACAAAAATGGATGTATTGCTTCATTGAAAATTTGTACTTATCAGAAAGCCTTTGGAAAATGTTCAGAACTTTTTTTTTTTTTTTCAAAACATTTAGAATTTTCTCTAAGTCAAAATGACTTGCAGAGGGATAATTTAACATTTGGTACTGAAAAGGAAAAATGATTTCTTTTTTTTATTATTATTTGACAGAGTTATAGACAGAGAGAGGGAGAGAGAGAAAGGTCTTCCTTCTGTTGGTTCACCCCCCAAATGGCCGCTACAGCCGGAACTATGCTGACCCGAAACCAGGAGCCAGGTGCTTCTTCCTGGTCTCCCATGCGGGTGCAGGGCCCAAGCACTTGGGCCATCCTCCACTGCCTTCCTGGGCCACAGCAGAGAGCTGGCCTGGAAGAGGAGTAAATGGGACAGAATCCGGTGCCCACATGGATGCTGGCGCCGCAGGTGGAGGATTAACAAAGTGAGCCACGGCACCGGCTGGAAAAATTATTTCTAGCAATAATGCTTACATTGAACTGTGGTAGCAATATTCTATGTGTATGTGTAAGAGAATGGAGAAAATAAACCTAGCATTTAGGAACCAGAAAAAAAAAAACAAACTTTGCCCCAAAATTAGTAGAAAAAAAGAAATAATAACTAAATAAAAGAAATAGAAATAGAGACTAGAAAAAAATAGATCAATGAAACTGCATTGTTATGGGTTAGTTGTTAAAAAGACAAACAAATTTAAGCTATGCTAATTAAGGAGATACTAATCAACTATACAAAATTAGAAATTGAAGAGTCAATACTATAACAGCATAGAAATGAAAAGAATCTTTAAGAAACTCACATGACCAATTATATGCTAACAAATTGGATAACATACAATCATTGGATACATTCCCACACTTACAATCTACCAAGACTGATTTATGAAGAAACAGAAAATCTGAGATCAGTAATGGATAAAGAAATTGAATCAGAAATCACAAAACCTCTAAAAAAGAAAAGCCTGAGAATTGATTACCTTCAGCAGAATTCTACAAAACATTTCATGAAGAGGTAATAAGAATCTTTAAACTCTTCAAAAAAATTGAAGAGAAAGGACTACTTCTAAATACATTTTGAAATATTATCGTTACCCC
The DNA here is from genome assembly GCF_964237555.1 of Oryctolagus cuniculus. Lineage (NCBI taxonomy): Eukaryota > Metazoa > Chordata > Mammalia > Lagomorpha > Leporidae > Oryctolagus > Oryctolagus cuniculus. The sequence goes on from NC_091437.1 coordinate 19,567,078, forward strand.
AAATGACTGCAACAGCTGAAGTTAAAGCAGTCTGAACCCAGGAGCCAGGAGCTTTTTCCATGTCTCCCATGTGGATGCAGGGGCCTAAGGACTTGGGCCATCTTCTACTGCTTTCCCAAGCTCATCAGCAGGGAGCTGGATTGGAAGTAAAACAGGCGGTCTTAAACTGGTGCCACTGTGGGATCCAGCGCCACAGGCAGCAGCTTTACCTGCTATACTACAGCACCACCCTGGCCAACTGATTTTTGATGAAAGTGTCAAAAATCTATAATGTGGAAAGGAAAGTCTCATCAATAACTGATGTTGGGAAAACTGGATTTTCACCTGCAGAAGAATAAAATTAGACGTTTACCTCACACTGTATAAATAATCAACTCAGAGTGGATTAATATTTAGACTAGGAAGTTTCCACACAGCAAAGGAAATAATCCATAGAATGAAGAGACAACCTGAAACTGGCTGAAAATATTTCTAAACCATACATCTGATAAGGGATTCATATCTAAGATGTATTTCTAATTATTTATTTGAGAGAGAATTACAGACAGAGGCAGAGACAGAGAGAAAGGTCTGAGACCTGCTGATTGACTCCCCAAAAGCTGGGCCGATCCAAAGCCAGGATCCAGGAGCTTCTTCTGGGTCTCCCACATCGATGCAGGGACCCAAGCACTTCAGCCATGTTGGGCTGCTTTACCAGGCCATCCCAAGATGCAGCAGAGAGCTGGATCAGAAGTGGAGCAGCCAGCACCCGAACTGGCACCCAAATGGGATATCAGCACTTCAGGCAGAGGCTTAACCTACTATGCCACAGTGCCTGGCCCCAAAATAGACATTTCTAAAAAGAAGAAATAAAATGGTAAATAGGTATAATAAAAAGGATCAGCTTAGTATCCATCAAGTTAAATGTAAGTTAAAGCCACAACTAGTTACTACCTCATATGTACTGGGCCCTGCACCCCGTGGGAGACCAGGAGAAGCACCTGGCTCCTGCCATCGGATCAGCGCGGTGCGCCGGCCACAGTGGCCATTGGAGGGTGAACCAACGGCAAAGGAAGACCTTTCTCTCTGTCTCTCTCTCTCACTATCCACTCTGCCTGTCAAAAAATAAAAAAATAAAAAATAGAATGACTATTATCAGAAAGACAAAAGATCACAAGTATTGGCAAGAATGTGGAGAAAATGGAAACTCACCCTGTTGGAGGGAATGTAAATTAGTACAGTCATTGTGGAAAACAGTAAAGGTCTCTAAAAAATTAAAGATGAAATCCCATGTGACCCGGTAATCCCACTCCAGTATGTATTGGAAAGAAATGACATTGGTTTAAATCATAGCTGGAGTTCCATGTTCATCATGGCACTGTCCAGAACAGTACCAGTAGATGAATGGGCAATGAAAATGGGGTATTGATACACAGTGGAATACTGTTAAGCCCTAAAAATGAGGAAACCCTGTCATCTGCAGTATCATGGTTGAACCTGGAGGACTTTATAATACACGAAATGAAACAAGCTCAGAAAGCACGAACTGGCAGGGACCGCACTTGCACATGGAAACTGGAGAAGCTGAACTCATAATTAGAGAGCAGGATGGTGTTTTCCAGGGCCTGAGCAGAGAATCAGGGCTGGATTGGGGGTATATTGATCAAAGGATACAAAATTTCCATTACATAGGAGGAATCAATTCAAGAGAGCTTTTGTACCATATGGTTACCATAGTTATCAACAATGTATTCTTGAAAATTGCTGGGAGTTGGTTTTAAGTGTTCTCATTACAAAAAAGAAAAAAGGATGTGAGGTAATGAATATGCCAATTAGCTTGATTGAGCCATTCCGTAATGTATACATATTTCAAAGCATCATGTTGTACTAGCTAAGTAGATACAAATTTTATTTGTCATTGAAATTAAACCAAGAATTTAGCTATGCTCAAAGGAGACTAGACATTAACACAAAGTTTATTTGGGAAATAATGGAGCATCTGTTATAAGAGATACATCTAAGATTAATGGGATATGATAAAGCTGATATGGACCAACTTTGAAAACAGCATTAAAGAGGAACACAGCCATTTTATATGGGAAACGACATGGACTTAGGGTTTATATTCCTACAACGGGCCCTTGTTTAGGAACACAACTGGCAGTTGCTCTGCTGCAATCCTTTTTAGCTTCTCTGCCAGGAACTGAGTACCAGGACATCAAAACCTACAACACAGGTCTGCTTCCGTGCTGCATGCGGGTTCCTCCCTTTATAAGCCGGCACCATCGCTCCAACAGAGGAACCAAGGCTAACTGACTCATCTGCAGAGGGAGGGGAGTCTATGACATGGTTTGAGAGCCGCGTGCTTCCTTTTTACCCTCCCTGTCCAAGGCGGAGACTACCAGCTTTGGAAGGTGACTGCTGTGAGTGCCCTGTTTCCAGACAAGGCACTCGGGGTCATCAGTTGCACTGGGCTTTAGTGCCTGTGTTACTATTCTCGTTTGTTTTATCTGGGAACACGGCAACTTTCTGCTCATCTCTGTTTACACCCACCCCACTCAGCAATGCCCCGGCACCTCTCAGGTTTGTGACTCCTTCTCACCTAATTCAAGAAGAGAGTGCAAGGTGCTGGCATCTGGGAATCAGCCATGGGTTTACCAGGCACGCATTCTCCATGGTTATTTTCTCTCCTTCCCCTTCCCCCTAACTATCCAAACTCTGAAGAGTCGGACTGTATTTGTCCTTTGGCTAAATAATTGCTTCCCAAATAGGTTGTTTCCAACAGCCCCCTGTAAATTTAAACCAGTTATGAAGTAAAATATCTTCCAGTTTATCAGTGACTAAAAAAATGATTAGTTGTCTATTTCTATAATAATTCCCTTTTAGCATTATACTGAATCTTATATAAAGGTGTTATTTGATACATTCACCAGGTTTGCTGTGTTAAATAATAACTTGACTGCTTTAGGGAGTGAGTGTTGCCCAGTCTTTCCTGGGAAGATCAATATCATCTTTTCTTTACCACCCACTCCAACCACTTTGCTGCCATAGACGGCTGCGATAGGTGAATTGGGAATTACCATACTACATACAAACATATCCAATAAATGGCTGTAGAAAACAATTATTTTGATGAAAAGAAAGTGCTAGGAAATGTTATTTCTACCAAAGCAGCTGCTACCATTTTTTTTTTTTTTTTGTGATGGAAAGAGTTCAAATTAACTGAAAGCAGTTATATAACAATAACCATTGCATCAATTCTTCAAGCTCTTACCCCGCATTTACCTTGTGTGAGCTTGTTCCAGGTACCAAATACAGCTGTCGATGAGCTGGATAAAGTCCCTGGCCCCATGGAATTTATATTCTAGTGAGGGAGAACATCCAAGACACCGACGTATATGAATAGATGAAGTTATACAGTGCCAGGCTAAAGCTGTTATGAAACATATGAGAGCTAAGTGGACAGAACATGCAGAATCACACATGATGATCTGAGAATGCAACTCCAAGGACATGACATTTCAGTGGAAGAAAAAGAAAGGAGTCCTTATACTAAAAATATCTCTAAAGGAATCATGGTGGCAGCAGCAGCAGCAGCAAAATTAAAGGCGGTGAGGAAAGAGCTCAGTAATTTGTTTGAAGAACAGCTACTGAGCTGTTTGGAAAACTTGTCAGAGGCCAGCTCATGGGAAGCCATATAAACTACAGCAAGAAATTAAGATGTTGGGAGTTGTGGAACACCCACAGTTTTCTGCGTGGGAGAGACGTTATTTACACTATACTCCATGCTGTGGCAGTTTATTCTAGATATGTTAAATGTGCCGTGTAGGACAGTGCTGCATTGCATGAAGTTTTATAGCAAGGCCAGGACCAGAGGGGATAGTCAGCACATACCGTTTGTATTCAAAGCCACAGAGAAGGGTAGATCACTCAAGGACCCTTCCACACAGAGAAAAGCAGCTAGCCCTTCACTCTGGTGTTCCTCCAACATAGTGATCAGAAATTAGAATCACCCAAAGGCTTGTGGGGACCATAATGCACTGCAAGTCAAGCGTTCAGGAGGGAGCAACTCGTCCCCTGTGCCCATTGCTGCAGAGAGGTCAGGCAGGGTGAGTGCCACATTTAGCCCTGGATGCAACCTGGAGCTTGTTACAGAGCTACAAGGTTGCTTTCAGCGGAGCAGTCAAGAGTAAAGCCTGATAGAATCGGATTATGCCTCAGTGTTTTAATATGGCTAACAGTTTGCCTCTTTTGCTTCAAATTTGTCTTTAAAATAATCAAAGTTTTCACATATATAGTTTAGAACCTTCATAGTCTCCATCTCTGCCTTCTTCCGTTAAGGCTAACCAGTACCCTGGATTGCTTATATCTATCCTATGATTTTATATTTGTAATAATAAAATATCTTGTATGTTTTAAATAATTACACAATGACTATTTCTTCCTGTCATTTTTGTGATTTGTTTATTAAAAATTTACAAATTTCACATTTCAGTACATATACACACAAGTATATATTAGTAAATTAATATTTTAGTTATTTTTATAGATTTATTTTATTCATTTGAAAGACAGAGTTGAGGCCAGCACCGTGGCTCACTTGGTTAATCCTCCACCTGTGGTGCCTGCATCCTGTATGGGCACCGGGTTCTAGTTCTAGTTGCTCCTCTTCCAGTCCAGCTCTCTGCTGTGACCTGGGAGGACAGTGGAAGATGGCCTAAGTACTTGGGTGCCTGCACCCGCGTGGGAGACCAAGAAGAAGCACCTGTCTCCTGGCTTTGTATCAGCACAGTGCTGGCCGTAGTGGCCCTTTGGGGGCTGAACCAATGGAAGGAAGACCTTTCTCTCTGTCTCTCTTTCTCACTGTCTATAACTCTGCCTGTCAAAATAAACAATTAAAAAAAATAAGAAAGTCAGAGTTACAGACAAAGGTAGAGCCAGAAAGAGAGAGAGAGAGAGAGGTCTTCCATCTTCTGGTTCAGTCCCTGGATGACTGCAACGGCCGGAGCTGAGCTGATCAGGAACCATGAACTTTTTCCAGGTCTCCCAAGTCCCTGGGCAGGCCCAGGGACTCGGGCCATCTTCTGCTTTCCCAGGCCAGAGCAGAGAGCTGGATCGGAAATGAAGCAGCCAGGACTCGAACTGGCGTTCTATGGGATGCCGGCGCTGCAGGATGGGGCTTTAACCTGCTGTGCCAAAGCACCCTATTTTAGTTATTTTAATATACCATAACATACTACATTTATATATTTCTGGGTTAATACATGTTTCTGCTTTTTTTTGCTATTATAATATAATGCAGGGGTCAGTGTTGTGGCATAGCAGCTAAAGCCATCTGCTGTGACTTTGGCATCCCATTTGGGTTCCAGTTCAAGTATTGGCTTCTCTGCTTCCAATCCAGCTCCCTGCTGATGGCCTAGGAAAAAAGCAGAGGATGACCCAAAGTGCTTGAGCACCTGCACCCACATGGGAAACGCAGATGAAGCTCCTGTGTCCTGGGATCAGCCTGGCCCAGCCCCGACCAGTGTGGCCACCTGGGGAGTGAACCTGCAGATGTTAGATCTCTGTCTCTCTGTCTCTCCTTTTCTCTCTCTAATTGACATTCAAATAAACAAATCTGCTTTAAAAATTTTAAAACAATACAATAAACATCCTCATATATATCTCTTTTTGCATATGTGGGAGAGCTGTTAGTATGTAAACCCTAAAATAATAATTGCTGATGAATATTTATACAATCAGCTTTATCTTCATATGGTCAACATTCGACACAGATCCCTTGCCCCAAGACAAATAGGAATGTTTCTGCTGTGTTAAATCACTTATTTTGTCTTTCATGCCACTTCGTTACATTACATAGTTTTTTAAAATTTATTTTATGTATTTGAAAGACGGAGTTAGAGAAAGGTATAGACAGAAATAGTTCTTCCATCTGCAGGTTCACTCCCCAAATGGCCACAACAGTCAGAGCTGAGCAGATCCAAAGCCAGGAGCTAGGAGCTTCTTCTGGGTCTCCCACATGGGTGCAGGGGACCAAGGACTTGGGCCATCTTCCACTGCTTTCCCAGGTGCATTAGCAAGGAGCAGGATTGGAAGTGGAGCATCTGGGACTTGAACCGGTGCCCATGTGGGATGCCGGCGCTGCAGGCAGGGGCTTTAACCCACTACACCACAGCGTCAACCCCTATTTGCATTATATTTTCTCTGTGTGTGGTTTTCTTCCATTACCTTCCACTTCCCTATTACTTCTTTATCCATGTTTGCTTTGTTGATTATTGGCTCTATTAGTTTTTACTATAAATGTACCTTCAGTTTCAAAGTGCTCTGGTTGTTTTAGCAAGCTTGTTTGTCCATATTTTGTAATTTCTTTTACAGATTAAGCTTTGACTCCTTTATTTCTTTACATATTTGAAACATATTAATCTCATAGCATGCTTGAGATCTTCCTGCCTTCACCTCTTGGGATGCTAATTTTTCATTTCTTCTGCATCTGTTGCTTCTTCTGCAGTGTTTTTATCTTGCTATGGTTTCATTGTAAGCTCCTCTCCCAGAAGAGAGGTCTACTCTGTCAGAATCTGTGAACTGTGATTTGGAGACGTCAGCATGAACAGGCTCACACCACAGTTTTGGTCACCCTGGGAAAGCTATGGACATCCCCTTGCTATGATCCCTGAACCTGCATGATGTGCGCTCACGAGTGCGCCACGTCTGGGGCCTCAGATTCCTCCTCTTTTAAAATGCATTTTGTCTGTGTTTCCACATGCTGGTAACAGAAAGGGTGACATCTGCTCAAGCTCCGTCTGCGCTGTTGCTAGAAGCAGAACACTTCATTGCTACTAAATTGTACATTCCATAAGTCCTTCTCTTCACTCACTATATTCTCATGCCATTTTTTATTTCCAAGTCTTTTTCTATTACCAAAATCACCATCTTTTTATAGCACTTCTGCCTTTTTTGGGAAAACCCACTCTGCTCATATCCTGGGACAAATTGGAAAACAGCTCTTTGGGGATTATATTCCCCGTGTTTATCTGGAAAGCACATGAATTGGAGAGTTTCTCAATCAATTACATTTTTAGGCCTGAATCCAAACACTTGGCAAGATAATTTGTTGAGATTGTAGTCGAGTTTTAGAAGCAGAGTGAAACTAAATACTTCAACAACTTACTTCAGCAACTTACTATCTAAAAATTCATGCACACTAATTTTCTGTGAATTTTAAACAGAGTATTGAGTTAATTCTGTTGCTTGGAAGGTCGTGACTGCACTGATTTCATCCATAGACATCTCAAGGCCCTAAAGAAGAGAAGTTGGAGATGCTGTTTGGCTGATTCTTCATGTAGAAGGGATTGGCTAACAGGCCATGGCCACGACCAGGGGTTTGTTCTTACCAGCCACAAACCCGGGGTCATTTCCATTGTGAGAAGTTGTGTTACCTGTGACAGAGAAATAGGAGAAGACTTGGAATTTTTACCAGAGGGGACAAAAACATCATTATTTGGGTTAATAACAGCTAAGAACTGTGTATGGAGGAGAAGCAAGAACACTGGGCTGGTGCTTTGGAGCCACCTCTTTCCCAGCAGCCAGCTCAAAACGCAGATGACTGCTCCCCCAAACATTCCGTCTGCAGATTGCAACTTTTCAGCGCAACAGAAATGAGAAAAACATTATTCAAGGTCTTTGCTCAGTAAGTAACTTCCTGGTGCCCATTCTGTGGCACATCAGCTTTGGATTTTGTACTTTAGAACAAATATTTTTTCAATACCAAATAATATTTTTCAATTCTATATCCTTTGTTAATCATGTCCAAGTGGAGTTCATGTGGTTCCCTAAGGACTGTTTCAAGGCCAATGAAAAGAGAAGATTGATATGACACCCCTGTTTGACATCCAAAAGTGACTCAGAGCCAGGAGTTAATGGCTTCATAAGCAGTCAGTATGAGTGATATTGCTCATGGAGAAATTTTACTGAAATAATTAATCGGGTACACAGAGCAATTCCTCTTGAATATAGCATCACTCTATCATTCCTGAAAGAAAAATATAGTGAGAGTCACACATGTAGATAATTTACTAAACCAAGATAAATAGGCATGTCTTCTTTCCAGCAAAATAAGGTGTTTATTTTAGAAAGTAAAGGAGGTAAACATTGATATAATAGATTGGATTCTCTGGTTTTTTTTTTCTTTTGCCATCGCTGTGGTCAATGCATTTAGGTTTTATGTTAGTCTTCAAGATACAGTTGAAATTCTGAGCTCAACCAAAAAAAAAATAAAAATATACTGAAATATATTTAATATATTATAAATATATATATTATATATATATTTATATAAACCAAGATTACTACTGGCTCCAGGATGATGGAGGAAAAAAGTCTTATAAATCAGTTCTCATCTACTTGTTACTGCTATCACTGTCTGAGCAGACAGCAAACAAGAAGCACCCATTCAAGACACATGAGTAGATCTGATCTGAAATAAATCTTGAAACAGTGAACTGTTGGTGGACTTTCCCTGCCTGAAACCACTGGAGATGCCAGAGTTAAGATATCCCAACAATCAGAACTCTAGAAAATGGGAGAAATAGAGCAAATTGTGTATGCAAACCCTTTAAAAATATAAAAATTGATTAGCTCATAGTTGGTAATAAATGCCTAAAATCTTTTTTCAGAAAAAAATTATTAACTGTGGGATCTCTGTCCATCGCTATATCAATATTTATCTAACTTTTCTAATAAATATTTTGATAGGCAGAAATATGACCCCTTAGAATGTCCACATCCTAACTCCTACAGTCTGCGAGTTTGCTGCCTTACACAGCAAAGAAACTTCACAAATGTAACTAGAACCTTGAACTGGGGAAACTGGTTTAGATTATACAGGTGGTCTCAATCTAGTCACACGGGGCTTTGTGAGCTCAGAGTGTTTCCCAGCTGTGGCCAGAGAAAAGGCAGAAGCTAAATCCATGGGCCAGGAGAAGGCTCACAGGGATGTGATGGTGCTGGTCTTGAAGACGGTTGAGGGGACCTGGAGCCCGAGAAGGCGTGAGGTCTTAGAAGCCTGGAAAGGTAGGAAAGTGGACTCCCTCTGAGCCTCCGGAGAGGGTTGCTGCCCTAAGCCCATGGAACCCGTGTTTGACGCCTCAGAGCTATTGAACTGTGGGAATATATGTGGATAGTTTTAAACCACCAGTTCTGTGGCAGTTTGTTGTAGCACTAAAGGAAAACTCACACAAATGCTAAGGGCAAAATAAGAAAGGCTTGTAACAATAAATGTTTATATTGACTCTGTTTTATAGCAGTGCCTCTGTTTTATAACATTGTTAAAATGGTTTGTTGTCTATTAATGGTTCCCAGGAAAAAGTATTGGTCGTACACACAAAGGAACTTTATTTTATGGCAATGATCAACATTTCAGAGTTTTACTAAGTGATGAATAAAATATTAATGGACAGTGATCAAGGAACTCAGTAAGAAGCTAATTGGGTTACATAAACTCATTATCAGGAAACTGTTTTTGTCGTTAAGAGGAAGACTGACCAACGTGTATTTTAAAAATAGAATCCTGTTATTTTTCTTCTGCTTCTGCACTCTGAAATAAAGATCAGAGAGGAGGTACAAGACAATACTGGGAATTTGGTCTGTTTTTTGATTCATTTTTTTTTCAATCACTTAACATTAGTCTATGACTCTCTTTGCCAAGCACTGTGGAAGAAGTAGAAGCATAAATGAAATATGTTGTAATATCTTCTCTCGCAGAGTCCTTACATTTGTTGGGATATTTCCTGGAATGAGGAAGAGTAGGCTGAAATTCCCAGTTAGTGTCTTTGTTAAAGCTGAGTTTGGAGCAAGGCAGTTGAAACCAGGTGAAGAACAATGGGACTCACTGAAATAATTGATTGCTAAAGTTCTTTCTCTGTAAGTGAAAACACCTGCTCTGAAGGTCGCACAATCTCCCCACACTGAGATTATGAAGAAATATTTGGGTATTCAATTTGAGAGAAGTCAAATTTTCTAGTAGGCAACATTTACTTGAGCACTGCATTTAGCAGTTGAATTTTAAATTTTTTTTATTTTTATTGATAGGGAAGACAGAAAAAGAGATCTTCCATTTGCTAGTTCACTACCCAAATGCTGGTAAAGCTCAGGACTGGGCCAGCTAGGGCCAGGAGCCTGACTCAGGTACGAGATTCCCTCTGCTGCCTTTGAGGGCTACGCATTGGCAGGAAGCTGAAATCACAGAGCTGGGACTTGAACTCAGGCACTTGAGTGAGGATTATAGGCATCCCAAACGTTATCTTCACAGCTGTGCCAACCACCCACAAGAGCAGTTAAATTTTTTAAATTTATTTATTTATTTATTTATTGACCAGCAGAGTTAGAGAGAGAGACAGAAAGGTCTTCCTACCGTTGGGTCACCCCACAAAAGGCCACTACGGCTGGTGCACTGCACAGATCCAAAGCCAGGAGCCAGATGCTTCCTCCTGGTCTCCCATGCGGGTACAGGGCCCAAGGACTTGGGCCATCCTCCACTGGCTTCCCGGGCCACAGCAGAGAGCTGGACTGGAGAGGAGCAACCGGGACAGAATCCGGTACCCTGACCAGGACTAGAACCTGGGGTGCCGGCACCACAGGCAGAGGATTAGCCTAGTGAGCCGCAGTGCTGGCCAAGCATTTGAATTTAAGAGGAGAAGACTTACAGATAACTAGTTTAAGATGCCTACATGTCTTTGAATGTTATTTTACATGCATGCATTGGTTTATATTTAGTAAGTTGTGGGGAGCAACCGAGACTAGGCTAAATTACTGGAACTAAGACTAATTCTATGCATCTGATCTCCCACAATATGGCGCTGAGAGAGAGCAAACAACTTCTACACAGCTGCCTCACCAATTCAACTAATAAGCTGCAGGAGCTGATCCTGCTCCTGATTGGAGGAGAGCAGCGTGCTCGGCGTGTGGGCAGCAGAGCAAACCCAGGACAGCGTCATTCCTCCACGAGTGGGGGAGCAGCAGCAAACCCGGGAAGGGCCAGGCAAAAAGAACAGCGCAGGGTCTGGTGTCGTTCCTCTGCGAATGGGGGAGCAACAGTAAGTATGTTGTGCATTCTATTATGCATAGTGCTAATAGAATAAAGAACTCCAAAATAAGCAGAACCATGAGGACTTGTATTTATTTCAGGTTCCCATGTCTGAGTAGCACCCTCCCTGTCTTATCCCATTAATGGGCTACCAGAGCTGTTGGCAGTTTTGTAAGGCAGGATTGGGAAGGGACCAAAGCAGCCCTATAGAAAGAAGTTAGTCTCTCTTTTTGGGACAAGAAATCAACAATCTAATTATTCTTGTAGCAGGGATTGATAAAATAACAACTTTTGATATTTTTGGACCATTTTATTTATGTATGTATTTATTTCCTTGGAATCTGAAATACTATGACTTTGTTTTTTTTTTTTTTTTAATTATTTATTTGAAAGTCAGAGTTAAACAGAGAGAGAAGGAGAGGCAGAGAGAGAGAGAAAGAGAGGTCTTCTATCCACTGGTTCACTCCCCACTTGGCCGCAACAGCCAGAGCTGTGCTGATCGGAAGCCAGGAGCTTCTGTGTCTCCTACACAGGTACAGGGGCCCAAGGACTTGGGCCATCTACTACTGCCTTTCCAGGCCACAGCAGAGAGCTGGATCGGAAAAGGAACAGCAGGAACTTGAACTGGCGCCCATAGGGGATGCTGGCACTGCAGGTGGTGGCTTTGCCCACTGAGCCACAACACTGACTCCTGAAATACTATGACTTTGAATGGTGGAAATGCAAATAAGGGAGAGGATAGAGAAAAGATAGCTATATCCATGAAATCAAAGACAGCTAAAGTTTTGTTTCCAAAAAATAAGTTATCTCACTCTTCAAACTGAATAGCAAATTCAATGGCAGATTCATTTAGTCATTTAAAAAATATTTGAGAGGGAGTAGGGAGAGAGGAAGGGATAGGAAGAAGGAGGAAGGGGGTAGAGGGAGAGAGAGAAAAAGGGAGAGAAGGAGAGAGAGAGAGAGAGAGAGAGAGAGAGAGAGAGAGAGAGAGAGAGAGAGAGAGATGGATCTTCGACCTGCTGATTGACTCCACATCTAGGATTGGGCTAAGTCTGAAGCCTAGAACCAAGAATGCAATCTAGATCACTCATGTCTCCTAGATTTCACCTAAGCAGGAATCTGCAGTTAGGAGCCAGAGCTAGAACTAGAACCCAAGTAGTCCAAGTAGGATGCATGTGTCTTAATGACTAGGCTAAAGGACCACTCCCCGTTCACTTTCTGGACCTATATTTTTTGCTTGGTTTTGAAATTAACTTAGGAAAGTTATTAATTTCTAAACCTCGGCTTCCATTTTATTTTTTCCCTTTCTCTTCTGTTGCCAACATGGGTACAGTACTATTTGCCTTATTTCTCTTGTCAATTTGATAGCAGTTAAGACTACAATTTTCTGGTCAAGTCATGGTAATTTTTTTTTATTTCTGGCATCCAAACTGAACATTTTTTGTATTACAAAGATATTGTACAATTACATAAGTATGAAAATACAATGACCTCAAGATACTGTGTTTTTTCTTCCTGTGCATGTGCACTGTCGCTTCACCATGCAAACTGCAATCTTCCTTATTCTTATCTTGTGCTTTGCTGAGATGGAAAGAAATGGTGGTTCTATACTATTGTGTTTTTCAAATCTTATTTTCAAAATCACAAATAATTAAGATGTTTTACAGAATCGTATTAAACTTATTATCCGTTTAGAATTGAATTGCTAGAAAGATGAACACTATTGCACACACTTACATCTGTGCTCCAGTTATAAGAACTGTGTATGATGTTTTCTTGATCATTTTCTTATCTAAATACTGTGGCTGGTAAACTTGTTAAGTCCTTTTATGCCCTGGAAAGCCAAGACACTCTGGGAAAAAAAAAAGAAGAAGAAGACCTAAATGAAAGATCTCTGCGAGTGAGATCCCAGTGGAAAGAATGGGGCTATCAAAGGAGGTGGTACCTGCCGGTGCCGCGGCTCACTAGGCTAATCCTCCACCTTGCGGCGCTGGCACACCGGGTTCTAGTCCCGGTCGGGGCGCCGGATTCTGTCCCGGTTGCCCCTCTTCCAGGCCAGCGGCAGCCATTGGAGGGTGAACCAACGGCAAAGGAAGACCTTTCTCTCTGTCTCTCTCTCTCTCACTGTCCACTCTGCCTGTCAAAAAAAAAAAAAAAAAAAAGGAGGTAAAAGGAGGTACCTTTCTCTGAAGGAGGAGAGAACTTCCACTCTGACTATGACCCTGTCGGAATAAGATCGAAGTCGGTGAACTCAAAAGGCTTCCATAGCCTTGGCAACTCATGACTAGAGCCTAGGGAGATTACTGACGCCATAAACAAGAGTGTCAAATTGTTAAGTCAACAACAGGAGTCACTGTGTACTTCTCATGTGGGATCTGTCCTTAATGTGTTGTCCAATGTGAAGTAATGCTATAACTAGTACTGAAACAGTATTTTACACTTTGTGTTTCTGTGTGGGTGCAAACTGATGAAATCTTTACTTAATATACACTGAATCGATCTTCTGTATATAAAGATAATTGAAAATGAATCTTGATGTGAATGGAATGGGAGAGGGAGCAGGAGATGGGAAGGGTGCGAGTGGGAGGGAAATTATGGGGGGGGAGCCATTGTAATCCATAAACTGTACTTTGGAAATTTATATTTACTAAATAAAAAAATATTAAAAAGTCTTTTTATGCCCAAAATATTTCTTTGTCCCTTAACAAATGAATTTTATCTTAGCTAGGTATAGATAGTATCCTTGAAACACCATCATTCACTCTCGATCTGTAGATAATTATCCAGTATTCCAGCTTCCCTTGTGACAGATGCAACTTAGGTAGCTTAAATACTTTTTTTAAAAAAGTATTTTTGTTTGAATGCTTATAAAATGTTCCTTTTATACGTGCAATTCAGAAATTCAGCCACAGTGTATCTAAGCTCACATCTCCTCTGTCTCCTGTCCACTCCTCCCTCCTTTCTTCTTTCCCCTCCCTCCTTCTTGCTCTTCCTTTCTGTTCTTGTTCCTCCTTCCACCTCCTCAATCCAACATTTGGCAAGCAGTTAACTTTATCTTTCCTTAGGTTGTCTGATCTTTGATGCCACCTGCCTCTCTTGGCTTCTAAGCCTTTGTCTTACCTTACTTCTCTAGTCTTTAGAACTGCATCTCCCTTCTGCTCCTTGCATACACTCTTGATTTTTATCTGGCTTTTTGGCCTGATAAACATCCTTCCTCTAAGGTGGAGTGACGCCAGCCAGGCTCCCCCTGTCTGATAACTTCAGTCGGAAAACTCAGAAAGGAATTTTTCATATTTATACCCAACAAGTCCTTTGTTCAGGAGGAGAAGAAGGAGAGGGGGAGGGAAAAGGCAGGAAGGCAAAAATCATCCCCTTAAAAACCCCAGCCTAAATCTGAACTACGCACTTTCTCTCAGGTTCTGTATGGAGAGATGCCCATCTGTTCTCACGGATGTCCCTACCCTAATAAACCTTGCTACGTTGCTTTCCCCTGCTCTCTGTCTCACGCCTGAATTCCTTCTTGCATGAAGACAAGGACCCTTTGCTTCTCCGGTAACAGTATGATATGTTGAATTCTTCTTTACTTGATGGTGCCACGACATATCCCAATTTCATTGAGTACTTTTTCTGCTCTGGTCCTGGATTCAAGTACCACTCTTAAAAGGACCCCTCAATCTCTTCTGCTGAACAGTGGGGTATTTATTGGACTTGCTGTGTCTTTGCATGTGAATTAACAATGCATGTTCTTTGCCTATATACTTATATAATATTATTTATTTGAAAGGCAAAGAGAGAGATTTTCCATCCACTGATTGACTCCCCATATGGCCACAACATCCAGGCAGAGCCAAGCGAGAGCCTGGAGTCAGGAGCTTCATCCAGATCTCCCACGTGGGTGCAGGGGCCCAAGGTCTTGAGCCATCCTATGCTGCTTTCCCAAACACATTAGCTGAGAGTTGGGTCGGAAGTGGAGAAGCAGGGACTCAAATTAGGATCCATCGGGAATGCCAGCATTGCAGTCGATGGCTTAACCCACGGTGCCATAGCGCCGCCCCCCTTGCCCCTTCGTTTATTGAGGAATGATGTTGTCTTAGTTTATTCAGACTGCTCTCACAAAATATCACAGACCGGGTAACTTACTTATACCAGAAATGTATTGCTTAAAATTCTGGAGGCTGGAAAGGCTGAGATAGAGGCAAAGTGGTATCTGGCGAGTGCCTGCCTTGTCATCGATAGCACTTCCTGCTATCTGTGGTCAACACAACTGGTGAGTAAGCGCCCCAGGCTTCTTTTAGAAGGGCACTCATTCTACTCTCCAAGATTTACCCTTCGTATCTTATCAGCTCTCAGAGGTCCACCTCTTAACGTAATTGCTTTGGGATTTAGGTTTCAAACATATGAAGTTGGGGAGGGGGCTTAAACATTCAGGCCAAAGCAGGTAAATTCTGTTGCAAACATAACACCTCTTTGTCAGATGTGCTGATTGCTACTGGGGTGTCATCACTATTAGGCTCTAGCAGTAGTAAAAATATGTGTGAGCACACATGTAATATGCAAATAACTTGTCTCATACATGTGTGTATATGAAACATGAGTTCACAGCAATTGCTCTGAGTGCAGGCCAGCATGCTAGGATTTATGTTAGTTACCCTTCTCGCTTTCCTTTTTTGTAACTTCTTTCTCTGATGATGAGAAATATGGTCTTCATTATCCACAGTATATCACTTGTTTTCTCAAACCTAGAAAAAACATAAAGTTGATTCTGAATTGAATCATTAATCAGTATCTATGTGGGAAACATTTTCTAAATAGCCTACATATTTCTGTACTTTTTTTAATAAAAATTTCTTTATCAAATCCATAGTTTCACTCGAAGTGATGTTTTCCAAAGTTACTTAGCTCTTTGCTTTGCTACCATTGTTAGTGTGTGTGTTATACATTTTTAATAGGTTATAGTCACTTTTTCCATGGTGCCAAGAATCAAATCAGTAGCAGCAAGTATACTACAGAAATGTTTCCCCATTCCCTCTAGTCCATTTCTACCCACATACTGAATGTGTATGAATATATATGAAGTTGTGGTAAAGTTGCCAATCTTAAAATTTATAAAAAGTTGGTCTGACAGCAACAATGTGTAAACATTCTTAATTCAAAAAGTTGTCATCAAATATATATATATATTAGATTTTATTTTCCCATTCATTTATATCTTAATTATATTTCCTGTTTATCAGGTATGTGCTAAGTTCTACTTTATCAAGTGAACATGAAATCAATATAATTTTCAATTTGTACAAGTAGGAATTGGCCTAAAATTTGGGATTTGTGAGTATCCTGCAGTTAGTAAATGACTCTCAATTCATTCTTAACAGGTTATTTATTGGACTTTTATATGTCTTTCTTTGTAAGTTAACAACCCATGTTCTTTGTATTTCTTAAAATATAAAATGTTTTACTTTTCCTTGATTTTAAAAATAGCTCCTCAAATATCACCTGCATTATGATTAAAGTTTTTACTTACTTGTCATTTGCTGTTTAGTCTAAATACAGTTTTGGGAGGTGTGTTTTTAACGTATTTAAATGAATCAATGTTTTTCATTCTGGCTTCTTGGGTGCCTGCCAAGACAGGGGAAATTGAAGAGCTGAGAGAGAACTATAAATAGTAAGACTAAGGAAAATAAAATCATATTGCATGCTGTGGTTTCCATGTTTGGCCTCCAAAATTTATATGTTGAAAGCTTAATCCTCAAATTCATATGTTTCATAGTATTTGGAGGTGGGGCCTTTGGAAGGTAGTTAAGATTAGACAAGATCATGAAAATGGGCCCCCTTGTGCCAGTAGTAACTCCGAAGAAGAGAGAGAAGGATCTAAGTTGCTTGCTTGCTCTGTCTCACCCCATGATGACTTCCACCATGTTGTCAAGAGTCAAAAGGCTCTCACTAGGGGATGGCACCTTGACATTTTACTTCTGAAACTCCAGAACCAGAGCTAGATAACTCAGTCCACAGTTCTCAGTTACATCAACAGAAAATGGACTAAGATGTCAACCTTCACTGATCGTCTTTCCCACCTTGAAGGAGTCAGGTGTCGTAGCCTCCTGCTCTTCATAATGCACATGTCTACTGAAGAGAGGAGTGATATTTTGATTTCTGTTTGATGTTTTGACATCTTTTTTTTTAAGTGGGAGGTAAAGTAGCAAGGTTTATTAAGGAAGGGCCATCCATAAGGACGGATGGGCACCTCTCCAGACAGGACCTGGGAGAGAGTGCAGTTGCTCGGACTGTGGGGGTGGGGGTGAGCAAGGTTGAGTGGAGAGATTACACCTGGCCAGACCAGGTGGGCAGCCCAGCAGAGAGGCAGAGGGCTGAGCGTGGTTGAAGCCGGAGGTTTTTAAGGAGATGGGTCTTGCTTCCCCACCTGTTCCTCTTGGAATAAAGGGCTTTTTGGATGCAAATGTTAAGAAACTTCTCCCTGAGTTTTGCAAATGTTAAGAAGCTTCTCCCTGAGTTTTCTCTTGAAGGTCTGAAACATAGGACTTTATGGATGCAAATGTTATCAGACAGGAGGAAGGGAGCAGGGTGTTTGAGATGTAGATACTGGGCTGCACCTGGGAGATATCAGGTAGAAGGGGTCAGGGCAGGGCAGGATGTGAATACCTGGCTGCCCCTGAAACACCATCAGGATGACTTTGAGATGCAGCATATGCTGGACATAGATGTCTTCTCTTTTAGGCCTTTATGTCACACACACACACATAAGCTCATAACTGACTTTCCTACCTAACATTCCCCCCTCAAGAGGTTATACCCAAAATTCTTCTTTGGGATTATGGATGGAGTTCCGTTTTCTGTAACTTCTTCAAAGCTGGCATGTGGGTGTCGAGGGGGATTTGGGTATTTCCTCTTGCTAATTGTCTTATGGTGTGCGACAGTGGCCTTGGAAAGACTGTGCTGAGCCGGCGCCGTGGCTCAATAGGCTAATCCTCCACCTTGCGGCGCCGGCACACCGGGTTCTAGTCCCGGTTGGGGCGCCGGATTCTGTCCCGGTTGCCCCTCTTCCAGGCCAGCTCTCTGCTATGGCCAGGGAGTGCAGTGGAGGATGGCCCAGGTGCTTGGGCCCTGCACCCCATGGGAGACCAGGAAAAGCACCTGGCTCCTGGCTCCTGCCAGGATCAGCGCGGTGCGCCGGCTGCAGCGGCGGCCATTGGAGGGTGAACCAACGGCAAAGGAAGACCTTTCTCTCTCTGTCTCTCTCTCTCACTGTCCACTCTGCCTGTAAAAAAAAAAAAAAAAAAAAAAAAAAAGACTGTGCTGCTCGGTCCAGAGGGCTGTTCAGGTCGTCCAATGGAATGGGCTGGAAGCCTTGTCTGATGACCATTTTAGTCTGTTAGAGACAAAACGAACAGGGCATTAAAAACACTCAGTGCAAAGAGAAGCATCAAGATTACAGAAGTAATTGGGCCAAGGAGAGGAAATAGCCAGGATTTCCATGACCAGATGTCAGGCCAGAAATCCCAGCCCTGCTTTGCCTGGTCCTGGAGCTGTTTGTCTTTTTCCAGGAAAAGTACAAATTTGGATTTGTACCTCTCTAGTCTGATTGACCCAGAGATAACATTCTTCCTGGAACAAAGCACAGATACCCCCCAGATCAGCAGTTAGCATGTCCAATATTTCTTTCATTTATAACCTTTTGTGACTTCCGCATACCCTCTTCAACTTACTTGAAACATTCCATCATTTCCATTCCAGTCTAGAGTAAACTAGCCATCAGGATTCTTACAAACCATGTCCTTTCCTTATTTAAAAAGCAGAGCACGCTTCAATAACGTGCCATGCTGTAACTGTTGCATACCCTGAGAAGCAGGTCCTGTCTGACAAAACTGCTTCCATCTATGAACCAAACTTCATCTGTGTTAGTCAGGGGGCTGTCTCTTGGGTCCCTTCTGCTGGCATAGATCAAGTCTATAGTCTCAGTACAGGAGTGGAGGGGACCACTTTCCCCTGGAACTGGCATTAAAGTACCTGGGTTAGAGTAGAGCAATGCTTTATTTTTACCTGAGGGTTTTCCAGAAGGAGGACCTGATGTTTTGACATCTTAAAATGAGAAAAATCTATGGGCTTCTGTCCAAGAGATCCCAAATATCGGAATAAGGTACTACTACAGATAAGATCACAATAACAGGAGAAAAGGGAATTTGATGATCAATTTCATTAGTCACCTTGCCTGAGCCATGAGGTGCCTAGATAGTTGATTAAATATTGTTATGGGGGTGTGTGGGGATATTTCTGGATGAGATCAATGCCTAAGTAGGGGAGACTGAACTAAGCAGATCCTATTCCTTGTTGTGGGTTGGTCTTGCTCAATCTATTGAAAGGCTGGATGGAACAAAATGGCTCAGTAAGGGAGAACTTGTTCTCTTAGTCTGAGTGTCTTCAAGCTGAGACATTGATTTTTCTCTTGCCTTCTGACTTGGCCTCAGGATGGAACGGACACCATCTACTGATCTGCTTCTCAGGCCTCTGGACCAGGAACTGAACCGTGCTGACTGCTCTCCAGGCTCTCATTCTTGCCACCTGCAGAGCTTGGGACTTAGCAGCCTCAACAATCACATGAGCCAGCACACACACAAACACCCTGTTGCTCTACTTCTTTCCGGTACCCTAATACAGAGGCTCCTGTATTATAGACTTGAAAGATAGAGATCTTCCCTCCACTAGTTTGCTTCCCAAATGCCCACAATGCCAAAGGCAGTGACGGGCTTGAGCCAGAAGCCGGAAGCCCCATTGGGATCACGCATGTGAGTTTCAGGAATTCAAGCACTAGAACCATCATCTGCTGCTTCCCAGACGGATTAGCAGGGAGCTGCAAGGGCAGCGGGTAGCCAGTACTTGAACTGGCACTCTGATGCGGGATTCAGTGCACCACAGTGGCAGTCACGCAGGAGTCCTTTTTCATTTGTACTCCAGTAAGTGTGATTGATTAAAAAATAGAGGGATTATATTAACAGTTTTTAAGTATGTATAGTGTGCTAAGTTTTACAAAATATATTTTTGTGTTTCTTGTAAAAGTTTGATTTATTTAAGGACAGAATGGGGTGCAGTGTGGATAGATGCTTCGATCTGCTGGCTCATGGCTGAAATGGCCAGTACTGGGCTGGAACCAAAGCTGGCAGCAGGGAATGCCATCCAAGTCTCCCACATGGCTGACAGAGACTCCATTCCTTGAGCCATCACGATTACTTCTCAGGGTCTACACTGGTAGGAAGAGGAAGTCAGGAGTAAGAGTTGGATATGGCAGCCAGGTACTCTGATGTGCTGCTCAGGTATCTTAACTGCTAAGCCAAGTGCAACCACCTCCAAAAGAGGTATTTTTTTTTTTTTGACAGAGTTAGAGAGACAGAGAGAAAGGTCTTCCTTCCATTGGCTTACCCCCTCACAAATGGCCGCTATGGCCGGCGTGCTAAACCAATCCGAAGCCAGGAGCCAGGTGCCTCCTCCTGGTCTCCCATGGGGTGCAGGGCCAAAGCACTTGGGCCACCCTCCACTGCCTTCCCAGGCCACAGCAGAGAGCTGGACTAGAAGAGGAGCAACCGGGACAGAATCCGGCGCCCCAACCGGGACTAGAACCCAGGGTGCTGGCGCCGCAGGCAGAGGATTAGCCTAGTGATGTTCCTATGAACATTTTGAAGTGTATTTTAACTTGTCTAAGGTAACAACACTGAGTCACGGCAGTTCAGTATTCAATTCTCTGAAGCCAAAATTTGTACTCTAAATTTGTTTTCAAATAGCAACAATCCTTTGTTAATAGGTTTGTCAATTTGGAAAACTGCTTTAACATATAGAAAACACAGCCTCTTAGAATTCTCTGAAGCCACCAGCATTCATTTACATTTTATTTATAACTTTGAATTCCATTGCAGTATTTCAACAGACATTGTGAAAGATTAGAAAGATTAGTCTTGGGGACTGAAACTTCAGTAGCTACAGGATTAAAGTCACTGATTTTGGTGAACCATTATCTTTGTACATGGCATTTTTTTTCCCCGTAAATAGAGTTAGAATTTGAGAAATTTTGCACACTCAGAAATCATGAAACATAAAAGAGATGGTTTGTTCTCTGCAATGTGTATGAAGAAGATAATAGTACTAATAAAAAACTGTTAGACCATTTAACATCCAGTACATTCCTGAACTACTTTTCTAAATATGTTTCTACCTTACCAGTTGGCCATACAATTGTTGCATTGTTTCCCTACTTAGGATTAGCCCAAGTATAATGTAAAGGGCATAATCTATTTTGGAAATTGCAACAAAATGAAATGGCATCATAGGAGATGTGTAAAAATTTTGCATTTTAGTAAGCTGATCATCCATAGAATGTATGCTAGAGAAAGGTGAGCTGTTCATGACTTAAAGTCATTCTCTCATTAAACGGAGAGGACGTGTTGTAAGAATTAACCTTTGTTGCCATTTTATCCCACTTTTAGAGGAGGTTTATTTAAACGAGAAACAAACACATGCACACACACAGGAGAGTTAGAGATCAGCTG
The DNA here is from genome assembly GCF_964237555.1 of Oryctolagus cuniculus. Lineage (NCBI taxonomy): Eukaryota > Metazoa > Chordata > Mammalia > Lagomorpha > Leporidae > Oryctolagus > Oryctolagus cuniculus. The sequence continues at coordinate 19,588,687 of NC_091437.1, forward strand.
TTCCCTCACACCTAAGTTGTTTGCTCCAGCTCCTGGAAGCCTTGGCTCAAACATCACCTTCTCAGCAGTGTTTCCTATAGCAGCCGTATTTAAAATCGAATGTTTCCATTTTTCCCTAGACTTCACAGCAATTCCTCTCCACCGTCATGCTCTGCTTTTCTGCCTAATGTTTACCAAACTCTGGCATCTTATTTATCTGTTCCTCCCCCCAAGACTGTAAATGTTCATGAGAGCAAGACCCGTGTGTCTTCTCTTCACCTGTCCTACAACATTGCCTGACAGGTGATAGGAACCCAACACAATGTGGACAGTCTCACACAGTGTGGATATCCTTTTAAAATTACATTTTTAAAATGTTCTCTTTTCTGTTTTAAAGATTTATTTATCTACTTGAAAGTCAGAGTTACAGAGTTACTGAGAGAGAGCTTCTGTCTGCTAGGTCAGTCCCCAAAGGGCTGCAACAGCTGGAGCTGGGCCAGGCCAGAGCCGGGACCCAGGAGCTCTTTCTGGGTCTCCCATGTGTGTGACAGGGGCCAAAGTGCGTGGCCCATCTTTAGTTATTTTTCCCAGGCTGTTAGCAGAGAGCTGAGTTAGAAGTGGAACAGCCAGGATCAAACTGGTGCCCATGTGGGATAAGACATCTCAAGCAGCAGCTTTACCTGCTATGCCACAATGCCAGGTCCTTTGAACGCTCTTTAACATAGTGCTTTATTTGGCATTATATCTATCAAAACATATGGAACACAACACTGATTTTGTGTTTTTTTGTTTCAACGCAGTGTTCTAAAAAATAGCGTATTTTTTAAAAGATACTATTTTTAAAAATGATGTCACTCCACCCATGTTTTCCACATGTATTTAAGGATAATCTTTCCAGTTATTTGGTGTATAGTTCTGTATACCCACTCAGGCATACTTTTTCAAATATATGTACTTACTGATAGATTTGTTCATTTGACCTGCTAGTTGTATTAATATTTCACTTTTATGTCTTAATTTTGCATGATCACATTCTATTGGATTATGGTTTTTAAAATGCTAGTGATAACTTAATGTCTAGGTATGTTTTTACCTTAAGACCACAATTATTCACAATAGCCAAGATATGGAATTATATAGGGTTCCATCATTGGATGAATGGATAAAGAAAATGTGATATGTACTTAAATGCAAACACAATACTAGTCAGCCCTAAAGAAATAGGAAACACTCATTTTTGACAGTATGACTGAGTCTGAGGGACTTTACGTCTGTTTGAAACCAGCCAAAGAAAAATACTGCATGGCCTCACTTATATGTGGAATAAGCATTATGCTGAGTGAATTAAGCCAGTCCCAAAGGGACAAATACCACATGTTCTCCCTGATCGGTGACAACTAACTGAGCACCAAAAAGGAAACCTGTTAAAGTGAAATGAACACTATGAGAAACAGTGACTTGATCAGCCCTTGCCCTGACTGTTGATGAACAACATAATACATTATCCCTCTTAGTATTTTTTCTTGTTTATTTGTTCTACTTAATACTTTTTGTTGAATACTGTAATCAATACACAGTTATTCTCAAGTGTTGAAACTTAACTGAAAAGTGATCACTGTTAAATATAAGAGTGGGAGTAAGAGAGGGAAGAGATGTGAAATTTGGGACATGCTCAAGCTGACTTACCTCAAATGGTAGAGTTAGAAACATACCAGGGGATTCCAATTCAATCCCATCAAGGTGGCATGTACCAATGCCATCTCACTAGTCCCAGTGATCAATTTCTATTCACAATTGATCATAATGATAGGACTAAGAGCCAAAGGGAGCACATAAACAAGACTAGCAAATACTAGCTGATAGAATCAAAAAGGGAGAGAATGATCCAACATGGGAAGCGAGATATACAGCAGACCCATAGAATGGCAGATGTCCTGAACAGCACTCTGGCCTCAGAATCAGCCCTTAAAGCACGTGGATCTGGCTGAAAAGCCCATGAGAGTATTTCAGGCATGGAAAGCCAAAACACTCTGGCAAAAATAAAAAAATAAAAAAACTAAATGAAAGATCTCCACGAGTGAGATCCCAGTGGAAAGAACAGGTCATCAAAGAAGGAGGTACCTTTCTCTGAAGGGAGGAGAGAACTTTCACTTTGACTACAACCTTGTCTAAATATGATCAGAGCTGGTGAACTCAAAAGGCTTCCATAGCCTTGGCGACTCATGACAAGAGCCTAGGGTGATTACTGATGCCATAAACAAGAGTGTCAATTTAAGTCAACAACAGGAGTCACTGTGCACTTACTCCTCATGTAGGATCTCTGTCCTTAATGTGCTGCACATTGTGATTTAATGCTATAACTAGTACTCAAACAGTATTTTTCACTTTGTGTTTCTATGTGGGTGCAAACTGTTGAAATCTTTACTTAATATATGCTAAACTGATCTTCTGTATATAAAGAGAATTGAAAATGAATCTTGATGTGAATGGAAGGGGAGAGGGAAAGGGGAGGGTTGCGGGTGGGAGGAAAGTTATGGGGGGGGGGGAGCCATTGTAATCCATAAGCTGTACTTTGGAAATTTATATTCATTAAATAAAAGTTAAAAAAAAATTTTAAAAATAAAAAAAAGACCTAGAGGGATGTTAAGGGGCCAGTGCTGTGTCTTAGCACATAAAGCCATCCGTGGTGCCAGTATTCCATATGGACACTGGTTTGGTTCCGGGCCATTCCACTTCTGATTCATATCCTTGTTACTGTGCCTGGGGAAACAGTGGAAGATGACCCAAGTACTTGGACCCTGAATCCACATGGAGACCCAGAGGAAGCTCCTGGCTCCTGGCTTCAGATCCACACAGCACTGGCAGTTGCACTCATTTGGGGAGTGAACCAGAAGATGGAAGATCTCTCTATCTCTTTTTTTCTCTATTTAACTCTAACTTTCAAATAAATAAATTTTAAAATAAATAGGAGTGTTAAAAATCTGAAAAAAAATAATAATGATCAAGTAAATAGAAACAGAATGGAATGATGGTTACGAGGAACTCAAAGAGAGAAAACAGAAGTAGAGCAAATGACACAATTTGTAGTTAGAATGAATCAATCTAGAGATCTCATATACAGCATGAAAAATATAGTCAGTAGCTTTGTGTTGTATCCAGCAACTGTACTGAGGCTGTAGATCTTTAGGTATACCTTCCACAAAAATGGACAGCTACTTAAAGTGATTTGTTTGAGTTACAGTGATCATTTCACCATTTTTTGTGTATGCTAAAACATCATGTTGGGTGCCTTAAATATATACAATCAAAATATCAATGATAAAATAATTGGAAATAATGTCTATTTATGTTAATACAGCTACGTGAGTTTTTTTTTTTTTTTTTGACAGAGTGGACAGAGAGAGAGAGACAGAGAGAAAGGTCTTCCTTTACCGTTGGTTCACCCCACAATGGCCGCTGCAGCCAGTGCGCTGCAGCCGGCGCACCGCGCTAATCCGAAGCCAGGAGCCAGGTGCTTCCCCTGGTCTCCCATGCAGGTGCAGGGTCCAAGGACTTGGGCCATCCTCCACTGCCTTCCCGGGCCACAGCAGAGAGCTGGACAGGAAGAGGAGTGACGGGGACAGAATGCGGTGCCCCGACCGGGACTAGAACTCAGTGTGCCGGCACCGCAGGCAGAGGATTAGCCTATTGAGCTGCGGCGCCAGCCAGCTATGTGAGTTTTGGTTATGTTTATATTTGTGTGCTATTTTCTTTCCCTCTTTGAACGTACAACTCCCTTTTACTCTAGGACAGCATGGGAACCTTAGATTTGTAAGCCTCAGTGTCCTTTTAAGCCACAGAGAATTCATCGGCTTCCTAGATCATTAGATGATACAATTGAAGTCCAGATGAAAATAGCTGCCTTAAGACAGAGCCATATAAACCTTTCTGTTGATAATATGTATCCTCAATGCCATATTCATTGCCAGACTTTGTGGTAGACATAGAAGAATGAGTGTTTGTGCAGATGAATATATCTGATTCCCAAAACAACTTTGTGAGATGATGAAACTGTTACCCACAAATTACAGGTGAGGAAACGTAGTGATGTCCAAAGCTCATTCATGCCAGAACTGAAGTTGCTGTCCTTGACTCCTAGCCTAGGTTTCTTTGGTTTTGTGACAGTACCTGTTTCAGGCACATGCTTGTTGTCAAATAAGGAAATACATGTTGTGGAAGATGGTTCTAGATAGCACAGAGACGGCATTAAGATACTGGATGTCTAGTCCTCTTTGCGGGCTCACTGGTGAAACCACCAAGACAAACCATCAAGAGTAAAACCATCACTAAACTCCTTTTCACAGGAGTACGTTGGAAATAACTAAACTAAAATAGTCATGTTAATAAAGACGAGGGAGAAAATAACAACATAGAAATAAAGTACAAATTCTGAACTTCTTTCTGACATAATTAACTTTAATTTACCATGAATACATATACCTAAATCTCTTATGTGACCAAAATGAAATACTTAAAAAAAATCAAAATTAGTAACAAAATCACTGTTTTTGTGTTCAGTGCGTGTTCTCTCTTTATTTTTTAAACTACACTGGTTTATATTTGGTGTTTTCTAGTTGACAGAAACATTTCGATTAAGTAAGCTTATCTTAAGCAGCAAAGAAATAGCCTTGCAGCACTGAGTATTTAAAGTAATCAATTGTGTGTCTAGTTAAGGAAATATGCCATAATCATTAAACACATGAATGGTAACAAGCCATTTCCTTAATGAATCCCTATTAAGGTGTATTAAAGTCAGCTTTATAAACAGCCTTTAAAAAGCATTTGGACTCACAAAATTTATGTAGCCTGCCAGATTAGCAGAATCCTCCACTGTGTTCCACCCTCTTCTGTTCTGAGAAACTTGCCCTCCTTTTTCAGCCTCTCTTTCTCATCATTGCTGCTCACTGCCTGTTTGCAAATCCCTCACCTTTGCGCTTAAGCTCTGTACGCTGTTGGTTTCCGTGGTTGTCACTGATGGGACTGAATGATGATTAGGTTGCCCTTGATGCTCTGTTCTACTTAGGGGCAGTATCTGTGGTTACAAGTGTATGCAGATACATCCAGAAGCGCTGTAGAAAGCCTGCACAGACAGCACATCCCCACATTGTCATTCGTTGGTACAAGTTTTCCCATAAGCATAGCTTCGGTTATTTCTTTTTATTTCTTTATAGGGTAGTTTGCTATTAATGTACATAAATGTTACTGAATTTTGTATACCGATTTTTTAATGTGACAGGACACATATGTAGATTTTCCCATGCATGTATGTTAAATTCAATTTGCTAACATTTTATGGAGGATTTTTGCATCAGTGTTCATCACAGATAACTGTAATTACCATTAATTTTGATTAAAAATTCTGGGGAAAACTCACTCATTAAGATATTTTTTATGCCCATAACTTTGTCTTGTCACTGGCTTTTCTACCTACTATAATATAGTAGATAATTCCCATTTATTTTTCCATAGCAGTATGCATATAAATCATAAAGTATTTAGGAAAATAATAAAATTAAACATTAAAGCAAGATAGAAAAATTACAAAGGATAGCTCTTTAATATGCTGATTTCATTTCCCTTGGGTAGATTTCCAGGAGTGGGATGGCTGGGTCATTTGGTAAGTCTATATTCAGATCTCTGAGGTATCTCCATACTGTTTTCCATAGTGGCTTGACCAGTTTACATTCCCACCAAGAGTTGATTAGGGTACCTTTTCTCCTCACATCATCATCAGCATTTGTTGTTTGTTGATTTTTGTATGAAAGCCATTCTAACAGGGTTGAGGTAGAACCTCATTGTAGTTTTTGTTTATGTTTCTCTGATGGCTAGTGATCCTGATCATTTTTTCATGTGTTTGTTGGCCATTTGGCTTTCTACCTTGGAAAAATGTCTGTTTAAATCCGTTCCCATTTCTTAACTGAGTTGCTTGTTTTGTTGTGAAATTTCTTGATCTCTTTAAATATTCCGACTATTATTCGTTTACCCATTGTATAGTTTGCAAATATTTTCTCCCATTCTGTTGGTTGCCTGTCGCTCCCCCTCTTCGTGGAGGAACGACACAGGACCCTGCGCTGTTCTTTTGTCTGCTCAGCCCTCCCCGGGTTTGCTGCTGGTTCTTCCCAGGTTGGCTACTGTCCCTTCCACCTCCGTGGAAGGGCGGTTCCCCCTGCCACATTCCCCACTTCCGCAGGGGAGCGGCACACCGCCGGCCGGCTCTCTCGGGGGCTGCTCAGATGTTCCTCAGGTGTTCCTGGTGCATGTTGTCTCTCTCCTCCTTTATAGTTTTCTTCCACCAATCCCAACTCTGCTACCCACACGCCGAGTACGCTGCTCTCCTCCAATCAGGAGCGGGATCAGCTCCTGCAGGTTACTGGTTGAACTGGAGGCAGCTGTGTAGAAGCTGTTTCCTCCTCTCCCAGTGCCATATTGTGGGAGAGCAGATGCATAGAATAAGTCTTAATTCCAGTAACTTAGTCTAGTCCGAGTTGCTCCCCACAGTTGCCCCTTCAATTTGCTGATTGTTTCCTTTACAATACAGAAGCTTCTCAATTTGATGTAATCCCATTTGTCAATTTTGGCTTAATTGTCTGTGCCTCTGGGATCTTTTACAAGAACTCTTTGCCTATGCTAATGTTTTGCAGTGTTTTCCCAATGTTCTCTAATAATTTTATGGCATCAGGTCATAGATCTAGGTCTTTATCCATTTTGAGTGGATTTTTGTGTGAGGTGTAAGGTCAGCATCTTGCTTCACACTTCTGCATGTGTAGATCCAGTTTTCCCAGCACCATTTGTTGAAGAGACTGTCCTTGCTCAAGGGTTTATTTATTTGAAAGTCAGAGTTACAGAGAGAGGTAGAGACAGAGAGAGAGGTCTTCCATCTGCTGGTTCACTCCCCAGATGGCCGCAACAGCTGGAGCTGCACCAATCCAAAGCCAGGAGCCAGAAGCTTTTTCCGGGTCTCCCACATGGGTGCAGGGGCCCAAGGACTTGGGCCATCTTCTACTGTTTGCCCAGGCCGTAGCAGAGAGCTGGATTGGAAAAGGAGCAGCTGGGACTAGAACTGGCGCCTATATGGGATGCCAGAACTTCAGGCCATGGCTTTAACCTACTGTGCCACAGCACCAGCCCCCAGGCTGCTTTGATTTTAACTGCCCTGTAGTATGTCTTTAAATCTGGTATTGTGATGATTTTGTTTTTGTTGTATAAGATTGATTGGTTGTATAAGATTTTATTGTAAAAGATTTATTTAGCTATTCAGAGTCTCCTGTGTTTCCATATGAATTTCAGCATTATTTTTTTCTATATCTGAGAAGAATGTCTTTGGTATTTTGATGGTTATTACATTTAATCTGTAAATTGCTTTAGGAAGTATGGACATTTTGATGATATTGATTCTTCCAGTCTGTGAACATGGAAGATTTTTCCTTTTTTTTTTTTTGTATCTTCTGTTTCTTTAATGTTTTATGATTCTCATCATTGAGACTTTTGACATCCTTGGTTAAATTTATTCCAAGGTATTTGACTTTTTTGATAGCCATTGTGAATAGGATTGATCTGAGTAGCCCTTTCTCAGGAGTGGCATTGTCTGTGTATACAAAGGCTGCTGATTTTTGTGTTTATTTTAAAACCTGCTAATTTTCCAAACTGTTCTGAGTTCGAGTAGTCTCTTAGTAGACTCTTTTTGGATCCCCTATAATTAGAATCATGTCGTCTGCAAATAGGGATAATTTGACTTCCTGCTTCCCAATTTGTATCCGTTTTATTTCTTTTGCCTAATGGCTCTGGCTGTAACTTCAGGACTATTGAATAGCAATGGTGAGAGTGGGCATCCATGTCTGGTTCTGTATCTCAGTGGAAATGTTTCTAACTTTTCCCTATTGAACAGGATGCTGGCTATGGGCTGGTCATAAATAGCCTTGACTGTGTTGAGGAATGTTCCTTTACTCAATTTTCTTAGAGTTTTAATCATGAAAGATTGTTGTGTTTTATCAAATGCTTTCTTTGCATATATTGAGAGAATCACATGGTTTTTGTTCTTTAGGTTGTTAATATGATATATTATATTGTTTTATTTGCAAATGTTGATCTACCCTTGCATAGCAGGGATAAATCCCATTTAGTCTGTGTGGATGATCTTTCTGTTGTGTTGTTGGATTAGGTTGGTCAAAATTTTGTTGAGGATTTTTGCATCTATGTTCATCAGGGAAATTGGTCTGTAGTTCTCTTTCTCTGTTGCATCTTTTTCAGGTTTAGGAATTAAGGTGATGCTGGATTCTTAAAATTTGGGAGGATTCTCTACCTTTAAGTTGTTTTGAATATCTTGAGAAGAATTGGATTTAGTTCTTCTGTAAATGTTTGGTAGAAATCAGTAGTGAAGCCCTCCAATCCGGGGCTTTTCTTTGTTCGGATAGTTATAATTACTGGTTGAATTTCCATCTCGGTTGTTGGTCTGTTTAGTTTTTCTATGTCTTCATGGCTCATTTTCAGTAGATCGTATGTGTCCAGGACTCTGTCCATTTCTTCTAGGTTCCCGTTTTGTTAATCTATATCTGTTTGTAGTAATTTCTGATGATTCTTTTTATTTCTGTGGTGTCTGTTGTTACATTTCCTTTTTCATCTCTATTGATTTGGGCCTTCTTTCTCCTTTTCTTGGCTAGTTGGGTCAGTGGTATACTAATTTTGTTTATCTTTTCAAAAAACCAGCTCTTCATTTTACTGATCCTTTGTGTTGTTTTAGTGGTTTGGATTTTGTTGATTTCTTCTCTGACTTTAGTTATAGTTATTTCTTTTTTCCTACTAGTTTTGGGTTTGGTTTGCTTTTGTGCTTCTAGGTCCTTGTGATGCATTGATATCTTATTTATTTGATGGTTTTCCAATTTCTTGATGTAGGTACCAATTGCTATAAACATACTGCTTTTGCTGTATCCCGTAAGTTTTGATATGTCGTGTTGTCTTCTTCATTTGTTTCCAGAAATTTTTCGATTTCTCTTTTGATTTCAACAGTGACCCACTTTGATTCAGGAGCATTTTTGTTCTGTGTCCATGTGTTTGCATATGTTTTGGGGATTCCTGAGTTGTTGATTACCAACTTCATTCCATTGTTGTCAGAGAACATGCATGATATGATTTCAATTTTTTTGAATTTGCTGAGACTTGATTTGTGGTCTAGCATGTGGTCAATCCCAAAGAAAATCCATGCACTGGTAAGAAGAATGTGTTTTCTATGGCCATAAGATGGAAAGCTCTATAGATACCTGTTAGTTGATTTGGCCTATGGTGTCAATTAACTCTTGTTTTCCTTGCTGATTTTCTGTCTGGTTTGTATGCCCATTGCTGAAAGTAGGGTTTTCAAGTCCCCCATTACTATTGTACTTGAGTCTGTGCCTCCCTTTAAATTCATTCATTTCTTTGAAATAGCCAGGTGGCCTGTAATTAAGTGCATTTAGGATTATAATTGTCACAGCTTCCTGTTAAATTGATCCCTTAATCATTACATTGTGCCCTTCTTTGTCTCTTTTAACAGTTTTTATTTTGAAGTCTATTTTGTCTGATATTAGGATGCCTACACCAGCTCTTTTTTTGGTTTCTGTTAGCATAGATTATCTTTTCCCATCCTTTCACTTTCAGTCTGCGAGTATCATTCTTGGAGAGATGTGTTTCTTTTAGGCAGCGAATAGATGGGATTTCTTTTTTAATCCATTCATCCAGTCTGTTTCTTTTAACTAGAGAATTGAGGCCATTTACATTTAGGGTGACTGTTGTTAAGTAAGGACTTGGCCCTTCCATTTTTCCATTAATACTCTGGTTTTTTTACTTTGGATTTCCTTTGTCCTTTTACTCAGAAATTTTCTGCCTTTACCTTCTTTCATATTGATGTTCCTGTTTCTGTGTGTGGCACTTCCTTGAGCATCTTGTAGGGCTGGACAGGTAGTAACAAATTCTTTCAATTTCTGTGTGTTTTGGAATGTTTTTATTTCACTTTGACTTATAAATGAGAGCTTGCAGGGTGCTGTATTCTAGGTTGACAGTTTTTTTTTTTTCCTCTTATCACTTGGAATATATTTTGTCGTTCTATCCTAGCCTGTAGGGTTTCTGATGACAAGTCTGCTGTGAGTGCAATTGGGGTTCCTTGAAATGTGATTTAGCATTTTTCTTATGCACATTTTGGAATGTTTTCTTTATGTTTTATTGTGGAGAGTTTGACTACAATGTGTCATGGTGAAAATCTTTTCTGGACATGTCTTTTGGGAGTTGTCTGTGCTTCCTGTACTTGGGTATCCCTTTCTTTCTCTTAATTGGGAAAGTTTCCTGTTGTTATTTCACTGAAAAGGCCTTCTAATCCTTTCTCTCTTTCCATGCCTTCAGGGACTCTTAAGACCAATATGTTGGGTTCTTTGGTGTAGTATCTTGTAGGTCTCCAACAGTGTTTTTTAGTTTTCTAATTTCTTCTTATTTTTGGTCTGACTGTAAAATTTCTAAATGTTTGTCTTCTAGACTGGATATTCTTTTTTTGCCTCACCTACTCTGTTAAGACTTTGCACTGCATTTTTTATTGATCTATTGAATTCTTCAATTCTAGTATTTTTTAATTTCTCTTGAATATCTCAATTTCAAGGGAAAATTTTTCATTCATATCATATATAGTTCATGAATTTGCTTCTGTTTGCTTCTAATATGATGATTAGTTTTCTGAATTCTATTTCTGGCATTTCTTCAATCTCTTCATCTTCACCTTCTGATATCGAAATGTTAAAGTGTCCCTTGAGGGGACATATAGTGTCTTCCTTATTCTTATTTCTTAAATTTTTTTCCTTTGTGTTTTGGCATTTGCGTAGTTTTTTTACTGTCTGGTGGCTTTTATCTTTGGTCTGTGTCTCTATGGCTTAGTGAGATGTCTGTACTTTCAGTGAATACAGAGGTGTGTGCTCTTTGTGGGCAGGGAGCTCTGTTCAGTATTCCAGGGTGGGGCAAGTATCTGAGGTAAGGCTCCCCCATTGGGCTAACTCTCCTCTGGTTAACTGGATGGAGAGAAATGGTCACCTCTGTTGATATGACCCACCCTTCTCTTCACAGCTGTGGGACACACTGGTGTTAGTCCCCAGTATGCTCAACACTCATCCACATTGCTGAATGAACTGCACATTACATGTGGAGTCTATCCTGTGAGCATGGTTCCTTCTGATACATGAGCTTCTGTAGGTAACCGAGGAGGTCAAGGTTTGTAGAGAAGCAGTCTGTAGTTGCCCAGGGCCTACTCACATTCTGTCTCCTCTTAGGCAGGAGACGTAAGAGACATAATTCAATGAAGACACCATTTATAACTGTATAACAAATAATAATTCCAGATTTTCATATTCTATTTTAATGTTCTTAAAATGTATAGTAAATGGGGGCTGGTGCTGTGGCATAGCAGGTAAAAGCTGTTGCCTGCAGTGCTGGCATCCCATATGAGTGCCAGTTTGAGTCTCGGCTGCTCCACTTCCCATCCAGCTCTCTGTTATGGACTGGGAAAGCAGTAGAAGATGGCCCAGGTCTTTGGGTCCCTGCACTCATATGGAAGAACCAGAAGAAGCTCCTGGCTCCTGGCTTTGGATAGGCACAGCTCCAGCCATTGCAACCATTTGGGGAATGAAGCAGCGGATAAAAGATCTCTCTCTGCCTCTGCCTCTTCCTCTGCCTCTCTTTAACTCTGCCTTTCAAATAAATAAATAATTCTTTTTAAAAAATGTATGGTAAATAAAAATATTTTTAAAATATTGAACTTTATTTATGCGTTATCTTCTACCATGTAAAACGCCACCAAAAGTTCTTTACGTTAAAAACGACCAGTTTGGGACTGGCATTGTTGCATAACATTTAGAGCACCCGTCTGCAGTGCAAGCATCCCTTACAATTGCCTGGTTATGTCCCAGCTGCTCCACTTCCAATCTAGCTCTCTGATAATGTTCTGGAAAAGCAGCAGAAGATGGCCCAAGTGCTTGACATCCTGCCACCCACAGGAGAGACCAGGATGAAGCTCCTGGCTTTGACCTAGCCCAGCCCTAGTCATTGTGGGCCCTTGGAAAGTGAACCACAGATGGAAGATTCATTCCTTCTCTCTGTTTCTCTGTCTATCTGTCTCTCTCCCTCTGTGTCTGTCTCTCTCTCTCTCTCACACACACACACACACATAAATAAATATTTTTAAAAACCCATCAGTTCTATAAAATGACAAATAATTTGGCAACAAGCATAATTAGTCCAAAGGATTATTAAACTTTGTGACTTGTATTTTCATTTATTATTGAAAACTGTTGAAGCTTGAAATTTGATTTCTTTAATGCCTGACTTAATGTTGCCTTGTTCTGAGCCTGCAGGACTATGCTAATTTGAGTTGTAGAGAATTTATTGGAAATTCATTTCAATTTATTGTAAGTAGCAACTTCAGGGCTAGTAACAATAATCAGTGATATTTAACAGTTGCTGAATTTCTATGGACTAATCCTTCTAAACAAAATACTCGGGATTTTTAATCCATTTACATTTTTCTTAATTTTAATTTGTTAATCATTTACACATTGTAGTTTTCTGATCTCCTACCTCCATAAATTTTACTGGTCTTCTGCGTCTTATTTGTTAGTTGAGCCAGTTGATTGTTGGATATTTACCATCATCCTCCTTCCCCAAAACAACAGCATCTTAACGTCCATCAAGACAATTAATTCAATAATTCAATTCAATTAAATCAATTATTTCAAAATCAATCACAACCTACATGATTTACAAGCTAAAGTGTCATAATATTAAAATAACATCATAATGAAAGCCTATATTTTGCTTTCATTGAGATTGGTTGATTACCAATCCCAATTCAGCTCTGTTAACAAGCTCTGTTTCCCTGGACAAGGTACTGAAGCTTTCTGGAATCCATTGTCATAGTTTATAAAAATCACTAAGTGGAACTGTATGACTATATAGTTCATTGTATTTGCATTTACATAGAGTAACTAGGATTATTTCATTTTAAATAACAATAATCATCCTTAGATAATTTTTGTTAAAGATCTAGCGATGTTTGCCAGCACGGAGGCTCACTAGGATAATCCTCCACCTGCGGCACCAGAACTCCGGATTTTAGTCCCGGTTGGGGCGCCAGTTCTGTCCTAGTTGCTCTTCTTCCAGGCCAGCTCTCTGCTGTGGCCCAAGAAGGCAGTGGGGGATGGCCCAAGCATCTGGGCCCTGCACCTGCATGGGAGACCAGGAGGAAGCACCTGGTTCCTGGCTTCGGATCGGCACAGTGCGCCAGCCATAGCAGCCATTTGTGGAGTGAACCACAGAAGGAAGACTCTCTCTCTCTTTCTCTCTCTCTCCCTCCCTCCCTCCCTCTCTCCCTCCTTCTCTCTCTCTTTTTCTTTCTCTCACTGTCTAACTCTGCCTGTCCAAAAAAAAAAAAAAAAAAAAAGATCTAGCAATGTCTTCCTGTTACTGTTGAGTGAAAATGCACCTTGGATTATGGAAGGAATGGGAGCCAGAAAGTAAGAATTGATATCAGGATTTGGTCTAGTTCTAGTACAAGTTTCTGCTTATATGTAAGAAAAGATTAAGCAATAAAGAGTGGTAATATTGAATATGTAGGGGCCGGCACTGTGGCGCAGCAGGTTAAAGCCCTGGTCTATAGCGCCAGCATCCCATATGGGCACTGGTTTTGGTCCCGGCTGCTCCTTTTCTGATCCAGCTCTCTGCTATGGCCTGAAAAGCAATAGAAGATGGCCCAAGTCCTTGGGCCCCTGCACCCACATGGGAGACCCAGAAGAAGCTCCTGACTTTGGATCGGCTCAGCTCTAGCTGTTGCAGTCATCTGGGGCATAAACAAGTGGATGGAAGACCTCTCTGTCTCTACCTCTCTCTGTAACTCTTTCAAAATAAATAAAATCCTTTTTAAAAAATAGTGAATATATAAACCATTACAGTGGTAGTAATGCATGACAGGATTGATAGAGTCCAGATTCGTGGACTATTTTTTATTTATTTCTTATTTGGATCATTTTCATGGACAACACTGAAATTGCAGGACACATGCAAGACTAAATATAAATATACTGATTTCATTCTGGCACATCTTGAGCTTAAAAGTCACTGTCTAGTTTCTGTGTGGCAATGTCTGATAAGCATGTAGCTATATGGAAATCGAGCTCAGCGAAGAGGATGTGTATAAGAGAATTGATTGAATTCAGTATTTTAAAGGTGATGGTAGAATAGTTTTGGAAATATAAATGAGGGACGTTGTGTGCCTATAGAGGTAGGAGTGGTAGCAGTATAACTCCATGACAATGGGCTAAGCACTGTGAATAATAAAATGAAAAGGCCAATGTAATGAAACTAAATCAGAGAAAACAATGATTTGTTCATTTTCTCAAGTACATAAAGTCCGTGCCCATGAATTTTATTTTCTCAACCAAACTATAAACAACAACCAGGTATTAGTGGTAGGACATATTCTTGGGATTGGTTTAAGCACTCAATAAATAGGTGTTGAATATATTAACGCAATAGTAGCAATCCTAAGTCAGGAACTAACATAGTATGAAGGAAAGTGTTGTATTCAGAACAGAGTTGTTTTGTTCACGTGTTTCAGTGGATGACAAAATGGACAGGAGACACTGTGCTAATACTATTGCTTATGGTTCTAGAAAAATAGAGTATATTTCTTGAGCAAAAGCTTTGTGTTAATAGAAAACATTAATTAAGAGTAGCTGGTTTTCATAGCTAAACATTTTGAAAAATGCATATATCTTCAAAATTTGAAATTAATACAGGGAAAATAGAGCAAGTCTGAAATCCTCTAGCCTTCAACCCTTCAGAAAGGCAGATTTTGTAACTTAGCATCTACCCTTGCAAGTTTGCTTAAGCACACATTTATAAAAGAGAAGAGGTTGTGGATGTTTGGCTTTACCCTCCCTATTGTCAGTCCTGACCATCAGAACAGATGTCTCTGGGGATAGAATGTTTAGTTTTCAGTGGGGGAGGGTAATTGCCCAGAAAATTAGCCAAGGTGGCATTCTTGGGCATTATCTGCAGAGCCCTTTGTTCATGAAATAGCAGATTCAAACTAAAATCTCTCATAATTCATCCATAAATTTAGTGCAAACTCATTCAAATTCTTAACAGGTCTTTTCGTCAAAAATAACAAGTGAAATCTAAAATATCTCTAGAAATACAAAGAACTAAGGGTAGTGACGACATTCTTAAAGGAGAACAAAATTAGAGATGTATACTGCTGAATGGCTGTTTTATTAAAAGGTCACTTTTAAAAACATTTCGTGTATTTCTGTGAGGATGATCAAATTGTCCAGTAGAACAAAATAGATTCTAGTGCCAAACGACTGTTTATATGGATGCCTGATGTATGATAAAGGTGGTACTGTAAACCAGTAGCATAAGTGAATTTTTAGGATTTGAAAGTACAGTAGCATTTGCCAGAGATTAGGGAGAGTGTGAGTGTGAATTGTAGAATAGGGAAAGATTATTTAATAAGAAATTTTAGTGTTTTGTTGCATCTTAGAGTCAACCACAGTTAGTGATAATTTACTCTGAAGTTTTGCTGTAAAAAGACAGGATAGGGACCAGCATTCTAACGTAGTGGGTAAAGCTGCCAGCTGTGGCACTGGCATCCCATATGGGCACCAGTTCATGTCCCAGCAGAAAGTGCCCCAGGTGCTTGGGCCCCTGCCACCCACATGGGAGCTCAGGATGAAGCTCCTGGCTCCAGCCTGGCTCAGCCCTTGGCCGTTGGAGCCATCTCTGGAATAAACCAGCAGGTGGAATAAATCTTTTTAAAAAAAATTATAAGAAAGGATTTTTGGCCTGCACCGTGGCTCACTAGACTAATCCTCCGTCTGCGGCACTGGCACCCCAGGTTCTAGTCCTGGTCAGGGCTCCAGATTCTGTCCCGGTTGCTCCTCTTCCAGTCCAGCTCTCTGCTGTGGCCCGGGAGTGCAGTGCAGGATGGCCCAAGTCCTTGGGTCCTGTACCCGCATGGGAGACCAGGAGAAGCACCTGGCTCCTGGCTTCGGATCAGCGCAGTGCGCCGGCCACAGCGGCCATTGGAGGGTGAACCAACGGCAAAGGAAGACCTTTCTCTCTCTCTCTCTCTCTCTCTCTCTCTCTCTCTCTCTCTCACTAACTCTGTCAAAAAAAAAAAAAGGATTTTTAACATTTTTACCACAAAGAATTGATAAATGTTTGTTAGATACATGTACATGTATTAAATGGTATTCCACACATGCTTTTGTCTTTTGTTTAAGAATGTTTCATATAATACAGAGAAGTATAAAGAAGAGTTCAATGAGTGCCAATAGATTTATAATTTATAAATGTTTTATTTACTTTAATTTACCTGAAAGGCAGAGTGGGAGGGAGAGAAGACACTTCCATCTGCCGGCTCACTCCCCAGATATCTACCAGAGTCAGAGCCGGGCCGGGCTGCAGCCGTGTGGCACTCTCACGTGGTTGGCAGGGACCCGACCAGTTGAGCTGTCATCTGCTGCCTCCCAGG
Source organism: Oryctolagus cuniculus (assembly GCF_964237555.1). Taxonomy (NCBI): domain Eukaryota; kingdom Metazoa; phylum Chordata; class Mammalia; order Lagomorpha; family Leporidae; genus Oryctolagus; species Oryctolagus cuniculus. The sequence continues at coordinate 19,605,239 of NC_091437.1, forward strand.
ATGCACTTTCAGGAAGAAAGCCAGAGTAACTGGGACTCGCACCTCTGAGAGGGCATTTCGGTATCCCAAGTGGTAGCCTAATGTGCAGTATACCACAGTGCCCACCCCAGATTTCATAATTTTTTAAATGTTCTCATATTCATATCACATATAAATATTACCTTTATATATACCTTCATAAACATACATACATACATTTTTTGAAACCAGGGATGAATATAGTAATATCATATAATGTGGAATTCATGACAGGATCATTTAGTGAGAAAATTATGTAAAGGGTGTTATTCACTGAAGACAAAATTCACAAATATCTGTAGATCAAATGATATGGAATGCAAATTTTTTGCTATATATTATATATATATATATATATATATTGATTTCCCCATGTGAGAGAAAACATATGAATGTGGTTTTTTTTTTTTTTTTTTGGTATGTCTGGCTTATTTCACTCAGTATAATCTCCAATTCTGTTCATTTTACTTCATTTTTTATGTCTGATTAGTATTGTGTCATGTTTATATACCACATTTTCTTTGCTTTATCTGATCATCCACTGATGGGCATCTTCTTTGCTATTATGAATAGTGCTACAATAAACTAGGGAGTTCAGGTACTTCTTTCACATGCTGACTTCATTTCCTTTCCAAGAAGTGGGATATCTGGTTTTTTGGTAAATCTCTCTTTAGATTTTTGAATCATCTCCATACAGTTTTCCATAGTGGCTTCATTCCCACCAACAGAATATTAGGGATTCTTTTTCTCTGCCACCTCACTAGATTTGTTATCTTTGGACCTTTGGATTATAGCCATTCTAACTGGAGTGACAGGTTAATTCATTGTGGTTTTTATTTACATTTCCCTGATAACTGGTAATGATGAACATTATTTTTCATGTGTTTGTGGGCTATTTCTGTTCCTTCCTCTGAAAACTATTCATATGCCTTTGCCCATTTCTTAATTGTATTGTTTGTTTTGTTGTTGAACTTACTGAGTTCCTTTGTATTCTGGAGACTAATCCTTTATCAGCTGCAGGGTTTTCAAATATTATCTCTGATTCTTTCAGTTGTCTCTTCATGTGCTTGATTGTTTGCTTTGCTATACAGAAGTTTCTTGTTTTTGATACAATTCCATTTGTCTGTTTTTAATTCATTGCCAGCACTTTTGGAGTATTATCCAACAAATTTTGTCTAAGCCAATATCTTAGAATATTTCACCTATGTTTTCCTCTAGTAATCTCATAGTTCCGGGTCTTATATTTATATTTTGAATTGATTTAGAAAGGGTGTGAAGTAAGGGTACAACCTCTGCACACAGAAATCCAGTTTCTCCAATACTGCTTATTAAAGAGACCATCCTTTCTCTAGATAATATTTTTACCACTTTTGTCAAAGATAAGTTGGGTGTAGATGTGTAGATTTATTCTGCAGTTTTATTTTATTCCATCAGCCTAGTGTTTATTTTTGTGACATGCTGTTTTTGTTAAAATAGTCCTGTATTATGTGTTAAAATCTAGCACTGTGAGGTCTCTTTGTTTTTCTAATAATAGAAGTTAAAATCTAAATCTAAAATAAGGTGTCAAGAAAGCAACATATACAAGGATTTTCTAATTTGGGAACAGCAAAGTTTTTTGTTAAAGTCACATAGAATATAAAACAACAGTGAATGTTAGACCTCTCTCTCTGTCTCTCCCCCTGTCTGTTACTCTGCCTTCAAATAAATAAATAAATCTTTTAAAAAAAAGAACAGAAAACAACAATCAGTATTGATAAGGATAAACTGAACTACATTAGAATTAGGGAAATCTGTTCATCAGGATTCACCATTAAGACAGAAAAAAAAATTCAGTCTTCAAAGTGGGAGAAAGTATTTGCAGAGCATATAACCTACAATGGTATTTTTCCATACTCTATAAAGCACTGTAGATCAAAAAAGAGACAACCCAATGGAAAAACAAGAAAATGTTTGAGCAGGCATATTAGAAAAACATAGCAAACCAGGCAATGTAATCTGGAGTAATGATTAGAATTCAAATGAATTCAAATTCACTATAATGGCTACAGTTTTTAAAAAATTGGTTAAAATGTGAAGTGATTGAAACATTCTTACACTGCTGTTGAAGATGTTAATTAGTACAACTGATTTGGAATATCTTGGTAGAAGCTACTAAAGTTGAGTGTGATTACAGTATTTTTCTAATGGGACCCAGATCAATACTCATTAAAGAGGTGTTAAAAAGGAGCAAGCATGGCTCTGCCTCTCTCTGTACTTCCTGGCCAGACATTTCATATTCTGGGTCCAGCACTTGGTCCTGCTGTCATTTACCATGAGGTGATACAGTGAAGGGGGTAACTCACTGAGCCTGCACTTTGAACTTCAGAAACTATGACTTAAACTTTTTTCATCATGAACTTACTCGAGATATTTTGTAATAGTTACAAAAATCTAATACTATATGTCATTGATATATATGTACAATATATACAGCATAGCATATATACTTAGAATATATATTATCTGTGTGCCATTATGTTGAGTGTAAATTATAAAATAAGCCTTGTTTTTAAAAAATTATGTTTTAGGCTGGCGCCGTGGCTCAATAGGCTAATCCTCTGCCGGCACACCAGGTTCTAGTCCCGGTCAGGGCGCCGGATTCTGTCCCAGTTGCCCCTCTTCCAGGCCAGCTCTCTTCTATGGCCTGGGAGTGCAGAGGAGGATGGCCCAAGTACTTGGGCCCCGCACCCCATGGGAGATCAGGAGAAGCACCTGGCTCCTGGCTTCGGATCAGCATGGAGCGCCGGCCGCGGAGGCCATTGGAGGGTGAACCAACGGCAAAGGAAGACCTTTCTCTCTGTCTCTCTCTCTCTCACTGTCCACTCTGCCTGTCAAAAATATATATATATATATATGTTTTAGGCCAGCACCGTGGCTCACTAGGCTAATCCTCTGCCTGTGGCGCCGGTACTCCAGGTTCTAGTCCCGGTTGGGGCAACAGATTCTGTCCCAGTTGCTCCTCTTCCAATCCAGCTCTCTGCTGTAGCCCAGGAAGGCAGTGGAGGATAGCCCAAGTGCTTGGGCCCTGCACCTACATGGGAGACCAGGAGGAAGCACCTGGCTCCTGGCTTTGGATCTGCGCGGTGCACCTGCCATAGCGGCCATTTAGGGGGTGAACCAACGGAAGGAAGACCTTTCTCTCTGTCTCTCACTCTCACTGTCTAACTCTGCCTGTCAAAAAATAAATAAATAAATAATAAAAAAATTAAAAATTATGTTTTGTAAGTATATTTGAGAGTTTTATAGCACAATTTGTGGATTGAATGTGGAAGTTAAAAATAGATTGGCATTAGTGAATAAAATAATTGTATAATAATTTAAAAACTTGTTAAGTAGAGAGACTGCAAACAAGTTTACTCTGGATGAAAAAGAAGTATTATATTTGGGGGAATAATTATACTATAGATATTTTAGATAGAGAATATGGTAATTCAAACAGAAAAATCAGGGTTTTAAAAAATCAATTTTCTAGAAAGCTATGGTAATCTGCAACAATTGTTTTCAGAAGTTAGAAAAAGGAGAAAGCTTTAATGTTAATCTGAACTGGTTTCTGTAGTTTAAGAAGCAATAGCTGACCGGCACCGCAACTCACTAGGCTAATCCTCCCCCTGCGGCACCAGCACACCAGGTTCTAGTCCCAGTCAGGGCACCAGATTCTGTCCCAGTTGCTCCTCTTCCAGTCCAGCTCTCTGCTGTGGCCCAGGAGTGCAAGTGTTTGGGCCCTGCACCCACAAGAGAGACCAGGAGGAAGCACCTGGCTCCTGGCTTCAGATCGGCACAGTGCCAACAGTAGTGGCCATTTGTGGGGTGAACCAACGGAAGGAAGACCTTTCTCTCCCTCCCTCTCTCTCTCTCTCTCTCTCTCTCTGTGTATAACTCTGCCTGTCAAAAGAAAAAGAAAAAGAAGCAGCAGCAATAGCTAATGATGCAGAAGTAGTAGAAAGTTTGAGAGAAAAAGATTTACAGGATTGTGATTATTCTAACCATAAAGGAATTTAGTAATAGCCAAAAAGCAACGTGGATGGTAGCCTTTAGGAAATCAGATTGATCTTTAGCGTAAGTAAAGTCATACTTTTCTAATGTCAAGGAACTATAAAGTATATTGTGGCTCAAAATGAGAAAGTCTTAAAATGAAATTTTAAAAGAATTTGTTTGAAAGCATGACAGAGAGAGAGAGAGGTATCTTCCATCTATTGCTTCACTCCCACATGTCTGCAACAGCCAGTGCTGTGCCATTTCAAAGCCAAGAACTCTATACGGTTCACCCATGTAGGTAGCAGGAAACCAGTTATTTGAGCCACCACTTGCTGCCTCCTAGGATGCACATGAGCTGGGAGCTGGATGGGAAAGAGGACTCTATTCCAGGTATTTCAACATTGAATGTAGATGGCTTAAGTGGTTGTCTAATTGCTGTGCCTGTAAAATGGAGTTTTATGAAACACAGTTGAGAACAGGAGATGCTTATTATTTTAAAGTTTTTCACAAATAAGTAAGTTACCAAAAGGCTAATATTTAAAACTGAAAATAGAAGGCACTTCATCAAGAACATTACCAATCTTAGAGACTGAAATTCACTAAACCAGTGGTGACAATATATTGAATCGTGTTGGGGGACAAAAAAGGAAGGAGAAAACCACAGATTCGTAGTAGATGAATAGTATAAACAAAGTAACGTAGTAGGGAACACTAAGTGTTTCATTCATCAAGTCAGAGAAAACAGATGTAAAAAAATCATACACATGTTCTGTTTGCTTATATCTTCTCCATCTACTAGAAGTGTCTTCAAACTGGAGGAGGTAGAAGTGATAATAAATTTTTGTAGAGTAATTAAGACATGGCTTACCAAATTTTTATTTGCTAGTGTGCTTTTGTAAATTAATCCAAAGCACATGTATTCAAAGAGTTTAAGTTAAAAGTATTCAGAAAGCACATTCATCAGATAAGAAGATGAAGCATTTTTGGTAAGTGTTAGGAATCCGTTGGATACAGGAGACCTGCCAGCCAGCTAAACATTAGCACATGTTCTTCCAGATTTTCAGACATGGAAAGGGGAGTTTCATATGCTCCTGTTAAATAGATTTAGAGTATACTTTGGCAGAATTTATTTTTGTACAGATGCTTTATGAACATTTAAATAAAGATTTTCTAGGAATGAGGGTGAATCAGCTTAGAATGTCATGGAAAATTAAAATAGTTTGTCATGTGAGGGTGGTTTCCAGATTGGCAGATCAGATCAACATAATATATGTAACTTTTATCTGGTATTTGATAAAGCTTTTCAATATATTCTTACTGAAGATGCGGAAATTGGTTCACATAGAAACAGACGTTGGGTTGTCATAATGGGTTAAATAAATGCATTGAAATAATGTTCATCAGTGTATTAGGATCAGGGTGTTGTTACAAGGATATGTGAGGGGACAGTGTTCTGGTGCAGCAGGCTAAGCTGTCTCCTGAATTGCCGACATCCTATAAGGATGCTGGTCCAGCTCTGGCTGCTCCATTTTCCATGCAGCTCCCTGCTAATGGCCTGGGAAAGCAGAGGACGATGGCCCAAGTGCTTGGGCCCTGCACCCACCTGAGAGACCCAGAAGAAGCTGCTGGCTTATGCCTGGCCCAGCTCTGTACATTGCAGCCATTTGGGGAGTGAACCAGCAGATGCAACATCTCTCTTGCTCTCTCCCTCTCTATATATATATCTGCCTTTCAAATAAAATAATGTTCAAAAAATATATATGTGAAAAATTTGCTAGTTGACTTGGACAAAAGAATAGAAGCAGATTTTTTAGATTTGCTGTTGCCACATTTTGGGAAAAATTGCCAAAGCGAGATGAAAATATCTTGAGAGGTCCAAATTAAAGACAGAATACATAAGATACAATGTAATAGGAATAAATATATAACTGTGATGTTAGGCTAATGTCAGATTATACAGTTGCACTTAGTGAATGTTGGATTCCTTAAATTGAATCAGTTAATATAGAAAACCCATGAGGGGTTTGAAGGACCTCAAGCTCGTTATGAGCAACTTGAATTGAGGATATCAAAGCCCCGTGAAGGTTTATAATCTTCCCATATAAGGTAGCTAGAGCAGTAGAGGAAACTGAATTAGTGCTTCCTTCAGTGCTTGGAGCACACTTTAGGATTGCAGTTGGAAAACTGAAGTGATGAAAGAAACAGAATGATGCAGAGTTGTGAAGCCACATTATGAAGGGAAGGTCAGAGGTAAACTGTAAGCAAGGAAGGGCTTTAAGGTATATGATAGGTGTCTTCCTTACAGAAATAAAGAGAGGAGGAAGGGAGAGAGGAGGAGTGGAATTCATGGAAGGAGCAGAGATGGAAGGGATACGTGGAGGGATTTGTTCAAAAGAAGATTGCACATAGGAAGCTGATATTTTAAATGCCTGTTTTTCCCCAGGAACTCTGCTAGTTACTCTGCTAGTACTTGTTCGATTCATATGACACAGACATAGTATTACATACATTAATTATGGGACAGAATAAAATAGAATTCACAGAAGTTTGAGGGAGAATTTTTAGCAACAGTAGGATGGGCTGCTTTAAAAGCAGTGTTATTCCTATTTTTTGAGGTATCACAGCTGACTTGAACTAAATGGATATTTGTTAGGGATATTGTAAAGACAATCTCCAGAACTGGAAGATGAATAATGAAATAATTGCCACTTACATCTCCATATCTCCACTAACAAAAAATGTCCTTTAAGTTACTAGCTTCTATTTTCCCATCTTTTCATACGTTAAGACTGAAATAAAAATCATGCTTTGGAGATTTAAATACTTTTTTAAAAAATAATGGTACTATATATTTACAAAGCAGTTACTCTGTGCCAGGTGTTGTTCTAAAAGCTTCAGCTCTATTAAATTGTTTTGCTTAGAATAACCAATGGCTGTCGGTTATTGGTAATATCATTATTCTTTTCTTCCAAATGAAAATGATGAAGTATCTATGTCATATACTTTTGCAAGATATCTCAACTAGTATGTTAAAAAAAATTCTAAGGTCTTGGCAGGTAACTGTTATAAGTTACTGCCTTTTTACTCCTCCACATATTTTGGTGCACTTGATAAATACCCAAAATATTAATGTAAAATAGAGCTTGGGACACAGTAGCAATGATAAAGATAGTATCAGGACAGCGAAGGTCCACTAAGGGAAGTTTCAAAGAGGGGTGAGAATTTGTAGTTTTTAAGGATCTAAAGCCCCTCCTGAAACTGGGGAGATAGGGTGGACACGCGAGGAGGACGCGGACGGCTGAGACTCAGGACACCAGCAGGAGTGTGTACGCACCAGCGCTGGAAGCCGAGGTGACGGGGCGCTCGCCCAGCACCGCGGCACAGCTGCTGCCGCCCCTCCCTCAACACACCCTGGGACGGACACTGAGACACGCACGACTGAGTGGGGGAGGAAATAGAAAACGGAACAGAGTGAGTGGTGCCTGCGGAGAGAGTGCATGATTCAGGGGTACTAATTGAGAGACTGAGTAAGCCAGTATCTCTTGGCGCCTCCCCTGAGCTCCAGCGGGCGGGAAGCAGCCATTTTGTCTGTTTACATTTGGGCTTAAAGGAGCACTGTCTTTACCTCCATACTAACCTTCGGAGGCGGAGCCCAAAGGTGAAGCTGAGGGTGCTCAAGGGAGGGCAGCCCAAAGCCCTAAGACCCGACTACTCAAATTACAAGAAAAAAAACTGAATAGCGCCTCCTGGTGGGGAAAAAGTGCAGGATCCAGAGCTGCAGTGGGCAGAGAGCAGCCATCCTGTCTGTTTACCTGTGGGCTGTGTAGAGCAGCCTGATTACACTGGATATTGGTAGAGACTCACAGCAGCCTATAGTAGAGGGAAATCAACCTGAAAAATCACCCAGACAGAATGCCAAAAAACAAAACAAAAAAATATAGAACATATAAATTTACCAATGGAGCAGGCTAAACCAACCATAACAGAGGCAGAAGAAGAAGAAGTTGAAAACATGCCAGAAAAAAGAATTCAGAAAATTAATAATAAGAATACTTAGAAATAATGAGAAACAGTGTCAAGAGCAGAATGAAAACCAAGCCCAGGGATTAGAGATCCTAAAGAGAAGCCAGAATGAGATACTAGAACTGAAAAACTCAATTGACCATATAAAAAACACTGTGGAATCCCTCGGAAATCAAACAGATGAAATAGAAGACTGGGCCGGCGCCGCGGCTCACTAGGCTAATCCTCCACCTAGCAGTGCCGGCACACTGGGTTCTAGTCCCGGTCGGGGCGCCGGATTCTGTCCCGGTTGCCCCTCTTCCAGGCCAGCCCTCTGCTGTGGCCAGGGAGTGCAGTGGAGGATGGCCCAGGTGCTTGGGCCCTGCACCCCATGGGAGACCAGGAAAAGCACCTGGCTCCTGGCTCCTGCCATCGGATCAGCGTGGTGCGCCGGCCGCAGCGCGCCGGCTGCGGCGGCCATTGGAGGGTGAACCAATGGCAAAGGAAGACCTTTCTCTCTGTCTCTCTCTCTCTCACTGTCCACTCTGCCTGTCAAAAAAAAAAAAATAGAAGACCGAATATCAGAATTCGAAAACAAACTTCCAGAAATAATACAGTCAGTTCAATCGCAGGAAGAAGAAATTAAAAAATTAAAAAATACGGTCGGAGACCTACAAGATTCAATCAAGCGGTGTAATGTTCGGATAATAGGAGTCCCTGAGGGGGTGGAAAGAGAGAATGGATTGGAAGGCGTCTTCAACGAAATAATATCAGAAAACTTTAAACAAAGGCAGCTGGATAACAACACACAAATACAACAGATAGCCAGGACTCTGAACAGAGTAGACCAGAAGAGAAATTCACCACGACACATTGTGGCAACACTCAGTTCAGTGACACACAAAGAACAAATCCTAAAATGTGCCAGAGAAAAGCGACAAATCACATTCAGGGGTAAGTCAATCAGACTCACCCCAGACTTCTCATCACAAACACTACAGGCAAGGAGACAATGGCATGATATATTTCAAGTTTTAAAAGACAAACAATGCCAACCTAGAATACTATATCCTGCAAAGCTATCATTTATGAATGAAGGAGAAATAAAGATCTTCCACGACAAACAGAAACTGAAGGAATTTGTATCCACGCGTCCTACCCTACAACACTTGCTCAAAGACATGCTGCACACAGAAATACAAAAACAAGAACTTCACTGCAAAAAAAAAAAAGCGAATGTAGAGTAACCCACAAAGTTCAAAATACATAAACAGCTCGTTTCAGGAAACATGAAGGGGAAAAGACAGTACTTAACAGTAATCACACTGAATGTGAATGGTCTTAATTCTACTACCAAAAGACATAGACTAGCTGATTGGATCAAGAAAGAGAATCCATCTATATGCTGCCTTCAGGAGACACACCTTATCAGCAAAGATGCACGCAGACTGAAAGTGAAAGGATGGAAAAAGATACTCCAAGCTAATGGAAATCAAAAAAGAGCTGGTGTGGCCATTCTAATATCAGACAAAATAGACTTTAATTAAAAACTATTAAAAGAGACAGAGAAGGGCACTATATAATGATTAAAGGATCTATCCAACAGGAAGATATTACTATTATAAATGTATACGCACCTAATTACAGGGCGCCTGGCTACCTGAAAGAATTACTAAAGGATTTAAAGGGAGATATAGACTCAAATACAATAGTTACAGGGGACTTCAACACCCCACTCTCACCAATGGACAGATCAACCAGACAGAAATTCAACAAGGAAACAACTGAGCTAATTGACGCCATAGACCAAATAGACCTAATAGATATCTTCAGAACCTTCCACCCCACAGACACAGAGTTCACGTATTTCTCCCCAGTACATGGAACATTCTCTAGGATTGACCATATACTAGGCCACAAAGGGAGCCTCAACAAATTCAAAAAAATTGAAACTATACCATGCAGCTTCTCAGACAATAGAGCAGTGAAACTTGAAATTAACAACCCAAGAATCTCTACACCATTTGCAAATATATGGAGAATGGACAACATGATCCTAAATGAACAGTGGGTCATCGAAGAAATTAAAAGAGAAATCCAAAGATTTATAGAAACAAATGAAAATGATAACACAACCTATCAAAACCTGTGGGACACAGCAAAAGCAGTGCTAAGAGGAAAGTTTATAGCAATTAGTGCCTACATCAAGAAGCTGGAAAGGAACCAAACAAATGAACTCTCCATGCACCTCAAGGATCTAGAAAAACAGCAGCAAATCAAGCCCAAATCCAAAAGGAGGAAAAAATACTAAAGATCAGAGAAGAAATAAACAGAATTGAAAGCAAAAAAACAATACAAAAGATCAACAAAACCAGGAGCTGGTTCTTTGAAAAAATAAACAAAATTGACACACCATTGGCCCAACTAACCAAAAAAAGGAGAAAGACCACCTAAATCTGTAAAATCAAAGATAGTAATGGAAATGTAACAACTGACACAATAGAAATAAAAAGAATCATCAGAAACTACTACAAAGAGATGTATGCTAACAAATTGGGGAACCTGGAAGAAATGGATAGATTCCTGGACAAATACAACATTCCTAAACTGAGCCGTGTTGGCCGGCGCCGTGGCTCACTAGGCTAATCCTCCGCCTTGCGGCGCCAGCACACTGGGTTCTAGTCCCGGTCGGGGCGCCGGATTCTGTCCCAGTTGCCCCTCTTCCAGGCCAGCTCTCTGCTGTGGCCCGGGAGTGCAGTGGAGGATGGCCCAGGTGCTTGGGCCCTGCACCCCATGGGAGACCAGGATAAGTACCTGGCTCCTGCCATTGGATCAGTGCGGTGCGCCGGCTGCAGCGCGCTGGCCGCGGCGGCCATTGGAGGGTGAACCAACGGCAAAAGGAAGACCTTTCTCTCTGTCTCTCTCTCACTGTCCACTCTGCCTGTCAAAAATTTAAAAAAATAAAATAAAAAATAAACTGAGCCGTGAAGATATAGAAAATCTAAACAGACCCATAACCATGGAAGAAATTGAATCAGTAATAAACGCACTACCGAAAAAGAAGAGCCCAGGACCGGATGGCTTCACTGCCGAATTTTACCAGACATTTAGAGAACAACTAACCCCAGTTCTTCTCAAATTATTCCAAAAGATTGAAAGAGAGGGAATCCTCCGAAATTCCTTCTACAAAGCCAATATCACCTTAATTCCTAAGCCTGGAAAAGACACAACAGAGAAAGAAAACTACAGACCTATCTCCCTGATGAACATAGATGCAAAAATACTCAATAAAATTCTGGCAAACCGAATCCAACTACACATCAGAAAGATCATTCACCCGGACCAAGTGGGATTTATCCCTGGTATGCAGGGATGGTTCAATATTCGAAAATCAATCAATGTAATACATCACATTAATAAATTGAGAAACAAAAATCATATGGTTATCTCAATAGATGCAGAGAAAGCATTTGACAAAATACAACACCCTTTCATGATGAAAACCCTAAGCCAATTGGGGTTAGAAGGAACATTCCTCAACACAATTAAGGCAGTCTATGATAAACCAAAGGCCAGCATCATATTGAATGGGGAAAAGTTGGAGGCATTTCCATTGAAAACTGGCACCAGACAGGGATGCCCACTCTCACCATTGCTATTCAATATAGTCCTAGAAGTGTTAGCCAGAGCCATCAGGCAAGAAAAAGAAATTAAAGGGATACAAATGGGAAAGGAGGAAGTTAAACTATCCCTGTTTGCAGATGACATGATTCTTTATTTAGGGGACCCAATAAACTCCTATAAGAGACTACTGGAACTCATAGAAGAGTTTGGTAAAGTAGCAGGATACAAAGTCAACGCTCAGAAATCAACAGCCTTTGTATACACAGACAATGCCAGGGCCGAGGAAGAACTACTAAGATCAATCCCATTCATGATAGCCACAAAAACAATAAAGTACCTTGGAATAAATTTAACCAAGGAGGTCAAAGACCTCTATGATGAAAATTATAAAACACTAAAGAAAGAAATAGAAGACGACACAAAAAAATGGAAAAACCTGCCATGCTCATGGATTGGAAGAATCAATATCATCAAAACGTCCATTCTCCCAAAAGCAATTTACAAGTTCAATGCAATACCAATCAAAATACCGAAGTCATTCTTCAAAGACCTAGAAAAAATGATGCTGAAATTCATATGGAGAAACAGGAGACCCAGAATAGCCAAAGCAATCCTTAACAATAAAAACAAGGCTGGAGGCATCACAATTCCAGACTTCAAGGCATACTACAGGGCAGTTATAATCAAAACAGTCTGGTACTGGTACAAAAACAGATGTATAGACCAATGGAACAGAATAGAAACACCGGAGATCAATCCAAACATCTATAACCAACTCATATTCAACAAAGGACCTAAAACCAACCCCTGGAACAAGGACAGCCTCTTCAACAAATGGGGCTGGGAAAACTGGATGTCCACATGTCGCAGTATGAAGCAAGACCCCTACCTTACACCTTATACAAAAATCCACTCAACATGGATCAAAGAACTAGAGATGCGCCACGACACCATGAAACTAATTGAGAGCATAGGGGAAACCCTTCAAGATATCGGAATAGGTGAAGAATTCCTGGAGAAGACCCCACAAGCACGGGTAATCAAAGATAAAATAAAAAAATGGGATTACCTCAAATTGAAGAGTTTCTTAACAGCAAAGGAAACAGTCAGGAAAGCGAAGAGGCAACCAACAGAATGGGAGACGTTATTCGCAAACCACACAACAGATAAAGGACTAACAACTAGAATCTACACAATGATCAAAAAACACCACAGAATCAAAACAAACAACCCAATAAAAAAATGGGCCAAGGACCTTAACAGACATTTTTCAAAAGAGGAAATCCAAATGGCCAACAGACACATGAAAAAATGCTCAGGATCCCTAGCCATCAGGGAAATGCAGATCAAAACCACAATGAGATACCACCTCACTCCGGTTAGATTGGCTTACATACAGAAATCAACCAACAACAGATGCTGGAGAGGATGTGGAGAAAAGGGGACACTAATCCACTGTTGGTGGGAATGCAAACTGGTCAAGCCACTATGAAGACAGTCTGGAGAGTCCTCAGAAACCTGAATATAGCACTACCACAGGACCCAGCCATCCCACTCCTTGGAATATACCCAAATGGAATTAAAGGGGTGAAAAAAGCCATTTGCACCTCAATATTTGTTGCAGCTCAATTCACAATAGCTAAGACATGGAATCAACCTAAATGTCCATCAACGGATGACTGGCTAAAGAAACTATGGGATATGTACTCTATGGAACACTATACAGCAGTAAAAAACAATGAAATCCGGGCATTTACAACAAAATGGAGGAAGCTGGAAAACATCATGCTGAGTGAAATAAGCCAGTCCAAAAGGGATAAATATCACATGTTCTCCCTGATCGATGGCAACTAAACGAGCACCTAAAATGATACCCATTGAAGTGAAATGGACACTATGAGAGACAATGACATGAGCAGCCCTTGGCTAGACTATTGAGGAACAACTTACTATTTTGTTCCTTTAGTATTTTTGTTGTTGTTGTTGCTCGATTTGCTCTACACAAGACCACTGGTTGAACTCTGCAATCAATGCACAACCATTCTTAAGCGTTTAAAAATTAACAGAAAATTGATCTCTGTGTAACATGGGAGTGGGAATAAGAGAGGGAGGAGATATATAGGATGGCACATACTCACTCAGACCTACCTCCAATGGTGGAACTGGAAATGTGCCAGGGGATTTCAGCTCAACCTTACCAAGGAGGCAGGTACCAATGCCAGCACACTTGGTAAAGTGACAAATATAAATACACAACTGATCAAAAAGATAGGGTTAGTGGCAAAGAGAGTACACAAATAAGACCAGTGTAAGCAAATAATGAAAGATAGAATCAAAAGGGAGAGAATGATCCTGCGGGGGAAGCAGAACACACAGCAGACTCATAGAATGGCAAATGCCCAAAACAGCACTCCTGCCTCAGAATCAACCCTTGGGACATTCAGATCTGACTAAAAGGTCCATGAGAGTCTCACAGGCATGGAAAGCCATGACACGGTGGCAAAAAAACAATCTAAATGAAGGATCCTGGTGAACAACACCCCAGCAGAAGGATCAGGCCATCAAGGAGAGAGGCGCCTTTCTCTGAAGGGAGGAAGGAACCTCCACTGTGATATGGTCTTGACTAAACAAATTCAGAGTTGCTGAACTCAAGGGGCTTCCATAGCCTAGACAGCTCATAGCAAGAGTCTCGGGTGATTGCTGACGTCATAAATAAGAGTGCCAATTGTTAAATCAACAAAGGGAGTCACTGGGTTCATGCTCCCCACACAGGATCTCTGTCCTTAATATGTTTAACTATGAAACTCAAAAACAACACTACTAGTCGAACAATACCTTATACCTGGTTTGGTTGTGTGAGTGCAACCTGTTGAAATCCCTGCTTAGTATATACTAAGTTGATCTTCAATATATGAAGGTAATTGAAAACAAAACGTGATGAAGTGCGGGATGGGAGAAGGAGTGGGTGAGGGGAGGGCCATGGGAGGGAGGGAGGTCGGGGGGGGAAGTCACAACAATACAAAAGATGCATTTTATATTCTACTTAAAACTATTGGTTGAACTCTGTAATTAATACACAATTACTCTTAGGTGTTTAATTAATGCTATAACTAGTACTCAAATAGTATTTTACACTTTGTGTTTCTGTGCGGGAGCAAAATGTGGAAATCTTTACTTCACATACGCTAAATTGATCTTCTGTATATAAAGATAATTGAAAATTAATCGTGATGTGAAGGGGAAGGGGAGAGGGAGTGGGAGAGGGGAGCATTGTGGGTGGGAGGGAAGATAAAAAAAAAAGATAGTATCAGGTCTATGTGTTGTGAGTAGTCAGTCCAAAGGTATCAGTTTTACATGAGCTATTCCTTATACAGTCACATCTGGCATTTCAGATCAGTTCTGCAGAGATGTCCTTTGTCTTGAACACTCAAGGAATGACAGTTTTCATTCATCAGGTTAACATCTTAGAACAGTGCTTTGTCTAACCACGTGGTAGTATGTTCTCTGGTCATCAGTCACCTCTGCATGCAAGTAAAAATGTTAAATCTTAAATTCATCCAATAATTATTAAAATGTAAGCAACAATATGTTTTTAAAAACGAATGGAACATAAAAGCTTATATTTAAAGATTTTACTTATTTATTTGAGAGGTAAAGTTACAAAGCTTACTTTTTTTTAAAGATTTTTATTTCTTTACTTGAGAGGTAGAGTTAGAGAGAAAGATCTTCCTTCTGTTGGTTCACTCCCAAGATGGCCACAATGGCCGGAGATGCAGCAATCTGAAGCCAGAAACCAGGTGCCTCTTCCCGGTCTCCCATGTGGGTGCGGGGGCCCTAGCACTCGGGCCATCTTCTACTGCTTTCCCAGGCCACTGCAGAGAGCTAGACTGGAAGGGGAGCAGCCGGGTCGAGAACCAGCGCCCATATGGGATGCTGGCACCACAGGTGGAGGATTAACCTGTACCACGGAGCCAGCCCCAAAGCTTATTTTTTTATAAAAGGATGTTCAACAGGATGGGTCAACTGGAAATTTAATCTTAAAACATTTTAGAATTCAGAGGTTAGCCCAGAGCCGAGTCAAGTTGAGGTGTCTCACAGCAGGTTACCACCATTAAAATGAGACTCCTAAGGCTACAGCTCCAATGTAAATGTCATTTTTTGCCCTTAAGAAAAGTTTCCTGTCATTGATCTTAGGAGAATAGGAGGGAAAAAAATATCTTCTCAGAATTCAAAACCACAGCTGGCCCTCACATAATTACTAACAAAATTTAAATTTCATAAGAATTATTACAGAAAAAAATTTATTCTGACACTTTTTAAAATGGTAAGGCGACTTTACTCAGGGCCATCATGATTAAAGGAACTACTGAAATTCAGTAAAGGAGAAAGATTGAGTTCTGCATCCCACAAGGAGTAGACTGCGATTGAGGGTGGGGAGAAGGCAGTAGGTGAATGAGGAAACATCAGGGTGACCATACCTGAGAGATGCTGTGATAACAAGGATGGGATATTCTGGCTAGACAGACTTACCAGGACTCTTGGAAAACTGAGCTCCTGAGGGTGTGAACACAGAGTTGGCTAAAAAGGAGCTGAAAGGAGCCTGGCTAGGACTTGATCAAGGAGAGATTATTTCAGTCTCTCCTCTTGTTAAAGAAAACAAGAAAAATTCTTCCTTCTTTTGAAATGTGTGAGTATATATTTCTCTTTTAGTTACATTTTATTTGTGAAGGGTGAGCCATCTGTTAGAACTTAGTAGTAGGCCAGCGCCGCTGCTCACTAGGCTAATCCTCCCCCTGCAGCGCCCGCACTCCGGATTCTAGTCCTGGTTGGGGCGCCGGATTCTGTCCCGGTTGCTCCTCTTCCAGTCCAGCTCTCTGCTATGGCCCGGGAGTGCAGTGGAGGAATGCCCAAGTGCTTGGGCCCTGCACCTGCATGGGAGACCAGGAGGAAGCACCTGGCTCTTGGCTTCGGATCGGCATGGCACGCTGGCTGTAGCGGCCATTTGGGGGTGAACCAATCATAGGAAGGCCTTTCTCTCTCTCTCTCTCTCTCTCTCTCTCACTCACTGTCTAACTCTGCCTGTCAAAAAAAAAGAACTTAATAGTGGAAGATATTTGCCAGATGGCGCACAGTTATTTAATGAGATTTTATCTGAAAGTAAAATAAAAACAAACATTAATAGTTGGAAAGACCATTGAAGTTCTCAATTATTCTTAGTAAAATCATGCCAGCAGGAAAGGAAGCAGACACAAGGATACAAGAAGAGCATTTTTTAAAATTACTTAGGAGAGAGGGAGGGAGAGAGAGAGAGCATTTCCCATCTGGTGGTTCAATCACCAGATGCCTAAAATAGCTGAGACTGGGCCAGGTTAAAGCTGAGAGCTAGGATCTCAACCTGGGTCTCCCACATGGGTGACCGGGAGCCAAGTACTTAAATCATCACCTGCTGTCTCCTAGTGTATGCATGATCAGGAAGCAGGAATCAGAAGTGGAGTTCAAACCCAGCTGCTCTATTTGGGATCCAAGCATCTGAAACCAGTGTTAACCACTGTACCAAACACCTGAGCTGCCTGTGTTCTTAACTAATGGAAACTCATCATTTTTTTTAACTTTTATTTAATAAACATAAATTTCCAAAGTACAGTTTATGGATTACAATGACTTCCCACCCCCGCGTAACTTCCCTCCCACCCACAACACTCCCCTCTCCCACTCCCTTTCCCCTACCATCCACATAAAGATTCATTTTCTTTTCTTTTTCTTTTTTCTTTTTTTTTTTTTTTTTTTTTTTTTTTTTTTTTTTTTTTTTTTGGACAGGCAGAGTAGACAGTGAGAAAGAGAGACAGAGAGAAAGGTCTTCCTTTTTGCCGACAGTTCACCCTCCAATGGCCACCGCGGCCTGCGCGCTGCGGCTGGCGCATCTCGCTGATCCGAAGCCAGGAACCAGGTGCTTCTCCTTGTCTCCCATGTGGGTGCAGGGTCCAACCACTTGGGCCATCGTCCACTGCACTCCCAGGCCATAGCAGAGAGCTGGCCTGGAAGAGGGACAACCGGGACAGAATCCGGCACCCCAATCGGGACTAGAACCCTGTGTGCCGGCCGCCGCAAGGCGGAGGATTAGCCTATGGAACCACGGCGCCGGCAAGATTCATTTTCAATTCTCTTTATATACAGAAGATCAGTTTAGCATATATTGTAAAGATTTCAACAGTTTCCACCCACATAGAAACACAAAGTGAAATATACTGTTTGAGTACTCGTTATAGCATTAAATCGCAATGTACAGCACATTAAGGACAGAGATCCTACATGAGGAATAAGTGCACAGTGACTCCTGTTGTTGACTTAACAAATTGACACTCTTGTTTATGGTGTCAGTAATCACCCTAGGCTCTTGTCATGAGCTGCCAAGGCTATGGAAACCTTTTGAGTTCACCGACTCTGATCATATTTAGACAAGGTCGTAGTCAAAGTGGAAGTTCTCTCCTCCCTTCAGAGAAAGGTACCTCCTTCTTTGAAGACCTGTTCTTTCCACTGGGATCTCACTCAAGGAGATCTTTCATTTAGGTCATTTTTTTTTTTTTTTTGCCAGAGTGTCTTAGCTTTCCATGCCTGAAATACTCTCATGGGCTTTTCAGCCAGATCCACATGCCTTAAGGGCTGATTCTGAGGCCAGAGTGCTGAAACTCATCATTACCAACACAGAAACTTGGGACTCTAAGCATCAGCCTGAGCTCTGGTGGCCAGGGTTTCTAAATTCTGCTGTTTACAAAGTGCTACTTGCTTGGGAGCTTTACCCAGTTTCTTACTAACAGAGAAACGTGGAGCTCTAACCCAGCCTCTGGAGCATGCTTACAATCTTGTAAAACCGAATCTGTTTCTTGGCCTGACATCCACAATGCTGGTTCAGACACTGGACTCCCTGATGGTTCTGATCAGTCAGGAGAGAAGATAAAGGCTTCAAAGGTCCCAAGTGAGAGGTCTCTGGTCCCAGTGATAAGTCGAATTCTGAGTCACAGCATCAGAACTGTTAAGGAAAAAATTATTCTCCCAGTTGTCATGATGGTAAGACCAACTTAATTCAGGACTGTCATGAGTACAGGAACTACTGAAATGTGATTTTACAGTTGAGTACAGAAAATGGGCTCAGTTCTGAATACAATGAGGAAACTTGGGATTTATAGCCAAGAATTAGAAGAGAGTTGGAGGTTGGAAAATTACTAAAAGAAAAATAAAGTTAGGATTCTGGCCAGTGGCTGGCTGGGATGGTCAGACACCCCTGAAGATGGCACAGGATGACTTTGTCAGATATTGAGGGTGTTCAGATATCAAAGGTCAGGAACACTGATTAAGTGCAGCAAGATCTTGCAAAAATGGGTCCTCGACATCATGCCAAGGACAAGGCCTAGCCATGTAGAAGAGCTCACGGGAAGCTGACCTAGTTTCCTGGAGGAGAGTCTATGGGAAGTGATTGTGGACTGAGAGTACTCTGGTCCAAGTAGTAGGTTTAGAAGAAGAGAAAGAAAATGTAACAGAGATTTAGTTAATTTTTAGTTAAGAATGTGTACTTATGGCTGGCACTGTGGCTCACTAGGCTAATCCTCCGCCTGTGGCGCCAGCACCCCAGGTTCTAGTCCTGGTTGGGGCTCCGGATTCTGTCCCATTTGCTCCTCTTCCAGTCCAGCTCTCTGCTATGGCCCGGGAGTGCAGTGGAGGATGGCCCAAGTGCTTGGGCCCTGCACCTGCATGGGAGACCAGGAGAAGCACCTGGCTCCTGGCTTCGGATCGGCGCAGCGCGCCTGCCATAGCAGCCATTTGGGGGGTGAACCAACAAAAGGGAGACCTTTCTTTCTGTCTCTTTCTCTCACTCACTGTCTAACTCAGCATGTCAAAAAAAGAATATGTACTTATTTGAGAGGCAGATACAGACAGCTCCCATCTGCTGGTTCACTGCCTAAATGCCAGCAATATTCATGGTGGACCACATAGAAGCCAAGAGGTAGGAACTCAATCCTTGTTTCTCATGTGGCGGGAGGGATCCAGCCATCTGTGTTTCATAGGGTCTGTGTTAGCAGGAAGCGGAAATTGGGAGTGGAGCTGGGGCATGAACCTGCATACTCTAGTATAGGATATGGGCATCCCAAGCAGCATCTTTAGAGCAGAATAAAATATGGGTGCAGATAAACAAAACATTTTTTCCCTACTAAAGAATTTTATTAGAAGTCTCTTAATGAATTTGTTAAAAAAAAAACCTTGACACATAAAAATTGTATATACTTATGGAGTACTATGGGATGTTTCAGTAGATGAATGCACTGTATAATATCCAAACAGGAGATTGCATTTTTTTTCAGACACCACATATAAGTGAGGTCATGTGATAATTGTCTTTCTTTTTTTTAAGATTTATTTATTGTGATAATTGTCTTTCTATGCTTAGCTTGTTTCACATAACATAATGACCTGCAATTCTACCCCATGTTGCTGTCATGACAAGATTTCAGTCTTTTTTATGTTTGAGTAATAGCTATGTATATATACTGCATTGTGTGTATATACTGCTTTCTTTTTTTTTTTTTTTTTTTGGACAGGCACAGTGGACAGTGAGAGAGAGAGAGAGAGAGAGAGAGAGAAAGGTCTTCCTTTTCTGTTGGTTCACCCCTCAGTGGCTGCTGCGGCCAGCGCACTGTGCTGATCCGAAGCCAGGAGCCAGGTGCTTCTCCTGGTCTCCCATGCGGGTGCAAGGCCCAGGTATACTGCTTTTTTTTTTTTAACCTTTCATCAGTGGATGGACATTTGAATTGTTTCCATTTTGCTCTGTTGTGAAGAGTGCTGCATTAAACATGGGAAAGGCAGCTGTATCTTTGACAGAGTGATTTTATTTCTCTTCAATATATATCCAGTAGAGGAATTCCTAGATCATGTAGTAGTTCATTTTTTAGTTTTTTTTTTTTTTAGGAACTTCCATACTGTTTTTTCTCTTTTAAGACTTATGTATGTATGTATGTATGTATTTGAAAGGCAGGGTTACAAAGAGAGATGGATAGAGACAAACAGTGAAAGATTAAAAAATCTTATACCTACTAGTTCACTTACAAAATGGCCGGTATGATCACAGCTTGACTAGGTTGAAGCCAAAAGCCTGGAACTCCATCGTGGTCCCCAACATGGGTGCTGAGACCCAAGCACTTTGTCCAGCCTCCATTGGTTTCCCAGGTGAATTAGCAGAGAGCTGGATCGCAAGTGGAGCACAGGATACAGCCCTCTCAGGGAGTGACTTAATCTTCGATGCCATAGTGTCAGCACCCTTATGTACTGTTTTCTACAATGGCTCTACTAGTTGACATCACCACTAACAGTGCACAGTGGTACCCTGTTCTTTACATCCTAGCCAGTGTTTTTTATCTTTTGTCGTTCTGATAATAGCCGTTTTAAGCATATACTTCTTGCAGCAGGAAAGGATTCCTGGATGAATCTGAAATGCAATACAAAGGGAACAGTAAGGACAGTGGAAAATATGTAGATAAATATACAAAATCATTGTTACTTATATAAAATAAATGTGAAATGCCTTAAGTGCTGAAAACTAAGTTGGTGCTAACGTAAATGACAACAATAGCATGTAAATAGGCAAAGAGTTCTGGAATAAAAATGTCCTAAAATCTCCATAATTTTCAATAGGAAGATAAAGTTATTAATTTTAGATAATTATAAGCATCTCTATTAACATTTATATAGTAATTATTAAATATAAAGTACATTATGAGGTTAGCAGAGGGAAGGTGATTTTTTTTAAAGAAAGTTAATGCAAAATAGACAAGGCAAATGTTTAAACACAGAAATTGCAGGGCCTGCAGAAAATGCAAATTAAGTTGTGAGAAATAAATTTAACTATAATGATAATTATAGTAGATTAGAATATAAATTCAACATACAAAATTTACAGAGACCACTTGTATTTTAAACTGTGAATAAGCTCTGAAGATGGTAATAAAAGGTTACTGTTTGAAATAGAAATGTGACTATAAAATTCTTTGGAATGTGTGCATAAAATGTGTTCAAGAACTGTGTAGATAAAACTGCAACCTTACAAAGCACTGAAGAAGTCCTAAATAAATGAGGAACTATACCACTTTATATTTAGAGATTGGCAGTATTCAGACCAGAAATGTCAGTTCTCCCCAAACTGATCTTTATGGATGCAAAGCAACTTCAATCAACCCAAAGAGAATATTTTCACTGAGGTTTGCATGTGGTGTGAGAAACCAGACTAGCTGACTTTAATATTCATGAGAAAGACCCTATGTATGTTATTAAGGGGAGGTTAATTATAGTGGAGACATTCTCTTTTTAAACATACTTTGTTTGAACGGCATAGTTACAGAGAGAGGAGAGAGATCTGCCATCTTATCTGCTTGTTCACTCTCCAAATGGCCACAATGACCAGGGCTGGACCAAGCCAAAGCTAGGAGCCAGGAGCTCCATCCAGGTCTCCCGCATGGGTGGCAGAGACCCAAGTTTACTTTGGCCATCCTCCACTGGTTTCCTAGGCACGTGAGCAGGTAGCTAGATCAAAATTGGAGCAGTTGAGACTGGAACTGGGTGACCATATAGCCTGCTGCTTCGTAGACCATAGCTTAACCCACTGTGCCATGACACTGGCATTTAGAAATTCTCTTAAAGCCATCATATATTTGTTTTCATTTTACTTGAATGGCACACAGAGGTAGAGAAAAAGTCTTCCATCTGCTGGGTCACTACCCAAATGCTCACAACAGCCAGGAGCCTGGAACTCCACCTGGATCTTCTGTGTTGGTCAGGGACCCAGCTACTTGAATCATCGCCTTCAAACTCCCAGGGTGAGCACTGGTAGGAAGCTGGAATTAGAGGTGGAGCCACTAGTTTGTGGATGCAGGGGTCTCAGGAGGCATCTCAAGCACTGTGCCAAACGCCACTTGAAGGGATTCTCGAAGGTGAATAATGAGGTATGGGTGACTGGGAGACTTGCTTTGTCAGATATGAACGTTGTCTATAAAGATTTCATATAGAAGCATGTGATGTTGGCATAGAGATAAACACATTAAGTAGCAGAATATGGATATTGAAACTATGTAGCAAATAACTGGTATTGCAGATCAGTGGAAAAATAGGAATTTCAATAAATGTCATGAAAAAATGATTAGTTGTATACAGAAAGGTAAAATTAGGTCCTATACTACATAGGGTATGCAAGAAATATATTTGAGACTTTAAATAACCAAAAGTGAAAGAGTGTTTGTATAGTCTTCAAACGTTCATATAGCAGATTACCTTCTTAAACCTGGGGAAGGGAAAAATATTTTTTCTTTTTTTGGAATATTTTTTAAAACTATACAAAAATTCAAAGTATACTAGAAAAAAATCTAAAGGATAGAGTTGGGAGAAACTCGAGAACTCAGATTGTAGCACTGTTTGCTTAAAACAACTGTGGTAGGAGTATGGATGTTACTGCATTTTGCTTCTTTGCACCTGACATGTTTTATGAGTGCTTTCTTGTACAAGCAGTATTTTTAGTTGAAACTTCCTTCTGAATGATTGAAGAGAATGGCAGTATCCATTTCCAGACAATAGTTAAGTGTTTAGACAGAATGTGTTTCTTTCCTGACGTTAAGCCATGCAATGTCTTCTGCATCCTGGACCAACTGAACATGTTGTTGGGTGAGGCACTTCAGTCAGGGCACACACATTGACTTAACAACTTGACTGTTGTGTTCTGAGCTTCGATAGTCTGTGACATGCATGGAAGTATTCAACTCTTGGCAGTCCTTGAAAGAAATTTTTGTGTCTTTCCTTTGTCATCTTGTGATTGAAGGATTTAAGTTCTCAAGTTTCTGGAAACCTCCATTGATTGTTACTTTAGCAATTTCTATCATCACCCAAAACATTAAATACAGGTCTTCTACTCTGATTGTTGCCATGTTGCTTCCACAGCAGAAAGTTTTAATGTGCTTTTAATGTGTTTCAAAAAATTGATCATATAAAAAAATTAAAGGAACTAAGCTAACAAAAACAAAAAAAAAGAAAATAAGCAACAACAGAATCAAAAAAGAATTTGATTTCAGCGTAAAAATAAAAATCAGTTTACTGGGGCCGGCGCTATGGTGCAGTAGGTTAATCCTCTGTCTGCGGCACTGGCATCCCATATGGGCATCAGTTCTAGTCCCAGCTGCTCCTCTTATGATCCAGCTCTCTGCTGTGGCCTGGGAGGGCAGTAGAAGATGGCCCAAGTGCTTGGGATCCTGCATTCACATGGGAAACCAGGAAGAAGCACCTGGCTCCTGGCTCCAGATTGGCACAGCTCCGGCCAATGCGGCCATTTGGTGAGTGAACCAATGGAAGGAAGAACTTTCTCTCTGTCTTTCCCTCTCACTGTCTGTAACTCTACCTCTCAAATAAATAAATAAGATCTTTTTAAAAAAATCATTTCACTGATAACTATAATGCTAAAGAACTAGACATTGTCAGAAAACACCACTACATCTTTGCATTTTGATGGCCTTAAAGGAAATAGACAATGAGAGACAAGAATCATGTCCTTTCATCTTGTTTTGTACTACTCTTCTAAATACAGGAGCTTCACCTCCCTTTATGGTTTTCAACTGAATACTGAATTTAAAAAAACCTGAAGGTTATTTGCAGTTTGGGGAGATCCTAAAATATTACTTAGCATGAACTAAAATTTTTAAAAATTTATTTATTTTTTATTTGACAGGTAGAGTTAGACAGTGAGAGAGAGATACAGAGAGAAAAGTCTTCCTTCTGTTGGTTCACCCCCCAAATGGCTGCTATGGCAGGCGCGCCGCGCCGATCCAAAGCCAGGAGCCAGGTGCTTCCTCCTGGTCTCCCATGTGGGTGCAGGGCCCAAGCACTTGGGCCATCCTCTACTGCACTCCCGGGCCACAGCAGAGAGCTGGACTGGAAGAGGAGCAACCGGGACTAGAACCTGGTGCCCACATGGGATGCCAGCGCCACAGGTGGAGGATTAACCAAGTGAGCCACAGCACCAACCAGTGAACTAAATTTTAACGCAGACTAAAATGTAAGGTCTATTTGTGTTTTGAAATTTTCTTTCAAAAATGTGAGTACTGTGTATTTTTTATTAACAAGCTTTAATAAAATACAATTTATCATAAAATTATCATTTCAAAATATTTTCATGGGTTTTTAGTACATTTGCAGAGCTGGGCAACCACCACCAATATATAATTCCAAAATATTTTCATCTCCCTCAAAAGAAATTCTGTTCTCATAAAAGTCACCATCATTTCTTCCCTTTCCTCAGCCCTTAAAAATCTGTAATCCTTTGGCTGTGGATTTGCCTACACTACATGGATGTTCTTGCCCATAGCATAATATTTTCAGGTTTCACTCATTTTATGTCATGAGTTGATACTTCATGGTTTTCATTGCCTAATAATATTCTGTTGTACACATAAGCAACAGTGATCACTTAATTGACATTTGCAGTGTTCCTGCTGTTTGGGTTTTGTAAATAACTCTGCTGTGAGTATTCATGTAGAGGTTTTGGTCTAGACACCTTTCTTCAGTTTCCTTGACTGTATCACTAATAGTGGGCTTGCTGGATCACATGGAAACTCTATGATTATCTTTTGAAGGACTGCCAGACTGTTTTCCAAAGCAGTTACACCATTTTGCCTTCCTACTAGCAATGTATGAGGCGTTCAGTTCTTCCACATACTTGTCAACACACAGCACTACAAGGATTTTTCACTATAGGCATCATAGTGGGTGTGAAGTGATACCTCACTGTAGTGTTTTTATATTTTACAAGTGACTAATTATGTTTGGCCATCGTTTTGGGGGTTTATTGATAATTTGCATGGCTTTTTGGCAGAATATCAACTCAAGTTCTTTGATCATTTTAAAAGTATATTTGTCTTTTTTCTGTTGAATTATTCCTATAAGTTGAATACAAGTTCCTTCTCAGAAAATGATTTGCATAATATAGGTTGTTTTGACTGTAATGCTGTATTCTCATGCAGAAAAGATAATACTCAATTTATTGAAAAGTTCAGTTTATTTTTTTCTTTTTCACTTGTACTTTATACATCATATGTAAAAAAAATGAAAACAAGAAAACTCACCACATATCAAAGATCACAGAGATTTACCCTCATGTTTTTCCTATATTTTTAGAATTTTTAGCTTTTATGTTTAGGTTTTTGATCCATTTTGTACTGACAGCATATGGTCTGAGGTAGACATTCAATTTTGCTTGTGTGTATGTAATTGTTTTTGCACGATCTGTTGAAAAAACTCTTGTTTGGTTCTTGAATTTTCTTGATTGTCTTGTCTAACATAGAATGAACATAGGTGTATGAGTTTATTTCTGGACTCTTAATTATATTCTGTTGACCCAGGTATCTGTCCTTATGCCAACATCACATTGCCTTGATTAGTCTAGCTTTGAAGTAAGTTTTAAATTGGGGAAATGTGAATCTTTCTACTTAATTGTTTTGCTAGACTGTTTGGCTTTAATGGGTTGTTTGTTATTTTCATGTGACTTTCAGGATGAACTAATCAATTGATGGAAAATAGCAGTTGGAATTTTGATAAGCTTACATGGACTGTTGATTATATTGAAAACATTGTCATCATAAACGTCTTTCAGTCAAAGAAGGTGGATGTATTTCCATTTATTTAGACTTTCTTAATTTCTTTCAGTAGTATTTTGTAGTTTTCATTGGACAAGTCTTACAGTTATTTTGTTTATTCCTGAATTTTTTCTTCCCTTAAATGCCATTATAAATTGATATCTTTCTCAGTTTTATTTTTGGATGGCTGATTGTGAATGTACTATAGAAATACAACTAGGGTTTGAATACAGTTATTCCTCAATGTCCTTAAAGTCGTGGTTCTAGAACACATCCTGACCC
Source organism: Oryctolagus cuniculus (assembly GCF_964237555.1). Classification (NCBI taxonomy): domain Eukaryota; kingdom Metazoa; phylum Chordata; class Mammalia; order Lagomorpha; family Leporidae; genus Oryctolagus; species Oryctolagus cuniculus. The sequence goes on from NC_091437.1 coordinate 19,631,833, forward strand.
TAGACATAGAAATACACAGACACAGATACAAAAATCTGATGCTGCTCAAGTCTGTTATATAGAGAATATTATTTGCAAATATTCTGTGCATGAATATCCTCTCATGAATGTTAAATCATCTCTAGATTATTTATAGTATACAATTCAATGTAAGTGCTATGTGCATAGTTGGCAGATTGCATGGATTAAGATAAGAAACTTACAAAGATTCACATTGCATGAGTTAAGAAGAAAAATGTCTGACATGTTCAGTACAAATATAATTGGTTTTCAAATAATTTTTTACTCACTGTTGATTGTGGGTACAGAACAAAGATTATGGAAGGCAACTCACCTTTTATCACACAAATTTGCTGAACTGGTTTATTAGTGCAAATAATTATGTTTGTGCATTCCTTGGAATTTTCTCTATAATACATAATCTTATAGACCAAGGGAGATAATATTTTTTTCTTTGCAATCTGTATGCCCTTAATTCAGTTTCTTGCTGAATTACTTTGCCTACAATTTCTAGTAGAAAGTTGAATAGAAACAATGAAAGTAAGCAATCGTGTCCTTTCACTGATCTTTTGTGAAAGTCATTCATTCTTTCACCACTAAGTGTGATGTTACTTTGATGTTTTCCATTGAGAATTCTCATTCTCAGGTTGAGGAAATTCCCCTCTAGTTCTAGTTTGTTGACCATTTTTTTATAAAACCATGAAAAAAAACATTGATTTTTACCAAATGCTTTCTCTGCATCATTGAGATGATCAGGTAATTTCATCCTTTATTCTGTTAATTTGATGTATTACGTTGATGATTTTCATATGTTGAACAAACTTGTATTCCTGTGATCAATCCACAGGATTGTAGTATACAATTTTTTTAAAGAATTATTTTATTTATTTGAAAGACAGAGTTACAGAGAGAGGTGGAGACAGAGAGAAAAGTCTTCCATCCGCTGGTTCACTCCCCAGATGGCTGCAATGACCAGAGCTCTGCCAATCCACAGCCAGGAGTCAGGAACTTGTTCCGGTCTCCCATATGGGTGCAGGGGTCCAAGGATTTGGCCCATTTCCCACTGATTTCCCAGGTCATAGCAGAGAGCTGGATTGGAAGAGGAGCAGCAGGGACTAGAACTAGCACCCCTATGGGATGCCAGTGCTTCAGGCAAGGGCTTTAACCCACTGCGCCATAGCACCAGCCACTATAATTATTTTTATGTTATGTCACTTCGATCATTTCTGTAATGGTAGTGTTGTTTGTTTTTTTTTTAATTTGGAGGTTTTCGGTTTTATTGATCCTAGCAAAGAACAGGTTTTCAGTTGCATTGATTTTTTTCTATTGATTTTCTGTTTTGAACTTAATTGATTTGTGCTCTAATTTTATATATTTTATTTTGCTCATATTGGATTTAACTCTCTTTTTTCTAGCTAAAGTGGAAGGTTATGTGATTTTTTATCTTTCCACTTTTTCTCATACACCCATTTGATGCCAAACATTTCCCTCTAATCACTGCTTTTAATGCACCCCATGAATTTTGATGTTTTAATTTTACTTAATTAAAACATTTTAAAATTCAATATTTGTTGACACCTGTGTTGTTTAGAAGTGTGCTATTTAATTTCCGTAAATTTTGAGATTTTAATTCCATTGTGGTCTCAGAGCAGATATTGCACTGCATGATTTTTTATCATTTTTAATTTGTTAAGGTGTGTTTTCTGGCCCAGAATGTGGTCTGTCATGTTCCAAGTGAGCCTGAAAAGACTGCCCATTTTGCTGCTGTTAGATAAAGAAGTCTGTGGTTGTCACTTATATCTAGTTGATTGATAGTGTTGTTGAGCCCAACTGTGTCCTTACTGATTTTCTGCCTGCTGCATATGTCCATCTTCAATTCACTTTTCGATTCAAACACCTTGTTGAAAACTTAGTCTACTAAGCCGCCTGATTTTAGAACGTACCAGGAGATTTATGTGCTCTTTACCTAGGCTTTCTCGTGCTTTAACAAAGCATTCTCAGAGGAATCAGTCTTTTTTTAATAACATTGGCTGTTCGTGTGGCGTCACCCAATTTTTTTTTCATGTCATTTCCTAGAAATTTTGATACCATCGCCTCTGTGACGAAAACAGTGTTTTGTGAAAAAAAAATGATTTTCTCTTTTTACAAGGGAGGCAAAAACTGGCATGGAACCAATAACTGATGACTCACAATAAAAATCATACAACACATTGAGACTTAATGCTATAACGAGTACTCAAACAGTATATTTCACTTTGTGTTTCTATGGGGGTGCAAACTGTTGAAAGCTTTACTTAATGTATACCAAACTGATCTTCTGTAAAAAAAAAAAAAAAAAAAAAAAAAAAAAGAAGAAGAAGAAGAAGAAATTATCAATTCCCAACTTGACTCTCACTGGGATTAAACATGGCAATAGGTCTGATCTGATTTCATCATCATTTAAAAAATCATCTATTATTTTTCACTTTATGTTTCTGTGTGGTTGCAAACTGTTGAAATCTTTACTTAATGTATGCTAAACTGATCTTCTGTATATAAAGAGAATCGAAAATGAATCCTCATGTGAATGGAAGGGGAGAGGGAATGGGAAAGGGGAGGGTTGCGGGTGGGAGGGACGTTATGGAGGGGAAGCCATTGTAATCCATAAGCTGTACTTTGGAAATTTATATTCATTAAATAAAAGTTAAAAAAAAAATCATACAACAACCAAGTTACTCTAAGACAAACAGTTCTGGGTAGAAGCCAAAACATTGAATAGATCATGGCATTTGCTTGCATTAGGCAACTCTGTAGGAGACAAAGTTTGCTTCTGTTCTACTATCATTAACCAGTCTTACCATTATTTCAGCATATTCTATATCAGGGATATGCACTGATTGATAATAACTGGATAGAGGAGGCATGTTCTTTACTTTTTATATTAAAGCACTTTGGCATCATGGGTCCTCATGTCATCAGTATGTGGACTCACTATATCCCTAAGAGAGAAGCCTTTTCTATTTTTCTTTCTGTACAGTCTTCATGCATAGTAGTCACCATCGTTTGTTGTGTCCTGTGGGCAGCCACAGGTAGTCGCTCCCTTTGTTTACACTTAAATATATGAATGGAGACTTCCTGGGCACAGACAATTGGGCTAGGGAGATTCCGGGAAGAGGCAGGAAGAACCTAAACCTCTCACAAGAGATAATATAGATAATCAGTCACACCTGAAACCTGCATTTATCACCTTAGTGTTTTATTATAACCTTAAGAGCCTTTTTGATATGTAAATATTTTGTGCTCCTTCTTGTAAACAACTGGTCATGTTTAAATACTACTGGATTTATTCAATAAAGGAGCCTTGATCAGGACTTGTCTTGGCTCCATTCTTTGCGTCCTTGTCCCCGCATTCCCACTCTCTGTTTCAGGAAAACCCAGTTCATTGTGCCGCAGGCCGGCACAGTGTCGGCAGATTAGTTTCTTGCTATACTTTGAGTTTTCCTTTCTGGACAATAAGGTGTACTACTAAAGATCTTGTACCTTTTGTTAAGTGTTCTTTTTTATTTTTTCTCCAAAATGACAGCTTTGCTCCATCTGCTTTGAAGTTGTAATGTCCGTTTAAAATAACTTTCAGCTTCTTTCATCAAATGCCTATGATGTCTTTTAAATTTTATTGGAATTGTTGCTGCATTTGAACTTGCTGTAAATAATGCACAATAAAAAATGTTCAAGCAACCAACCCATTAAAATCCTGTTGATGGGTGACTTTCACTGTAAAAATAACCTTTTGCACCCGTGTTGCAGTGATTCATTGAAATGATCTAGAAGGTAGTAATTGTTTTTTATCTTTATCAGAATTATCCTTTGGCTTGGGCCTAGATCTCATCCTTCTAGTTTGTCTTTAAAAATAGCTACCCTAAAGCATCAAGTGTATGTATGTAATGCAAACATTAAAATCTGAACAGAAAGACATAATAGATAACAAAATAAGAAAATAGCATGCACACACAAAATGAATAAAATTTTAAAGAATAATAAAGTTTTCCAATACTATCTGGGAATACAACACAATACATTTGCACTTACACAATCTACATTTTCTGAATTTAGAAAAGCCAGCAACATAGTAGGGGACAAGACAAATCTAAGGAAGCTTAGAATAAAATTTCCCTATTTTTCTTTTTCTGCTAAGCCTCAATCAGTGGCACACAAATGGAGATTAGGGAAGATGATTGTAGGAATGGGGGAAGAATTACATCATAGGTTTATTGTCCTTCCTTCTGTATAATCCAACAGTTGCCAACTAATAGCTTACCCTGTATTATATCACATAAAGTAATGCTGGTTCTACACTACACCCTTGTGCAGAGTTAAAGTCTTCTCAACAAGTGTCTCACGAGTCTCCACAGTCACCACTCACTGCAGTGAGCACTAATGCTGCAGTGCATGCCTTCACCCACACCAGGAAGGCGCAGTGGCTGCAGGTGAGGGCCGTGGCGACTGTGGGCTACCCAGACAGAGATTGCAACTCTAGGAATACGACCCAAGATTTGCATCGCAGCCTCCAACTCCCTTGGATCAGATGAAGTCCCACAGCTCAGGGACATCTCAGAAGGCAACATAGATACAAAATTCTACTTTCTTCTTTACTATTTGTTCTCAAAAGAAACTGGTAATTTCTGCAGAAACAAGACTGAGGTGGTTTTCACTAGCAAGTCTCTATCAGTCCTGTCCAGAAAGTAACTCTTTACTTCTAGCATTTCAAGAAAAATTTAATTTTCCTTGAAAACTGTAATTTTCCTTGTTTACTGACCACTGGTACCTGAGATAGTAGTTACTCGCCAAGCAAAAGCTCTAATTTTATTATAATTGAATATAAGGCTTAAGTATTTATATGTGGCTGCTTGCCCAAACTGGTTGAAAAATAGCATAATAAAGTGAATACACCTTGGAATTATGTTATAAAAACAGGAAATCCTGCCCAGTGTGATACCTACTCACTTAATGTCATTCAGAAACTTGAACTTTATGCCTGGGGACTTAACTGCCTCCTCGAGCATGTTGTGTCTTGTGGCATATGGGATATCTCCATTATTGTTAGTTGTTTGAATTAAAATTGCTATATGTTAACTTATGAAAATCCATCCCAGATTCTTGTTATTTTAGCCAATAAAACTCCGATTACCACAATTCTCTCAACACATTTTTTCATGCCTTGTTTCCTCATCATGAGTACACAACTATCCACTTCCCACTGCGTCCTAAAACTGTCTGTATACCTTGATTCACAGACATTTCCAAGAATCAGGTTTTCAGTGTAAGAAGTTTACACTCACTGATGGCTGGAGATCTCCTGTATCTTTCAGTGGTATCACATTTGAAATAACAGGACGGACATTTTTCATCGTTGTGTGGTTTTGTTTTCTAATCTGATCGTTTGCTGCTGCTTTTACCTCCAGTTTACATTTTCTGTGAACTTGGAAAGCGAATAGGGGCCGGCGCCGCGGCTAACTAGGCTAATCCTCTGCCTGCGGCGCTGGCACACGGGGTTCTAGTCCCAGTCGGGGTGCCGGATTCTGTCCCGGTTGCCCCTCTTCCAGGCCAGCTCTCTGCTGTGGCCCGGGAGTCCAGTGGAGGATGGCCCAAGTGCTTGGGCCCTGCACCCCGTGGGAGACCAGGAGAAGCACCTGGCTCCTGCCATCAGATCAGCGCGGTGTGCCGGCCACAGCTCGCCAGCGGCAGCGGCCATTGGAGGGTGAACCAACGGCAAAGGAAGACCTTTCTCTCTGTTTCTCTCTCTCACTGTCCACTCTACCTGTCAAAAAAAATAAAAAAAAGAGAGAGAGAATAGGAATTCTACAGTCTGTCAGGATGCCTTGTAGGGATCTGGACTTATAATGGGGCAGACAGGATGAACTAGGTGGGAGGCTGTTTTCTGCTCCTTACTCTGGAATCATGAGAAAGCAGAGGCAGCAGGGCTTCTCTGGGTCAAAGTGGGGAGAGACAAGAGACTGTCAGTGAGAGCAAGAACACTGTGTTACTGCCTGAGTGACAGACCCCATCACGTCAGATTGACACCAGTGCCTCTGTCACCTCCTTGATGCTTTAATTTTCAGTTGGCAAATTGAATGTAACAAAACAATTTCTCCATTTTCCCACACATTATCTTCAAGCAGGTTAAAATCCTTTATGAAAATGTTCACTCTGTGATATATTGGTGATTTGTTCATGCAATTGGGAGATGTTTCTGTTTTTTTACATTTGTAGGTATAAATACACATGTATAATGTAATAAATAGATTTTTATAAAATCAATATATGTGTTTATGTAACTATAAACAGTGTGTGAAAACATACCTATATAATTGAAGACAGGGATGTGTGCCTAATTCTGCATTTGTAGTGAATATAATTATCTCCCCATAAAAAAGGTAAGAAATAATAGAAACAGAAGATAGGATTTTATGTCCTTTAAATTTTAGGAGAGTGGAATAGCTCACAGCATATGATGACATGAAACAATAATGTAGCACATTTTTCTGTGACCTTTCCATCAAGATAACATTAACAGTTACAGAAAATGACAAATAAGAAGTGAATAATGGCTGCACTATCACTGTGAAGAAAGAATGGCTTTAGAATCAGGATATGATTTTCGGAGTCAAAGGGCCCGAATCCTCTTTCCATCCTTCGGGTAAATATACAATTTAGTTTAACTGCCTTATGTTTTAACTTTCTATCTATAAAATGGCCTAATGTAGTCCTTGTTCATTTTCTATTGTTTATAAACCATCTTAATCCTATAGGAATCGAAAGTGTTCCCATGAAAATAGCAACAACAATTTATCTTTGATAAATGTGATAAAAATCACTTCCTGGAGAAAGGATGATCTCTTCAGTAAATAATGCTGGGAAACTTGGGTTTCCACATGCAGAACTTTGAAATAAGACCCCACCTTACACCATAATCAACTCAATAGATTAAACATATAAATATAAGATATGAAATCACTAGAAGAGGGCCGGCGCCGCGGCTCAATAGGCTAATCCTCCACCTTGCGGCGCCGGCACACCGGGTTCTAGTCCCGGTCGGGGCGCCGGATTCTGTCCCGGTTGCCCCTCTTCCAGGCCAGCTCTCTGCTATGGCCAGGGAGTGCAGTGGAGGATGGCCCAGGTGCTTGGGCCCTGCACCCCATGGGAGACCAGGAAAAGCACCTGGATCCTGGCTCCTGCCATCGGATCAGCGCGGTGCGCCGGCTGCAGCGGCGGCCATTGGAGGGTGAACCAACGGCAAAGGAAGACCTTTCTCTGTCTGTCTCTCTCTCTCACTGTCCACTCTGCCTGTCAAAAAAAAAAAAAGAAAGAAAAAAAGAAAAGAAAAAAAAAATCACTAGAAGAAACCATAGGGGTCACTCTGCAAAACATTAACATAAACAATGACTTTGGAAAAGATACGAAAAGCACAGATAACAAATACAAAATCTGCTTTTTAAATTTGCATCGGGGAAATGCAAATTAAAGCTCTGAGATATCATCTCCAATTAAAATGATTTTATTATCCAATATCCCAAAAATAAATGCGGCAAAGATGTAAAGAAAAGAAAATCCTAACATACAGTTGGCAGGAATGCAAATCAGGATAGCCATAATGGAAAATAGTATGGAGATTGCTCCAAAAACTAAGTATACCTACATATGACCCAACTATCCAACTTCTAGGAACATAGCCAAAGGAAATGGAGTCAGCATGTAAAAGAGATACCTGCATTTGCATGTTTATTTCAGAGCAATTCAAAGTACCAATATAGGAATTCAACCTACATATTTATCAACTGATGAACTGGATAGGAATAATATGCTGTATATATATATGATAGAATATTATGCAGACATGAAAAATTAAATCCTAATATTTGTAACAAAATGGAAGGACTTGAAGATTGTTATCCTAAGCAAAATAATCCAGACACAGAAAGATAAATTCCACATATTTTCTCTTGCACATGGAATTTAATATGCAGAGTCTAAAACTGTGTGGATGCCGTAATGTTTTGCATCTGGGCATATGTAAATGTTGCCTTCACTGAAATACACCCCTTACATAATATATACCGTTCTCTGCTCATTTTATGTTCATTGTCAAGAATCCCACATTTCTGATAATATCTCTGCTTTCAAAAAGACAGTATGTATGTGTATGTAATATTTACAATTGAACTAAATAAGACAAAGTATTAAAATTGTTTTAAACAGCATAAATGAAAAGAGCACTATCCATTAAATAAAATGAAGACCCTAGAACAGTGCCTGGTATATAACAAATGCCAATAAATGTGAAAAGTTCCCCAAGCCGCAGGGACCCAGTGGTCACGTCCTGCCATGTGCAAGGTGTGCCCCAAACCATCACAGCCCAAGCCTGTTTCTGTACTTTGAAAGTGCACCCTCCACAATGGCTCTGTCTAGTCGAAATAAAACCTGAGTTTGGGTTACATTTTGGAATTTCAGAAATTGGAGGGCTTTCTAGATAGCATGTAGTTCAGCAAAGCATTTTATGTATTGATCTAATCCAGGTCACTCTAAGGGTTTCTCTTTAAAGTCACCTGTCTATTTAATGCCATAAGAAGTCTGACTGCATTCCATATACTACGTGATCAGGCATCTTCCAGGGAATTCCTGATAGAAGTGGGGGAATTAACTTTTCGAGGTCAGTTTCCATCACTATCTGTTTTTCATCTGTAACTTTTCCTCTCATCTGTAACTTTGATTGCAATAGTTGTAATGAAGGGAGAAATTTGCTCTCAGTATTGTCTTCAGTATGCAGAAAGAGTGATTTGGAGTTCAATAAGTAATAACAATGAAAAGAGATTACAGTATTAATAGAATATATGAACTCAAAAAAGTTGTCTTGGTCCTTTCCCATTTCTGCTTTAAAGTGGCACTGGCTAGGAGGAGGCAGGATGGGAGAGACTCAACCGACTTTACCTAAAAGGACTTAAGGGAAGCACTGGTTTAATGGGAGAAACAGGAAGCAGAAAAAAAAAAAAAGTTTAGCTAAAGCATAGAGTTAAGAAGACAGAAAAAAGGATAAATTGCAGAGTGCAATGAATTTGACAAGAAAAAAATGAAAAAGGTGTTTAGCTACATAATTATTGAAATATTGATAAAGTGGCCGGCGCCACAGCTCACTAGGTTAATCCTCTGCCAGTGGTGCCGGCACCCCGGGTTCTAGTCCCGGTTGGGACTCCAGATTCTGTCCCAGTTGCCCCCTCTTCCAGTCCAGCTCTCTGCTGTGGCCCAGGAGTGCAGTGGAGGATGGCCCAGGTCCTTGGGCCCTGCACCTGCATGGAAGACCAGGAGGAGGCACCTGGCTCCTGGCTTCAGATCGGTGCAGCACCTGCCATAGTGGCCATTTGGGGGGTGAACCAACAGAAAAGGAAGAATTCTCTCTCTCTCTCTCTCTCTCTCTCTCTCTCTCTCTCTCTCGGTAATTCTGCCTGTCAAAAAAAATAGTGATAAAGTTTTGAGAGATTCTAGGGAGTGACAAAATAGAAAAAGAGTTGACCACAAGGACATTTTAAGGTCTTCAAGGTTAAAATCATTGATTATTACAAAGGAAAATATATTTTTTTAAAAAAAGATTGATTTATTTAAATATTTGAAAGTCAGAGGTACAGAGAGGGAAAGACAGAGATCTTCCAACTGCTGGATGAATCACCAGACTGTTGTGGTCAGGGCTGGGCCAGGCCACAGCAAGAGCTTTATCCCAGTGTCCCACTTGGATGGCACATCACCGGCAATGGCTTTATCTGCTACACTACAATGCCAGTCCCAGGAAAAATATATTCTGAATCTAAAATTTGAACCCATAGTCTATGTAATTATTTCTCCCAAATAACAAAGTCCAATAACACTTTGGCCAACCACTTAAAGCTTCAATTATGAAATTAATGAAATATATGATTGGAAGTATCCTTAAAGACACTTAAAATATAAGTGGCACCATGCAATTTCCACAGAGCTGAAAAGAGAGGCCCAAAGATCAATGAAGGATACTTTATAAAAAATGAAGTACTTTTATAAAGTACAATAAAGTACTTTATATACTGTATTTTATTGCATTAGTTGATTTTAGGTCAGAGGCATGACCAGGACATTTTCAGAGTCAAGAATTGAAGTGAAGACGTAGGGCACATCAGAAAAAGTGATAGGGACTCAGGTGTGATCTCAATGAATAGAACAGAAGATTGGTGAAAAATCTAAATCTCTGTGTCTAAATTCCCATGGAATTAGTGATGGGAAGGATTTTTTAATAGAAAGTTTTTACTTAATAAATATAAATTTCATAAGTACAACTTTTGTATTATAGCAGTTCTTCCCCCCATACCCATCCTCCCACCCCCAAAACATCCCATCTCCTACTCCCTCTCCCATCCCATTCTTCATTAAGATTCATTTTTAATTATCTTTAGATACAGAAGATCAACTCTCTACTAAGTAAAGATTTCAACAGTTTCACAGACTCACAAAGTATAAAGTATTGTTTGAAGACTAGTTTTACTGTTAATTCTCATAGTGCAACACATTAAGGACAGAAGTCCTACATAGGGAGTAAGTACACAGTGACTCCTGTTGTTGACTTAACAACTGACACTCTTATTTAAGACATAGGTGATCAACCGAGGCTCTCCTCATGAGCTGCCTATGGAAGCCTCTTGAGTTCACAAACTCCAACCTTATTTAGACAAGGTCATAGTCAAAGTGTAAGTTCTCTCCTCCCTTCAGAGAAAGGTACCTCCTTCTTTGATGGCCCATTCTTTCCACCGAGATCTCACTTACAGAGATCTTTGATTTAGGTCATTTTTTGCCAGAGTGTCTTGGCTTTCCATGCCTGAAATGCTCTCATGGGCTTTTTAGCCAGAGGGAAGGATTTGTTTTTAAAGCAGTGTCGTCTTCTGTGTATACATAAAAGACTACAGAGCACTGAATCTGGAGTATGTTAATTGATAAAGCATGTGGGACTTAAAGCAGAGAGAAAGGCTAGCTCTATGCCTGACTTTTGAATCATGAACAATATTTAGACCTAAGCAGTCTGTAGTAGATTGAATGGTGACCCAAAGGTAGCATGTCCAATTGCTGGCACTTGAACTGTTAGCTTACTGGAAACAGGAATTTTTCAGATGTGGTTAACTTAAGGACACCAAAATGGGGGCAATTATCTTAGATTGTTTGGATGGGCTTTTAATGCCAAGCCATCCTTATGAAAAAGAGGCAGATGGAGACTTCACACAGGCACAGAGAAGGCTATGCTAAGACAGAGGAATATGTTGGAATGCTGTGATTACAAACCACAGAATTCTGGCAGCCATTATAAACTATAAGAGACAACCAATATATTCTCCCCTGGAGGTTAATGATGAAGTGTGGCCCTCTTGACCCTTGATTTTAGTTCAGTGAAACTTAATTTTTACCTTTGACTTCCAAAATTATCAAGGAATAAATTTCTGTTGCTTTCTGTCAACAATATGTGGTCATTTGTTACAGAATGCAAAGGAGATTAAAATACAGTGTAGAGAAGATTGGCGGAACCACAATGGCGGAATGGTGAGGGCACGCACTGATAGGGAAAAGATAGTTTAATAAAAGTGAAATTATGTAGTCTCAGGGAAAGGCTCGGGAAAAAAAAACTGCAGAGGAAACTCTTCCAGATGTAGTGGATGTGACACGGAGGACCTACAGAGAGAGCAAGGATGCCCATGGCTCGGAAGCCCAGCCACGGAGTCTGCGGACAAGTGCTGGAAGAGGAGTGAGACAAAAACCTCAGTCGCCCGAGACATTGGTGGGGAAATGGCAGAAAGAGCCTAGAGGGAACGAGGCTTGAAGCCCTGCTGGGGAAAGTTCACCAGGCTGACAGGAGGAGAGAAAAAAAATGAATAAATAAGGGGAATCAGCACGGACACAAGCGTCTCTCTCCACTCACCTTACAAAACCAAGCAAGACAAAGAGCAGGCACCATTATGGACATACGTAAAGTGGCACCCACCATCGGCCAAACAGAAAAACCTGACTCTGGTGGGGAGAAATAACAGGAGGTTAGGACCTAGTGAAGGTGTGGAGCTAATGAACTGAGACTGTGAAAATCTGAGGGTGGGCAAGAGAACTCACAGAGTACACAAACTCGGTAACCTTGGCAACCTGGTGGGAGACTGCAGAGAAATTTGAGACCACACTGAAGGCTGCATAAACCCTTTGTGTGGTCCTTGCGGTAGAGTAGACAAATACCCACAGGGGCCAGATTTCATACATCGACTACCCTCAATTCCGCTCAGCTGTGCAGAATTACTTCCCTTCTGAGTCAAAAAAAAAAAAAAAAGAGCGAGAGCGAGCGAGATAGAGAGGGAGGGAGGGAGAACAACCTGAGTGAGTCATCTTTGGCACACCCTTAACCCTGAAGAACCAGAGTTCTCTGGCCACACCCATCACAGCCTCTAAGGATTCATCCAAAGCAGACAGTCCACTTAATCTAGAGTTATAGTATAACGAGAAAAACCAGTAGAGCGAAGAAACTAAAGAATATATCCACAATGCCAAGCAACAAATGCAGAAACCGAGGAAGCGAGTGCAGGAAGGGGAGTGGATGTCACACAGACACAAGCAGGGAGAGTTGGGACACCCAGGGCTCCGAGTCCACACATCAGCGCTGGAAGGGGAGGTGAGCTCAATAACCTGAGACATTGGCGGGGAAACCGCGGTCAGAATCTAGAGGGGAGCGGGAAAGTGCACCAGACTGACTACAGGAGAGAAGGAAAAAAAGGTGGGGGGTTTCTCCCTCCGCCAACCTTGCAAAGGTTGCAAGGCTGCAAGGCTTGCAAGAGTTTGTAAAAGTTTGCAAGAGACAAAGAGCAGAACGCTTCTCTGGATTTACATAACAACAGGGGAGAGCTAAGGAACTGAGTCACTACAATTCAGTAGCCTAGGCAACCGAGTGGGAGTCCAGAGGAGAAACAGAGCCTGCACAGACTCTTTGGGTAGAAGCCAGAGATCAGAAGCTAAATGCCATCAATTCTGCACAGCCATGCGGTGTGGTATTACTTACCCCCTGAATAAATTAAATAAATAAATAAATAAATAAATATTTACCATGCATAACCTGAGGGTGTCACCTTTGCACACCCGTAACCCGGAAGAACCAAGCAGAGCTCTCAGGCCACACCCATCTCAAGCCTCCAAGGCTACTCCAACAGCAGGCAGTCCACTTAACACAGACATAGTATAAAATAAAAAAAAATTTAAAAAACGCACAGTGACGAAAGTATAATTAACTATGCCAAGCAACAAACACAGAAATCGAGGGAACAAGATCAACAATGACACTATGATGCCTCCAAATAAACAAAACACCCCAAGCCAAGATTATGAAGATGATGAGATAGAAGAAATGCAAGAAACGGATCTCAAAAAATGTATGATAAAAACATTTAGAACTTTTCAAAAGCAAATCCTTGAACTGCAGAAATCCTTATTGGACAGGATTGAAAATCTCTCTCGTGAAAATGAAATTTTAAGGAAGAATCAAAATGAAACGCAGAAACTAGTAGAACAGGAAAGTGTGATAGTGAAGAGAAATCAAAATGAAATGAAGAGCTCAATAGATCAAATGACAAACACATTAGAGAGCCTTAAAAACAGAATGGGTGAAGCAGAAGAGAGAATATCGGACTTAGAAGACAGAGAAAAGGAAAGGATACAGTCAAACCAAAGAAAAGAAGAGGAAATTAGAAATCTAAAAAATATTGTTGGGAATCTACAGGATACTATTTAAAAAAAAAACCAACATTCGGGTTCTAGGAGTTCCTGAAGGCATGGAGAGAGAGAAAGGATTAGAAGGCCTTTTTAGTGAGATACTAGCAGAGAACTTTCCAGGTCTGGAGAAGGACAGAGACATCCTAGTACAGGAAGCTCATAGAACCCCCAATGAACATGACCAAAAGAGATCCTCACCACGACACGTGGTAATTAAACTTACCACAGTGAAACATAAAGAAAAGATCCTAAAATGTGCAAGAGAGAAATGTCAGATTACTCTCAGAGGATCTCCAATTAGACTCACAGCAGACTTCTCATCAGAAACACTACAGGCTAGGAGGGAATGGCGAGACATAGCACAGGTGCTAAGAGAGAAAAATTGCCAGCCCAGAATATTATATCCTGCTAAGATCTCATTTGTGAATGAAGGTGAAATAAAGACCTTTCATAGCAAACAGAAATTGAAAGACTTTGTGGCCACTCGTCCAGCCCTGCAAAAGATACTTAAAGATGTGCTACACTCAGAAACACAGAAACACGGCCATCAATATGAAAGAAGGGAAAAGAAGAAAATCTACCAGTAAAAGAGCATGGGAAGCTCAAAGCATATACTAGAAAATATCTCTGGGAAAATGGCAGGGCAAAGTCACTATGTATCAATAGTCACATTAAACGTTAATGGTCTTAATTCTTCAGTTAAAAGACACCGATTGGCTGATTGGCTCAAGGAACACAACCCAACTATTTGTTGCCTACAAGAAACACATCTCTCTAACAAAGATGTATGCAGACGGAAAGTGAAAGGTTGGAAAAAGATATTCCATGCCAACAGAAACCAAAAAAAAGCAGGTGTAGCCATATTAATATCAGACAAAATAAACTTTAATACAAAAACTGTTAAGAGAGACAAAGAGGGACACTATATAATGATTAAGGGTTCAATTCAACAGGAAGATGTAACTATTATAAATGTATATGCACCTAACTACAGGGCACCGGTCTATTTAAAAGATATGTTAAGGGACTTAAAGGGAGATTTAGATTCCAATACAGTAGTCCTGGGGGACTTCAATACTCTACTCTCAGAAAGAGACAGATCATCCGGACAAAAGATCAACAAGGAAAGAGCAGATTTAATCGACACTATTGCCCAAATGGATCTAACAGATATCTACAGAACTTTCAATCCTACATCTAAAGACTTCACATTCTTCTCAGAAGTGCATGGAACCTTCTCTAGGATTGATCACATACTAGGCCATAAAGCAAGTCTCAGCAAATTTAAAAGAATTAGAATCATACCATGCAGCTTCTCAAACCACAGCGGAATGAAGCTGGAAATTAGCAACTCAGGAAACCCTAGAAAGTATGCAAACACATGGAGACTGAGCAACATGCTCCTGAATGAACAATGGGTCATTCAAGAAATCAAAAGAGAAATCAAGAACTTTCTGGAAGTAAATGAGGATAACAACACAACATATCAAAACTTATGGGATACAGCAAAAGCAGTACTGAGAGGGAAGTTTATAGAAATAGGTGCCTATATCAAGAAATTGGAAAGGTACCAAATAAATGAGCTTTCAGTGCATCTCAAGGACCTAGAAAAACTGCAGCAAACCAGACCCAAATCTAGTAGGAGAAGAGAAATAATTAAAATCAGAGAAGAAATTAACAGGATTGAATCAAAAAAAAAAAAAAAAAAAAAAAAAAAAAAAAAAAAAAACCACTACAAAAAATCAGCCAAGCGAGGAGCTGGTTTTTTGAAAAAGTAAACAAAATTCACACCCCATTGGCTCAACTAACTAAAAAAAGAAAAGACCCAAATCAATAAAATCAGAGATGAAAAAGGAAATGTAACAACAGACACCACAGAAATAAAAAGAATCATCAGAAATTACTACAAGGACTTGTATGCCAGCAAACAGGGAAACCTATCAGAAATGGATAGATTCCTGGACACATGCAACCTACCTAAATTGAACCAGGAAGACATTGAAAACCTAAACAGACCCATAACTGAGACAGAAATTGAAACAGTAATAAAGGCCCTCCCAACAAAGAAAAGCCCAGGACCAGATGGATTCACTGCTGAATTCTACCAGACATTTAAAGAAGAACTAATCCCATTTTTTCTCAAACTATTCAGAACAATTGAAAAAGAGGGAATCCTCCCAAATTCTTTCTATGAAGCCAGCATCACCTTAATCCCTAAGCCAGAGAAAGAGGCAGCACTGAAAGAGAATTACAGACCAAATCCCTGATGAACATAGACGCAAAAATCCTCAATACAATTCTCGCCAATAGAATACAACAACACATCAGAAAAATCATCCATCCAGACCAAGTGGGATTCATCCCTGGTAGGCAGGGATGGTTCAACATTCGCAAATCAATCAATGTGATTCACCACATTAACAGACTGCAAAAGAAAAACCATATGATTATCTCAATTGATGCAGAGAAAGCATTCGATAAAATTCAACACCCTTTCATGATGAAAACTCTAAGCAAACTGGGTATAGAAGGAACATTCCTCAATATAATCAAAGCAATTTATGAAAAGCCCACAGCCAGCATCCTATTGAATGGGGAAAAGTTGGAAGCATTTCCACTGAGATCTGGTACCGGACAGGGATGCCCACTCTCACCACTGCTATTTAACATAGTTCTGGAAGTTTCAGCCAGAACCCTCAGACAAGAAAAAGAAATTAAAGGAATACAAATTGAGAAGGAAGAAGTCAAACTATCCCTCTTTGCAGACGATATGATTCTTTACTTAGAGGATCCAAAGAACTCTACTAAGAGACTATTGGAACTCATAGAGGAGTTTGGCAAAGTGGCAGGGTATAAAATCAATGCACAAAAATCAACAGCCTTTGTATACACAAGCAATGCCACAGCTGAGAAAGAACTGCTAAGATCAATCCCATTCACAATAGCTACAAAAACAATCAAATACCTTGGAATAAACTTAACCAAGGACGTTAAAGATCTCTACGATGAGAATTAAAAAATCTTAAAGAAAGAAATAGAAGAGGATACCAAAAAATGGAAAAATCTTCCATGCTCATGGATTGGAAGAATCAATATCATCAAAATGTCCATTCTCCCAAAAGCAATTTAGAGATTCAATGCAATTCCAATCAGGATACCAAAGACATTCTTCTCAGATCTAGAAAAAATGATGCTGAAATTCATATGGAGGCACAAGAGACCTCGAATAGCTAAAGCAATCTTGTACAACAAAAACAAATCCGGAGGCATCACCATACTAGATTTCAGGACATACTACAGGGCAGTTGTAATCAAAACAGCATGGTACTGGTACATAAACAGATGGATAGACCAATGGAACAGAATTGAAACACCAGAAATCAACCCAAACATCTACAGCCAACTTATATTTGATCAAGGATCTAAAACCAATTCCTAGAGCAAGGACAGTCTATTCAATAAATGGTGCTGGGAAAACTGGATTTCCATGTGCAGAAGCATGAAGCAAGACCCCTACCTTTCACCTTGCACAAAAATCCACTCAACATGGATTAAAGACCTAAATCTACGACCTGACACCATCAAGTTATTAGAGAACATTGGAGAAACCCTTCAAGATATTGGCACAGGCAAAGAATTTCTGGAAAAGACCTGGGAGGCACAGGAAGTCAAAGCCAAAATCAACTATTGGGATTGCATCAAATTGAGAAGTTTCTGTACTGCAAAAGAAACAGTCAGGAAAGTGAAGAGACAACCAACAGAATGGGAAAAAATATTTGCAAACTATGCAACAGATAAAGGGTTAATAACCAGAATCTACAAAGAGATCAAGAAACTCCACAAAAACAAAACAAACCACCCACTTAAGAGATGGGCCAAGGACCTCAATAGACATTTTTCAAAAGAGGACATCCAAATGGCCAACAGGCACATGAAAAAATGTTCAAGATCACTAGCAATCAGGGAAATGTAAATAAAAACCACAGTGAGGTTTCACCTCACCCCGGTTAGAATGGCTCACATACAGAAATCTACCAACAACAGATGCTGGTGAGGATCTGGGGAAAAAGGGACACTAACCCACTGTTGGTGGGAATGCAAACTGGTCAAGCCACTATGGAAGTCAGTCTGGAGATTCCTCAGAAACCTGAAGATAACCCTACCGTTCGACCCAGCCATCCCACTCCTTGGAATTTACCCAAAGGAATTTAAATTGGCAAACAAAAAAGCGGTCTGCACCCTAATGTTTATTGCAGCACAATTCACAATAGCCAAGACCTGGAACCAACCTAAATGCCCATCAACGGTAGAATGGATAAAGAAATTATGGGATATGTACTCTTTAGAATACTATACCGCAGTAAGAAACAACGAAATCCAGTCATTTGCAACAAAATGGAAGAATCTGGAACACATCATGCTGAGTGAAGTAAGCCAGTCCCAAAGGGACAAATACCATATGTTCTCCCTGATCGGTGACAACTGACTGAACACCAAAAAGGAAACCTGTTAAAATGAAATGGACATTATGAGAAATGGTGACTTGATCAGCATAGCCCTGACCGTTAATGAACAACTTAATACATTATCCCTCTTAGTAGTTTTTTTTGTCTGTTCTACTTAATACTACTGGTTTAATTCTGTAATTAATACACAGTTATTCTTAAGTGTTGAAATTTAACTGAAATGTGATCCCTGTTAAACGTAAGAGTGGGAATAAGAGAGGGAAGAGATGTACAATTTGGGACATGCTCAAGCTGACTTGCCCCAAATGGTAGAGTTAGAAACATACCAGGGGACTCCAATTCAATCCCATCAAGGTGGCATGTACCAATGCCATCTCACTAGTCCAAGTGATCAATCTCAGTTCACAATTGTTCATAATGAAAGGACTAAGAGTCAAAGGGAGCACATAAACAAGTCTAGTACCTGCTAATACTAACCGATAGAATAAATAAAGGGGAGAGTGATCCAACATGGGAAGCGAGATACTCAGCAGACTCATAGAATGGCGGATGTCCTAAACAGCACTCTGGCCTCAGAATCAGCCCTAAAGGCATTCCGATCTGGCTGAAAAGCCCATGAGAGTATTTCAGGCATGGAAAGCCAAGACACTCTAGCAAAAAAAAAAAATTAAAAAACCACCCTAAATGAAAGATCTCTGTGAGTGAGATCCCAGTGGAAAGAACAGGTCTTCAAAGAAGGAGGTACCTTTCTCTGAAGGGAGGAGAGAACCTCCACTTTGACTATGACCTTGTCTAAACAAGATAAGAGTTGGAGAACTCAAAAGGCTTCCATAGCCTTGGAAACTCATGACTGGTGCATAGGGAGATTACTGATGCCATAGACAGGAGTGTCAATTTGTAAAGTCAACAACAGGAGTCACTGTGCACTTACTCCTCATGTAGGATCTCTGTCCTTAATGTGCTGTACATTGAGACTTAATGCTATAACGAGTACTCAAACAGTGTATTTCACTTTGTGTTTCTATGGGGGTGCAAACTGTTGAAATCTTTACTTAATGTATACTAAACTGATCTTCTGTTAAAAAAAAAAAAAGAAATTATCAGTTCCCAACTTGACTCTCACTGGGATTAAACATGACAATAGGTCTGATCTGATTTCATCATCATTTAAAAAATCATCTATTATTTTTCACTTTATGTTTCTGTGTGGGAGCAAACTGTTGAAATCTTTACTTAATGTATACTAAACTGATCTTCTGTATATTAAGTGAATCGAAAATGAATCTTGATGTGAATGGAAGGGGAGAGGGAGGGGGAAAAGGGAGGGTTGCAGGTGGGAGGGACGGTATGGGGGGTGAAGCCATTGTAATCCATAAGCTGTACTTTGGAAATTTATATTCATTAAATAAAAGTTAAAAAAAATTTTTAAAAAAATAAAAGAAAGAAACCGAGGAAGCAAGAACAAAGAAGACACTGTGATTCCCCCAAATGAACAAGACATCCCAATTCAAGATTATGAAGATGATGAGATAGAAGAAATGCAAGAAACGGATCTCAAAAAATTGATAAGAACATTAAGTTCTCAAAAATTCTTGAACTACAGAATCCGTACTGGACAGGATAGAAAATCTGTCTCACGAAAATGAAATACTAAGGAGGAATCAAACTGAAATGAAGCAACTAGTAGAACATGAAACTGTGATAGTGAAGAGAAATCATAATGAAATGAAGAATTCAATAGATCAAATGACAAACACATTAGAGAGCCTTAAAAACAGAATGAGTGAAGCAGAAGAGAGAATATCGGATTTAGAAGACAGAGAAAAGGAAAGGATACAGTCAAACCAAAGAAAAGAAGAGGAAATTAGAAATCTAAAAAATATTGTTGGGAATCTACAGGATATTATTAAAAAAACCAACATTCAGGTTCTAGGAGTTCCTGAAGGCATGGAGAGAGAGAAAGGATTAGAAGGCCTTTTTAGTGAGATATTAGCAGAAAATTTCCCAGGTTTGGAGAAGGACAGAGACATCCTAGTACAGGGAGCTCATAGAACCCCTAATAAACATGACCAAAAGAGATCCTCACCACGTGTTGTAATCAAACTCACCACAGTGAAACATAAAGAAAAGATCCTAAAATGTGCAAGAGAGAAACATCAGATTACTCTCAGAGGATCTCCAATACTACAATACTCCACTCAGAAATAGATCACCTGGACAAAAGATCAACAAGGAAGCAGCAGATTTAATCGACACTATTGCCCAAATAGATCTAACATATATCTACATAACTTTAAATCCTACATTTAAAGAATTTACATTCTTCTCAGCAGTACATGGAAGCTTCCCTAGGATCGACCACATACTAGGCCATAAAGCAAGTCTCAGCAAATTCAAAAGAATTAGAATCATGCCATGCAGCTTCTCAGACCACAGCAGAATGAAGGTGGAAATTAGCAACTCAGGAATCCCTAGAGAGTATGCAAACACATGGAGACTGAACAACATGCTCCTGAATGAACACTGGGTCATTCAAGAAATCAAAAGAGAAATCAAGAACTTTCTGGAAGTAAATGAGGATAACAACACAACATATCAAAACTTATGGGATACAGTAAAAGCAGTGTTCAGAGGAAAGTTTATAGCAATAGGTGCCTACATCAAGAAATTGAAAGGCACCAAATAAATGAGCTTTCAATGCATCTCAGGGATCTAGAAAAACCACAGCAAACCAGACCCAAATCTAGTAGGAGAAGAGAAATAATAAAAATTAGAGAAGAAATCAACAGTATTGGATCCAAAAAAAAATTATAAAAAATCAATCAAGTGAAGAGCTGGTTTTTTGAAAAAAATGAATAAAATTGACACCGCATTGGCTCAACTAACTAAAAAAAGAAAAGACCCAAATCAATAAAATCAGAGATGAAAAAGGAAACGTAACAACAGACACCACAGAAATAAAAAGAATCATCAGAAATTACTACAAAGAGTTGTGTGCCAGCAAACAGGGAAATCTATCAGAAATGGATAGACTCCTGGACACATGCAATCTACCAAAATTGAACCATGAAGACACTGAAAACCTAAACAGACCCATAACTGAGAAAGAAATTGAAACAGTAATAAAGGCCCTCCCAACAAAGAAAAGCCCAGGACCAGATGGATTCACTGCTGAATTCTACCAGACATTTAAAGAAGAATTAACTCCAATTATAATCAAACTATTCAGAACAATCAAAAAAGATGGAGTCCTCCCAAATTCTTTCTATTAAGCCAACATCACCTTAATCGGACTTGCCCCAAATGGTAGAGTGACAAACATACCAGGGGATTCCAGTTCAATCCCATCAAGGTGGCATGTACCAATGCCATCTCACTAGTCCAAGTGATCGATTTCTGTTCACAATTGATCATAATGATAGGATTAAGAGTCTAAGGGATCACATAAACAAGACTAGTGTCTGCAAATACTAACCAACAGAATCCAAAAAAGGGAGAGAACAATCCAACATGGGAAGCGGGATACACAGCAGACTCATAGAATGGCAGATGATGACCTAAACAGCACTCTGGCCTCAGAATCAGAACTTAAGGCATGCGGATCCAGCTGAAAAGCCCATGAGAGTATTTCAGGCATGGAAAGCCAAGACACTCTGGCAAAAAAAAAATGACATAAATGAAAGATCTCTGCGAGTGAGATCCCAGTGGAAACAACAGGTCATCAAAGAAGGAGGTACCTCTCTCTGAAGGGAGGAGAGAACTTCCACTTTGACTATGACCTTGTCTAAATATGATCAGAGTCAGCGAACTCAAAAGGCTACCATAGCCTTGGCAACTCATGACAAGGGCCTAGGGTGATTACTGACACCATAAACAAGAGTGTCAATTTGTTAAGTCAACAACAGGAGTCACTGTGCACTTACTCCTCATGTAGGATCTCTGTCCTCAATGTGCTATACATTGTGATTTAATGCTATAACTAGTACTCAAACAGTATTTTTCACTTTGTGTTTTTCTGTGTGGGTGCAAACTGTTGAAATCTTTATATATACTAAATTGATCTTCTGTATATAAAGAGAATTGAAAATGAATCTTGATGTGAATGGAAGGGGAGACGGAGAGGGGAGGGTTGCGGGTGAGAGGGAAGTTATGGGGGGGAGAAAAGCCATTGTAATCCATAAGCTGTACTTTGGAAATTTATATTCATTAAATAAAAGTTTAAAAAAAAAGAAACAAATGATCAACAAGGAAGAAAAAAAAAGAAAGAAGTATATGAGGGCAGCAATAGACCAGAAAATGAATTTAGGGTGTATGGATCTTGAAGAAACAAATATCATCATAATAGATTATTTCAATGGATGGTTTAGAGATTAAAATAGGTCGTTTTTACATTAGTTGTCAAAATGGCACTGTTCTGTGACTTTTCCCCTCCAGGATAGCTACGAGCTATAGTGCAAGGGTCTTCAGTCTCTAGAAATAGCACAGTACTTGGACATAGTAAAAAGTTGGGTTTCAGAATGGCACATCCAATAAACCAGACAAAGTCGTAGCCAGAACCTACTGATGCATCCAGGAAGAGAGAGCCCAGAATTAATCTTAGGGCTGTGTTGCTTTACCGGACTGGATCCATGCAGCTGTATTCCAGGGAGTGGGAGTGGATTCAGTTCTGTGAGATAGAAATTTGGGTTTATAGAAGTTAGTCAACTACTCTAACACTTGCCCTTCAGGATATGATCTTCCATAGTCTAGGAAGAAGGCTTCCTGGTTTCCAGGGAAGGCTTTCCCACAAGTTCTTTGTGGAGTTTACTTTTACTCCTTTTTTTTTTTTTTTTTTTTTTTTTTTACAGGCAGAGTGGACAGTGAGAGAGAGAGACAGGGAGAAAGGTTTTCCTTTTGCCATTGGTTCACCCTCCAATGGCCGCCGTGGCCGGCACACCGCGGCCGGCACACCACACTGATCCAATGGCAGGAGCCAGGTGCTTCTCCTGGTCTCCCATGGGGTGCAGGGCCCAAGGACCTGGGCCATCCTCCACTGCACTCCCTGGCCACAGCAGAGAACTGGCCTGGAAGAGGGGCAACTGGGACTGAATCCGGTGCCCCGACCAGGACTAGAACCCGGTGTGCCGGCGCCACAAGGCGGATGATTAGCCTAGTGAGCCATGGCGCCAGCCTACTTTTACTCCTTCTAAGCTGACCGAGTTCGGTTACACAGCCGGTGCCATTTTTCATTTACTCACCATCTGACTACACTGGCAGTCTGATTATTGCAGAGAGAGAGTGTGTGTGTGTGTGTGTGTGTGTGTGTGTGTTTCAGGCCTGAATTGTCTGTCTGTTAAGGATGACATGAACTGTGGTTGGTCTGCACATGTAGGTACTACTGTAATGATGGAATCATGGTTTGGATACTTAAGTTGTGCTCTCACTTTGTGGAGAATTCTGTGTAATGGTTCTTGTCCACACAGGTGTATGTTTTCCCTCCAGTGCTTTGTTCATATTTTGTTCCTTTTGGCAAACGTGCTTCACAGACTGATGTAAGTGTTGCTGATCTCTAATTTTATTGCTATTAGGGGTTTTCTTCTCTGCTTTTTTTTTTCTTCTACATCCAGTTTCACTCGAGCAGAATATTGAGAAATTTACCATATGTAACAACAATCCAGATGTTATAATTTGTATAGTATCAATTGGGCTTGCAGGGGAGACTGAAATATGTGTATTTTATTGTCATGATCACAAGCATCATAGATAGGCTGACGGTAGGTACCTCCATGGGCCTGTGAATTAAAGATTCTGAAATGCAGGTTTTCTGGCTGCGGATGCATAAGCTGTGTTTTAATTTAGGTGAGAGATGATAGTAGCCATGCCATAGGTTACATCTGTGCCACAGGTGGAACAGAACCATAATCTGTGGCTTCTCATTCCTAAACTGTCCATTTTATTGTAAACTAATGAAGATTTTCTGATCATTTAGAAAGTTATTGCAAGCTATAATTCCGATATCCCAGTCTAATACATATGCAGTGCCAGAATTTTGAAGGACTGTAAGTCGTGAAGATTGCATTTTTGTTGTTTGGCTTATGGACCTGGTTCTTACTCATTATGGGATAATTTATACCTCCCAGTTCTACAATTTTAGTGCCTTTCTTGGAAATCTCCACTTCCATAGTCATTAATAAATGAAATATCTTTGAAAGGAGAAATTCTCAGAGACAAAACCCTCCCCACAGTTTACCCTATTGGCGTTGACTTCTCTCCAGGGACTTGTACTGTCAGGCAGTCTGTTGCTTACTATGTCAGTGCACGTTCCGACTGTCAGCAGGTTGAATGGGGTGTTGTATCAGCTGTGGTAAAATCTCTCATCTGGTGCCTTTAGGAGTTAAGGAGCAGATGGAATCCCATATAAAGAATTAAGTTTGATATTCTGTCTTTATTCAGAGAGAAGAAAAAATAATCTTACATGATAATCCTTTATAAAAAGTTGATGAAAATGGAATTAAAAGACAAGTTTATTTTGGTGAGTATTTCTGAGCTCTTCACTGAGCTATTCTGGAAGTCCAATCTGTGGAATCTATGAAACTTGATGGAAATGAGAAGACAGAATAAATTGTAGAATGTCATGTGAGCAGTCCCCAGGGGATAATTTATAACACTGAGTACCTATATTAGATAAAAGAAAAATCTTAAGTCAATAATCTCAGCTTTTCCCTAGGCAAGAAAAGCAAATTAAACCTAAAGTAAACTCGAAAGAGGAAATAATGGCTGGGGTGTAAATCACTGGTATGGGATGCACAAACAATAGAGGAAGATGATGCTATTTTTAACAAACATCAATAAGCTGTAAAATAAAAAGTTGCTTTGTCTCTGGACTTTAAAATTGTTCCTATACAGCTTATTTTATTTTTGTTGAATCAAGTAAACAAGAGGGTTTTTCCATGGGAAAAAAAAATGTTGATTAACTGTTAAGCAACCTGATCACAGAGAAAAGAAGACAGTAATTAAAAATGTCATGAGAAAGAGCAAGAACATCATTACAGGACCTCAGGTTATTAAAAGTATAATAAAGAAACATTGTGAACAACTTCATGTGAATAAATTGGATAGCTTAAATGAAATGGACAAATGATTTAAAAGACAGTGTACACTCAAAAGAAATAGGTAATTAATGTGGTGAAATAGCTTTAAAAATAATATTATATATATTTATAAACTTTTCCAACAAAAAATCCTTGCAGGCCCAGATGGCTTTACTTGGGAGTTCTACCAAGCACTATTTCAGGAAGAAATAATATGAATTCAACAGAACTGCACAAAATTGAAGAGGAAGACTTTGAAACTTATTCTGTAAGGCCAATATTAATTATCTTTATCAGTCAGATGAAGCTGATACAAGGAAAGCAAACTGCAGGTGAATATTCCTCATAGACAAAAGGCAAATTTTTTTTTAAATTCAGACAAATTGGGCCAGGACGGTGGCATAATGGGTTATGCTGCTGCTTGCAATGCCAGCATCCCTTATGGATGCTAGTTCAAGTCCAGGCTGATGCACTTCCAATCCTGCTCTCCGCTAATGCACTTGGGAAAGAAGCAGAAGATAGCCTACATGCTAGGGCCACTGCCACCCACATGGGAGACCTGGAAGAAGCTCCTGGCTCCTTACTTTGGCCTGGCCTGGCCCTGGCCATTGCAGCCATTTTTGAAGTAAACCAGCATGTGGAAGATGTCTGTATCTGCACCTCGCTTTCTCTGTAGCACTGCCTTTCAAATAAATAAGATAAACCTTTTAAAAATTCAATTAAATGCCATAATTTAATATAATATATAAAATTATGCAGCATGTACAAATACAGTTTATTTCAGGAATGCAGGGTTAATATGACCTTCAAAGTTATCAGTGTAATTCACCGTGGTACCAAACTAAAAAAGGAGAAGCACACAATCATTTCAACAGATGTCAAGGATGGATTTGATAGACCCTAGTATACATTCCTGATTTTTTGAAAAAAAAAAAAAAAGCAAAACACATAACTTTCAGCAAACTATAAATAAGAGAGAACTTAATCATGTTTGTAACCTAGAAACCTTTTATTTAAGATACGCAAACTACATGCATTACCCAAATACAGATTTAGGAACATAGTGATTCTTCCCTCCCTAGCCCTCCCACCATTTATCTTCATTCCTCTCCTATACCCATTCACATTTTTACTAAGATCTATTTTCGGTTAACTTTATATACATAAGATTAACCCTATAGTAAGTAAAGCATTCAAAAACATAGTATGAAAAAAAAAACCTCTTCCCCAGTAGCTACCAAAAAAATTAAATACAACATTATGCTCCTGAATTAACATTGTGTCATAGAAGAAATCAAAAAAGAAATCAAAAAATTTCCAGAAATGAATGAAGATGACAGTACAACATACCAAAACTTATGGGATACAGCAAAAGCACTGTTAAGAGGAAAGTTATAGCACTTGGTGCATACATCAAGAAATAAGAAAGGCACCAAGTAAATGAGCTCTCAATTCATCTCATGGAAGTAGAAAAACAACAGCAAATGAAAACCAAATTAGAAGGAGAAAAGAAATAATTAAAATTAGAGATGAAATAAAATTGAAACCAAAAAAAATACAAAAGATCAACAAAACCAAGAGCTAGTTTTTTGAAAAAATAAACAAAATTGACACCCCATTGGTCCAACTAACAAACAAAAAAAAAAAAAAGAGGGAGAAAGCCCAAATCAATAAAATTAGAGATGAAAAAAGGAAAGCTAACAACAGATACCATGGAAATTTCATTTTCAAAAAACATCTGCAGCTGATAAGAAACTAGTAAAACTATAATTTCCCTTTAAAATCTGGGAAAAAGGCAAGGAGGTCCACTCCTGTTTACATTATATTAGCAGAACTATGCATTGCAGTAAAACAAGAAACAGAAGCAAAACATCCAGATTGAAAAAGAATTCAGCTTTCTTGATTCACAGATGGAGGTGTCCATATAGATTTCATTGAATCTTTTAAAAATCTACAAGAGAGCCAGTTGGTACGATGGAGCCCCTGCATCCTATATTTGAATGCCATTTTGAGTCTCAGTTACTCCGCTTCTGATTCAGGTTCTTGCTAATGCACCTGGGAAGCAGCAGATGTTTCAAATACTTGAGTCAGTGCCAACCACCATGGGACACCTGAGTGGAATTCTTGGGTCCTCACTTTGGCCTGGCCCAGCTGTTTCAGTCAGCCATTTGCAAAGTGAACCAACCAGCAGGTGGGAGATCTTTCTGTCTCCCTTTCTCTCTCTCTCTCTCTCTCTGTGTCTCACCCTGTTACTCTGCCTGTAAAATGAATGAATGAGTGAGTGAATGAATAAACTTTTAACTAATATGTGGTTTAAACAAGGCTGTAAGTTATAAACCCTAAATAAAAATAAATTATATTTTTATGCACTGACAATAAAAGTTGAAATAAAAAATACCATTTTCCAAGGATCAAAATTATAAAATGTTAGGAAAACATCTGACAAAAGAAGTATATGACTGCAGAAACAGAATATTGTTTAGAGAAATAAAAGGAAAGTTACATAAATATATATACTATACTCATGGGTTCATTGTAAAAAATGAACAAAAATATCATATGGAAATTGACTTCAAAAAAGTCTTCCAAAATTTAGAAAACTAACACTACCTGATTTAAGTATTTTAACACTGCAGTTATGAAGATAGAGCCATTTTGACATAAATAAATAGATCATTTGAACATAATAGAAATTCCAGAAATAGACCTATTCATATTTGGACAAGTGACTTTTGACAGAAGTGCAAAGACTGAAGTCATTGGATAAATATTGTGTTTTCAACAAATAGCACAGAAACATTTGGGTATCCTTATGCAAACCATGAACTTCAGTCTACATTTACAAAAATTAAAAATGAATTTCAGAGCTAATTTCAAAACTATAATTATAAATTTTTAAAAGTGTGGAGGAAATATTTGTAACTTTGGCTCAAAGATTTCTTCATGGAATACCAAAAACATGGGCCCTCAAAGAATTACTTTTTTTTTTTTTTTTTTGGACAGGCAGAGTAGACAGTGAGAGAGAGAGACAGAGAAAAAGGTCTTCCTTTTGCCATTGGTTCACCCTCCAATGGCCGCCGCGGCCGGCACACTGTGCTGATCCGATGGTAGGAGCCAGGTACTTATCCTGGTCTCCCATGGGGTGCAGGGCCCATGCACCTGGGCCATCCTCCACTGCACTCCCGGGCCACAGCAGAGAGCTGGCCTGGAAGAGGGGCAACCGGGACAGAATCCAGCGCCCCGACCGGGACTAGAACCCGGTGTGCTGGCGCCGCAAGATGAAGGATTAGCCTAGTGAGCCGTGGCACCAGCCTAAGAATTACATTCTTAACCAGCTTTCATAAAATTAAGAAAATTTGCTGTACAAAATATTAAGAAAATGAAAATATACACACAAAATCTTGAAATGTATTTACAAATCATGTTTGATGAAGTACTTATATACAAATTGTTTAAAGAACTCTTAAAACTCACTATTAAAATATCAAGCCAATTCAGTGATGGGCAACAGTTCACCAGCCAATATGTTGACAAGTAAGCCAAAGAAAAGATGTTCGCCAGCGCCGCGGCGAACTTGCTGCAGCCCCACCCGAACCTGCCTCTTCGCCTTTCCGTGCAGTGAGAACTGTCATGGACGAAAAATAACCAGCATACCTGTAGACTGTATCCTTAAAATGATCTTTAGCTAATTATAAAGGCATTATAATATAATTACCATTGTTGATAACTCCCACTTCCATCAGGCTGGGACACTTTTAAGATTTCCTGTAAAGAGCAAGGAACTGGGTGGTATTGAAACCCCACCCCAAACAATTCCTTATGAATTTTCAGTTATGCACCACTCAGATACCACTCCTTATGCCTCCAGTTCATATAAAGGGATGATCCAAATCTTGTAGAGTGCAGCTCTCTCTTGAGCGTGCCTACAGTCTGTCAGTGTACTTTCACCCTGCATGCAATTAACTCTGCTTCTCCACTGACCTTTACCCTCTTCTCATGCTCGAAGTCTTTCTTGTATTTGAAACAAGAACCTGAACCTACCTACCCTGTGACAAAACCAGAGTCAGATATCACAACATACCCATTTTTTAAAAGATGTGTTTATTCAATTGAGAGGCAAAATTACAGAGAAAGGTCTTCCATCTGCTGGTTCACTCCCCAAACAGATGAAACATGATCTGAAGCCAGGAACCAGGAGCTTCTTCCAGGCTTCCTACATGGCTGCAGGGGCCCAAAGCACTTAGGGCATCTTCCACTGCTTTCCCAGGTGCATTAGCAGGGAATTGGATCAGAAGTGGAGCAGCCTCGACTCAAACCAGCACCCATATGGGATGCCCACTCTGCAGTCGGAGACTTAACCTGTTGCACCACAGCGCTGGCCCCACAACATACCCACTTAAAAGGTTCATCATACAGAGTGTTAGCAAGAATGTGTTGCAACTGAAAGTCTTTGACTAATGCTGGCAGTATAAAAGAGCAATAGCACTTTGGAAAGCAGTTTGGCATTTTTCTAAAAAAAAAAAAATACACCTACTATATGATCCAGCTATTTATACCCTGGTATTCACCTAAAAGAAATGAAAGCATATGTTTGTTTAAAATAGCAATGTTATTTGTAATAATAGCAAAAATGTGGAAATAACCTGTAAACCCATCAACACATGAATAAATAAATGATGTGTATTATATATATATATACACACACAACGAAATTCTCACAAAGAGGAAATGAACAACTGCTATATGAATGTCATTGTAATGAGTAACAGAGTCCTGGCAGACACAAAGATTACATGCAATATGATTATCTTTATAGACAGTTCTAAAAAAGCAAGCTAGTCTGTAGCAACTGAAAGCAGATCAGTATGGTTGGGTGCTTAAAAAATGTCACAAGTGGTATTTCTGGTGATGAATATAGTCACTGTGCTTATTGTTATCAAGATTTCTTTGGTGTACACATGCTTCCAACTTGTCAACTTTTGTAACGTCTTATATACCAATTATACGCAATAAACTGCTTACCCAATACAAATATATCACAAAGAGCCTCTACTATTAAGAATAAAATAACGAGTCATCCAAAAAAAGTGAAAAAGAAACCTGGGAAGCCATTTTACATGCTCATTAAGCATATTCAAAACTGTTTGTCATTATTAATTGTTAGGGAAGTTAATAAGCCCAGTGAGACATCACTTCAAACCCACTAGAACAACTAAAATTTAAAAGATGGACAAAATGAAATGTTAATAAGAATGTATAAGGACTGAAACTATCATAAAATTTTTGTGGGAGTACAAAGTGGAGCTGGAACTTTAGAAAACTGTTTGACAAGTTCTTATAAATTTAAAGTTGTTCATCTACTCTGTGACCCAAAATTTACTCTTGGATATTTATTCAAGGGAAATGAAAACAATATGTCCTCTCAGAGGACGTATTCCTTGTAGCTTTATTCACATCAGCACCAAACCGTGCAAACAAGCTGAATGTCCTTCAACAGATTTTATAAACAATTCATGATAGCTTCATACGCTGAAAACAGTACTGAGTAATAAAAGGGAACAAGCTACTGATGCATTCAATAATAGGCCTAAACCTCCCAAACAATATGTTGAGAGAAAGAAACCCAATATGAAATCGTACAAACTATTAATAATGTATGATTCAATTTGCATGAAGTTAAAACCAGGCAAAGCTAACCAATGATAACCAATGATGACACACAAAAAAACCAAAGCAGTTGTTTTGTGGGGATGGGCATTGTCTGGACAAAGGCACAAGGGAGCTTTTGAGGGATGATGAAAACGTTCTGTTTTCATCAGGGTTATGAGTACATGGGTGTATAGGTCAAACTCACCAAGCAGAATACTTAATTTCTGTGTATTTCTCTGTACATATTGTATATTTTATTTCAATTTTTAAAAAATGCTTAATTTTTTATTTATTTTATTTATTTGAAAGAGTTACAGAGTGAGGTAGAGCCAGAGAGAGAGAAGTGGGGGGGGCTCTTCCATCCGCTGGTTCACTCCCCAAAGGACCGCAAGGGCCAGAGCTGAGCTGATCCGAAGCCAGGAGCTTCTTCCAGATCTGCCTTTGGGTGCAGGGGCCCAAGTACTTGGGCCATCTTCTACTGTTTTCCCAGGCCATAACAGAGAGCTGGATTGGAAGTGGAGTAGCCGGGACTCGAACCAGCGCCCATATGGGATGCCGACACTGCAGGCCATGGCTTTAACCTGCTGCACCACAGTGCTGGCCCCAAAATGCTTAAAATTTTTAACATTTTTCTCAAGCTTATTCTATCTGACCATCTCTTTGATTTCCTTTATTTATTTTTATTTATTGATTTTTTTTTTTTTTTTTTAGATTTAGGTTAACTAGCACTCTTACTACCTGATTAAATTCCATTGGCTTAACTTCTACATTACTTTTGAAATTTGAAATAAACTACAGAATATTTTCAATAAGAATTCTGTTTAGTGGGTAGTTTCATGACCATCAGTGTCTTACACTGGTCCTATGTGGAAGGTTTTTTAGACGAAAGCCTTGAGTAAGGCCTTGAGATGATCACCACTTCATTGACGGCCATGCCTGTCATGTATTTACAGAACCTGAGGAAGAGAACCTAAGGAAGAACCTAAGCTGTCAGGCCACCTACAAAACTCCCCCTCTGACATCAAATGCTACACACTGGCTCTTGCTTACTACTGAACCGGAGCAAAGAAATTTCTAGTTTTGGTAACTGCTACAGTTATTCAAGGTCCTGTAGGTGTGTTTTCTTCCTCAAAGGTTAATCAAAATTTTTGAAGAGCACTTGGAACAATTTTTCCAGTAAAGAGAGGATTTTGAAAAGACCTAGTACTATACAATTCCTTAAAAAAATTGTCTAAGCCTTTTTGTTAAGAAAGGAGCATTTAGTCTACATTCAACATTCCCTGCTTGGAAAATAAAAATGAAAGATCTTCACATGACCTTTATTAGAACATAAAGATCACTGGTATGCTGACAATCTTTAGTGCATAACTAATATTTAAGGTAACTTTGTAGTCTCTACAGCCTCATGAATATAATCAGTGTAATAAGTTTTAGATACTGCAATAAAATATTTCAATTAGACATCTTCAAGTAATGAGAAAGTCCAGTTAAGCAAGAGTCATGCCAATGATAACTGAAATTCAATGTTTTATATGTAGCAGGCATGTTTTTGAGTATTTACATACATCTACTCAATTAA
Organism: Oryctolagus cuniculus; assembly: GCF_964237555.1. Lineage (NCBI taxonomy): Eukaryota > Metazoa > Chordata > Mammalia > Lagomorpha > Leporidae > Oryctolagus > Oryctolagus cuniculus. The sequence continues at coordinate 19,664,376 of NC_091437.1, forward strand.
TGCTGATAACAGCCACATAAGGTAGTTACGAAAATCCATTATGAATAAGATTGTAATTTACTTCAAGTTAATGCTGTTTAGCTAAGAAAACTGGGAAAAATAAAGGGAATAATGTTACTTTACACGGAAGTTAGAATATAATGTAGTTCTTGTTAATAATCCAATAAAATGAAAATTAAGAGCAGTAAAATTACCCTCAAATATGTGAGGAAAGTGCCATATTGGATGCCGAGGTGCTATTTCTGAATAACTGTAGTTTTCTCTCAGGACTGGGTATGCAGAGGAACTACAGGAAAAGCATGAGTTTTGAGTTCAGATGACATATCATAATGACATCATATCTTTGCACACTGGCATTACATTCATTTTGGCTAAGTTTCTACGCAAGGGAGGCCTTGGGAACATATATCCTCAAGGCATCATCATGTTTATACAAGGTAGCTTCAAAAAGTTCATGGAAATGGAATTAAAAGATATTTATTTTGGTGAACAAAAATTTCAAAATATATGTAGAGCTGTCTCATAATGGGCATTTTCTGTGATCTCTGTAAAGACATCTTGCATCTCTCATGTCTTGTTCACTATAGAGATGGTATGGAATGGAAGGCAATTTAGAGTATTTCTCTTTTCAGAAATATGATTTTTACCTATTGTATGTCCCATTTTTCTACCTACCTCATCCTGCACAAAAACTCTCAAATCCATATTTGTCATTCCTGTGTTATCTCTTACTGCACCTAGGGAGTTTCTGAGCAAGTATATTTTTGTCTGGTTTTTGTTGTTGTTGTTGTTGTTGTTATTTTTTTACCAGAAATGTTTTATTTAGGGTATACAAATTTCATGCACTTCACAAATACAAATTTAGGAACATAATGATTCTTCCAACTCACCTGCCCCACCACCACCATTCTTGCTCCTCCCTCTCCTATTTCCATTCTTATTTTTTTATCTATTTTCAATTAACTTTATACACATAAGATTAACCCTGTACTAAGTAAAGAGTTCAACAAATAGTATGAAAAAAACTGCCCTCAACCATCAAGGCAAGGGCTTTTCAAAGTCATCACATCTCAAAGTGTCAATTTCACTTCTATAGATAACCTTATAGGTGCTCTATAAGTTACCACATATCAGGGAGGATATATGGTATTTGTCCCTTGACAATTGGCTTATTTCACTAAGTATAATGTTTTCCTGTTGGATCCATGTTGTTGCAGGTGAAAGGACTTCATTTTTTTTGTGCTGCTGGGTAGTATTCAATGGTGTTCATATCTCTTAATTTCCTTATCCTGACTTCAGCTGATGCACATTTAAGTTGATTCCATGTCTTAGGTATTGTGAATTGAGCATAATAAACATGTGGGTAAAGATAACTCTTTCATATACTGATTTCATTTCCCCTGGGTAATTTCCCAGGAGTGGGATAGCTGAGTCATATGGTAGGTGTATCTTCATATTTATGAGGTATCTCCAGACTTTCTTCCACAGTGACTGTACCAGTTTTAGGATCCCACCAACAGTGGATTAGGGTACCTTTTTTCCCACATGCTCACTTGCATTTGTTTCTTGTTGATTCTTTAGGAACGCCATTCTAACTGTGGTAAAGTGAAACCTCATTGTTTTGATTTCCATTTCCCTATTAGCTAGTGATCGTGAGTATTTTTTCATGTGTCTGTTGGCAGTTTGAATTTCCTCATTTGAAAAATGTCTATTTAAGTCTTTTCCCCATTTCTTTACTGGGTTGCTTGATTTGTTATTGTGGAGTTCATGATCTTTATATATATTTTGGTTATTAATCCTGTATCAGTTGCAGAGTTTGCATATAGTTTCTCCCATTCTATCAGTTACCTCTTCACTTTCCTGAGTGTTTCTTTGGCAGTACAGAAGTTTCTCAATTTGGTGAATCCTATTTGTTAATTTTGCTTTGATTGCCTGTGCCTCTGGTGTCTTTTCCAAGAATTCTTTGCATATGCCCATGTGTTTCAGGGTTTCTCCAATGTTCTCTAATAATTTGATGGTATCAGGTTGTAGATTTAGGTGTCTAATCCATTTTGAATGGATTTTTGTGTAAGGTATAAGATAGGAGTCTTGCTTAACACTTGTACATGCAGAAATACAGCTATCCCAGCACCATTAGTTGAAGAGACTGTTCTTGCTCCAGGAATTGATTTTAGCTCCTTGGTCAGATATAATTTGGTTGTAGATATTTGAATTGATTTCTAGTGTTTCTATTCTGTTCCATTGGTCTATCCATACGTTTTGTACCAGTACCAGGCTGTTTTGATTATAACTGCCCTATAGTATGTCTTGAAATCTGGTACTGTTGTATTTGTTGTATAAGATTGCTTTAGCTATTCGGGGTCCACCTGTCTTTCCATATGAATTTGAGCATCATTCTTTGTATATCTGTGAAGAATGTCCTTGATATTTGGTATCACATTGAATCTGCAAATTGCTTTCAGTAGCATGGACATTTTATTGATATTGATTCTTCCAATCCATGAACAGGGAAGATTTTTCCATTTTGGGGGTCTTCGTCTATTTCTTTCTTTCATGTTTTCTGTGGGAAGCTTTTGTGCTGGGACTGTGAAAACATTGAGGCTGTGTGGGAGGACTCAGGGTGTGACTGGGACTTTGGGTGGTCACTGTGGGAGGTTCCACACATCAGGGCTCCCTGGTTACCTAATGAGAATCACTGCTGGGGGATCTGAGCTTACATTGAGGACTGCACAGATCCTTTGTGTGGTCCTTGTGGCAGAGCTGACGAATAATATACACACTGGGACTAGCATGCAGGCACTGGTCTCCTTCAAGGAGAGGAATTCAGCTGAGTCTACACCGACAGACAAAAACAAACCTCCTCTCTGATTAAAAAAAGAGATTTGCCAATGCAAAACTGAGTATATCACTTCAGACATGCCCTCCATCCTGGAGAACTGAACAGGACTCCCTGGCTACACTCACTACACACCTCTAGGTATTTACTGGAAGCAAACATTCCACTAATCTACAGAGGAACATTACAAAGATAAAAGCTGCCACATGGAAAAAAACAAAGAAGAAATCAACAAGTGTCTCCACAAATACTGAACAGCAAATGCACCAATTAAAGAAACAAGACAATATGATGTTGCAAAAGAATACACAACACTTCAATACTAGATCGTGAATATGATGCCAGAAATGGAATTGAAAAAATTGACCATAGGATTACTTAGAAGTAATCAGAAGCCGGCGCCGCGGCTCAATAGGCTAATCCCCCACCTAGCGGCGCTGGCACTCCGGGTTCTAGTCCCAGTCGGGGCGCTGGATTCTGTCCCGGTTGCCCCTCTTCCAGGCCAGCTCTCTGCTGTGGCCAGGGAGTGCAGTGGAGGATGGCCCAAGTCCTTGGGCCCTGCACCCCATGGGAGACCAGGATAAGTACCTGGCTCCTGCCTTTGGATTAGTGCGGTGCACCAGCCGCAGCGCGCCGGCCATGGAAGCCATTGGAGGGTGAACCAACGGCAAAGGAAGACCTTCCTCTCTCTCTCTCTCTCTCTCTCTCTCTCTCACTGTCCACTCTGCCTGTAAAAAAAAAAGTAATCAGAAGCAAATGCACAAACTAATAAATCTGTATGTGACATGAAAGAAAATTTCTCCCAGAAAATTGAGATCTTCAAGAGAAATCAAAATGAAATTTTGGAAATGAAGAGTTCAATAGAACAAATAAAAAAATGCAGGAGAAAGCCTTAACAACAGAATTGGTAAAGCAGAAGAAAGAATACCTGACTTAGAAGACTAAGCACAGGAAATTACACAGATCAAACACAAGAAGAAGAAATTAGAAAACTAAAAAACACTGTTGAAGATCTACAGGATACTATCAAATGACCCAACATATAGGTCTTAGGATTTCTTGAGGCATGGAAAGAGAGAAAGGATTAGAAGTCCTTTTTAGTGAAATAATAAAATAAAATTTCCATAATTTGGAGAAAGATACATCCAAGTACAGGAAGTACATAGAACTCCTAGTAGACATGACCAGAAAAGATCTTCATGAAACTCTAATCAAACTCTCAAGAGTAAAAAAAAATTTGAAAAACTCTAAAATATACATGAGAGAAATGCCAGATTACTTTAAGAGCGTCTCCAATTAGACTCACAGCAAACTTCTCATCATAAAACCTACAGGCTAAGAGAGAATGGTGAGATGTATTCCAGGGTTTCAAAGTAAAGAACTGTCAACCCAGAATATTATACCATGCAAAACTCTCATTTATGAATGAAGGTGAAATAAAGATCTTCCATGACAAATAGAAATTGAAAGAATTTTGTCACCACCCATCCAGCCATGCAGAAGATGGTTAAGGATGTGGTATGCCTAGAAACACAGAAACATGGTCATCACTACAGAAGAAGGTAAAGGAAGAAAACCTTCCAGTAAAAGTACAAAGGAAATCAGAAGTAAGCAATAGGAATATTTATGGAAAAATGGCAGGGCAAAGTCATTACTTATTAGTTGTCATTTTGAATGTAAATGGATTCAACTCTCCAGTTAAAAGATACAGACTGGATGAAGGGATTAAAAAACAAGACCCATCTATTTTCTGCCTTCCAGTAACACGCCTCACCAGCAAAGGTGTATGCAGAATGAAAGTGAAAGGATGTAAAAAGATACTCCATGCTAACAGAAACCAAAAAGCTGGTGTAGCTGTCCTAAGATCAGATAAAACAGACTTTAACACAAAAACTGTTAAAAGAAACAAAGAATGGCACTATGTAATGATTAAAGGAACTATTCAACAGGAAGATCTAACTATTTTGAGTGTATATGTAACTAATTACAGGGTACCTTGTTATTTAAAAAAATGTTAAGGGATCTAAAGGGAGACATAGTAATGGGAGATTTCAATACCCCACTTTTAGCAATGGAAAGATCAACCAGACAGAAATCAGCAAGGAAACAGCAAAACAAATGGACCTAACAGATATCTTCAGAACTTTTCATCCTAGTTGCAGAATGCACATTCTTCTCAGCATTGCATGGAACTTTGTCTAGGATTGAACAAATGCAAGGCCATAAAGCAAGTCTCAGCAAATTAAAAAAAAAAAATCGAAATCATACCATGCATCTACTCAGATGACAATGAATTGCAGCTGGAAATCAGAATCTCAGGAATATGTAGAGCATATGCAAATACATGGAGACAACAACATGCTCCTGAACGAACAGAGAATCATAGAAGAAATCAAAAGAGAAAAATAAAAATCTCTGGGAATAAATGAAAATTACAATGCAACATATCAAAACTTATGGGATATAGAAAAAGCCGTGTTAAGAGGAAAGATAGCCGGTGCCACGGCTCACTAAGCTAATCCTCTGCCTTGCAGCGCCGGCACACCTGGTTCTAGTCCCGGTCGGGGTGCCAGATTCTGTCCCGGTTGCCCTCTTCCAGGCCAGCTCTCTGCTGTGGCCAGGGAGTGCAGTGGAGGATGGCCCAAGTGCTTGGGCCCTGCACCCCAGGGGAGACCAGGATAAGTACCTGGCTCCTGCCATCGGATCAGCACAGTGCGCCGGCCTCAGAGCGCCGGCCATGGCGGCCATTGGAGGGTGAACCAATGGCAAAGGAAGACCTTTCTCTCTGTCTCTCTCTCTCTCTCTCACTGTCCACTCTCCTGTCAAAAAAAAAAAAAAAGAGGAAAGCTTACAGTAATTGGTACCTACATCAAGAATTTGCAAAGGCATCAAATAAATGAGCTATCACTGTATCTGAAAGATCTAGAAAAAGCAACAGCAAACCAAGCCCAAAACTAATAGAACAGAAATAATTAAAATTAGAGAAGAAATCAACAAAATTGAAACCAAAAAATAATGCAAAAGATCTGCAAAAAAATGGCTGGTTTTTTGAACAAATAAACAAATTGGACACACCATTGGTCCAACTAAACAAAAAAAATGAGAAAGAAGACCCCAATCAATAAATTTAGAGATGAAAAAGGAAATATAACAACAGACAGCACAGAAATAAAAAGAATCATTAGAAATTACTACAAAGCTATATGCCAACAGGCTGGGAAACCTGAAGAAGAAATGGATAGATTCCTACACATATACAGCCTACCTAAATTGAGCCATGAATACAGAAAACCTAAACAGACCAATAACCAAGAAGGAAATTGAATCAGTAATAAAGACCCTCCCAACAACAACAACAACAACAAAAAATGTCCAGGAAGGGAAGGCTTCGTTTCTGAATTTTACCAGAAATTTAAAGAAGAAATAACTCCAATTCTTGCCAAGTTATTCAAACAATTGAAACAGAGGGAATTCTCCAAAATTATTTCTATGAAGCCACTGTCACCTTAATTCTTAAAGTTGAAAAAGATAAAACAGAGAAAAAGAACTACAGATGATTTTCTTGATGAACATAGACACAAAACCCTCAACAAAATTCTGGCCAATTGAATCCAACACATCAGAAAGATCATCCACCCAGACCAAGTGGGATTTATCCCTGGTATGCAGGGATGGTTCAACGTTCACAAATCAATGTGATGCACCACATTAACAGACTGCAGAAGAAAAACCATATGATTATTTCAATAGATGCAGAGAAAGCATTTGATAAAATACAACACCCGTTCATGATGAAAACTCTAAGCAGATTGGGTATAGAAGGAACATTTCTCAATACAATCAGAGCAATTTATGAAAAACCCACGGCCAGCATCCTACAGAATGGGGAAAAATTTGAAAGCATTCCCACTGAGATCCAGAAAAGGATGCCCACTCTCACCATTGCTATTCAATATAGTACTGGAAGTTTTAGCCAGAGCCATTAGGCAAGGAAAAGAAATCAAAGGATACAAATTGGGAAGCAGGAAGTCAAACTATCCCTATTTGCAGATGGCATGGTTCTCTATATAGGGGATCCAAAGACTCTAGCAAGAGACTATGGGAACTCATAGAAGAGTTTGGTAAAGTAGCAGGATATAAAATCAGTACACAAAAATCAACAGCCTTTGAACACAGATACTGCCAAGGCTGAGAAAGAACTTCTAAGGTCAATAGCATTCACAATAGCTACAAAAAAATCAAATACCTTGGAATAAATTTAACCAAGGATGTCAAAGATCTCTACAATGAGAATTACAAAACACTAAAGAAAGAAATAGAAGATACCAAAAAATGGAAAAATCTTCCATGTTCATGGATTAGAAGAATCAATATCAATAAAATGTCCATTCTTCCAAAATCAATTTACAGATTCAATGTGATACCAATCAAAATAACGAAGACATTCTTTGCAGATATACAAAGAATGGTGCTCAAATTCATATGGAGGCACAGGAGACCCTTAATCACTAAGCAATCTTGTACAACAAAAACAAAGCTGGAAACATTACATTACCAGATTTCAAGACATACTACAAGGCAGTTATAATCAAAAAAGCCTGGTACTGGTACAAAAACAGATGGATAAACCAATGGAACAGAATAGAAACACCAGAAATCAATCCAACCATCTACAACTAACATATTTTTTTAAACAGCCATCTCAGTAATCACATTTATTTATTTATTTATTTGACAGAGTTAGTGAGAGAGAGACATAGAGAAGGTCTTCCTTCCATTGGTTCACCCCTCAAATGGCTGCTACGAGTGCAGCTCTGCCGATCCGAAGCCAGGAGCCAGGTGCTTCCTCCTGGTCTCCCATACGGGTGCAGGGGCCCAAGCACCTAGACCATCCTCCTCTGCCTTCCTGGGCCACAGCAGAGAGCTGGACTGGAAGAGGAGCACCCATATGGGATGCCAGTGCCACAGTTGGAGGATTAACCAAGTGAGCCATGGTGCCGGCCCCCCAACTAACTTATATTTGACAAAAGAGCTAAAACCAATCCCTGGAGAAAGGAAAGTCTCTTCAACAAATGGTGCTGGGAAAACTGGCTTTCCAGATGCAGAAGTATGAATCAGGATGCTTACTTTACACCTTATACAAAATCCATTCAAAGTGCATTGGAGATCTAAATCTAACCTAATACCATCAAATTATTAGAGAATATTAGGGAAACCCTGTAAGACATTGGTACAGGCAGAGTTCTTGGAAAAGACTCCAGAGGCACAGGTAATCAAAGCCAAAATTAACAAATAGGATTACATCAAACTGAGAAGCTTCTGTACTGCAAAAGAAATGGGAAAGTGAAGAGGCAACCAATAGAATGAGAGAAATTATGTGCAAACTATGTAACTGATAAAGGATTAATAAAGATAATCTACAAAGAGATCAAGAAATTCCACAATAACAGAACAAACAACCCAGTTAAGAAATGGGCAAAGGACTTAAACATACATTTCTCAAAAGAGGAAGTCCAAATGGCCAACAATCACATGAAAAAATGTTCAGGATCACAAGCCATCTGGGAAATGGAAATCAAAACCACCAGAAGGTTTCACCTTACCCCAGTTAGAATGGCTTTCATACAGAAATCAACAAGCAACAAATACTGGTGAGGATGTGGGGGAAAAGGCACCCTAATCCACTGCTGGTGGGAATGTAAAATGATAAAACCACTGTGGAAGACAGATACCCCATAAATATGAATATAGACCTACCATTTGACCCAGCCATGCCATTCCTGGGAATTTACCCAAGGGAAATGAAATCAGCAAATAAAAGAGGTATCTGCACACCCCATGTTTATTGCAACTCAGTTCACAATAGCTAAGACATGGAATCAAATGCCTGTCAACTGAAGACTGGGTAAAGAAATTATGGAATATGGCTGGCACCGTGGCTCAATAGGCTAATCCTCCGCCTAGTGGTGCCGGCACACAGGGTTCTTGTCCCGGTCAGGGCACCGGATTCTGTCCCGGTTGCCCCTCTTCCAGGCCAGCTCTCTGCTATGGCCCGGGAGTGCAGTGGAGGATGGCCCAAGTGCTTGGGCCCTGCACCCCATGGGAGACCAGGAAAAGCGCCTGGCTCCTGCCTTCGGATCAGCGCAGTGTGCCGGCCGCAGCGCGCCGGCCGCAGCGGCCATTGGAGGGTGAACCAACGGCAAAGGAAGACCTTTCTCCCTTTCTCTCTCTCTCTCTCTCTCTCTCTCTCACTGTCCACTCTGCCTGTAAAAAAAAAAAAGAAAGAAAGAAAGAAATTATGGAATATGTACTCTATGGAATGCTGCACAGTGGTTAAAAAAAATGAAATCTGGTCATTTGCAACAAAATGGATGAATCTGGAAAACATCATACTTAGTGAAATGAGCTTGTCCCAAAGGGACAAATACCATATGTCTTCCCTAATCCAAGTAATAGAGCACCTAAAAGGAAATCTGTACAAGTGAAGTTTACACTTTGAGGAGCAGTGACTTGAACAGCCCTTGTCTTTACTGTCAAGGAACAATTTTTTTTCCTCTTCACACTATTTGTTGAATTCCTTACTTAACAGAGTAATATATGTGTATAAACTCAATTGAAAATAGATCACAGTAAAAGAGTGGTAATAAGAGAAAAAGGAGAAAGTTTGTAACTGTAAAGCTGTATAGTTCTACATACATTGCTATTTAGTTACTTATGAGTGTACAGTTTAAAAACCTGCCTTGTAACTCTAAATCTCTTTAAGCTGGGTGGTAAAAATGCCATCTTTAATGTTAAAGTGATCATATTAAGTGTTAACATGAACATATTGGTAGGGTCAAGTGTTAAAGAGATCATATAAATAGGATCAAGTGTCTGGTAATAATAATAGATAGAATTAAAAAGGAGAGAATATTCCAACATGTGAATCAGTCCACACAACAGACTCATAGAATGACAATGGCTTTAAATATCACTCTGTTCCAGAACCAGCACTTAAGGCATTCTGGTCTGGCTGAAAAGCCCATGAGAGCAGTTCAAGCATGGAAAGCCAAGGCATTGTGGTAAAAAAAAAAAAATGTCCTACATGAAGGATTTCTGTGAGTATGACCCCTTTGGAAAGAAGTGACCATCAAAAAAGATCTACTTTGGCCGGCGCCGTGGCTCAATAGGCTAATCCTCCACCTTGCGGTGCCGGCACACCGGGTTCTAGTCCCGGTCGGGGCGCCGGATTCTGTCCCGGTTGCCCCTCTTCCAGGCCAGCTCTCTGCTGTGGCCAGGGAGTGCAGTGGAGGATGGCCCAGGTGCTTGGGCCCTGCACCCCATGGGAGACCAGGAAAAGCACCTGGATCCTGGCTCCTGCCATCGGATCAGCGCGGTGCGCCGGCTGCAGCGGCGGCCATTGGAGGGTGAACCAACGGCAAAAGGAAGACCTTTCTCTCTGTCTCTCTCTCTCACTGTCCACTCTGCCTGTCAAAAAAAAAAAAATCTACTTTTCTCTGAAGGGAGGAGAGAACTTCCACTTTACTTATGGGGTTGTCTAAATACTGATGGAGATTGTGGATTCAAAAGGCTTCTATAACCTTGGCAGCTCTTATCAAGAGGTGTGCTTCCTTATAGGCAGCAAATAGATGGATTGTTTTTTAATCCATTCAGTCAGTCTGGATTGTTTAACTGGAGAATTGAGACCATGTACATTTAAGGTGATAGTGATAAGTGATGACTTGGCCCTACCATTTTTCTATAAATATTCCTATTATTCACTTTCGATTTCTTTTGTACTTTTACTGGGAGATTTTCTGCCTTCACCTTCTTTCATAATAATGACCATATTTCTGTGTTTCTCTGTGTAGCATATCCTTAAGCATCTTTTGTAAGGCTGGACTAGTGGTGACAAATTCTTTTAGTTTCTGTTTGTTTTGCGAGGTCTTTATTTAACCTTGATTTATAAATGAGAGCTTTGCAAGGTACAGTATTCTGGGTTGACAGGTTCCATTCTCTCCTAGCCTGTGGGGTTTCTGATGAGAAGTCCACTGTGAGTCTAATTGGAGATGCTCTGAACATAATCTGGCATTTCTCTCTTGCACATGTTAGAATCTTTTTTTTTTTATGTTTTACTGTGGAGAGTTTGACTACAGTGTGTCATGGTGAAGACCTTTTCTGGTCATATCTATTAAGAGTTCTTTGTACTTCCTATACGTGGATTCCCTTTTTTTCTCCAAATTGGGGAATTTTTCTGTAATTATTTCACCGAAAGGGCCTTCTGATCCATTCTGTCTCTGTACCTTCAGGAACTCCTAAGGCCCATACGTTGGATCATTTGATGGTATCCCATAAATCTCCAACACTATTTTTTATTTTTCTAATTGCTTCTTCTCCTTTTTGCTTCTTATTTTTTTATTGTTCTAATTGCTCTTTTTTTCATTAAGCTCTAAAAGTTCACATACATTTCTGATTTACTGTGCATTTACTTTTTTGAATTGAGTCGTGTACTGACTTGTGTCGAGTGCCTTTTCTTTCCCCTTGTGTTGACCAGTTCCTCATGATCTGGGACTAGGACAAGCTGTAAACCAGAACCAAGTTTGGCTCCCCAAGAACAGTTCTCCAGGGCTTTTGGCTGTTCCCTCTGTAATTAATTCTGGTTCCATCCTGTGAGTCACTGTTATAAGAAGTGACCTACATTGGCATCTGAGTAGTTGATTTAGATTGCTTTCTCTCCACAGAAGATTGGGGCACAATAATCCTCTTTTCACTTTAAATAATATCTGTTCTTTTCAGTCCAAGATACAAATCCTTGAAAAGTTGTGGGCTCCCTGTGTATTAGAATATAATCTTCCCTATTAGACAAAACCACATCTATGCGTGTCTTCCATCTAGGTTCCTTTCTCTTCTTACTTGAAAAGTCAAGGAGCTAAGATATGATACCCTTAACTTCTTAGAATCTTTATGTCTAGCTGAGAAGTTATAGGAGTGGCTTCTTCAAATCTCTACATGATCTTTTCAAAGGGTCTTAGCTGATCTGTTACCATGTAGATTTTGGATACAGAAACCCTTTATGGCTCTTACTTTTGTGCTTCAACCAATTTTGGTGGTTAAAGAAGCGGCAATAAAGCTGATTCTTAGGAAAAAGTAAGGGAAATATCAATAGCAGGGAGTACCATATAAAAAATAAACAATATATTGTTCCTTTTAAAATAATTAAGACATACTCCCCCAATGATTTGTTTATTTAATTTTTAAATATGAACAGATGACAAAGAATTAGGATGGCTTTTTCTTAACCTCCAAAATTATAAATTATTTTTAAGGGACCAGACTACTGTCTACATTCTTGTTTTTTTCTCTCAGCTTCTGAGTTGATCAGCTATAGGACATCTATGATATGATCGACTCTGAATAGAGCTAGTATGCACTATTCCTGTTGCTATTGAACCAACCAAAGAAGGGAACAAGATTTCATGTAAAAAAAAAGAAACTGGCCATTGGCCACTCCACTGGGTTAATGAAAGTAAGTCATTTTACTTGCACTATTTACTTCTCATAATGATCATGCATACATTTAAAAACTCAATTTATAGCTTTTAAAGCTAAAAGGAAAAAAAATCAATATTCACTTAAAGCCATGGAAAGAAAGACTGTTTCTGGATAAATTCAATGTCTGAAGAACAGATCCACAAATCTATGTAAATGGAAAGATCAGCCATAGAAACTTAAAGTAATCAGAAGCTAACCAGCCATGGCTGCTTCATTATCTTCAAGTGAAACACAATCTCTGGAAATTGTGTGCTTATGATTAATATAATTTCCATGGGCTGTGTTTGTTTGCCTGCCAAATGTCTGCAGAAAAGGGAACAACTATGAAAGTCTTCCTTCCACAAGCCAGTGGGTAAGAAGAAATATAGGTTACAAAACTTTTTCCAGAAGAAAATGATTTATTTGACTTAGATTTTTAGAGCACCTACTATTTGCCAGGTCACTGCTTGAAAAGACCAGGACTCTGAAGGGAAGGCTTTTCTGTGGGAGAAGTGACACTGAAGACTTTGTAAATCAAGGAAAGCATGTTTTTTCTAATTTGATTATGAAACATTTCAGTAGTGTACCCATTATACACCAAGTGTATTCAGCTGTGAATAAGATGGTACTCCAAAAAGTTCATGGAAAATGCAACTGCAAGATAAGTTTATTCTAATACAAAAAACAGTTTGGAAATCTGTAAAAGATTTTTATTAAATGCACTTTTTCACAAAATTTTGAAGTACCCTGTAACCATTGATAAGGTGAAACGTTCTGACATATAATGGTAAAAAAAATAATTTCAAACTATGGAATAATGATGTATTTATATATGTGACAGCTTTTTAAATTAATTATTAGGGATTTAAATTTTTGATCTTCAATCATGTCAAGATGCTTATACCCTTTATGTCATAAGGAATTTGTTTGCTTATTTATTTATTATGAAGCCCAAAAACTCTTTTTTTTGATAGGCAGAGTTAGACAGTGAGAGAGAGACAGAGAGAAAGGTCTTCCTTCCATTGGTTCACCCCTCAAATGGCCGCTGCGGCCAGCACGATGCACCAATCTGAAACCAGGAGCCAGGTGCTTCCTCCCAAATTCCCATGCAGGTGCAGGGCCCAAGGACTTGGGCCATCCTCCACTGCCTTCCTGGGACACGGCAGAGAGATGGACTGGAAGAGGAGTAACCAGGACAGAATCCAGTGCCTCAACCGGGACTAGAACCTGGTGTGCCGGCACCGCAGGCAGAGGATTAGCCAAGTGAGCTGCAGTGCCGGCCCCAAAAACTTCTATCAAACTAAAGATTGGTTAATTTGTTGGTTTGTTTGTTTGTTTATTTATTTATTTATTTATTTATTGACAGGCAGAGTGGACAGTGAGAGAGACAGAGAGCAAGGTCTTCCTTTTCCGTTGGTTCACCCCCACCCCATGGCCGCTGCGGCCAGCGCACCACGCTGATCTGAAGCCAGGAGCCAGGTGCTTCTCCTGGTCTCCCATGCAGGTGCAGGGCCCAAGCACTTGGGCCATCCTCCACTGCACTCCTGGGCCACAGCAGAGGGCTGGACAGGAAGAGGAACAACCAGGACAGAATCCGGCGCCCCGACTGGGACTAGAACCAGGTGTGCCGGCGCCGCAGGCGGATGATTAGCCTATTGAACCACGGCACCGTCAAGATTGGTTAATTTGAATTGTATAGCTAGTATGTTGTTAGTTAACATTTTCATTTGGAATTCCTCTACACTAGATGTTGACACACTATAAAGAGCCAAATAGTTAGTAACACAGGCATTTTTTGCCACACTATTCTGACTGTAATGGGAAAAAAATCACATGCAGAATATATGAACTAGTAAGTTTCTCTGTGTTCCCACAAAGCTATTTCTAAAGCAAGAAGGGGTTAGATTTTCCATGTGCACATAGACTACCAATCAGCTATAGTACTATAGGTTTAGTTTATTTGTTTTCATTTCCAAGACCTCTTTCTCTTTTGACATTTATTTTACTTAAACATTTAAAAATTATTTGTTTTATTTAATTGAAAGCTATTTTCCATCCATTATTCAGTCCATAAAGGCCTGCAACAGCTGAGGTGGGTCTTTGGCAGAACAGTAAAGTCACCCCTTGGTATCTGCTGGCAGTGCTCCTGGCTCTGCTCCTAATAGCCTCTTACTGATGTGTGCCCTGGGAAGCAGCAAGTTTTGGTTCAAGCTCTTGGGTCCCTGCCACACATCTGAAAGATCTGGATTAAGTGCCAGGCTCCTCGCTTAGGCCTGCCCCAACCCTGGCTGTTGTAGACATCTGAAGAGTGAGCCAATAGATGTGAGTTATCTCTGTCTTTGCCTTTCAAATAAGTAAAATAAACATGTAACAATTTGAAAAAAGAATTTGTCCTGTGCTCAATAGGCAATAAAACCACCTGGAATTACTCTTATAGATTGTTTTTCCTATTGTACTATGATAATTTTCAACTCTCCTTATTAATGTGCTTCATTTCTTCTTTTTATTTTTTTTATTTTTTGACAGGCAGAGTTAGACAGTGAGAGAGAGTTATAGATAGTGAGAGACAGAGAGAAAGGTCTTTCTTCCGTTGGTTCACTCCCCTAATGGCCGCTACAGCTGGCACTGTGCCAATCTGAAGCCAGGAGCCAGGTGCTTCCTCCTGGTCTCCCATGCAGGGGCAGGGCCCAAGCACTTGGGCCATCCTCCACTGCCTTCCCAGGCAACAGCAGAGAGCTGGAATGGAAGAGAAGCAACCGGGACTAGTACCCAGCACCTTAACCGAGACTAGAACCCTGTGTGCTGGCGCCAGATTAGCCAAGTAAGCCACGGCACCAGCCAATGTGCTTCATTTCTAGTTATATTTGTGTCCTCTTCATTTATCAGAAGGATTTCTATGTCTTTGAAATAATATCTGTGAACATTATTTCATTTTCTTTGATAAAGATGGATACTAATGACCTTTTTTGGAAAATATCATGCTCTATATTTTGAAGGTTCATGCTTTAAAATAAATATGGAACTATAAGATCAATCAATTCTTAATATAGATGTAACATTGAATATAGATACTGATTTTTGCATAGTAAAAGCTAATGGTTATAATAACTGAAATATTCTACTCAATAGTTATTATTTTTTTAATTATATTCTTTTTTTTTTTTTTTTTTGGATGGGCAGAGTTAGAGAGAGAGAGAAAGATCTTCCTTTTTCCATTGGTTCACCCCCCAAATGGCCGCTATGGCCGGCACGCTACAGCTGGCATGCTGTAGCCGGCGTGCTGCGCTGATCTGAAGCCAGGACCCAGGTGCTTCCTCCTGGTCTCCCATGCAGGTGCAGGGCCCAAGCACTTGGGCCATCCTCCACTGCCTTCCCGGGCCACAGCAGAGAGCTGGACTGGAGAGGAGCAGCCAGGATAGAACCAGCGCCTCAACCAGGACTAGAACCCAGTGTGCAGGTGCCGCAGGCAGAGGATTAGCCAAGTAAGCCATGGCGCCAGCCTAGCATATTCTTTTGACTGGATGTTTTTAAGTTATTTATGAAAAAGGAAAATAACAAAAAGGAATATTTTACTCCTAAAGAGATATATTATTTTATTTTGCTTTTACAACTTGTTGTTGTGCCAAGAGAATCATGAATACATGGTCTATGCTATTACATTTTTTTAAATTATTTATTTATTTGAGCAGTAGAATTACAGAAGTAAGAGGGAGAAATAGAGAGAGAGGTCTTCCATCTGCTGGTTTACTCTCCAAATGCCCACAATGGCCAGAGCCGAGTCAGTCTGGAGCCAGGAGCTTCATCCATGTCTCCAACACAGGTGCAGGGGCCCAAGCATTTGGGCCATTTTCTACAGCTTTCCCAGGCCATAGCAGAGAGCTGAATTGGAAGAGGAGCAGTGGGGACTAGAACTGGCAACCATATGGGATGCCAACACTGCAGTAGGAGGATTAACCTACTGAGCTACAGCACCAGCTCCCATAAGCTGTTACATTTTATAGTAAAACAATCATAATAAAAATACTTTGATATTATTACCAAAGGATCCTTTCTAATTTTTAGATTAATTGTCATATAAAAGACTGTATTAATACAGTTTTTCTGGAAGAATTTTTTTTACAAATCTCTCCAATAACTTTCTTTTCCTGTATATACTTTGATGTTTAGTTGTGCTATTTTAAATTGAATATTTCCCAGAAAACAATATCTACCAAGATTTCATTTTTAACATCAAATATAAATTGCATGTGCTTGTGTGTGTAAATCTATTTATCCATAAATGCACACATTTATATATGTACATTCTATAAATTATTTTATGTATATTTATGCATTGCATCTGTTTTATGGTTATAATTGATATTTCCCAGATAATCTCTGAGTTTCAGTTGTTGATTTTACTTTTTTAGTCTTTTCCTCTATAAACAATTTTTACTTTGATCCCACTCATAATTTAGAAAATATTCTTGTATGTTCATTCCTAGTGGTTGGCTTTAAAAAAAATTCAATGATTCTACCCATCAATAACATAAAGAAAAACTTGCTATTCATATTATATTTTTAAAAAATGAACATTCAAGTGTTTTTTTATTTGGCCTCATTCACTTATTATACTCTACATTTTGATAGATTTTGGGTTTTGTACACAGGTAACTTCATATTTTATTATTACTGTCTTTATGTTAGTTTTTATGACACATTTGCATTAATTACCTAGATGGAGTTTTTTGTATACTAGATTTTGTTACTCTGTTTCCTAGTTATTGTTCTCATTTGAAAGAATGTTATGATTAGCTTTTTTAAAATAGATTTATTTATTTGAAAGTCAGAGCTACAGGGAGAGAAGGAGAGACAGAATGAGAGAGATCTTCCAGCAACTGTTTCTCTACCCACGTGGTTGTAATGGCCAGCGCTAGGCCAGACCAAAGCCAGGAGACAAGAGTTTCATCCTGGGCTACCATGTGGGTTTCAGGGGCCCAAGTACTTGTGCCATCTTGGGCTGCTTTTCCCAGGCCATTAGCAGGGAGCTGGATCAGAAGTGGAGCAGCCAGGATATCAACAGTTGCCCCGATGGGATGCCAGCATCGCAAGTGGCAGTTTTATCAACTACACCACTATGCCTGCCCCTATGATTAGTGTTTGGTCTTTGAAAATGGTACATCTCCAAGTGGTGTTGACAATATTTTGCTGTTTATTACTGGGTTTGATTTTACAGTTTCCTTTATGACTTGAAAATTTATGAAGATTTTGATACTACTCAGACAATTAAATCTAAACTAATGTTTAGTTCTTTAGCAAAGTGTCACGCATGTGCATTTTCATGCAAGTTTTAAGGGAAGATGGTGATATTTTAGATTTCCCCAGTAGCTAGTATAACTGTGCCCTAGAAACTTACACTCTTTTAGATGGAATGTTTTAAAATGTTCTGGAAGAATCATCATTAAAAATGTTCTGAAAGCAAACAAAAAATACCAGCTACAGAAAATAATGTTGTATCTTTGCAATTAATTTTATCACACTTCAAATAGCACAGTTGGTTTTCTTTAGTTTTTGAAAAAAAAATTGTTTCTTTTCATTTCATTTGAGAAGCAGAGAGTTAGAGAGAAAGACAGAGACATAAGCACAGGAAAAGATGCAGAGAGCTTCCGTTTGCTGGTTCACTCTCAAACTGCCCACAGAAGCCACATCTAGGCCAGGGAGAGCAGGCTCCAGGAATTCCATTTGGGTCTCCCCTGTGGGTGACAGGGATCAAAGCACTTGAGCCATCACCAGCTACTTCCCTGGGTGCACACATTAACAGAAGTTGTAATCAAGAGTGCAGCTGGGACTGGAACCCAAGCCCTCCCATATGGGATGTGTGTGTCGCAAGACATAACTTAACCCCTGTACTAAATGCAGGCCCCAGAAAAACTGTTTTTGGTTACATTGTTTTAAGTAATAATTAACCTTTAAGCTTAAACCTGGCTGTTTGGAAAATGTTATGGGTTATTTTTCTTCTATATCAGGCAGTTCAAAGAAAGTACTTACATGAAAGTTACTCCCTGAAAAGCAGTAAATACAACTGTGTTTTGAAATATCTTTCTGACATTTTTGATATAACAAAATGAATCGTGAATCTGAGAATCACATTATTTAAAAGACTAACACTTTTAGTATGAATTTTTGAGTTATAGATAATAAATCTGAACTATGGCCAACATATTGTCAGGTCTGTGAGAACACAGTTGCTAAGTAACAACCCAAAATCTAGTAGACGGAGTCTAAAGGAATCACTGCATGATAACCAAAACATAAGAAATGTTTCCCTAGACTTTATATGTTCTTTCAAATGTATCAATCTGTGTTTTTCATCCTTTTTTTCTAAATTGGCAGATTTAATGTTGTGTGATGGTTTTATTATTTCATAATTTTACTTGGGATTGAGTACAAAGAGTCATTCTCTGAGCACTGGATTCCTTTTATAGATCTTTTCAAATGAAGACGGTTGACCATATTTGTAGAATCTATTTTTATGTGAGGGATTAGATTATGTGTTATGTTCCTCATTTGTAAGCAGTATTGCAAATATAGACAGAAATCAAAGTGAAGATTAAATTTTTTGAGAATGGTAAAAATATATTTTTGCATCTTGAAGAGTTATAGCAGAATCTGCAGATAAAATAAGATCTAGAGAAACTCCCAGTTCTTCAGTGTTCTCACATCTGCTACCAGCTGTCTGTGCCTCAAACATCCTTAAAGCTGAATAATTTCTATTCATATTTAGCACAAAAATTATCTGATGCGTTTTACTTCAAATTTTAAAATTGTCTTGTTTGTACTTAACTTACTCTGCCCTGTTCAGTAGAACAACAGGAGCAGAATATTTTAAGAGAACTGAGTTTTTAGGAAGCAGTATGTTTTGTTCAGGTATCCTCTAGTGAAGGTTCTTTAGAGATAACAAAATCTAAAAATTAACAAGTCATGTTGAAAGGTCAGAAAAATATGACTATGTTCAAGCTATAACATTTGCAATAATGCCATTGAATGTTCATTTTCTCATGAAGGATGTGAAGAATACACACACACACACACACACACACATTTTCCAGGCTTTGTGACTTATCATCAGTTATTAGAAAGCAGTTAAACTCTCCATAAACCTCAATCAAATAGAGATGTAAGGATAAAAATAGTCTGTGTACTATGCCTGTGCAGATTTTTGCTGAATGATAAGAGTCCAAAATTTGAAGACAAATTATAAAGTATCACGGGAAATTGAGATGCGTAGAAGAGAAGCATAAAGCCACACTCATTGTGTTTGTGTGTATGTGTGTGTTTATGTTTAAATCTTACTTGTACCAGACTAAGAAAAGTCAAAATCAGATTGTTATCTGAATTGTGGTTTTATGCCACTTTGTTGAATCAAGGAAAAAAAGGGGAAGCGATAAGATTATGGGTGTCAATATTGTCTAGTCAAATTCTAGGAACTTAATTTGCTTCTCTTCTGATCTGTAAAAACATTTAGTTTAGAGGAAATAATAACAAAGTCAGTAACAACCAACAAATAGTAGGTACACTGCTGATATTGCATATATAAAATATTAGGAAATAGCATGAGAAAAATTGTAGCCTAAACCATCTAGAAATTTAACATGAAGCACCCTGAAAAATCCCACCACTCTCTTGACTACACAGTAAATCAGTGTCCCTTAATGAGCACATTGTGTGATTCAGAAAATATGGGAAATAACACTGACCTCTAACCTAACATCAGGACAGTGTAGGAAATGCTCCTATGTCTTCTTGGCCTTTGCATAGAGACTGTTTTGTGTGTGTGTATTACTTAAAGTAGTATACTGTTCAAATGCACACGTTTTAGTTTCTATTTAGTCCATATTTCCCCATCCATGACTTACTCAATGTACGTAGAAGGCTTTGTCTGGTCTGGTTTCCCAAAGCCTCAATAACTTGAGCATTTACCACATTTAAAAAAATAGGCATTTCTCTCCAAATCATCCCTTTTACCACTTCCTTTCCCAAATTTTCCAGTGAAATTTCTAGACCTTGATTTTTGGCTTCTTTCCCTATTTATTCATTGAGAGAATAAGGAATAACTTGTGCAGTGAAATCAGATACGACTCTTTGTTGTGAAGAACTAGCCTTTAGGCATGTCTTGCCATGCCTCTTTGCACAGACAGACAGATGGACTGCCTTTGTAGTTTCCCTTCTCTCCTTCCCAGGCTGTTTGTATCAACAGTGTCCATGTGAGACTGTATGGACCTAACCTTTATCAAATAAAAACTTAATATCTAGAAATATGGGTAAGACATGTAATGGGATCCAAGAAGCTTTTTTAACATTTAGCACCTAGCTTATGCTTTAGAATTATGTTTTTGTCAGTTACATAAATTAAGACAAAGCAACAAAATTAGAGTGGATATGTGTGAATTACAATGCATCATCAAAATTAGATTGCAGGAAATTTATGGAGTTGTGGGTAGGAATAAAATTCTAATACCCATTTGTGCAAAGAAAAATGATGCACCAAAACAAGGTCATGTACACTGACAATGCACCACTAAGCACATGTGAAAAGAAATGTGACTGCACTCATAAAACATGTGGCCAGAAACACAATTGTTTTATTATCCAGAATCTTTACTATACTAACATCATTATAAACAAACAAATCACAAAATATATTGGCTCATAGCTATACCTTAATTTAACCTGAAAATTCATTAAATATCCAATTATATTGGATAAAGCACCTCTGTAAGAAATGTGTTGCCAAGTAATGAATTCATTCAAATTGAATAAGAAAATACAGTGATCTGTTTACATCATGACTTATAAAATTTGTAAATATTTATGTAAAAATTACATAAGATTTTCTATTAAAAGCTTGAAGCCCTGGATTAGATTATGCATTTTTATAAAAAGCCATGATACAACTAAAACTCTCAAAGAGCTAATTCTTTCAAACTTACAGAACAGACCCCTTTTAACCTGCATTCTTTTTATAACAATTCGATCTCATTTGAACCTCTTAAATGTTACTTGCTGTTTGTCACTCTTTCATTTTTTAAAAGATTTATTTATTTTACTTGAAAGTCACAGTTACACAGAGAGAGAAGGAAAGGGAGAGGGAGAGGGAGAGGGAGAGGGAGAGAGAGAGAGAGAGAGAGAAAGAAAGGAAGGAAGGGAGGGAGGGAGGTATCTGTCTGCTGGTTCACTCCCCAGATGGCCATAACAGCCAGAGCTGTGCCAATTCAAAGCCAGGAACCAGGAGCCTCCTCTGAATCTTCCACACAGGTGCAGGGGCCCAAAGACTTGGGCCATCTTCCACTGCTTTCCTAGGCCACAGCAGAGAGCAGGATCAGAAGTGGAGCAGCCAGGACTCGAACCGGCACCCATATGGGATGCTGGCACTGTAGGTGGTGGCTTTACCTGCTACACTACAGCACCGGCCCCACTATTTATCAGTTTTTAAGTAAGCAAAATTTTCTGACTCATAAACTCAAAAGAGTAGTAGGTTTTGCTTTATTTTCTTTAGTCTCTTAATGGCCTTTTACACCATCCAGTGCTCCTTTCCTCCTCTACTGCTCTCCTTCACAGCTTCCTGAGTCGCCACAAAGTTCTCCAGCTCCTCAGCTTGCCCTCTGTGTGATGTGGATCTTCGAGCTCTCGGGTTTCTACTTGGTTTGCATCACTGAGAAATCATACACTTTCATTCTGTTCTGGCTCTCGCAGGCATGGTGAATGTGATGCAGAAGGACAGTATTCACTGCCTCCTTCCCCCTTGCTACATGCTCATAATGTAAAATAGATTCTGTAGGAAGATGAATTCATGCCGCCAACATATCACAATGTGAGCTGGAAATAGGGGCCATTTTCCCAGATGAAGGCTGAAATCACAGGGCGATCTCTACTGAGGATGCGGGAGTGAACCCAAAGAAGTTTAAATGAGGTTGCTTCTCACAGAGTATCTTGCAGGGATACAGCTAGTAGGTAGGTCAGCAGTTTTGTAGTAAAAATCACGACCAGTTATAGCATATTACTGCCAGGAGTTCTGGGCCTTTCATATTAGTCATTGAAATAAAGAGAAAGTAACAAAAAATTTTCTAAAATGAATTAAATTCAGGTAACCTCTTGGCTTTAGCAACCTGTCTTCTGCAAGTACATGTAAGATCACATGTGTCTGTGTATCCTGTGTTTGCTGTTTATACTCAAATCTGCCCGATTTCACATCATATTTCTGCAACGTATTTTTGTAACTTACATTAAATTATAAATTTTGCCTGAGGCGAAAAAGGGTAAGCTAAAATAAAATGTCTATCTCACATAGAAATAAGGTTTTAAAATAATTTTTCCCAAATGTATAAAATAATTCTTTAAATAATAGCTAATGTTTAACAGTGTTCATATATTTAAAATCAACAACCATAAACATCTGGACAGTAAATGCTAACTGACAGAGTAAAACTACAGATAGTCCATTGGCCGGGATTCTCTGGTTATTCATATCAAAGTAAGCATAAGATATTTTATTAGAGGACCATGGAGTTTTATCGGTGGAGACATGTTAGAATTTTCACAGAAAAAAAAAATAGTAAGAAATTATCATTTGTGAAGGACACAATTGTCTCTAGGGACTATGTCTTAAGCTTTAGTTTTTCTCAGTCTGTCTCTTACAATGTGTTTATCTGCCAAAGTTATGGAAGAGTTACATTTCTACAATAGGTGACAAAACTGCAGGAACAAGACTATTTTTAATTGGATTATTTCTATCCCTGTTAAGCTTCCTTCAAAAATAATTTTAAAATACTGTGTTCACCCAGAGGATAATTCATTCAACCAGAAATGGCAAGATAAGTGTAGGAGAGAAAAGGGGACGGACTGCTGTGTGACTCAATAAATTGTCTGGCATATTTATTTGTTTTCCATTATGTGTAAGGTGTCTCGAAGGATTATGAAAATGAGATGGAATCAAGATGAGTCCTCTCTTGTCACAGCAAATGGCTCTTTAATACAACAGTTAATTGAACTGTTTTTTCCCAGAGAAGGTCATAGGCAATATCAGCTAGCAGAACTCTTAGAAATGTCATGCTCTTGCTAAAAATTGTGGAGGACATCCTGTTCCATATAGTTTTTTTTTTCATTTATAAGAGGAAGTGAAGCATATTTTTAAACTGTGATAAACTGTTGGCAGCACTATATTCCATTGTTATATTTTTAATGATTCTGTCCATTTTTCCTTGCCTCAGTGAGGCAGCCTCTGTGAGCATTCTGTTACAGAGAATGCTGCAACCAACTTGAGAACCTGGAAAACCACCTGGAGGAGCCTGGAGGGCTGGAGGTCTGCACTGAATTAGAGGTATGTGGAAGCAGAGCACATGCAGGCCAGGGCAGGAGGAGCTGCTGAGTGACAGTCACCTGCTAATTGGCTCTGGTCTTCCTCTGACTAGGCCTCAAGGGCTGTGCGGTGGGAAGCCAAGGGACAGGCTCACTGGAGTGCTGTGCACCTCCTGCCAAACCGTGTTCCTGGTTCTTGCAATACTCTGCCCAAATAGTGTGAAGACCATATCCAAGATCTGCACCTGCCCCTCTTCCCTGTTCATCTTCTACATTGAGATTACATTGCCCATGTGATCATTCGTAGGCCATAGGAGTGGCCAAGGAACAGAAGTTGTGTGAGAATATAGAGCCTCTTTGACTGCAGGCTGGGAGAGGGAGAAGATGGAGGTGGAACACAGACAAGCTTTCCCCCTTCTTTCATATCTGTACCTTTGCTCATGCTGGTCTTTTCCTGTGTTGTTCTCCTTGGTCTCCTGGAAGATACTTAATCTTCCAGGCTAGCTTCCCCAGGCATACCACTAATCTCTCCTAGAGTGTATATATGTTAGTACCATTTCCCATATCACATACAAGGGGTCTTCAAAAATTTCTAGAAGGTGACTATCATAAAAAAATAAACAAACTACACTGATTTCAAGATTTTTTTCCCAAGTATGAACTTAATTTTTAATTAAGCTTTTCCAGAAACTTTGGGAGTACTGTCATACAACATTTTGGGTTTTTTACTCACCTTTCTATTTTTAAAACATTTTATTACTATAAAGAGAAATGATTTCATGTATTTCATGGATACAGTTCTAAGAAGATAACCATACTTCCCTACCTTCTTCCCTCATTCTCCTTGAATCCCCCCTCCTTCCTTCCTTTTTTCCTTTAGTTTTTGTAATAACATAATTTCACTTTACTTGATAATCACAGGCTTAATGTACCACAAACCACAGTATTTTTTTATTTTTATTTTTTATTTTTTGACAGGCAGAGTTAGACAGTGAGAGAGAGAGAGAGAGACAGACAGAGAGAAAGGTCTTCCTTCTGTTGGTTCACCCCCCAAATGGCTGCTACAGCCGGCGCACCGTACCAATCCAAAGGCAGGAGCCAGGTGCTTCCTCCTGGTCTCCCATGCGGGTGCAGGGCCCAAGCACTTGGGCCATCCTCCACTGCCTTCCTGGGCCACAGCAGAGAGCTGGACTGGAAGAGGAGCAACCAGGACTAGAACCCAGGGTGCCGGTGCCACAGGCAGAAGATTAGCCTAGTGAGCAATGGCGCCGGCCAAACCACAGTATTTAACAAGTAAAAATTAGATCACTATCCACAGAAATATAGAGAAGCACCAAAACCAAAAATCATTATATGTCAGTTTCATTCTTATACTGTGTGTGTGTGTGTGTATCTTGTGTTAATTACCACATATCAGAGAAGATATATAGTATTTGTCCTTTGGCCACTGGCTTATTTCACTAGGCATAATGGTCTCCAGTTGCATCCATACATTTTGTTGCAAAAGACAAAATTTCATTATTTTATGGCCAGGTAGTATTCCGTTGTGTGTGTGTGTATATATATATATATATATATATATACATATATATATATATATACATATATATATATGTATATACATATACATATATATATATATACATATATATATATCCAGTCATCTGGGTTGATTCCATAATGTAGCTATTGTGAATTAAGCTGCAATAAACTTGGGGGTATGAATAGCTCTTTCATATGCTGACTTCATTTCCTTTGGGTAAATTCCCAAGACAGGGAAGGCTGGATCATGTAGTAGATTATTAGACAACTTTGTTTTATTTATTTGTTGAGCGAGAAAACAAACTCCCATGCACTGGTTCACTCCCCAAATATCCTTTAACTGGAACTAGGTCAGACTAAAGCCAGGAGCTAGAACTCAATCCAGGAGTGTTAAATGGGTAGCAGGGACTCAACTATTTGAGCTATCACCTGTTGTCTTCCAGGACGCATATTAGAAGTAAGGTAGAATCAGGGGCAGAAGTGAAACTCAACTCTAGCACTCCCATATGAGGTGCAAACATCCAGAGCAGCATCTTAACTGCTAGACTAAATGTTCACTGCTAAATTTCTCTTTCCCCTTTGAATTTTTGATGCTGATAAATTATTCTGATTCATATTTTTCTATCCTTAATGTCTTCCCTAGTGCCTGGACTGAATTATCATGTCATGGATAGTAGTGAATTCTTTTGAGCTAAATAATGATGACATCATATCGTTACAAAATCTGAGATTCTGCTCAGTTGCACAGTGGGTGACTCAACTGAATTTGTTCTGTATTTTCCTGCTAACATGGAATTGCCTCTCTAAATATGTGTCCTAGAACAAATGTGGTTTTGTTGACATGATATTCTATCTACTAAATTGGCATTTCACTAGAAAAGAAAGGAAAAAATGTCTATAACTTAGATACATTTCAAGAAGTTCTCATTAATTGTTGAACTTAGTAAGTAGTCAGGAATCAAAAGAATGATTGCTAACAGAAATAAATGCAGTGGTGTAATTTAAGTTTCTCTTTTAGGTTATTCCATGAAGTCTTCATGCATGGTGGCAAGAACTTAATGATTCATGTTAAAGAAAAAAACTCCATTTAGGTGAGTCTTGAATTATTTTTTGGAAAACTATATCTTGTATAATTCTGTGTAAAATTTTCCATTTGAAAACACTAGGTCAGTAACCACTAATACAGCTCTATTGATAAAGTGTCAAGGTGCCTATCAATCCCTAAATATTTATTCCCATGACTAAAATGTTTTGAGTGTCTGCCTAAATATCATTCTACTGAATATCTCAGTTACGCTTTGTTGGAAGGTTAATAATGAATTCTAAGTCACACTTCTAATTATGCAGGCTTCCTTGGAAATTAGATAAAACATATTTGGAAAAGTGAAAAAGGAAAAAGAAAATAAATAAAGCATTCAGCAAAGGCCTTGGAAATCTAGGTAGGTGGACATGAATTGAAGCCGAAGGCTTCCAGATGGTTTCATGGAAGGTGAACGCTTGTCTGGGTCTTGGATGATGGCTAGGATTTAAATATTTAAAAGAGGTACTAGGGACTAGAGAAAGATCATTCTAAAGGAAGAGGAAAGTGCCATGCCATCAGAGCAAATAGATATTTGATTTAACACAATATTTTAACTCATTAGAATCAAATATTAACAAATTGCTTTGTTAGATCACCTCAGATAAACAAGTGATTCTGAAAAAAAGTTTTCCTCATAACTTTTTTGTTGAAACAAGGTAGCATATAAATGCATAAAGAAAGAAATAATCAACCATCACAATTTTTGACTCTGTTGGTGAAGGTAAAATATAATTCCATATACCACTATTGTATGATCTTTGCTAGTCTTTGACATACCAATCAGGAGTTCTGCAAAATATCCATCCTTAGGATAGAGGGAGCCATCTTTCAAAATAAGCTGATTGTGTCATTGTATTTAAGGATGATGAATCTCTTAAAATATCAAATTGTACCTAATTTTCTAAATTTCACATTTTACATTATAATTTAAAAGTGACTTAAATTTTTTTTTTGTTAGTCTCTTTTTTTTTTTTAACTTTTATTTAATGAATATACGTTTCCAAAGTACGAATAGTGGATTACTATGGCTTCCCCCCCATACCGTCCCTCCCACCCACAACCCTCCCCTTTCCCACTCCCTCTCCCCTTCCATTCACATCAAGATTCATTTTCGATTATCTTAATATACAGAAGATCAGCTTAGTATACATTAAGTAAGGATTTCAACAGTTTGCTCCCACACAGAAACATAAAGTGAAAAATAATAGATGATTTTTTTTAATGATGATGAAATCAGATCAGACCTATTGTCATGTTTAATCCCAGTGAGAGTCAAGTTGGGAGTTGATAGTTTCTTTTCTTTTCTTTTTTTTTTTTTTTTACAGAGGATCAGTTTAGTATGCATTAAGTAAAGATTTCAACAGTTTGCACCCCCATAGAAACACAAAGTGAAATATATTATTTGAGTACTCATTATAGCATTAAATCTCAATGCACAGCACATTAAGGACAGAGATCCTACATGAGGAGTAAGTGCACAGTGACTCCTGTTGACTTTACCAATTGACACTCCTGTCTATGGCATCAGTAATCTCCCTATGCTCCAGTCATGAGTTTCCAAGGCTATGGAAGCCCCTTGAGTTCTCCGACTCTTATCTTGTTTAGACAAGGTCATAGTCAAAGTGGAGGTTCTCTCCTCCCTTCAGAGAAAGGTACCTCCTTCTTTGAAGACCTGTTCTTTCCACTGAGATCTCACTCACAGAGATCTTTTGCCAGAGTGTCTTGGCTTTCCATGCCTGAAATACTCTCATGGGCTTTTCAGCCAGATCGGAATGCCTTTAGGGCTGATTCTGAGGCCAGAGTGCTATTTAGGGCATCTGCCATTCTATGAGTCTGCTGAGTATCTCACTTCCCATGTTGGATCACTCTCCCCTTTATTTATTCTATTGGTTAGTGTTAGCAGGTACTAGACTTGCTTATGTGCTCCCTTTGACTCTTAGTCCTTTCATTATGATCAATTGCGAACTGAAATTGACCACTTGGACTAGTGAGATGGCATTGGTACATGCCACCTTGATGGGATTAAATTGGAGTCCCCTGGTATGTTTCTAACTCTACCAATTGGGGCAAGTCAGCCTGAGCATGCCCCAAATTATATATCTCTTCCCTCTCTTATTCCTACTCTTATGTTTAACAGGGATCACATTTCAGTTAAATTTCAACACTTAAGAATAACTGTGTATTAATTACAGAATTAAACCAGTCATATTAAGTAGAACAGACAAAAAAAACTACTAAAAGGGATAATGTATTAAGTTGTTCATTAACAGTCAGGGCTATGCTGATCAAGTCACCGTTTCCCATAGTGTCCCTTTCACTTCAACAGGTTTTCTTTTTGGTGTTCAGTCAGTTGTCACCGATCAGGGAGAACATATGGTATTTGTCCCTTTGGGACTGGCTTATTTCACTCAGCATGATGTGTTCCAGATTCCTCCATTTTGTTGCAAATGACTGGATTTCGTTGTTTCTTACTGCGGTATAGTATTCTAAAGAGTACATATCCCATAATTTTTTTATCCAGTCTACCGTTGATGGGCATTTAGGTTGGTTCCAGGTCTTAGCTATTGTAAATTGTGCTGCAATAAACATTAGGCTGCAGACCGCTTTTTTGTTTGCCAATTTAAATTCCTTTGGGTAAATTCCAAGGAGTGGGATGGCTGGGTCGAACGGTAGGGTTATCTTCAGGTTTCTGAGGAATCTCCAGACTGACTTCCATAGTGGCTTGACCAGTTTGCATTCCCACCAACAGTGGGTTAGTGTCCCTTTTTCCCCACATCCTCGCCAGCATCTGTTGTTGGTAGATTTCTGAATGTGAGCCATTCTAACCGGGGTGAGGTGGAACCTCATTGTGGTTTTGATTTGCATTTCTCTGATTGCTAATGACCTTGAACATTTTTTCATGTGCCTGTTGGCCAAAAAGTGACTTAAATTTGTCAGTGAGCTACCTATCAGCAACATGTCTGAAATATCCGTTGCTCAATTTTTGAACAAAGCAAATTGAGGTGTGAAAAAATATTACAATTCTTTACAGTTTAATAAAGACATATTTTCATATTTTGGTTTCAATTAAATTAATACAGTAGAGTGAATCAACTATTTTACTAAGTAAAATCACTCAGTTTAAGATTTTAAAAATCCAGTAGACTGGATAAAGAAATTATGGGACATGTACTCTATAGAATACTATACAGCAGTCAAAAACAATGAAACCCAGTCATTTGCAACAAGATGGAGGAATCTGGAAAACATGCTGAGTGAATTAAGTCAGTCCCAAAGGGACAAATATCATATGTTCTCCCTGATTGGCAACAACTAACTGAGCACCAAAGGGGAAACCTGTTGAAGTGAAATGGACACAATGAGAAACAGTGACTTGATCAGCTCTTGTCCTGACTGCTGATGTACAATATAATACTTTACCCATTTTAGTATTTTTTTTTGTTCTAGCACTATTGGTTGAACTCTGTAATTAACACACAATTATTCTTAGGTGTTTAAATTTTAACTGAAAAGTGATCCCTGTTAAATATAAGAGTGGGAATAAGAGAGGGAGGAGATGTACAATCTGGGACATGCTTAATCGGACTTGCCCAAATGGTGGAGTTAGAAACGTGCCAGTTGATTCCAATTCAATCCCATCAAGGTGGCATGTACCAGTGCCATCTCACTAGTCCCAGTGATCAATTACTGTTCACAATTGATCATAATGATAGGACTAAGAACCAAAGGGATCACATAAACAAAACTAGTGTCTGCAAATACTAGCTGATAGAATAAAAAAGGGAGAGAACGATCCAACATGGGAAGCGGGATACACAGCAGACTCATAGAATGGCAGATGTCCTAAATAGCACTCTGGCCTCAGAATCAGCCCTTAAGGCATTCGGATATGGCTGAAGAGCCCATGAGAGTATTTTAGGCATGGAAAGCCAAGACACCATGGAAAAAAAAAAAAAAAGAAGACCTAAATGAAAGATCTCTGCAAGTGAGATCCCAGTGGAAAGAACGGGGCCATCAAAGAAGGAGGTACCTTTCTCTGAAGGGAGGAGAGAACTTCCACTTTGACTATGACCCTGTCAGATTAAGATTGAAGTCTGTGAACCCAAAAGGCTTCCACAGCCTTGGCAACTCATGACAAGAGCCTAGGGTGATTACTGATGCCATAAACAAGAGTGTCAAATTGTTAAGTCAACAACAGGAGTCACTGTGTATTTACTTCTCATGTGAGATCTATCTTTAATGTGTTGTCCAATGTGAAGTAATGCTATAACTAGTACTGAAACAGTATTTTACACTTTGTGTTTCTGTGTGGGTGCAAACTGATGAAATTTTTACTTAATATATACTGAATTGATCTTCTGTATATAAAGAGAATTGAAAATGAATCTTGATGTGAATGGAATGGGAGAGGGAGCGGGAGATGGGAGGGGTGCAAGTGGGAGGGAAATTATGGGGTGGGGAAGCCAATGTAATCCATAAACTGTACTTTGGAAATTTATATTTACTAAATAAAAAAATTTTAAAAAATATACAATTTTCTCATGTAAATGTGAACAATACTTGAACTGGTATTCTCAAAATAGATATATGGAATGACATGTATGTATAGATAGGTGACCAGATAAAAAGAGAGTTAACTATATTTTTTTAAGATTTATTTTATTTATTTGAAAGAGTTAGAGCAAGAAGGAGAGGCAGAGAGAGAGAGAGAGAGAGAGAGAGAGAGAGGTCTTCCATCTGCTGGTACACTCCCCAATTGGCCACAATGGCCAGAGCTGCACCATCCAAAGCCAGGAGCCAGGAGCCTCCTCTGGGTCTTCCCATGCAGGTGCAGGGGCTCAAGGACATGGGGCCTCCTCCACTGCTTTCCCAGGTCACAGCAGAGAGCTGGATCAGAAGTGGAGCAGCCGGGATTCAAACTGGCGCCCATATGGGATGCTGGCACTGCAGGCAATAGCCCCAAGAGTTAGCTATCTTAATAAAATTCTCTTTTTTGGCAGAAACGTCCTGGTATTTGAATAGAATTTTCAAATCCACAGAGCCCCAAGGTTGCATTTGGCAGCTTTACTTTGATGTCTACATGGTCTCTCTTGGACCATTATAATACAATCCAAAAGGCTGTCTGTGGGGAGCAACTCAGACTAGACTAAGTTACTGGAATTAAGACTTATTCTATGCATCTGCTCTCCCACAATATGGCGCTGGGAGAGGAGAAAACAGCTTCTACACAGCTGCCTCCAGTTCAGCCAATAAACTGTAGGACTTGCTCCTGAGTGGAGGAGAGCAGCGTACTCGGCGTGTGGGCAGCCAAGTTGGGATTGGCAGAGGAGGACTATATAGGAGGAGAGAGACGGCATGCACCAGGAACATCTGAAGGAACATCTAAGGGGAACACCTGTGCAGCCCCCGAGAGAGCCGGCCGGCGGTGTGCCGCTCCCCTGCGGAAGTGGGGAATGTGGCAGGGGGAACCGCCCTTCCACGGAGGTGGAAGGGACGGTAGCCAACCCGGGAAGAACCAGCAGCAAACCCGGGGAGGGCCGAGCAGACGAAAGAAGAACGCAGGGTCCTGTGTCGTTCCTCTGCGAAGAGGGGGAGCGACATAATGGTGCCGTGACTCAGATAGGAAACTTAGGAGGGAAGAAACGGGAAGAAGTGGAAAATATCGGAGAGAGAGACTAGCAAACAGCCTAGGGAAAAGCCGGACGAAAAAGGTGCCTGAAGAAGCTATTGAAAGCCTAGGCATAGACTCAGATACGGACTACAGGGGGAAGCTGGGAGAAATCTCTAAGGTCGAAAGCGAAAGTGAAAGCTAGAACAAACAGACTCGGATACGGACTGTGGGGAGAAGCCAGGAGAAATGAGGGAGGAGTATTGTTGGAGGAAAGCTTGGGGAAATATACCGGGTAGAGAAAAATGTTAGGGAAATTGAAGCCGCGGGGGGTAGGCCGAGGCGGAAACGTAAGCCAGTTTGGGATTCATCAAGTCAGCCCGGGGAGCAAAAGGTGAAAATCTAAAACTAGAGGCGGAGACGTATGAGCTAGGTTGGAATCCGTCAGATTAGCCTGAGGAGCAAAGGACGGGAAGCCAGACCGAAAGGCGCAGATGCGTGAGCTAGGTTGAATTCGCCAGGTTAGCCCGGGGAACTTAGATTGAATACTAGTGGCGGAGACGTGAGCTGGGGCTGTGTGACTCGCGGAAGCCGCCGCGTGCAGAGAGCACGGGGCGTGAATAGATAGGGAACGCGGGGCGGCGAGGCGCCGAGAAGCAGCCTCGGGGTGGGCGCCGGGAAGCCGCAGGGGTAAGAGAAACAGAAGTTTAGAAGTAAAATGAGAGAAATAGGAATGCTGGTAGATAGAAGTAAAATAGGAGAAATAGGAATGCCCGGAGATAAACAGAGAAAGGCCTCCCCACAACACAGCAATGAGAGAGCTTGGATTCGGTCTGCCTGATTAGGAAGGTGGTGAGCACCTGCGGGCGGCTAGCAGCTTATGCGCCGCAGGTCACTGAAGACAGGCACGAATTAACATCAATAAGGCCTCCCCACAATACCGCAATGAGAAGGCTTGGATTCGGTCTGCCTGATTAGTAAGGCGGTAAGCACCAGCAGGCAGCTCGACCAGAGTATGAGCTGCAGGTCACCGAAGATAGGCACAAACCAACACTAATAAGTCTCCCCCACAATACGGCAATGAGAAGGCTTGGATTCGGTTTGCCTGATTGTTAGGGCTTGTAAGCACCTGCAGGCAGAGCAGAGCATGCGCTGCAGGGCACCGAACACAGGCACGCATCAGTGCCTAAAAACCTCCTCACAACATGGCGAAGAGAGGACCCGGATTCGGTTTGCCTGATTGATAGGACTTGTAAGAACCTGTGGGCAACTCTAGCAAGCAGAGCAGAGTGTGTGCCGCGGGGCACCGAAGACAGGTGCGTATCAACGCCAAAAAATAAAAAGAAAGGGGGATCTGTGGGGAGCAACTCGGACTAGACTAAGTTACTGGAATTAAGACTTATTCTATGCATCTGCTCTCCCACAATATGGCGCTGGGAGAGGAGAAAACAGCTTCTACACAGCTGCCTCCAGTTCAGCCAATAAACTGTAGGACTTGCTCCTGAGTGGAGGAGAGCAGCGTACTCGGCGTGTGGGCAGCCAAGTTGGGATTGGCAGAGGAGGACTATATAGGAGGAGAGAGACGGCATGCACCAGGAACATCTGAAGGAACATCTAAGGGGAACACCTGTGCAGCCCCCGAGAGAGCCGGCCGGCGGTGTGCCGCTCCCCCGCGGAAGTGGGGAATGTGGCAGGGGGAACCGCCCTTCCACAGAGGTGGAAGGGACGGTAGCCAACCCGGGAAGAACCAGCAGCAAACCCGGGGAGGGCCGAGCAGACGAAAGAAGAACGCAGGGTCCTGTGTCGTTCCTCCGCGAAGAGGGGGAGTGACAGCTGTCCTTATGTATGAAATGGAAATTCATTCCAGTCAGTCTTACTGCTAAAATTCACTTTCTTGGGAAACAGTACCAGCAAAAAAAAAAAAAAAAAAAAAGCCATGTTAGTAGCAACTTGAAAATAAACCATGTTAGAAGAAGTATGAAGTGAGATAAATCTGAACAGTGATGTGTTTAGTTTCCCTCTCTTCTGGAGAATCTTAGCAAAAAAGTATATTCCTATAAGACAAAGGAAAGTTTATTACCAAACTACATTACTGAAAGACATGCATTTGGGGTTTTAATATTTCTATTTGGAAGCAGATCCTCATTCTAGGATAAACCTCATTGTGATTTTCTACTTGTAATAAGTAAAATTCCAGGACACTAATAGGAAACAGTTAAGGGATTTTTATGTTTCTTTTTATTCCCTCTTAAGAGAAATGTGTCAACCATATTCAGCTGTTATCTATGATAGTGTCCACCATCTCTGCCTAGAAGTAGCAAAGTTAATGGGCTGTGCAGCCATGGACCTGAGTTGCTGCAGTTTTGTTATGTTGGGGACAGGGGCAGATCACAGCCTTTGTCTGCCTGAGCAATTGAATATAATATGATAGCCTATTTTTATAATGTGTCTGTGTCCTAAGAGTGGAGAAGTAAGAAGTAACACAGATGATAAAATTCATCCCTAACACACTATTGTTTGCGTCAGTGTCTTAGGATGGGGTTTTTTGCAAATGGATTTAGAGTTATCATGGGGTCTCTGAACTTAAAAACTTAATTTTGAATATACAAATATATAACATTCAGCCTCTCTCAATGCAAACTTGTCAATATTTCTTTATAATTTTCAAAAAATCATTTATTTATTACTCTCAGTTGATTAAAATAAAGGTTTTACTTAGACATTTTGGTCCTGGCAAGATGCTGTCTGGGCAGTCGGAAACAGGATCCTGGGGAAATAGGTCTTTAGTGTATGAGAGTTCCCTCCCCAAAAGCCATGTTCCAGAGTAGCATGCATCTGAAAACTGCTAGCTAACGATGTTTATCGAGTGCAGTACTTTTCTTAACCTTCAAGTCATAAGCAGGGTTGATTTTGAGATTTTAATTTCGTTTGTATGTATGTTTTTACAGCATAGGTCCCATTTACTTTTTTTAACATGAATTCTCATGTTAATGGGGTATTAATATGAAGAGAAAGATTCAACGTAGTTAGTTCATAGATACACCTCTGAGAATTTCATATTAATACTTTCCTCCCTCTCTTTCAATTTTTTTTAAAGATGTATTTGTTTGAAGGGCAGAGTTACAGAGAAAAGGAGAGACCGAGACAGAGAACGAGAGATCTTCCCTCTGCTGGTTCGTTCCCCAGATGTCCACAACAGCCTCAGCTGGGCCAGGCCAAACCCAAGAAACTAGAATTCTATCCAGGTCTCTCATGTGGGTGCAGGGGCCCAACCACCGGGGCCATCTGCTGCTGCTTTACCCTGCACATTGCAGGGAGCTGGACTGAAGTGGAGCAGCCAGGACTTGAATTGGCGCCCACATGGGATGCTGGCATCACAGGTGGCAACTTCCCCTCTGTAGCAAATGCTGGCCCCTCTTTTTAACTTTCAGAGATAATGTGTTTTTAATTTATATTATAATCAAAGGCTTAACACCCCACCAAGTGAAGAGTTCAACAAGTAAAAAGTAAAATGACCTTAGTTCCGCAGCATTATATGCAGGGCCTATTAAAAAAAAAAAAAAGTCAAGGGGCCAGTGCAGTGGCGTAGTGGGCTGGGCCTCCACCTGTGGTGTCAGAATCCCATATGGGCTCCAGTTCATATCCTGGCTGTTCCTCTTCCCATCCAGCTCTCTGCTATGGCCTGACTTGGAAAAAGCACCTGGCTCCTGGCTTCAGATCAGCCCAGCTCCAGCTGTCGCGGCCATTTGGGTAGTGAACCAGCAGATGGAGGATCTTTCTCTCTGTCTCTTCCTGTCTCTCCCTCTACATGTCTGTAACTTCACCTCTCAAAAAATAAATAAATAAAATTTTAAAAAATATTCAAATAAGAAAATGTCTATTTTACTCATACAGTGAATATTAAAATAATCACAGCTCATTAACCCTATAGTACTGTATATATACTAATTGCCACATACAAGAGAAAATGTGGTATTTTTCATTTTGAATCTGGCTTATTTAATTTATCAAAATGATCTCAGATTGCCTCCATGTTGTTTTGGATATCTGGATTTCATTCTACAAAGAGTAGAAATGCCTAGTAATATTCCATCATGCATATATGCCACATTTTCTTTATCCAGTCATCAGTTGATAGACATTTAGGTTGATCACACACCTTAGCTATGTGAATTGATCTGTTGCAAAACTGGGAGTACAGGTAAATATTTCATATGATGCTTTAATTTCCTTTCAGTTTATTCTCAGCATTGATGTATCTCAGTCATACAACAGATCTATTTTTACTTTTCTGGTAAATATGGCTTTTATACAGTAATCAATGAACAATGAATGCTGGCTAGGATGTGAAGAAAATATTACCCTAATCCACTGTTGCTGGGAATGTAAACTAGTACAGCCATTGTGGAAGACAGTATGGAGATAACTCAGAAAGCTGAAAATAGACCTACCATATGACCCAGCCAGCTCAATCCTGGGAATTTACCCAAGGGAAATGAAATCAGCATATGAAAGAGTTATATATGTACCCCCACGTTTATTGTGGCTTAATTCACAATAGCTAAGATATGGAATCAACCCATATGTCCATCAGCTGATGAATAGGTAAAGAAAATATGGAATAAATACACTATGGAATACTACTCAGTGGTTAAAAAATATGAAATCCTGTCTTTTGTAATAAAATGCATGTAACTGGCTTATTTCACCAAATATAATGGATTCCATTTGCATCCTTTTTGTTGTGAAAAACAGGATTTGGGGCCAGCGCCATGGCTTACTTGGTTAATCCTCCGCCTGCAGCGCTGGCATCCCATATAGGTGCTGGGTTCTAGTCCCGCCTGCTCCTCTTCCAATCCAGCCAGCTCTCTGCTGTGGCCCGGGAAGGCAGTGGAGGATGGCCCAAGTGCTTGGGCCCTGCACCCACATGGGAGACCAGGAGGAAGCATTGGCTCCTGGCTTTGGATCGGCGCAGCACACCGGCTGCAGCGCACCAGCTGTAGCGGCCATTTTGGGAGTGAACCAACGGAAGGAAGACCTTTCTTTTTTTTTTAACTTTTATTTAATGAATATAAATTTCCAAAATACAGCTTATGGATTACAATGGCTTCCCCCCGCCCATAACTTCCCTCCCACCCGCAACCTTCCCCTCTCCCGCTCCCCTCCCCTGGAAGACCTTTCTCTCTGTCTCTCTCTCACTGTCTAGCTCTATCTGTCAAATAAAAATAAATAAATAAATAAATAGTATATAATTCAGTGTTTTTCAAAAAAAAAGAAAAACAGGATTTCATTCTTTTTATGTCTATATATGTATTTATAATATATAACATATACATTTAATAATAATGGTGGGAGTAGGCATCTTCCTCTGGTTCCAGATCTTAGTGGAAATGCTTTTCCCCCATTCAATATGATGTTGGCTGTGGGTTTGTCATATATTGCCTTGATTGCGTTGAGTTACATTCTTCCTATACCTAGTTTCTGAAGATTTTTAAATCATGAGAAGGTGTTATATTTTATCAAATGCTTTATCTGCATTTACTGAGGTAGTCATGTGGTTTTTATGTTTCATTTTGTTGATGTATTATCTTTATGTATTTGCATATGTTGAACTATCCCTGCATCCCTGCGATAAAGCCCTCTTAGACTGGTGGATGATCTTTTTGAAGTGCTGTGAGATTTGTTTTACTAGTACTTCTTCGAGGATTTATGCATCTGTGTTCACTAGGGATATTGATCTATGGTTCTTTTTGTTGTTGTTGTTGCATCTTCCTCTGGTTTTGTAATTAAGGTAATTCTGGACTCATAAAATGAGCTTGAGGAGCTGGCGCTGTGGCTCAGTGGGTTAATGTCCTGGCCTGAAGCGCCAGCATCCCATATGGGCGCCGGTTCAAGTCCCGGCTGCTCCACTTCCCATCCAGCTCTCTTCTATGGCCTGGGAAAGCAGTAGAAGATGGCCCAAGTCCTTGGCCCCTGCAGCCACATAGGAGACCCGGAAGAAGCTCCTGGCACCTGGCCTTGGATCCGTCAGCTCCGGCCCTTGTGGCCAACCGGGGAGTGTACCATTGGATGGAAGACTCTCTGCCTCTCCTTTCTCTGTGTAACTCTGACTTTCAAATAAATAAATAAATCTTAAAAAAAAAAAAAAAGAATGAGCTTGAAAGTGTTCCCTCCCTTTAAGTTGGTCAGTATAGTTCAAGAAGAATTGATATTAGTTTTTCTTTAAAAATCCAGCAGAATAATTCAGCAGTTAAGGCATCTGATCCTGGGCTTTACTTTGTTGGAAGTCTCTTTATTACTGATTCAATCTTAGTTATTTGGCTATTCAGGTTTTATATGTCGTCTTGCCTCAATTTTGCTAAATTATATGTGTCCAGAAATCTATGCTTTTCTTCTAGATTTTCCAATTTGTTGATATATATATCAGTTTGTAATAGTTCCAAATTATTCATTGTGTTTCTGTAGTATCAGTTATAACATCTCCTTTTTCCTCTCTGATTTTGTAAATTTTTGTCTTCCCCCTTTTTTGTTTCTTAGTTGGACCATTTTTAGTTAGTTGGGCCATTATCCATTTTGTTTATTTTCAAAAAAAGCTACTCTTCATTTCACTGATCTTTTGTCTACTTTATTTCTGTTTTGTTTGCTTCTCTAATTTTTATTATTTCTAATAATCTTGGGTTTGGTTTATTTTTGTTTTTCTATGTCCTTGAGATGTAGTTGGACCACTTATTTGATACCTTTCCAATTATTTGATTGAGGCACTTATTGCTATAAACTTCCCTTTTAACACAGTTTTTGCTGTATCTCATTAATTTGATATGTTGTATTTTCATTTTCATTTGTTTCACAGAATTTTTTATTTTTCTTTTGATTTCTTCTATGATTCCCTGTTCATTCAGGAGTGTGTTGTTCACTCTCCATGTGTTCATA
Organism: Oryctolagus cuniculus; assembly: GCF_964237555.1. Lineage (NCBI taxonomy): Eukaryota > Metazoa > Chordata > Mammalia > Lagomorpha > Leporidae > Oryctolagus > Oryctolagus cuniculus. The sequence goes on from NC_091437.1 coordinate 19,703,217, forward strand.
TATTTTCCAGAGTTTCTTTTGTTGTTAATTTCCAGCTTTATTCCATTGTGGTCAGAAAATATCCATGATATGATTTTGATTGCTTTTATTTGTTGAGACTTGTTTTATGGCCTAGTATATGGTCTATCCTAGAGAATGTGTTATTCAGCTGTGGAATGAAATGTTACTTAGATATCAGTTAGGTTCTTTTGGTCTACTATATAGATTTAGTTCTATTGCTTATTGATTTTTCATCTGGTTGATTGGTCCATTGATTAAAATAAGATAATGAAATCCTCCATAGTTATTGCATTGGCATTTATGTCTCCTTTTATATCTATTAACATTTTTTATAAAATTGGATGCCCTGGATTTGGGTGCATATACATTTATCACAGTCACATCTTCTTGTTGAATTAATCCCTTGTTGAATTATATAATGACCTTCTTTGTCTCTTTTAACAGATTTTGTATTAAAGCCCATTTTGTCTGACATAAGCATAGCCACTCTTCACTTTTTATTTTTTATTTCCATTTGAATTGAATATCTTTTTCCATCCTTTCACTTTCAGTCTCTGTGTATTGTTATTCATGCAGTGTGTTTCTTGTAGGCAGCATTTAGATAGGTCTTGTTTTTCTATGCATTCAGCCAGTCTGTTTCTTCTTATTGGAGAAATTAGTCCATTTACATTCAAGGTAATTGTTGAGAAGTCATGACTCAGTCCAGCATTTTCCATGAGTACTCCTTTTTTTTGTCTTGAATCCCATGATTTCTGTTATCAGGAGGTTTTCTGCCTTCATATTCGTTCATGATGCTTAATGTCCTTTTTCTGTGTCTGTGTATAGTAAGTACATTCTTAACTACCATTTGTAAAGTTGACCAGGTAGTGAAAAATTCATTCAATTTCAATTTTTGCTTGTTTTGGAAGGTCTTTACTTCACCTTAATTTGTGAATTATAGCTTCAGTGAATAAAGCATTCTGGATTGGCAGGTTTTTTCTTTTAGAACTTCAACTATATCTCTCTATTCTCTGCTGGCTTGTAGGGATTCTGTTGAAAAATCTGCTATTAATCTGAAGGGAGATCCTTTAAAAATGATCTGGCAGTTCTCTCTTGGAAATTTTAACCTATTCTCTGCATGTTTTACTTTTGAAAATTTGACTATAAATTATCATGGTGTGGAGCTTTACTGATGATGCCTATTTGACATTCTATGTGCTTCCTGTATTTCAGCATCTATATATTTCTCCATATTGGGAAATTTTCTATTATTATTTCACTGAATGAGTTTTCTAAGCTGTTCTTTTTTCCATACTTTCAGTAAGTTCTATCATTTATTTATTGGTTGTTGGATGCTGTTCCTTATATCTCAAACAGTGTTATCAGTCTTTCTAATTTTTTCTTCTTTTTTTGTCTCTTTCAAAAGACCTGCCTTCTAGGTCATATATGCATGCCTTGCTAAATCTCTTGTAATAGCTTTCCACTGTATTTTCATTTGGCTTATTGAGAACCACATCTCATATTTCTGGTGTTTCTTCAATATATCTATCTCTGCAGAATTTCTCATTCATGTGATGTATGAATTTCCCTATTTCATGTAACTATCTGTATTCTTGAGTAACCTTGCAGTCATATTTTGAATTTGTTTTCAGGTATTTCCCATTTTCACAGTCCTGTATTTAATGTATTAATGTGTTCCTTTTGGGGATTCATATTGCCCTGCTTGTTCATGTTTCTTGTGTTTCAATGGAGGTTTTTTTTTTTAAAAAAAAAAAAAGACTTAATTATTTAGTTGAAAGGCAGAGTTTCAGAGAGGCAGAGAGAGAGAGAGAGAGAGAGAGAGAGAGAGAGGTTGTCCATCCATCCACTGGTTTACTCTGCAAATAACCACAATGGCTGGAGGTGAGCCAATCCAAAGCCAGGAGCCAGGAGCTTCTTCCGGGTCTCCCACATGTGTGCAGGGGCCCAGGGACTTCTACTGCTTTCCCAGGCCATAGCAGAGAGCTGGATAGAAAGTGGAGCAGCCATGACTCAAAATGCTGCCATGTGGGATGCTGGCACTGCAGGTGCAGATTTGCCCACTACACCACAGTGCCTGCCCTTCAATGTAGGTTTTTATACATCAAGAAGATCACTTGCTGTCTGTTTTGGGGATGGATTTGTTGTTGTTGTTGCTGAAGGTTTTTTCTTGGGAATGTGCCTCTCTGGGTCAGTGGCACGCCTGAGTTAAGAGTTCATCTTGTGTAGGAATTCCAGAGTTGTGTGTTGGATGGGGCCGGGGATCTATGGCCAGCATTTGTGAGTGGGGTAAGAGTCCAGATTGCCAGTCAAATTGGGTATGTTGGAACACCTCTGGCTATCGTCAGTATGGGGAGAGATTTTGGAGCTGGCTAGTGTATTTACAGTCCCATCCCTTCTCTGTGTCAAGGTGAAGCGGCCTGTTCATGGTCTAGAGTGAGCTCACCATGCTTGCACACCCCACCTACACAAGCACATGAACAGTCTGGGACACTGGCAGACTTTGTAGTATGTCGCCTGAGCCCTTCACGAGATCTGTACCTAGCACGTAGGGAACTCTGAGTTTCTGCTGTCGGGCCGTGCAGGTGCACAGGAACGGAGCCATAACCTTTATCCCTCTCAGTACCGTGGTCTATGCCCAAAAATCTCAGTCACAGAAATCTGTCTACGCTCTGCCCTGCAAGCTTTCCCTTGCTGGCTCAAGCTGCTTGCTCAAATCAGGGCAGAAATCAGCTACAGCACTGCCTCAGCAAATTGAGATAGACGCATCGGTGAGCAAAGGAAAGAGAAGCAACGTGATCTCCCTTCTCAGAGTCAAGCAGTTGCTCAGCCCCTTTAAAGTTTCCCAGGCCAGACTCAGATCCAGTGAGCACCGTGAGATTCTCCCTCCTTCAAAGCCACTGGTAGCAAAGGCTGCAGCAGCCTTGTCTCACCTTGCCTGGAAACGTGGTGCTTCCCTGTCATGAATGAGGCAGCACATGGCCATCGGCTGTTTGCATGTCCTGTCTCCTTATTACTCCGTGGAGTGTGTGTTCTGTTCTGTCCATTCTCCACTCACAGTTTCTCAGTGAGTCTCCTGGGAATGTAGTCCTTGCTTTGTTTTTCTGATATCTATCTGTGGTTGAAGTCAGTGCAACTTCTCCCTAGTGAGCCGCCTTCTATCTGTACATGTTTTTCACATGAGAACTCTTTCTTAGAGCTGTACTCGTATTTTTTAAAAGTTATCTTTTCCCTTAAGAAAAAAAAATTACATGACAGGCCAAGGAATTAAGGTTTTTTTCCCTAAATCTCACTTAAAAACACAAACTATAAAATCAGTACAGAGCCAAGATAGGAACTAGATGTCTATCAAATTTGGAATGAATTTTATCATATTTAGAAACCATTTTATGTATAAAAATTAGTGAGCTGACAAACTGTAATAAATGTTAAATTTATTTTTTAGTTTTCTATTTTTACATAGTGATATACTATAGATGAAGAGAAGGAAAGTGTACTTTTAAGAACCAGGTATTTTTCATGACTTCATATAATTCCAAAATTTTTAATGGAAAAAGCAGTTCAGAGAAAAGTTAAATTTAGAAGATTCAGCCTGCCAAATGGATTAACAAAAGCATCTAGGAATCCAAAGAAAGAAATGAAGGTGAAGTTTAAATGAACTGCAGAACACTTGAATTAATTCCGCGTATCTCTCCTGTGAAACTAATGAGCTTACATTGAAGTGTTCTTTGATTCGCTCCAGCAGTCCAAAATTGCCTGAGCATTCAGCTAAGTAGTAATTTTATTTGAAATTGCTTGGACTTTGTATGTGCTGAATGGCCACGCTTGTACTTTTATTTGTTTGAAATTAACAAAGATGACCTTGCTTGATATACTAGAGGTTAGCACTCTATTTAAATTTACTTTTAAATAAGAAGTTGCTCATTTCTCTCTAAATAAACTGTAAAGCCTTAACATATCCATGTAGTGCTCAGGTTTTCCTGCCTCATGTAAGATTAGTTGGTATAAAATTCACCCTTCTGATGGCCATACGTTAGATTTGTGAAACTTCAGTCAAATTTCAGCAAATTGTAAGGAAGAATTCTAGCACGTTAGTCATACAACATGTCTTGAAAGTATTGGTTGCCTTCATTAGAATTTTTAAACAGATGGGGGAATAGCCATGTTTTCTCAGACGTTAAAGAGATTTTCATTCATCCAGTGGGAGGTATGGAATATGGTTTATAATATTTAGCCATTCTAATACTTGGAGAGAAAATTCTTACCCTCAGTTTTCACCAACAAAGTCATTTGATTGTTAGGGGTGACTAGGTACCTATCACAGTGAATGTTTTTAGCAGAAATATACAACAGAATGCACCTTGAGTAACTAACTTCCATGGAATAAAGACATCAGACAGGCTGGAGTGGGTAACTCTTTGACAGAGAATCATCCCCAAAATTTTTGTTCTAGATGCTCACAGGAAAAAAAAAAAAAAAAAAAAACATGTTACTTGTCGAACATTTTTTGAATGTTCATTCCATATCAGGTTTTACAGATACAGAATGTAAAGATATAATCTTCAAAGTACTCATAGCCAAATAATTAGAGCCCAAGGAGGAATGGCCTTTCAAAGAAGGCTTCCTGGAGGCAATGAATTCAGAGTCTGAAGAGTACGGGGATTGAGCCAGGGAGCTTACTGAAAACACAGCAGTCATAAATCCATGCTTTGGCACAGCGGGAAAGTACTGCTGAGTGAAAGTGTGTGAGATGGGGTTGGAGTAAGAAAGAAATGATGAAATGGGCTTTTTATCTTTCAATTCCTTTGAACATGTTTGCTACTCTATTGACTTTTAAAAATGTGTTCATGTTTGAATTTTCCACTTCAGCATGATTTTCTTAAGGATAGAGATGACATTTTAATGCTGTTCTTTTTTTCCACTCTAGATCCCTATATTTCTACTCAATTACCACCAGTTATAGTGTCTGATAATAGCATACTCTCAGTAGGTTGAATGTTCTCCCTTTCCCATGGGTAAAGGAATAAAGTTAAAAATGTGGCACATGCCTCCATGCAACTAAGTACCCATTTATCTTTTTGCTTAAACAGTCTTTTTCTTATTTTCAGTTAACTTTATTATTTTCATTTATCATTTTTAAGAAGGCTTTTATTTAATGAATACAAATTTCATGAGTACAAATTATGAAGATAGTGGCTCTTCCACCCATACTCACCCTCTCACCCCCACTCCCATCCCACCTCCTACTCCCTCTCCCTCCCATTCTTCATTAATTTGATTTTAACTAATCTTATATACAGAAGACCAACTCTATAATAAATAAAGGTTGCAACAGTTTGCTCCCACATGCATTCTCTCTCACAGACACACACACACACACACAATGTATAAAGTACTGTTTGAGAACAAGTTTTATAGTTAATTCTCATAGTACAACTCATAAAGGACAGAGGTCCTACGTTGAGAGTAAGTGCACAGTGACTCCTGTTGTTGATTTAACAATTCACACTCTTATTTATGACATCAGTGATCACCCGAGGAACTTGCCATGAGCTGCCAAGGCTATAGAAGCCTTTTGAGTCCACATACTCCATCATATTTAGACAGTGCCGTGAGCAAAGTGAAAGTTCTCTCCTCCCTTCGGAGAAAAGTACAGACTCTTTGATGGCCGCTTTTTTCCACTGGGGTCTCACTCACAGAGATCCTTAATGTAGAGCACTTTCTTGCCACAGTGTCTTGGCTTTCCTTGCCTGAAATGCACTCGTGAGCTTTTCAGCCAGATCTGAATGCATTAAGGGCTGATTCTGAGATCAGTTTGGGGTGTTTGTCATTCTATGGGTCTGCTGTGTGGACTGCTTCCCATGTTGAAACATTCTCCCCTTTTTCATTTTATCTATTGTTATTACCATACACTTGGTCTTATTTATTTGATCGCTTTGAAGCTTAATCATATCTATATGATCGATTACACACTTAATATTATCATTTTTTTTGACAGGCAGGGTTAGACAGTGAGAGAGAGAGACAGAGGGAAAGGTCTTCCTTCTGTTGGTTCACCCCCAAATGGCCACTACAGCCGGCGTGCTGCGTTGATCCGAAGCCAGGACCCAGGCGCTTCCTCCTGGTCTCCCACGCGGGTGCAGGTCCCAAGCACTTGGGCCATCCTCCACTGCACTCCCGGGCCACAGCAGAGAGCTGGACTGGAAGAGGAGCAACCGGGACAGAACTGGCACCCCAACCAGGACTAGAACCCGGAGTGCTGGCGCCATAGGCGGAGGATTAGCCTAGTGAGCTGCAGCACCGGCCGTAATAAGATCATTTTAACACATAATATAACATTAGTATCACCCAACTTGATGGGATTTGGAGTCCCATGGCAAGTTTTTAGCTTTACCTTTAGGGGTACGATTGTGGGAATGTATACTGTACAACTCCTCTCACTCTTATTCCCACTCTTATTTTTTACTGGGAACTATTTTCAATTGACTTAATACACCTATGATTAATTCTATGTTCAGTTAAAAAGTTCAACCAATGGTATTAAATAGAAAAAATAAAATAATAAACTGTTCCTCGACAGTCAAGACAAGGGATGTTCATGTCATTGCTTCTCATAGTGTCTATTTCACTTCTACAGGTTTCCTTTTAGCTGCTCTGTTAGTTCTCACAGATCAGGGAGAACATACGGTACTTGTCCTTTTGGGACTGGTTTATTTCACTAATTATGATGTTTTCTATATTCCTCCATTTTGTTGCAAACGACCAGGATTTGTTTTTTGCTTTGTTTTGTTTTGTTTTGTTTTTACCATTGTACAGTAATCCATAGAGTACATGTCCCATAATTTGTTTATCCATTCTTCTGTTGATGGGCATTTAGGTTGATTCCATGTCTTAGCTATTGTGAATTGAGCTACTATAAACATGGAGCTGCAGATAACACTTTTATTTGCTGATTTCATTTCCCTTGGGTAAATTCCCAGAAGTGGGATGGCTGGTCAGATGGCAGGTCTATATTCAGCTTTCTGAGGTATCTCCAGACTGTCTTCCATAGTGGTTTTGCCAGTTTGCATTCCCACCAACAGTGCATTAGAGTACCTTTTTCCTCACATCCTCACCAGCATTTGTTGTTTGTTGATTTCTGTATGAAAGCCATTCTGACTGGGGTGAGGTGAAACTTCATTGTGGTTTTGATTTGCATTTCCCTAATGGCTAGTAATCCTGAACATTTTTTCTTTTTTTTTAAACTTTTATTTAATGAATATAAATTTCCAAAGTACAGCTTATGGATTACAATGGCTTCCCCCCCATAACGTCCCTTCCACCCGCAACACTCCCCTTTCCCACTCCCTCTCCCCTTCCATTCACATCAGAAATGAAAATGAATCTTGATCCTGAATGTTTTTTCATGTGTCTGTTGGCCACTTGGATTTCCTGTTTTGAGAAAGGTCTATTTAAGCCCTATGCACATTTCTTGGCTGGGTTGTTTTTTGCTATTGAGGTTTTTTTTTTAAAGTTTTTATCTATTTATTTCAGAGGTAGAGTTACAGATAGTGAGAGGAAGAAACAAAGAAAAAGGTTTTCCTTCGTTGGTTCACTCCCCAGATGGCTGCAACGGCCGGAGCTGCACCAATCCAAAGCCAAGAGCCAGGAGATTCTTTTGGGTCTCCTGTGTGGGTGCAGGGGCCCAAGCACTTGGGCCATCCTCTACTGCTTACTCAGGCTATAGCAGAGAGCTGGATCAGAAGAGGGGCAACTGGGACTAGAGCCAACACCCATATGGGATGCCGGTGCAGCAGGCAGAGGATTAACTTACTGAGCCACGGCGCCGGCCCCAACAATTGAATTTTTTGATCACTTTATGTATTCTGCTTATTAATCCTTAATTAGTTACATGGTTTGCAAATAATTTCTCCCAGTCTGTCAGTTGCCTCTTTACTTTCCTAATTGTTTCTTTTGCTGTACAGAAGCTTCTCAATTTGAAGCAGCCCAATTTGTTAATTTTGACTTTGATTGCCTGCACCTCTGGGGTCATTTCCAGGAACTCTGCCTGTGCAAATGTCTTGCAGGGTTTCCCCAATGCTCTCTAGTAATTTGATGGTATCGTTTATGTCTTTATTCCATTTTGAATAGATTTTTGTGTACGGTGTAAGGTAGGGGTCCTGCTTCATACTTCTGCGTGTGGAAATCCACAAACAGTCTTGGTCTCTTGGCCTTAACCCATCCCTGCAATATTTCTGTAACTTTCTCTACCACCCTCTGAACTCCTGTGCCTCAGTTTGGTGCAAGGGGAAAACTGATATCACACTTTAAGGGATCTCAATGTGAAATGGAGTTTTTTGTGAAAAATACTGTTTGACATCCCTCATCCTCACTGGAGGCAGAACTGGCGCTCACAGTACCACTGCAGCAAAATTTAGGGCCTGAGAAATGAAGAATGCAAGTGAAACCCAAGCTTGTCACTAATTCTCTTTTATCAGGCAGTTCTGTGTTGGGGGAGTTTTTCTGGGAACTCTGTACATCTGTTTTTGATTGCTGCCCTGTTTTCAGATAGAATTGCTGCCATGTTTACTCATTGCTCAGCAAGTGGCTGGCACTTGTATTACAGGAGCTGTATATGGAGTCTATCTAGCAATGTGGCTAAGGTAGGTATAGTATATGAGGCACAAGGTTTGCTATTAAGTATTTCTGTGCCAAGAACATTAATGAATAAATGTCTTTAATTAGACACTTGGCAGTCACAGGGACTTGACTCATTTCAGAGCAAGCATGAGTATGAATATCACTCAAAAGGCAGCTCACACTGGGTTTTTATGCAGCAAAAGGAGTTGCAAATTCTTCATGTGCCACGTGAAAAAGAAGTCTTTCATCAACTCTGCTAAGGTCTTAAATGTGAGGTCAGGACCTAAAGACTATAAATCCAGTGAAGTGACTTCTTTATTAGTGGGGACAGGGAGAGAAAAGAATCATTTGTCCAATAACTAGAATATATGGATTTTACATAAAGAAAGGAAAAAAATAAAGCAAATGAGCATAAGTCTGATTCTTATTAATAGATATTTACATAACTCAACCCTAGGTTGAAGGAGTCACGTATCAGAGGATTGCTTTGGTAAGAAAGAAAATAATTATACTGAGATCTCTCCGTATTAGGCACTTTCAAGTAAAATATGATTCAAGTCTGTAGAAAACTTACAGTGACATTTGTAATGAAAAACTCATTAATGATTCAGATTATCACTTTCAGAAAGCTACCTACTATTTTTACACTCCCTCAGTAAACTGTTACATTGGATGCAGTTGCATTTGTACAAGACAACTCCTTTAAAATTAGGGGAATGAAATGATAGAGTATCTTGTAAGTTATTAGATATTGATGAAAAATCTTGTGAACATCCTTCAGTGTAATAACCATTGAGAGGCACTGTTGTGCATGGATTATAGCCTCAACTTTGGATTCAAGCAGAACCGGGTTCAAGGCCTGGATTCACTATTGTATCACAAATGAGAGAAAACACAATTTAAGCTAGATAAATAGGTAAAGAATATGTCTTCTTTCAAATAATTTTTATTTTAATTTGTTTATTTTTAGAGATTTACTTATTTGAAAGGCAAAGCATCAGGGTGGGGAGAGAGACAGAGACAGAGAGATCTTCCATTTGTTGGTTCACTCCATAAATGTGCATAATGGCAGGACTGGGCTGGGCCAGGCTGAAGCAGAGAGCCAGGAATACAATCTGCATCTCCCCCGTGAGTGGCCGTGGACCAAGCATCTGGGTCGTCTTTCATTGCCCTTCCAGGAATATTAGCAGGAAGCTGGGTAGGAAGTAGAACATCTGAGACGCAAACTGGCACTCTGATATGAGATGCCAGCATTGTACGGGGAGGCATAACCTGTTACACCACAATGCTGACCCCTATATAATTTTTTAAATTTTTCTTATTTAAATTAATCCAGACATCTACAACCAACTTATATTTGACAAAGCAGCTAAAACCAATCCCTGGAGCAAGGACAGTCTCTTCAACAAATGGTGCTGGGAAAACTGGATTTCCACATGCAGAAATAGGAATCAAGACTCCTACATTACAGCTTACACAAAAATCCACTCAACATGGATTAAAGACCTAAATTTAAATTCATACTATATGTTGAACTATTTACTTAACATAGTTAATCGTATGTATATGAAGTCAATTGAAATTAGATGTCATTAAAAAATAAGAGTGGGAAAAAGAGAGGGATGAGGAAGTTTGTAACTGTAAAGCTGTATAGTTCTGCATACATTCCTGTGGACTTCTAAGGGTACATAGCCTTAAAAAAAAAAAGTGTGTGACTAAGTGCATGGAATAGCTTAAACCTGCCAAAGCAATTACACCAGTATTTATGAAAGTGCATTGGGCAGAAAAAAAGAAGAAAAAGACAAAAATCCATACTCTTGTTATGTGAAGAATGTATCATTGTTCACCTACAGAGTACAAGGAGAGAGTCAAGGACAAATACATTGCTACACATGTAGGTATCATTTGGATGTAGAAAATTGATGAAATTTTCCTGCATCCAGTTAGGGTCTTTAGGCTGATGGCTCAAAGAATACACTCTGGGCTAGATGATGACCATGAGGATGATAGAGAGAGAGATGAAAAAGAAGAAGTAGGAGAAAGAGAAAGGGAGGAGATTGTCAGCAATGGAAGTGGGGGGTGGAGAGAGGACAAAAAAGATAAAACATGGGGCCGACGCTGAGGTATAGTGAGCTGAGCCTCTGTGCAGCGCCGGCATCCCGTATGGGTGCTGGCTCATGTCCTGGCTGCTCCACTTCTGATCCAGCTCCACTGTGGCCTGGGAAAGCAGTAGAAGACTGCTCAAGGGCATAGGCCCTGTACCACATAGGAGACTTGGAAGAAGTTCCTGGCTTTGGATTGGCCCAGTTCTGGCCATGGTAGCCATTTGGGGAGTGAACCAGCAGATGGAAGACCTTTGTCTCTGTCTCTCCCTCTCAGTCTGTAACTCTACCTCTCAAGGAAATAAATAAAATCTTGTTTAAAAAAGATAAAGCATGTATTCATAGGTATGTACATTATTCACACTGACAAGTGAGAAAGGAGCTTCTCGTCTTTTTGGAATCATGGCTAATGACTTTATTAGATTTCAGCATAATTTGGGTGGTCAGTCATAAATATTTTTATTTAGTTTCATTTTATTTGTAAGGCAAACACACACACACACACACACACACACACACATCTTCCATCTGCTGGTTTACTCCCTAAATAACCATAACAACCAAGGATGACCCACATCAAAGCCAGCAGTCCAGAATTCAGTGCAAGTTTCCCCCATGGGTGGCAGGGATGCGAGTATTCAAGCCATCACCTGTTACTTCCAAGTGTGTGTATTAGGAAACTAGCTCAGGAGCACAGAAGCACAGGAGCAGGGAGTTGAACCAAGTACTCTGATGTGGGGTTGGAGGTGAGGAGTAAAGATTAGGAGCTGTGAGTTAACTGCTGTGCCAAATGCTTACTCTTGGATGATGGGCAGAAGTAGTAAGTTAGATGCACTGTCAGAATCAAGCATGGGGCCGGCACGGTGGCTCACTAGGCTAATCCTCCACCTAGCAGCGCCGGCACACCGGGTTCTAGTCCCGGTCGGGGCACCGGATTCTGTCCCAGTTGCCCCTCTTCCAGGCCAGCTCTGTGCTGTGGCCAGGGAGTGCAGTGGAGGATGGCCCAAGTACTGGGCCCTGCACCCCATGGGAGACCAGGAGAAGCACCTGACTCCTGGCGTCGGATCAGCGCAATGCGGCCATTGGAGGGTGAACCAACGGCAAAGGAAGACCTTTCTCTCTGTCTCTCTCTCTCTCACTGTCCACTCTGCCTGTCAAAAAAAAAAAAAAAAAAAGAAGAAGAAGAAGAAGAAGAAGCATGGAGCAACTTGGAGTTGATAATTACCAAGAATAATTTAACATTATATTGTATTTATATATTATATAGTGATTGCATTTTTAGAGGAAGAAGGGCAGGGAAGAGTAGTTCAGCACTGCAGTCATTGGCATGACAGACGAAGCTGGGCTGATGAAGCCATCTAAAATTCAAGGACTCAGAATGTAAACTTTGAGTAATTATAGAGGATGGAGCAACCAGCAAATGTTTTACCTCTTATGCACTTTGCCAGTAAACAAGAAACCCATCCACTAATGTGATATTACCCCCCAAATATCTCTGCTTTAAATTCTCAGTTATCTTTTAGAGTGATTACAAATTAAAAAAATTATTAATTTTTACCATTTCCAGGGCTTTTATATTCTTTATGTAGATCAATATTTCATTTGTTAAACTGTTTCTTATGCCTCAAGAATTTAATATTTCTTGTCTGTGAGTGTACTTGCTATGTTCGCTAAGCTTTTTTTTTTTTTAAGGTTTATTTATTTATTTGAAAGTCAGAGTTACACAGAGAGAGGAGAGGCAGAGAGAGAGAGCGAGGTCTTCCATCCACTGGTTCACTCTCTAGATGGCCACAACAGCCAAAACGGCGCCAATCCAAAGCCAGGAGCCAGGAGCTTCTTCCGGGTCTGCCACACAGGTGCAGGAGCCCAAAGACTTGCGTCATCTTCCACTGCTTTCCCAGGCCACAGCAGAGCTGGATCAGAAGTGGAGCAGCCAGGACTCAAACTGGTGCCCGTATGGGATGCCGCGACTGCTGACGGCGGCTTTACCTGGTACGCCATGGTGCCTCCATCCCTCCCCCCCACCTCAGCTTTTGTCTTTCTGAGAAAATCTTTATTTTGCCTTTATTATCAAAGGATACACTTTTTAAGTATAGAAAGAAATATGGGTGAGTTTATTTTACCAGAACATAAAGATATTGCTCTGTTTTTCTGATCATGCATGGTTTGTAATGAAATGTATGCCACAATTTGGACCTTTTATCCTCTGCATCCCATAAATCTTATTTTCTTTGTATGACTTCAAGTTGTTCTCTGGATCACTGGTGTTTAGAAGTTTACTTTAATTTGTTTAGATGGTGATTTTTAGTTGTTACAAGTTTAATTTTTTAAATTCATCTATTCTGCTAGTATTTCCAAAGTGTCTTGAGTATATAATTTATTTTCTTGCACTACTTTTGGAAATGCTTGGCCATCACCTCACCAGATATCCCATCTGTTCTTCCCTCTGAATTGACCTTTTTTAGAGTCTTATCACATTTTTGTCAAACAGTGATACTGTCCCCAAGCGGTCTATGCCCCGTAGACTTCGGCTTCCTCCAGGGACAGGCTTCTCTTACCTTGTACTTTGTGTCTGTCCTGAGACACCAGAGTCTTTTCTCTGGCATTCCTAGTCCATTCTCAGCTGTTAGGAGCTCATAACTCCTTCGTTAATAGACTGCTAGATTCATGGTGGAGCCATAAGTTCTACTTGTTCATTTTCAGTGTTAGGCAAAGCTTGTGTCCCTGGGCCTTGGATAGGGGTGATTTAAGCACTCCTCTCCCTCCCTCCTGCCACTGCGCCTCCCCTACAGTCAGACTCTGCCTGTGTCTGTAGGATCTTGCAGGACAATTTCCTTCCTTTCCTCCAGCTGCATCCAGCTTCTACTTTCTGCCAATGTAGCAGCTCAGGACTATGGATTTTCTCCCCAGTGCAGGGGGCTTTTATTTCTAACCTTCTCTAGAGCCGTTGGAGCTTCCTCTGGGTCCTGGGTTCAAGAAGATTCAAATCATTTCCCAAGATCCTTATGCTTTTATATTATATGAGAGTAGGGTCCAGAAAGGCCTTTGTTGTATTTGTGCCTGGCCAGCATAGCAGTTGATAATCATTTGTGCACCTGCATTATGGAGGGGGCCCTTTCCAACCTCCTTCTCCGAGGACAGTAGGTGGAGGCCTACAGAAAACAGCTGCCCAGTGAGCATGGCCTCAGCTTCTGACTCAATCTTTGAGTTATTCTAAGGTGATCTGCTAGCCTGGTTAGTTGCCCTACTTAAAGCACAGCTGTAAAACTTCAATTCATTATATCTATTGCAAAGGCGATAGTTTTGAATGCATAAGGAATCTGGGGCTTCTCATGCCCTTGAGCTCAAAGAGGAAAGCATAGCTCACTCAACATTAATACAGTTTAAGTCATCAATTTTCAAAGTTTAAAACAACATAAACCCATTTTCATAAAAAAATGTTAAGCAGAATCCCAAAAATAAAGCAAAAACAGTTTTTATTATTATAATTATTTTGCTGTATAGGATCAAAAATTTATTTACTTACTTATTTATTTATTTATTTATTAGAGAGTCAATGAAGGGACTGGGCTGGCATTGTGACATAGCAGGTAAAGCTGCCGCCTGCAGTGCTGGCATCCCATAAGGGCGCCAGTTCGAGTCTCAGCTGCTCCACTTCCAATCTAGCTCTCTGCTATGGCCTGGGAAATCAACAGAAGATGACTCAAGTCCTTGGACCCCTGTACCCGCATTGGAGACCCAGAAGAATTTGCTGGCTCCTGGCTTCCGATTGGCCCAGCTCTGGCAGTTGCATGTACTTGGGGAGTGAACCAGCGGATGGAAGACCTCTCTCTCTCTGCCTCAGCCTTTCTGTAACTCTGCCTTTCAAATAAATAAATAAATAAATCTTTAAAAGAGAGGGAGAGTGAGAGAGAGAGAGAGAAAAAAAAAGAAAGTCAGTGAAGGGGCCTGTGTTGTGGCCTAGCAAGTAAAGCAGCTGCCTCTGATGCCAGCATCCCACCTGGGGGCCAGTTCGTGTCCCAACTCTCTGCTAATGCCCTGGGAAAAACATCTGTCATCTATGTTTAGACTCAGATGGAGCTCCTGGCTCCTGGGTTTGGATGAGCCCATCTTTGGCCATTGAAGCCATTTGGGGAATGAACCAACAAATGGAAGATACCTCTCTCTCTCTCTGTCTCTCTCTCTCTCCCCCCTTTCTCTTTCTCTTTCTCTTTCTCTAACTCTTTCAAGTAAGTAAATAAATTTAAAAAAGAAAGAAAGAAAAGAAAATCAGTTAAAGTGATAATTTTGGTTTTGATGAAAATAGGCCTGCAGTTTGGAAGTTTGTCAATGGTTAAAGCTACTACATTTGTGTATCCAGATCTCATTTACAGGAACAAGTAGGTTGTTCCCAGAAAATGTTTTTAAGTTTGTTTTGAAATGTCTTTACTTAAATAGAATTGGTGAGAAAGTACTTTCTCCTTGAAAACTGCATAAATATGAAGAAATATGAAATAAAATTACCATTCAGATCTTCTTTAATATGCTGAATTATACTAAATACAATTGGATTTTAAATACATGTTAATAGTATAAAGAATATTACTGAAATTTGAATTATAATTCAAATTAATATAATATAATTATAATATAATAATTATATTATATTATTATAATATAATATAATAATATAATAATTCAAGATCTATTGATTCAATAAAGAAAGTTATCTAAAAATGTTTTAGAAAAGAAAGTACATAAAATTTGTAATTAGGCTATTAAGAGTAAATGTAGAAGTCGGCACTGTGGCATAGCAGGCAAAGCCACCGCCTGTAGAGCCAGCATCCCATTTGGGCGCCAGTTCGAGACTGGACTGCTCCACTTCTGATCCTGCTCTCTGCTATGGCCTGGGAAAGCAATAGAAAATGGCCCAAGGGCTTGGGCTCCTGCACCTGTGTGGGAGACCCAGAAGAAGCTCCTGGCTCTTGGCTTCCGAGTGGCCCAGCTCCGGCAGTTGCGGCCAATTGGAGAATGAACTAGCAGATGAAAGATCTCTCTCTCTCTCTCTCTCTCTCTCCCTTTCTTTCTTTCTTTCTTTCTTTCTTTCTTTCTTTCTTTCTTTCTTTCTTTCTTTCTCTGTGTAACTCTGATTTTCAAATAAATAAAATAAATCTTTTTTATTTTTATTTTTTTTTTTTTGACAGGCAGAGTGGACAGTGAGAGAGAGAGACAGAGAGAGAAAGGTCTTCCTTTGCCGCTGGTTCACCCTCCAATGGCCGCCGCTGCAGCCGGCGCACCGCGCTGATCCTGGCAGGAGCCAGGATCCAGGTGCTTTTCCTGGTCTCCCATGGGGTGCAGGGCCCAAGCACCTGGGCCATCCTCCACTGCACTCCCTGGCCATAGCAGAGAGCTGGCCTGGAAGAGGGGCAACCGGGACAGAATCCGGCGCCCCGACCGGGACTAGAACCCGGTGTGCCGGCGCCGCAAGGTGGAGTATTAGCCTATTGAGCCACGGCGCCGGCAAAATAAATCTTTTTTAAAAAAGTGAATATAATAGTTCCAACTCTCAACTAAATATATTAAATGAGGTTCAGTAGCTGCATTGATCTCCCATTTTCCTATAACTGAATACATTACTTATCTTTTTAGAATATTCAAAGTCTTTCCAAGAAATTTAGTTTAATGATTCCAACTAAAATAATATCTTTTGAGAGACTGAGCATTAAAACTTTGCTGAGAGTATACACTTTTTTAAATACAATTAAAATAACCTAAAGCAGGTTTTTAACATAGAACTTTCAGAATTAGAATACAAAATCCATTTTTTTTTTTTTGTGGCATGAAAATCTTGGAAGATGTGACAAAGCAGATCTTTCAAATGATTATATTGGTGCTTAGGACATTTCTGTTTCAATGACAGCCTTATCTATGGAGATTATATTTAGTTTACCAATTTCATTGCTGTAAGTCAACCTCTACAAAAATGAGGACATTTGAGTGTCTACAATAAACTCTGGTTGGTGCCTCTCAAGTATGTAGTGATTAGCATTCAAACATATTTGCTTCCTGACAAAAGCTTCTGGACAGATGGATGTGTAAATTGAACAAACCGTCAGTACCGTCTCATTATTGAAGAACAGCATTTTTTTGGCAATATCTTTGCCAAGCCCTTTGTTTCAATAAAAAATGGCTTACCATTTGTGATCGATGTAGTCCCCTAGATTGTTTGGATTGCTTTCATTAGGTCCCCTGTGTTTCTTGGAGACCAGCTGAATCTCATTTCCCTTCCATTTTGGATTATACATTTGGAGCACCATGTAATAGCCTTGGCTATATGAGCAGTAGCTGAATGATTCCAGCTTTAATTCACTTTGATTGTGTTGACAAGATCCAGCTGTGAGTTTGATTATTAATGCTGCTATAAAGTCTTGGTGCTTAGAGCATCGTTAGAGTAAGAGAAACCAGAACTTGTATTTTAACCAAACAGATTATCATTTAAAGTGATTGGAAATTATCTCATAATAGTGTGATGCCATTTTTAGATCAATCAAAAGATAACACTTCTGATCACAGCAAAAACAAAGGTATGCTATCAACACAATTTTGCTCATGGAGAAATGTGAACTATATGACTCCAAAGTTGTTGATGTGAAACTAAGATTAAACAAAAAGGATTCCTTCTGGCAGACCTTTAAACAGCCAGTATTCAACAAATCTATGGAAAAATGTTGTCATTCATTTACTTCCAGGTTTATCTTCAACTCAGTTCATCCATCCTGTAGGATCCTATATGGAAATTGGACAAATATTGTTGAATAAATTTTGAGCATAAAACTATTCTTTATCACTTAGAGGAATTGTGATGGTTTTACAATATGTACTTGGGTAGGTTGAACTGCTGTACCCAGAATTCCCTTTCTTGTATGTTTTCAATTAGTGTGAACCAAAAGGCCATTCTTTTAAAATTTGAAAGACATTGTGTAGCTTACCCATATTGTTTCAGAAGCAGCATCTTATCTACGATTTCTTTACCTTCTCAGGACCCATCTTCAGTTTTTTTGACTCCTGGGCCAGGTGTATATTTAGTTCTGCAGGAGACCCTTTTTACTGAGTTCAGAGGCAATAAGAGTGAAGGTGAGGCCGGCGCCGCGGCTCTCTAGGCTAATCCTCTGCCTTGCGGCGCCAGCACACCAGGTTCTAGTCCCGGTCGGGGTACCGGATTCTGTCCCGGTTGCCCCTCTTCCAGGCCAGCTCTCTGCTGTGGCCCGGGAGTGCAGTGGAGGATGGCCCAAGTACTTGGGGCCTGCACCCGCATGGGAGACCAGGAGAAGCACCTGGCTCCTGCCATCGGATCAGTGCAGTGCGCCGGCCGTGGCAGCCATTGGAGGGTGAACCAACGGCAAAGGAAGACCTTTCTCTCTGTCTCTCTCTCTCACTGTCCACTCTGCCTGTCAGAAAAAAAAAAAAAAAAGAGTGAAGGTGAGCACACTCCATCCTTAGGGAGTTTCAGGTGTGCCTGTAGGGTTGCAGCCCGCGTTTGTGATCTTGGCGTCCTACCTACCAGTGGTCTTCAAGTTTTAGATCAGATGTGGAGACACAGCTTTAAAATAAACTGCGTCACCTACCTTCATGATGTGTATGTCAGTTCCTAGTGCCAAATATGTATATGCATACATGTATATGCATGTACTTGTATTTAAATTATATCTACTAGTTCTCCTTTTCCGGTGGAACCCTAAGTGATACAGAATTCTTAAGCAAGCACTGGCTCTAATGCAGAAAGTAGAATGGGTTCTGAATTTGTTGTGGATGGTGTTTCTATTTTGTTCTCAAAAAAGGAATGACTATATCTGAGAAAAAAAGAGAGAGCAAGGAACTATGAGATGGTAGATGATAAAAAAGTGTGTCTAATTAGTATACCATGTCTTCCTGTTTTCATTTCTTTGTATCCTTTTTTCTTTTTCACCCTTGAGAGGACTCAATGAATTTGCTAAGAAGAGTTCTACACTTTAAGTTTTTCTCACACCCAATAAAAACCACATCTCTGTAGTTAAAGTATAATAGCTGATAGCCAAGGCTGTTATTGTCTTGTTACATAAGCAAGTTGTCCACAAAAAAAATGAGAATTATCATAATCAATATGATATTAAATAGTTTAGCAATTTAGTACTAGAATAAAAAGGATCAATGTTTTCATATCTTTCAGGGGAATAGTTTTGAATCAGGAATTCAATACATAGCTGGACTTTTAAGGATTAAAAAATGGAGGAAGCTGGCTGTGCTTTTTTTAACTGTGATGAATATATCATAATTAACATAAGATATTAACAGTAGAGGAAGGGGAATATGGAGTACTTGGGAACTGTGTATATTACTTCACAATTGCTGTTTTGTAAATTTAAAACTTCTGCAATTAAAAAATTTAAAGCAGAATTAAAAACGTTAAAGTAGCACATAATAATGTTATATCTTTATGGGTTATAGCATGATGTTTTAGTACCCTGATACATTGTGTAATGATCAAGTCAAGATATTTAGGTTTTCCAGTTTCTCAAACATTTAAGTAAATACAAACAATGAAATCATTTTCAGAAATAGAAAAACTCAGTGGGTTTCCTACCATGCATTCTTTTTGACAAAATTGAGAGTGTTCTATACAAAAGCAAAATAAATCCAAGAAAGAAAATACTTGGAATCCAAGAAATAGAGCGACTCAATCATGAGAGCAAATGGAGGAAATTTGAGAAGGATCTCTGAGCAGTAAACCTGAAAATCGACTCAGTCAAAAAACAGATGGGGGGCATTTCAGGATTTCAAGAATATTCTTACAGAGAAAGGGTTCTTACTGCCAAGAATAAGCGCAGATGGTGAACAATCTGAAAGAGAAAACAATTTTTATTCTCTTCTTTTCATCAAGGGAAAAGAAAGCTCACTACAAACTTTAGGCAAAAGTAAAAGGAAGAGTTGTGTGGAGGATTTACAATAAAAATATGCAATTTTAAATTACATGCTTTATTAATGTCCATGTCAGAGACAGAGATCTCCCACCCGCATTTTCATTCAACAGATTCTTGCAACAGCTGAGACTGGGCCTGGCCAAAGCCAGGATCCAGAAACTCAATCCGGGTCTCCCCTGTGGGAGGCAGGGAGCCAAGCACTTGATCCATAACTGCTCCCCCTCCCCCCCAATCAGCATGTGCATTAGCAGGAAGCTGGAAACAGGAACAGAGTGGGGACCTGAACCCAGGCACTGTGATCTGGACTGTGAGCATTCCAGTCAGCCTCTGAACCTCTCCACCAAATGTCCACCCCTGAACATAAATAATTTTGAGTAATTTATGCTAGAAAATGTTACGCAGGATACATAGAATTGTTAGTGTTGACTGCCAGGAATATATGTAACATCTCTTCTAGGCTTGGAGAGTTTTTGTCTCTGAATCTGTACTTGCAGCATGAGACCCACAATCTCCCTTCCCCAGCCTCCTTGTCAGTCATGTACATGACATAGGCTGTGCCACCGAAATTCCCTCTTGGAACATCTTGATTCTAAAGTAGATGATGTGAGGATGCTGATAACATTTGGAAAAGGACTTGGCGGAGCTGTCCAGCAGTCAGTGAGACATGAGGCAGCAGCATGAACGTCAAGTATCAGTATACACTGATCTGTAGTGACTGTCAGTGGGTATGTGCTGTCATTGTTGCTACTTCCATTGTCCCCACACCTGATGGTCTGGCCCTGACACACAGCTTGTAAATGTCCGTCTAATTGTGAAAAATGAACCCACCTGAACCACCTACCCACCAAAGGGGAGGCTCAAATACCTAAGGAAGCAGGAAGCAGAAAGCGAGGCATAAATTGAAATGCAGTCTCTGGAGCGGCGACCTGGGCCTCTGGCAGCAGGCTGGGCACCCTCAGGCGTTCAGCTCCTGTTATCCCTGCTGTGCACAGGTCCCTTCCCCCTGTTTCTCATTAGTTAATAAAGCTGGGAGTTACAGTCTAAAGCTAGACGGCACAAGCTGGGGTCAGGGAATAGAGGAGTGGGTACCCACACCTGTTGCTGGGCAGATAGGAGAAAGGGGGGATTGGCTGTGGTTAGGAGGTGGGGCAATATAGTGATCGGGGGAGGGACGTGTGGTAAGAGTGAAATCCAGGAGGGCGTTTTTGAGAGCTGTTGGTTCAGACTGGTGCCAGGAACTAGCACAGAGACAGAGGCCTCGTGGATAACAGACATAGTTTTGTTAGTTACAAAACGCAAGGGCAAAGGGACAAGACCTGTGCAGCAGGCTCAGCTGTTAGCCTGCTCTGGGGTTTTTCCCCTGAGCTCTCCCTCTCCACTGAGCACCCTTTGCCGCGGGATAAAAGGCCATGGCATCATGGCTGTACTCCATTGAGCCGCTTCTAATACTAAATTACCTATAACAGGTTGTGTCATTAAGACATTTTAAAAATTAACTAAAAGGTCAGCGCTACGGCTCAATAGGCTAATCCTCCGCCTGCGGCGCCGGCACACCTGGTTCTAGTCCCAGTCGTGGCACAGGATTCTGTCCCAGTTGCTCCTCTTCCAGGCCAGCTCTCTGCTGTGGCCCGGGAGTGCAGCGGAGGATGGCCCAAGTCCTTGGGCCCTGCACCTGCATGGGAGACCAGGAGAAGCACCTGGCTCCTGGCTTCGGATCAGCGCCGTGCACCAGCTGCAGCGGCCATTGGAGGGTGAACCAACGGAGAAGGAAGACTTTTCTCTCTGTCTCTCTCTCTCTCACTGTCCACTCTGCCTGTCAAAAAAAAAAAAATTAGCTAACAGTAATTGAGACCAAAATGATTGCAGGAAGCAGGATTGGAAAGAAATAAGCATTAACAGTCTATTATTTGACGTTAGTAAAAATCTCATTGGTATGTGAGGATGCAAACTTCGCCAACATATAACTGGAAAGGAAGAAACAATTAATTATCAAGTGTAATTTCTCAAAATACAGACTGAAGGCAAATGGTCTTCCCCTTTCATATACCTGCTGACTTCCCCCGAAGATACAGTAGCATTCGTTCTCTAGGAAAGCTAATGAAAGCATTGCAAAGCTGCTACTAATGAATTAAGCAGTAGGCTTGATTTGCTTTTGTTACTTTTAATATCCCATTGAGTTTTAATATCCCATTGGTCCTTAAGTTGCACATTAGATATAATTTCCTTTATCAATAAATGGCCCTACTATCTATCCAAACTGGATAAAATCTAGTCTTCACCAAAGTTTTATGTACACCTGAATGTTTAATATGCATCTAAACAATATAAATGATCTAAAACTCTTTTTTTTCTTCCCTGAATAACCTGTTCCTTCCAGGTCGTCTCCATCTGAGTGTATGACACTACCATCTACTCATTTGTTCAACTACAAACTTAGAAAGAATGTAGTCTCTTTCTCAAATCTTTACACCTAATCTAACAAATCCTTTCTTGCTTACCTTGGCAATAATCCAAGTTCTGTTCAGTTTTTCTGTCTTAACCATTGAGGCACTAGCCCAAATAATGAGCATCAACTCCCATCTGGATTTCGGCAGTAAGGTTCTGAGGACCATGCGTGCTTCTTCGTAGGCATTGGATTAAACTGAAGCTTTTTGACATGACACACCATACATCATGCAGTCGGGCCCTGCCTGTCTCTCCAACTTTATTCCTCCTACTACCTCCTTGCTCATACTTTCCATCCAGAATAGCCTTCTTTTTATGCTTGAAAACATTAGACTTGTCCTTGCTTTAGGACAAGCTGCACTGGCTTTTTGTTTCCTCTGGAATATTCCAAATCTAGGTTTGCAGTTGACTGCTTCTTATCAATGACATGTCAACTAACTCTTACCTACTCTTTGACATGTTCTCTACATATTTCTAAGAAAACTATTTCTTTGGCAACTCTCTATCACCTCACTTCATTTTATTTTCCTGAAAGTATCTGTCATTTTTATGTTATTTATATTATTTTGCTCATTCTTTATTTCTTCTACCAGTATGTGAACTTCATGTGAGCAGGGGCCCTGTCCATCTTGTTTACTGGTCTATCCTTAGCTCTTACTACAGTGTGAAGCTCATGGCATTGATGCCATAAATATTCGTTGAGTAACTAGATTCCTGGCATTTTATTTTACTCTAACCCCATTTAAAACTCACTAAGTCCTTTTAATACTAATGTATAAATTTATAAATATGTTTTGAATTATTTGTCCTCCATATCCCATATCATCCTTTAAAACTAAACTATTATTACTCCCTTAACTAGACTGCTGATACAGATCCTTATCTAAATTGCTGATAATATCTTTTATTCCTTTCTATTTCTTATAGGGAAATCCTTTCAAAATTGTACTGCAGTCATGTAACTCTCCTAATTTGTAATGCCCAGATGCTTAACGTTGCTTTTAGGTAAAAATTAAAATTGTGACCGTGCACTACAAAGTGTGTGTTGTGTTACTCCTATCTAGTTCGGTGGTGTTGTCTCACCATTTTCTCTTTAATGTTTCCTGTTTTGTGCACTCTGACTCTAGCTATTCATTCTATTCTAATTTTTTCTTAAAACACAGGTTTTGCATTTCTGAACCATGCTCCTGAAACACTCTTCTAATCAGATGTCAATCAAGTTGTAAATGCTTTAGCAAAATCTTTTTATTATTAGTCAAAGGGTGAAAACTTTTCCACTTACTCTATACAAGCTAATTTTTAGTCAAAAGTATGAAATGGGGGGCCGGCACCATGGCTCACTTGGTTAATCCTCCGCCTGCAGCGCTGGCATCCCATATGTGCCCTGGGTTCTAGTCCTGGTTGCTCCTCTTCTAGTCGAGCTCTCTGCTGTGGCCAGGGAAGTGCAGTGGAGGATGGCCCAAGTGCTTGGGCCCTGCACCAGCATGGGAGACCAGGAGGAAGCACCTGGCTCCTGGCTTCGGATTGGCGCGGCACACCGGCTACAGTGTGCCAGCCGTAGCAGCCATTTGGGGGTGAACCAACAGAAGGAAGACCTTTCTCTCTCTCTCTCTCTCTGACTGTCAAATAAAAAAATAAAATAAATTTTAAAAGTGTGAAATGACACTTCAGTAACACAAATTTTTTTCCACCTTAACTTTTGCCTTTGTAAAGTCATTAATAAAAACATTAAATGAGAAAGTTCGAAATGATAGACCTTTGTTATACCACTGAAGATATTTATTTTGTTAAATTCTTTCCATATTAATCAGTTTTTTTAAAGACTTATTTATTTTATTTGAAAGGTAGAGTTACAAGGTGTCTGGGCAGGGAAGAGCCAGGGAGAGAGAGAGATCTTGTGTTCACTGGTTCACTCCCCAAATGGCTGCAGTGACCAGGGCTGGAAAAGGCCAAAGCCTGGAACCAGGAGCTTCCTTAGGTCTCCCATGTGGAGGCAGGGGCCCAAATCTTGGACCATTTTCCTCTGCTTTTCCAGGCGTATTAACAGTGAGCTGGATTGGAAATGGAACAGCAGGACTCAACCAGCACCCATATGGGATGTGGGCACTACAGCCGGGGGCTTTACCTGCTATGCCACGTAGCCAGCCCCATTATGACCCAGGTTTTTTTCTTTTTTTTTTCTAATTTTATTTAAGGTATACTAAGTTCATGTGTTTCATACATACAGATTTAAGAACATGGTGATACTTCACATCTTATCCTCCCTCCCACCCATGCTCCCACCTTTCTTCCTTTTCCCTCTCCTATACCTCTCTTAATTTTTACTAAAATCTATTTTAAGTTTACTTTATATTCATAAGATTAACCCTACACTAAGTAAAGAGTTCAATGAATAGTATGAAAAAATAGTGTTCCTCAAGGTAGACACTAGGGCTTTAAATATTCAAAGAAGCTCAAAATGTCAGTTTCATATCTGTACATTACATTACCTTTTAGATACTCTATTAGTTACCGCAGACCAGGGAAAACATGGTGTTTGTCTTTTTGGGACTGGCTTATTTCACTTAATATAATGGTTTCCAGTTGAATCCATTTTGTTGCCGAAAATAGGATTTCAATCATTTATGCAGCTGAGTAGTATTTCATAATGTATATATACTATAACTTTACCCAGTCATCATTTGATGGACATCTGTATTGATTCCATATCTTTGATTTTGTGAATTGAGCTGCAATGAATGTAGGAGTGCAGATTACTCTTTCATATGCTGATTTTGTTTTGTTGTATTATGTAGTTTTAATCTTACAAAATTACAATGAAATCTGTCCCAATCTATCCCAGTTTATCAATTTAGCTACAATTAAGAATTTTCCAAAAATAAATGATACCTAGTATATTTTAACCTACCTCAAATTCTAGAAAATTAGTAATACTAACAACCATAAAGTGCCTTCTGTTTCTTGAGCACTTGCCATGTATGAGGCATCGTTTTCCAGTTACTTCAGATGTATGAGTGTTGTATGAGTTCAGTAGATAAAATGAACATTAATGTCATCGTTATCCTTGCAATCAATTTTCTATTATTGATGACCTTAAAAATTCCATAACCTAGCAATCTAATAACCTTATCAGAAAAATAATGTAGTTGTTCCAAAATGATCTGATCAGTCCATGCTGGCTTTGCTGATCACTTCTCCCTTCCCATTTGCTCACGTATCAACCTTTTCATAACATATTTTTAATTACTGCCTGGACTGCAGGTCAGGTTTCTTGTACATACAGTGTACCTTTTAGACCTGCCTGTTCCCAGCTTTTTGTTTCTGTGTCATTCCTGAGAGGTACTTAACATTATGAATGGGAGAAATGTACAATTTCTGGAATTCTGCAACCAACTTATTAATCAAAGATATAGACTGATTTGAAAAGTATAATGATTAATACTTTAGTACTGCATAGACCACCAATTAAGGAGCTGATTGATTTGTCCAAATTCATATACATATATATATATATATATATATATAACTCTTTGTGTGCTTGTTTATTTGGAGGGGGAATACAAATAAAAAAAAAAAAAAAACAAGAAAATCTTCATCCACCAAGAAGCATCAGTGGCATCTTATATACTCAAGAGAGAGTTCATTGCAATGTTGAACATTTGCTGCTCATGGGAGAGAACGTGAGCTGCTTCAACTGTGGTTTCCATTTCTTTTCTTTTATTAAGATAGAACAGATTACATGTATTTCATAGGTAAAATTCTAAGAAGATAGCCATACTTGCCTCCCTCCTTGTCTTCCTCTCTCAGTTCCCTTCATGCCCTCCCTTCTTTTAAGTGTTACAAAGACATAATTTTAATTCACTATGTAATCATAACCTTAATTCACTACTCAGCCTAGTATTCAACAAGTAAACAGTAGGAAGACCACAGTTCCACAAGAGTATAAACAAGGGCTGAGAATGATTGTCACTCCATATGTAGACATATGTGATTACGATAAGGGTTCTCACCACTACATTAAGCCTTACTTGATCGCAGCAAAAAGTAGCATTTAGATATACACCTCAGTCTCTGTAACCAGGTTATATGTGATGAGTAACATGAAAGAGGGACCTCCAATCCTCTGGTTTCATTTTCTTGTGCAGAATGACCATGATCCAGTGTGCTTGTTCGTTTGACCAAGAAATTATTTCATGTATTATGGTGAACACTGCTTCCTACACTCTTTCCCTTACCACAAGAATCACCTGGAAGATTTTCCCTTGTCATTTTTAAACCTATTTTCCAAGCTATAATGCGTTTATGATTAATTTGAAGTTCAATAATTTTTCTAATGGAAATATAACATATTGCCATAGATTTTATAGCAGTGAATATAATTGCAATAAAAATCTATTTATTTCTTCTGTCCTTAAGTATGCTTTTAAACCTAAGTATAATAAAAATAAAATTGTTGTTCATAGAACACGCAGTTTTTTGATTTGGAGAACTACTTATTTCATGAAACTCTACAACATTTGATGTTAACAAACTTTTGCCATGTAATGTCGGGAAAAAAATGGCTGGCTCTGTTCTACATGTTTCCAGCCTATAAACTATAAGCTTTTCCTGTTGTGTGAATCATGTTTTATACTCTCTGCTCTGTTTTCCAATGGTTTACATTTCCATTATTTGGTAAATTCTTTATATATGTAATATTAATCCAGTGTCTGTTATTGTGTACTTGTTCCTGTCTGTCAACTACCTCTTTTTTTCTGATTTGATTCATTATGTATTTGAGAGGTAGAGTTACAGACAAAGAGGGAGAGACAGAGAGAAAGGTTTTCCATCCACTCATTGACTCCCCAAATGGCTATAATGGCCGGAGCTGAGCTGATCTGAAACCAGAAGCCAGGAGCTTCTTCTAGACCTTCCACGTGGGTGCAGGGGCCCAAGCACTTGGGCCGTCTTCTACTGCTTTTCCCAGGCCATAGCAGAGAGCAGGATAAGAAGAGGAGCAGCCATGACTAGAACTATATGGGATGCCAGTGCCACAGGTGCAGGATTAACCTGTACCACAGCACCGGCCCCTGTCAACTACCTTTAGCACTATTTAAAGTAGAGTTTTTGGTGAGAGATTTTTTTAACCTTTATTTATTTGAAGGAGATATAAAAAAAAAGGGAGAGAGAGAGAGAGAGAGAGAGAGAGCGCTTCCATTCACTGGTTCAATCCTCAAATGACCTCAGTGACCAAGGCTGGGCCAGGACAAAACCAGGATCCAGGAGATGGTTTTTGAATCTCCCACGTGGCTGTAGGGTCTCAAACACTTGGGCCATATTCTACTGCTTTCTCAGACCTTAAACAGGGAGTTAGATCAGATGTAGATCAGCCAGGATACAAACTGGCTCCAATATGGGATGCCAGCATCACAGGCAGAGGTTTTACCCACTATACCACGATGCAGCTCTGGCAGAGATGTTTTAAATTTTAATATAATCACATTAATCAATATAGCTTTATGAATTATATTTTTTACCTTTTTATTTATATAAAGGGAACAAATTTCATTCCGTTTGTATATGTAGATTTAAAAGCATAATGCTAATTCCCCACCCTACCGTCCCTCCCTCCCTCATTCCTACCCTCCATCCTCCTCCTGTTCTTATTTTTTTATTTTATAATAACATTTTCAATTTACTTTATAATCACAAGATAAACCCTCCAGTAAATAAAAAATTCAACAAGTAGTAAGTAGAAAAACACTGTTTCTTAAGAGCTATAAAGGGCTATAAATAATAAACAAATCTCAAAATGTCAATTTCACTCATATACATTACATTTTCTGTGTATTAGTTACCACAAATCAGAGAAAACATATGATATTTGTCTTTTTGGGACTGGCTTATGTCACTAAGAATAATGGTCTCCAGTAGCATCCATTTTATTGCAAAAGACAAGATTTCATTCTTTTTATGGCTAAGTAGTATTCTATTATATACATATACCACAATTTCTTTATCCATTCATCCGTTGATGTACATCTGGGTTGATTCCTATCTTAACTATTGTGAGATGAGCTGCTCTAAACATGGGGATATACGTAACTCTTTGATATGCTGATTTCATTTCTTTTGGGTAAATTCCTTAGAGTAGAATGACTGGGTAATATGGTAGATCTATTTTCAGATTTCTGAGGGGTCTCCATTCTGTTTTCCATAATGTTTGTACTGGTTTACATTCACATAAGCAGTATGTTATCCCTACCTCCTTGCCAGCATTTATTATTTTTTATTTCTGGATGATAGCCGTTCTATTTATGATCAGGTGAAACCTCATGATGGTTTTTACTTGAATTTCCCTAATGGGTAGTGATCCTAAGCATCTTTTCATGTATCTGTTGCCCATTCATAGTTTGTTCTTTGAAAAAAGCCTATTCATATACCTTACCCAATTCTAACTGGATTGCTTGTTTTATTGTTGTTGAATTTCTTGAGTTCCTTCTATAACTTGGATATCAGTCCTTTATCAGGTGTATAATTTGTATATTTGTTCTCCCATTCTAGCATTACCTCTTTACTTTGATGAGTGTTTCCTTTGCTGTGCAGATGCTTCTTAATTTGCCCTAATCCCATTTGTCTATTTTTGCCTTTGTTTCTTCTGCTTCTGAAGTCTTATCCAAGAATTCTTTGTCTATGGCATTGTGTTACAGTGTTTCTTCTATGTTTTCATCTAATAATTTGACGGTTTTAGGTCTTAGATTTTGATCCCAGATCAACTGTCAGTTGATTTTTGTATAGGGTGTAAGGTGAGAGTCTTATTTCAGACTTGTTTCTTACTGATCTTGAGCTCCAATTTCCCCAAAACTATTTGTTTAAGAGACTGTCCTTTCTACAGGGAGTGATTTTAGCTTGTCTAAAATTAGTTGATTGTAGATGCAAGGATTATTTTATGGGGTCTCTAGTCTGTTCCATTAGTTGACATGTCTATTCTTTTGCCAGTACCAGTCTGTTTTAATTATAACTACCTTGATGAGGATTCCATAGCCTTGGCAGCTCATGACAAGAGCCTCGGGTGATCACTGACATCATAAATGAGAGTGTTAATTGTTAAATCAACAACAGGAGTCACTGTGCACTTCTTCCTCATGTAGGCCTCTGTCCTTAATGTGTTATACTATAAGAATTAATGGTACAACTAGTCTTCAAACAGTACTTTATACTTTGTATGTCTGTGTGGATGCAAACTGTTAAAACCTTTATTTAGTATAGCGTTGATCTTCTGTATGTAAAGATAATTGAAAATGAATCTTAATGAAGAGTGGGATGGGAGAGGGAGTAGGAGGTGGAGTGGTTTATGGGTAGGAGAGTGGGTATGGGGAGAAAAAAAGCTATTATCCAAAAGTTGTACTTATGATGGCCAGCACCGCGGCTCACTAGGCTAATCCTCCTTCTGCAGCACCGACATACCAGGTTCTAGTCCCAGTCGGGGCACCGGATTCTGTCCCAATTGCTTCTCTTCCAGTCCAGCTCTCTGCTGTGGCCCGGGAGTGCAGTGGGGGATGGCCCAAGTGCTTGGGCCCTGCACCCACATGGGAGACCAGGAGAAGCACCTGGCTCCTGCCTTCGGATCAGCGTGGTGTGCTCTCCACAACACACTGGCCGTAGTGGCCACTGGGCTGAACTAACAGAAAAAGGAAGACCTTTCTTTCTCTCTCTCTCTCTCTCTCTCACTGTCCACTCTGCCTGTCAAAAAATAAAAAAATAAAGTAAATATTTAAAGTTGTACTTATGAAATTTATATTTATTAAGTAAAAGCCTTCTATTAAAAAAAGAAAAACACAATGTACACATCATATACAGAATGATCACAGTTATATAAACATATATGAAAACACTTATATAACAATTTTTCGCAACATCTGGAGAGACCTTCATCAAAATTTTAAAATTATTACCTTTGTTGGTAGGGAAAAAAAATTTAACTGCCATGTAATATGTGTTGAAATCTGGGATCATGATGCCTCTAAATTTATTTTTATTGTTCAGGATTGCTTTAGCTATTTTGGGTCTCTTGTGGGTCATTTTTTCCAGATCCGAGAAAAACATTTTTGATATTTTGATTGGGATCCCATTGAATCTATAAATTTTTTGAATTTATGGGCATTTTGGTAATATTAATTCTTCCAATCTATGAATATGGAGGATTTTTCCATTTTTGTGTGCCTTCTACATCTTTTTGTAATGTTTTGTGATTTTCATTGTAGAAATCTTTCACATCATTTCTTAAATTTATCACACAGTATTTAAATTTTTGTAGCTATTATTAATAGATCTGATCTGATAGGTTCTTTCTCAGTCATGGCATTGTTTGTGTATACAATGCTATTCATTTTTGTGTGTTGACTTTATATCCTACAACTTTACAAAATTCTTATGAGTGCCAATAATCTCTTAGTGGAGTCTTCTGTATCCCCTATGTTTAGGATCATATCATCCCCAACTAGCGATAATTTGTGTTCTTTCTTTCCCATTTGTATCCCTTTGATTTATTTTCCATTGCCTAATGGATCTGCCTTAAACTTCCAGAGCACAATAATAATTGTGAAAATGGGCATCCTTGTCTGGATCCAGGTCTTAGTGACAATACTTCCAGCTTCCTACCTTCAATATGATGCTAGCAATGTGTTTGTCATATATTGCCTTGATTGTATTCAGGTGTGTTCCTTCTTTAATTAAATTGTTTCCCAGTTTACTTAAAGATTTTATCATGAAAGGATTTTGAATTTTTTAAAAGATTTATTTTATTTATTTGAAAGAGTTACAGAGAGAGCTAGTGACAAGAGAGAGAGGTCTTCCATCTGCTGGTTCACTCCCCAGATGGCCACAATGGCTGGAGCTGTACCAATCTGAAGCCAGGAGCCAGGAGCTTTTCCCGGGTCTCCCGTGGGGGTGCAGGGGCCCGAGCACTTGGGCCATCTTATACTACTTTTCCAGGCCATAACAGAGAGCTGGATCAGAAGAGGAGCAGCCAAGACTAGAACTGGTGCCCATATGGGAAACTGGCACTTCAGGCCAGGGCTTTAACCTGCTCTCCACAGTACCAGCCCCAGGATTTTGAATTTTATAAAATGTTTCTTTGCCTTTCTGAGATAATTGTGTGGTTTTTATTATTTAGTTTGTTAATGTGATGTATCACATTTATGAATTTGTGTATGTTGAACCATCCCTGCATAGTATGGATAAATCCCACTTGCCCCAGGTTAATGATCTTTCTGATGTGTTTTTGAATTCAGTTAGCTAATATTTTGTTGAGGATTCTCACATCTGTGTTCATCAGGGATATTGGTGTATAGGTCTCTTTGTTGTGTCCTTTTCTGGTTTTGGAATGAAGGTGATGCTGGCCTCTTGGGAGGAGTTTTAGAGGATTTATTGCCTTTCAGTTGTTTTGAATAGTTTGAAAAGAATGATAATTAGTTTTTCTTTAAAAGCGCTATAGAATTCAGCAGTGAAACCACTTGGACCTGGGCTTTTATAGACAGCTTCCATTATGCTTATCATTTTTCTAATTTTGTTTATTGTATTTTAGCTCTTTAATACAATTATAATTGTGTGTGATTGCAGTGAAAAAGACCTTTAAGTTCAATTTTGCAAAATACCATTTTTAAAATATTCTTTAGGATTTTACTTATTTATTTGAGAGGTAGAGTTACAGACAGTGAGAGAAAGAGACATAGAGAAAGGTCTTCTGTCCACTAGTTCAATCCCCACATGGCTGCAATGGCCAGAGCTTGACCATTCCAAAGTCAGGAGCCTGGAACTTCTTCCAGGTCTCCTACACAGGTTCAGGGGCCCAAGCACTTGGGCCACCTTCCACTGCTTTCCCAGGCCTTAGTAGAGAGCTGGATCAGAAGAGGAGCAGCCAGGACGAGAACCATTGCCCATATGGGATGCCAACACTGCAGGTGGAAGATTAACTTGCACCACAGTGCCGGCCCCCCAGTACCATTTTTAAACAATACATATGGTCTCTGCTAATTAAAATTTTATTTTTTTAAGATTTATTTATTTATTTGAAAGTCAGAGATACCCTGAGAGAGGAGAGGCAGAGAGAGAGAGAGAGGTCTTCCATCTACTGGTTCACTCTCCAATTGGCCACAACGGCCGGAGCTGCGCCAATCTGAAGCCAGGAGCCAGGAGCTTCTTCCAGGTCTCCCATGTGGGTGCAGGGGCCCAAGCACTTGGGCCATCTTCCTCTGCTTTCCCAGGACATAGCAGAGAGCTGGATTGGAAGTGGAGCAGCCAGGGCTTGAACCGGCACCCATATGGGATGCCAGCACTGCGGGTGCAGCTTTACTCACTACACCACAGCGCCAGTCCCTAAAATTTATAAATCTATTAAATCTGCTAACCTAGGGGCCAGCACTGTGTCAGAGTAGGAGGTTAAACCTTCACCTATGGTAGCAGCCTCCCATATAAGCAGCAGTTTGTGTCCCAGCTGCTCCACTTCCAATCTAGCTCCCTGCTTATGGTCTGGGAAGCAGGTGGGAGATGGCCAAAGTGCTTGGGCCCCTGCAACCACATAGATGACCCAGAAGAAACTCCTGGCTTCGGATCAGCCCAGCTCTGTCCATTGTGGCCATTTGTGGAGTGAACCAGTGGATAGAAGACCTCTCTCTGTCTCTTCCTCTTTCTCTCTCTACCTCTGCCTTTCAGAGAAATGAAAAAAAAATCCTTAAAACAAATCCATTAACCTATTCAAATTAAATTAATTGAAACCTTAAAAATTTACTAATGAAAATATTATATTAATTAGTAATTTGATGTATACATGCAGGTCATTTTGTGTCCAATAGATCATCCATTTAATTCCATAGCAAAGAGCTAATATTGTTGTTTATTTTCTCATAAAGCAAACTCTTAACAGTTTTGCTCCAGATTCTCTTGTCGATTCTACTCGTAACTGAGATGGGGCAGTGGGGGCCAAATTTATCTTCCCAGAAGAAACAACTGAAAAAATGGGCAGAAGTGTGTGAGATAATAATTTTTGAGACAATACATTGAATTTCAGGGTAAAAAAAATGTAGGTGATCACTGAAAATCAGAAAAAATACAATAACTCTATAATTACAGAAGCTATGGACTTGAGTGTTCTAGGAAACAGAGCAGAAAGATAAACTCCTGCACATCCTGCCAGACTTTCTGACATGTGATGAGGGAGCTCTGAATCCAAGGAATCCAAAATGGCTATGATGACAAAGCTCAGGATCTATATGGCTCTGCTACTAGGTAACATCTCAAAAGTAGAACCTCTTTCCAAGCAATATAACTGCATCTCAGAACAAAGCTCTATGCTGTTCCTATCCATTTAAATATTTTCAGCACCTAGTAAGGTAAGACTTGTAAAAAGCAAAAAAGTAAAAACCTAAATTAGGAGAATAATCAGCCAAATAACACAAATCAGAACTACACATATGATTATTAACATAAGTGACATTAAAATTTTACTGTGGTGGTTTTTCATGTGATTAAAATGCTAGAATAAATATTGAGCATGTTAAGTAGACATGAAGTTACAAAATATATCAAATAAAAATTCCAAAATTGAAAATTAGTAAAATATTCTGGATGGGTATGATGGCTGATTACATGGTACAACAGACATAATTGATGAACTTAAAAACATAACAATAGAACACTACATATAGCAAAAAAAAGTGCTGAAAAATAATAATGGATAATTAGAGAGCTATGGGACAATTTCAAGCAATCTAATGTATGTGTGATTGGTATCCCAGAAGGAGATACACAGCAGACTCATAGAATGGCAGATGTCCTGAACAGCACTCTGGCCTCAGAATCAGCCCTTAAGGCATTCAGATCTGGCTAAAAAGCTCATGAGAGTTTCTCAGGCATGGAAAGCCAAGACACTGTGGAAAAAAAAAATCCCTAAATGAAAGATCGTTGTGAATGAGATCCCAGTGGAAAGAATGGGCCATCAAAGAAGGAGGTACCTTTCTCTGAAGGGAGGAGAGAACTTCCACTTTGACTATGACCTTGTCTGAATAAGATCAGAGTTGGCGAACTCAAGAGGCTTCCATAGCCTTGGCAGCTCATGACAAGAGCCTCGGGTGATTACTGACGTCATAAATAAGAGTGTCAATTGTTAAATCAAAAACAGAAGTCACTGTGCACTTACTCCCCATGTAGGATCTCTGTCCTTAATGTGTTGTACTATGTGAATTAACGGTATAACTAGTACTCAAACAGTACTTTACACTTTGTTTCTGTGTGGGTGCAATCTGATGAAATCTTTACTTAGTATATACTAAATTGATCTTCTGTATATAAAGATAATAGAAAATGAAACTTGATGAAGAATGGGATGGGAGTGGGAGATGGGGATGGTTGTGGGTAGGATGGAGGTTATGGGGGGGAAAGCTGCTATAATCCAAAAGTTATACTTTGGAAATTTATATTTATTAAATAAAAGTTAAATAAATAAATAAATAAAATTTTAAAAAAAGAAGAAAAGAAGAAAGGTAGGGTACAGAAACAACAACATTTGAAGAAATCATGACTGAACTCTACAAATTTGTTAAACACAATAGCGCACAGTGTGGAGTTCAACAAACTGAATGGACAAAAAACGTAAAATTTAAAAGATTGACCAGACCATATATGATCTAACTATTCAAAGCCAGTGATGAAGACACAATCTTAAAAGCAGCCAGAGGCAAACAGGCATATCACAAAGTATGAAGTAGTAACAATAAGAATGCCATCAGATTTCTCATCAGAAACAATGTGAACCTGAAGATAGACATCTTTGAAGAGATGAAATTTAAAAGCATTAATACAGAAATCTGTATCTCGTAGTGGGGCATGGAGGGCGGGAAGGAGAGGTTGCAAAATACATTTAGAAATTCTCTGGTGTAATGAATATCTTCACCATCTTGATTCTGATGATTTCAAAACTTACTAAAACATATACTTAAATATGCCTATCAATTTTATTTCAATAAACCTATTATATTTTTAAAATTAGTTTTACTTATTTGAAAGAAAAAAAAAGAGAGAGAAACAGAGGCATGCAGAGAGGTCTTCCATCTGCTTGTTCATTCCCCAAATGGCTGTAATAGCCAGAGCTGGACCACACTGAAGCCAGGAGCCTGGAATGGAATCCGGGTCTTCCACATGAGTGGCAGAGACCCAGGTATTTCTATCATTACTTCTAGTGCACAGGGTGCACATTACTAGGAAGTGGAGCCAGGATTTGAACACACATATTTCCATATGGGAAGTATGTGGGCTTCCTAAGCAGATGTACTAAATGTCTGCCCCTTAACATTTTTAATTAAAGAAAATTTTGTTTTGGCAACTCCTGCATATTTTTTCTTGAGTAAACCCTTTAGAAACAGCTTGTTAAAAAGAGGGGAATGTTAGTAAAATGGCGAAATCTTATCTATGGTGCGATCTACACCCCAATACCATCCTAGGCTCTAGCTCCTGCCGCCATTGCTGGAAGCCAGGTGGCCACATGGCCCAACCACCGGTGTCAGCTCCACCCCCATCCTAATGGGATTCACTGCTCCTGCTTCCCTGCCAACCCTCTGGCAAAATTTTAAAAGGGCCTGTTCCTGGCCGGCGCCGAGGCTCACTAGGCTAATCCTCCGCCTGCAGCACCGGCACACCGGGTTCTAGTCCAGGTTGGGGCACTGGTTCTGTACCAGTTGCTCCTCTTCCAGGCCAGCTCTCTGCTGTGGCCCAGGAGTGCAGTGGAGGATGGCCCAGGTCCTTGGGCCCTGCACCCCATGGGAGACCAGGAGAAGCACCTGGCTCCTGGCTTCGGATCAGCGCGGTGCCGGCCACAGCGGCCACTGAGGGGTGAACCAACGGAAAGGAAGACCTTTCTCTCTGTCTCTCTCTCACTGTCCACTCTGCCTGTCAAAAAAAGGGGGGGGGGAGGGGCTGTTCCTGAGCATGTGGCTCTTTTTCTCTCCATCTCCTGATCTCTCTCCCTCTCTCTCTCTCTCGATCTCTCTCTTATGCTCTCCTTCTCTCTCTCTCTTCCATCTTCACCCCTTCCCTCTGGTCTGTCGGATTTCCCCCCAATAAACCATTTCCCTTTAAAAAAAATAAATAGCTTATTATGTTTTATTATGTCCTTGTTGGACTTTAAATTTGAATTCCACTGGTTTATGGTGTAATGTAAGAAAGACTTGACTATTTAACTTCAACTCTGTGTTCTTTCTGTGTGTTTCCCTTTGTGTCAGAAATGTTTAATTGTCTAAGATTAGGGATTTTCCATTTTCTCCTGTATTTAGTGTTTGAACCTTACACCATACCTATAATTTCAAAAATATCCTGGCTAGCTCTCCAATATAATAATGAATCACAATTATTCCTACATCAAAAGATAATCTCTTTTTCCTGTGACATCCAATTGCTATCCACTAATATTCTGTTCCTTCATCCACTTGCAGATTCAGTTCTTAATTGATCAGATTCAGATATGTTTCTCAGGATCCTACAGTATAAGACAATGAACTTCCCAAAAAAAACGTAATGAGAGGAAAGACTGAACACCTTCCTTTTAGAAACAGAAGAAAAGGTACTACTGGCCATAGTAGTTACTGGTCTATAGTTTATCACATACGTAAGGGCAGAAGAAGTTTAGTTTTGCCACGCTTGATTTTGTGTAAGTTTTTATTTTTCTTCATTCCTGGTTTCCTGGGACTCTGCTCGCTGTGAGATCTCTCTTCTTTTTGTTTCCAGTCCAACACTCAGAGGTACACAGGAAGACTTCCACTTACCAGTATACTGTTTTTTGTTCAGTTACTATTTTTGCAGATTCATGACCTGAAAATTAACATGTTGATCAGTCAAAGACTCCTGGATGCTTACTTGCATTTCTGCAATTCAACTCTTGTAACACTCTAATTGGCTCCCTTTTAATGGATTCCATTAACTAGAATATTTACTTGTCAGAAATTTCAATGGAGGCAACATCTGAGTATTTTCTGTCCCTTAAAAGCTAGCCCTTGTTTTGTTATTTTTAACTCGAATAGCTATGTTGGCTTTTGCCTAATAGCAATAGAAAGTTATAATCAATGATATTGAAGGAGAACTTGCCTGCCCTTTGCTTCCAGGTTTCATTCTAGTGAAAAGGACATTATAATGTAAGAAATTCTACTTGTATTGCACAAGGGATTGCATACACCTGGTGTTTGAAAGAGGCTTGGAGGATCAAGAGTTCCCAGCCCCCACCCCTTTGCCCCAATCCTAGCGTCTGCCAAGCTTCCCTCTCGCCATGTTTTCCATTTTAGGCTTACTCGTTTTCATCAAGAACAAAAATGTCAACATGTGCAGCCCTGCAAAGTTCATGATTATCTAGTCCTTGGCTCACTGGTAAAAGTCCAGGAAACTCTTTAAGCGGTACATTTTTATCTACCTACTCCCCTATAGTTCGGCTTGGACTGAGCAGTCTTGTCTTTCCATTGGGATATTACTGCAGTTAAAATAAGTATTAACAATCTGAAGTTTCTCTACCAAGCCTGTGAGGCTGTCACCATGGTTGACATGTGGTCCAAAACAAGACACAATAAATGATACATCTACTAGATGCTTAGCAA
Organism: Oryctolagus cuniculus; assembly: GCF_964237555.1. NCBI lineage: Eukaryota > Metazoa > Chordata > Mammalia > Lagomorpha > Leporidae > Oryctolagus > Oryctolagus cuniculus. Next base: position 19,740,927 of record NC_091437.1, read on the forward strand.
AATGTCAGATCCATGGTTTCCTTCACTCCCTAGTCCATTAAACGAGATTTATGTTTTTGGAATATTTCATCTGTGATATTTTTGTATGGGTTGGCCGTCTGACCATCATAATAGGCAAGTGAAAGTGGGTTGAGCAGAACACAAGCAGTGTATGAGTTTGACATACCTAAGAACCCCAGAGACAGAGAAGCCTCAGGAATCCTGAGAGCTGATGTCATTAGAACTCTGCCCCCATCCCTGGACTCCACTTCTATGCGTCAGCCTCATTTCCTCCAGTGCTGCTGAGCTTCCCCCCATGGAAGGCAGAGGTAAGGAAGGCATACTTGCAGACAGCCTCAGGCTTCATGATTGCAGCTTACTGACCTCAAAAGGTCATAAAAATGCGTAGTATGAAAATATATGCATATATTTCATAAATTCTTGTGCAAAAATAAATGGTTTTTAGTTTCCATTTTCTATGAAATTTTTGAAGCACCCTTGGACGTGAACTCTTACATAACAAATCAGTAGCCCTCTGTGGTGATCTTCAAGTAATGTATTTGCCTCAGCAGGCCCATGTCCCTTACTCTGGTGAGGTTTGGTGGACTTGATTGGCATCCTTATTCGGGAGGGGCAATTTTCAAAGGAAATTGTGTGGACTTTCCAGAGAAGGTGGAAATGATCCGTGGCAGACAAATCCGTATGTGGTATGTGCTCATGATGGAAAGAAATAGAAAACCACTGAAAGTGACTCAATCAATGACTGATGCCACCCCAAGCTAGGCAGTTACTTCCTTCGAGGCTAAATTCCATCAAGTATAAAATAAAGATCATCCACTCCATATCCTCTCACATTTGGCAGAAATGCTACTGGATAAACTTGAGTAATTCCATAGAACATCAAATCTTTCATTTGTTCTTACAATCTCTGATTACAGAAAATCAGTGCTTGTAAAGATATAGCAAAATATGATTGTTAATACTGAGATAGTGTTCATTATTTTCTAGAATCAGTCTTTTTTTTTTTTTTGACAGGCAGAGTTAGACAGTGAGAGAGAGACAGAGAGAAAGGTATTCCTTCCATTGGTTCACCCCCCAAATTGGTTGCTACGGCCAGCGTGCCACGCCGATCCGAGGCCAGGAGCCAGGTGCCTCCTCCTGGTCTCCCATGCGGGTGCAGGGCCCAAGCACTTGGGCCATCCTCCACTGCCTTCCCAGGCCACAGCAGAGAGCTGGCCTGGAAGAGGAGCAACCAGGGAAGAATCTGGCGCCCGGACTGGGACTAGAACCCCGGGATGCCAGCACCGCAGGCAGAGGATTAGCCTAGTGAGCCGCGGCGCCAGCCCCAGAATCAGTCTTGAGTACTGAAGGTATGTTAACTCATTTAATTCTTACAACAACACAACGATGTAAGTTTTATCAGTTTCCTCATTTAAGAGATGAGAAAAAGAAGGCACAGAGAGTAGAAAATTTGCTAAGGTCACCAGGTTAGTACAGTGCAGAGCTGGAACTCAGATTAAAGCATTTTATTTACTGCTACACCTCGCTGAATGCCACCTTTCTTTCAGTACATAGTTGATCTTTCCAGAATTGTGAGCACACCAGGATATATAGTCATGACAAAAGAAGGGCCTCATGGGCCAAGTGGTGCAGCAGTTAAAACACCACTTGAAACACCTGCATCCTATATCCAAGTGCCTGCGTTTGAGTCCCAGTTCTGGTCCCAGTTGTAACTTCCTGATAATGAGTACCCTTGGAGGCTGCAGATGATGGTTCAAGTATGTGGGTCCCTGCCACCCATGTAGGAAATCTGGATTGAGTTTTATATTCCTGGCTTTGGCCTAACCCAGCCAAGGCTATTGTGGGCTTTTGGGAGTGAACCAGCAGATGGAAGGTCCATCTATTTCTGTTTCTCTGCCTTTACAATAAAATTAAAATCAACAGATGATTAAATTTTTCTTAAAAAAGAATTTATAGGGGCCGGCACCATGACTCACTTGGTTAATCCTCCTCCTGCGGTGCCATCATCCCATATGGGCACTGGGTTCCAGTCCCGGCTGCTCCTTTTCAAGTCCAGCTTTCTGCGGTGGCCCCAGAGGGCAGTGGAGGATGGGCCAGGTGCTCGGGCCCCTGTGCCTGCATGGGAAACCAGGAGGAAGCACCTGGCTCCTGGCTTCAGATCGGCGCAGCGCCAGCCATAGCAGCCATTTTTGAGTGAACCAACAGAAGGAAGACCTTTCTCTCTGTCTCTCTCTCTGTCTATAACTCTACCTGTCAAATTTTTTAAACAAAGAATTTATGTATTTTCTTAACTATGAAAATATATTTTGATAGATTTGAAAGAAGGATTTTAATTTTTTTAAAATTTCTTTAAAATTTCTGCACTAGCATATTTGGTTCCTCAAGTGTTGTATTTCTGATTTGTCAGATATTCCTAACATCTTTTTCATATCCCTTTTTCATTTGTATACACCGTAGCTACTCTGATATAATATGTTGAAAGTAGATGAAGTGCAACCTCAGAGTCTCCTAAGCAAAGGAAGAATCTATGCTCCATGTCATTCACTGGAGATTCGGGTTTGGAGGAGGTGTCAGAGTCTTTGCCGCTGATTTTTGAGAACAACCATTTCCATGCTAACTGGTATGAGCCACCGTGCCAGGTGCCTTTTCACCTCCAGCACCTCCCCTCGTCACTGGTATGAGGCTCAGCTCTCCACAAACAGTCACTTCTATCTGGTCATCAGAAGGATTCCCAGTCCTTTCTTCATCCAGATCACAGGTGGATTCTTTAATTTCCGTTCAGGTCTTCCAAGTGGGACTGTAAAACAGACAGAAAGCAATTTTCTGCTGAATTAAGGAAGGTAGTAAATTCAAAGAGGATAGTTTCCTATAAAGGTTCATGGGATTACAAATCAATGTAAACAATTTACTTCAAAGGGCTGTGCCAGGATTGCCATTTAAGGTTGAAATGTCTTTCAATAGTGCCCCTAAAACTTAAATGAAATTGTCACATAGATTCTCCATACTTTCAGACATTTTAATTATTATAACAGTTTGACAGTTTTGCAGAGTCACCAAAACATTTGGTTCCTTTTGATATTTAAGGACAAGACTTATAGGAAGTCTCAAAACTTTAAAGAATTAACACAGTCTTTGGCAGAGCTGCTTATATTGCCCTGCGGAATACAAATGGTTGAGTCATAAGTTTAGTGTGATATTTTCATCTTTAAATGAAGAGGAAAAATTATATTTTACCATATTGTCTCAATTACCACCGTCCAACAGTATTAAGGAAGAATATACCTCTAAGAAGGAGTTGTTATCATTGTTTAGGTTTTGATTTATGTGAGAGGCAGAGAGAAGGACAGAGAGGGAGAGAGAATCTTCCATCTGTTTATTCACCCCTCAGATAGCCAAAACAGCCAGATCTGGGTCAGAGCTCCACCTAGGTCCCCCCCCGCCCCGGGCAGCAGGGACCCACGTACTTGAGTCATCATCCGCTGCCTCCCAGGAGATGCGTTGGCAGGACGCTGGGTCAGAAGTGATGTGCCTTGCTCCCAGGCACTCCGTGTGGGATGTGGACATCACAGCAAGCAGCTTACCACAGTGCACCACGACACAGGCCCTGCTATCACTTCTTTGTTTGTAATTTAGATGAGGATGTATTGCGTCAAATGCTTATCTAAATCTGAAAGAATGAAGTATTGATTACTAGACAGTAGCAAGGCACAGAGAATATTATAAAGTCACTGTCCTTTTCCCTTCCAACCGTAGGAGACCACATTTCATATGGGAAAGTATAAAAATCACAAGGCACCTAGTAGCCTTTTTTTTAACTTATTGCTAACTTACTCAAATACTGTGCTAATGTTCATACATGGGCTTTTCATAGTCTGAAAGCTAGATACTGAGAGCTGTTACTAAAAATAGAAAATCCTGATTACACTGTAGAGTTTTTTACATTCCTAGATTTTATTAAAGTATTTTAAAATAATTATCTTAGAAATTATTTCTAAAATTAAAAAATGAAAAATACAGTAGGCAATTTTTCAGTAGAATTTAGTGGTGGTATCTACTTTTAGGTTAAAATAAAACTATCCATATAAAGATAAAAAATCTGTTCACTTAAATTGCTTTCAGGTATATGGGGGAATCTATACATATGATTTTAAGAAGTTAAAGATTCTTTGAATCACCTACACATTACTAACATCCATTTATTACTATAGAGGCTATAGTAAAATTTTGCCTGACCTGTGGGTTAGTCTTTGAGTCCATCATTTCATATGGACTCTACAAAGAGTTTATATTTGCCATTATTAGGAAACATTTTACACAGTCTTACTTACAAACTTGTGCAATTAACTCTGTAGTTTAAAATCTGTGGTAGTGTTTAATTTGGATCTAACAAACCCTCTGGTTGGAGGTGTCTGAACACCATCTGGGACATGACCTTGACCCTAAAACATTTATGATTATGGACTATTATGCTTGTACAGGTATTCACCTTAAATTAATAATTTGAGTAATTCAAAAATTACTGCTTGAAAAACTGCATCCCTTAACTTTTCATAGGTTAGGTGTTCATCCTCAAGTCTCGGTGAACATTGCACCTCTGTAAATGATAAGCATGAAGCTCTTATTCCACAGGTGTGGAAAACAGAATTGGAGTTTAATTGCTTTGCCACAGTCTTGTTTTCTTTTTGTTTGTTTTTTTTTTTAATTTATTTATTTTACTTGAAAACCAGAGTTACACAGAGAGAGAAGAGGCAGAGAGAGGTCTTCCATCCACTGGTTCACGTCCCCAATTGGCTGCAACAGCCAGAGCTGTGCCTATCTGAAGCCAGGAGCCAGGAGCTTCCTCCAGGTCTCCCATGTGGGTGCAGGGGCCCAAGGACTTGGGCCATCCTCCACTGCACTCCCGGGCCACAGCAGAGAGCTGGATCAGAAGTGGAGCTGCCAGGACTCAAACCGGCACCCATATGGGATGCTGGCACTGCAGGTGGAGGCTTTACCTGCTACGCCACAGCGCCAGCCCATCAATATCTTCTTACTGAAGAATAAGCCATTTATTTTAGAATTCTCAGAGTATTATTTTATTGATGTATTATTATTTTTTACTACACTGAGAATTTTCATAGTGCACGTTTAATGGAATTTTACTCTGAAGCAGACTGGAATACAAGAGAAACAAATTCACAATATAAATACATAAAATTTCCTTTAATAAGAGTGTTCACGCAATTCTTTTTTTTTTTTTTTTTTTTTTTTTTTTTTTTTTTTTTTTTTTTTTACAGGCAGAGTGGATAGTGAGAGAGAGAGACAGAGAGAAAGGTCTTCCTTTGCCGTTGGTTCACCCTCCAATGGCTGCTGCGCTGCGGCCAGCATGCTGCACCGATCCAAAGCCAGGAGCCAGGTGCTTCTCCTGGTCTCCCATGGGGTGCAGGGCCCAAAGACTTGGACCATCCTCCACTGCACTCCCTGGCCACAGCAGAGAGCTGGCCTGGAAGAGGGGCAACCGGGACAGAATCCAGCGCCCCGACCGGTACTAGAACCCGGTGTGCCAGCACCGCAGGCAGAGGATTAGCCTATTGAGCTGCAGCACCGGCCCACATAATTCTAATAACATATTTCATTTTGAGTTAACTTTTCCCTTTGTGAGATTTATTAAGAAGCAAATCTTTACAGATTTTATTTGTTGCCATTAACCTTAATTATTGCTCACTTTTTGAGTCTCAGTTATAAAAACGTACCTAAAACCTAATAGAAATGCCTTTATGCTGGCTTCTTTTTAAAACATTTATATATATATATATATATATATGTTTTAAGTAATATATATACTCATATATACTTTTAAGTATATATATTTATATATAATAATAGACTTATATATAATATACATATATATAATTTTATATATATATACTTATTTGAAAGGCAGAGTCACAGAGGGAAGGAGAAAGAGAGAGAGAGAGAGATCTTCCAGAGCTGGGCCAGGCCATAGCCAGGAGCCTGGAGCTTCCTACAGGTCTCCTATGTGGGTGCAAGGCCCAAAGACTCAGGCCATTCTCCCCTGATTTCCCAGGTGCATTAGCAGGAGGCAGGATTGGAAGTGGAGCAGCCAGTATTTGAACTGGTGCCCATATGGGATGCCAGCACTTCAGGCTGTGACTTAACCCACTGCACTTGCAACACCAGCCCCAAGGCTGACTTCTTTCTTTCTACCCCAGGCATTTTTAAAGCTTCTTTGCTCCCTCACAATAAGATACTATAAGAACCTTTTATTTTTAATATTCCCCTGGCCAAAGACATGAAATCAGTTACTCCTCAGATAATAATTTTAATGTAGAGTGAAAGATAGTATAAAATATGGGCATTATTTTTTCTCGATGTGTATAACTGGTGTTGATACCCTATTGTGCCTCTTTGGTGGCACTGCTGAAAAATAAATTTCTTACTAAAATGGTGAGCTCATATACATTTTTCCTAATTGACCTTTAATACTGAAACACTTTTTTCCTCTTTGAGTTTCTTGTTAAAGAATTTAGAAAAACAACAATTAATTGAACCTACAGAAAGCAAAAGACAAGAGTTAATGAAAGGAATAAACATAAAATGATCAATAAATCTAAGATTTGTTTGAGAAAACATAAAAGTAATAAACTCTTAGTGTGTTGGATCAAGTAGCAGAATACTAAAAAATAGCATAGCAGGAATTAAATGGGAAATATAATTATGGTTAATAAATTCACTGGAGGATTTAATGAGCTACTTTATTCCAATAAATATTAAAATTAGAAAGTACAAATTCTTAGAAAAATCTAAGTTTCAAAACTGACACAAGAAGAAATGGAAAATACCAATTGTCTTATGACTATTAAATACAATAAATCTATAATCCAAATCTATAAATCCAAAACTCCTAGTATGGATGAATTCACTTATGATTTCACCCCTGTGGTATATCAGAAGTGGCTTGCACCTGTTCACAAAATCCAGTTTTTAAAATTTCCAAAATTTTACAAGCTAGTTGTTCAACATAGACATTATTAACTGTTAGAATATCTAAAATTAGTTAAATAAATTATTTTGAAAATAAAAGTAATAACCCATGCTTCTTAACTCTTATTTTTTACATGTTACTGTATTTACTCTTAAAAATAGCAACATCTGTGGTATCTGGAAAGTGAAAACACTGCATACTGGTGTACTACTTCTTCTCTGCCCCATTTCCCAGTTGCATGTTCAGTGACATCACATTGATAGTACCAAATCAGCCATGTTAGAAGAATGTATACCATAGGAATTAAGCAGTATGTGTCAGTGTTTGATTTACCACTAAGTGTTCAAGATATTTCAGCTTAATAAATATAATTTGCATGATTTTATGAAGTGTTTATGGTAGATTAGATAGATTTAATGATAAAACTTTGGAGGGGTAAAGAACATTTTGGGACATGCCAGAGTCCAGCTCCTGCAGGTCCAGGGGTTCCCAAAGGTGTGGGAGGAGTCAGCGTAGGGAGGAATGAGAGACACCCTCACAGAAAGGCTGATGGCATGGCTCTGATGAGAGAGCACCAGACTTTATTTTTATACCCTAAATTACATCCACTGTTCATGTTACACATTCTTTACTTCTCATAAATTTTGTAAATGTCCACTCATAATTGACCCTTACAGAGTTAATGATTCTTCCTTACCATAACAAAGTCTGTTTCCCATCCATTTCAAACCATTGACCTTGTGTTATGTAACTCCTCCCTAATTCTGATTTCCATAGCCATGTAACAATTTCTTTGATTTCAAAGATTTACTTGATATTTGAAATACAATAGAACAGAGAATCAAAGTGATGCTAAATTATACAATAATTGACTACAAAAGCCATAGTGGTCATTTTACAAAGAATCAGAGCATCTACTTAGAACAATTGATTACGAAGACTGGAACATTTACATTTAGTTTAACTCTACTAGTAACCATTAACACGGTGCTCAAAAAAAACCATTCATTATACATATTCTTTCCATAACCCTTCACTACTACTTTGTTTTAATAGCTCATTTAAGACTCACTCACTGATTTTGATAATTACTTTTCCACCAGGCCACACAAACTAAGATATTTACAAGTCATTAGTCTATGATAAGACGTACTCTCAAGTGGATGATAGCAGAAGACTGAAGACATTCCCCAAGGTGGTTCTTATCCCTAAATCAGGTCTAACTGCATACCATATACACTACAGTTTGGAGTTCCCTCTAAGCTTTTATTGCAGGTAACTGAAGCATCAGAAGGGGTTGAATTACTCCAGGAGGATCTAGTCCATCAAACAGCTCAACCGTCAGTGAGGACATTTTAGCAGAGGTCATTTCTCACAGATTTCCAAGAATATAGCGATCATCAGCAAGATCATCAGAAAACTCCGACTTCTTAGTATCAGTAAATCTGAAACCACCAAGAGGGCCACAGCTTGTTGTTCACACCCTGCAGAGACAGACCTCCTGCTGTGACCTTGTCAGAGAGTAGAACTTGCCTTGGCCTCTTCAGGGACACAAATCCCTTTGTTAAATTTGCTTAATTGTTGGGCCGGCACTGTGGCGCAGTGGGTTAACGCCCTGCATCCCACATGGGCATCTGTTCGAGATTCAGCTGCTCCACTTCTGATCCAGCTCTCTGCTATGACCTGGGAAAGTAGTAGAAGATGGCCCAGGTTCTTGGGCCCCTGCACACACATGGGAGACCTGGAAGAAGCTCCTGGCTCCTGGCTTCAGATAGGCACAACTCTGGCTGCTGCAGCCAATTGAGGGCGTGAACCAGTGGTTGGAAGACCTCTCTCTCTCTCTGCCTCTCCTCTCTCTGTGTGACTCTGACTTTCAAATAAATTAAAAAAAAAAATTGCTTAATTACTGCTCCTGGGTGCTGTAGATACAAGAGTTCAACCAGAGCATAACCAAAGTGTTATATGACAATCAACAGAGTATGTGAAATTTATAGTAAAGAATGTTGTACATTTTATTATTATTTGTAGGTACATGTTGCACATCCTTTACAGCTCTAAAATTTGCAATAAACATATAATACAATGTTTGCATATTATATATAACAAAATATATTTTTAATATAGCTGTTAAATATTTATTAACATGATGCTGTTTCTGACTAAAATTAAGGAAGAAAATTCTCCAGTTTTCAAAAACTTTTCCAAAGAATAGAAGACGAAAAGATGCTTTTTGTCTTATTATTTTTTTAAACCAGATTAACTTTGAAAAAGATGATTAGGTCAGTTAAACTGGAAAAAATATGTTATACATGGGAAGCAGGATACACAGCAGACTCATAGAATGACAAATGCCTTATATAGCACTCTGGCCTCATAATCAGCCCTTAAGGCATTCAGATCCAGCTAAAAGGCCCATGAGAGTTTCTCATTCATGGAAAGCCAAGCCTCTGTGGCAAAAAATGACCTAAATGAAAGATCTCTGTGAGAAAGATCCCAGCAGAGAAAATGGGCCATCAAAGGAGGAGGTGCCTGTCTCTGAAAGGAGGAAATTCCACTTTGATTATGGCCTTGTCTAAATAAGGCTGGAGTTTGTGAACTCAAGAGGCTTCCATAGCCTTGGCAGCTAATAACAAGAGCCTCAGGTGGTCACTGACATCATAAATAAGAGTGTCAGTTGTTAAATCAACAACAGGAGTCACTGTGCACTTACTCCCCATGTAGGATCTCTGTCTTTAATGTGTTGTACTGTGTGAGTTAACGGGTAAAACTAGTCTTCAAACAGTGCTTTATACTTTGTGTGTCTGTATGGGTTCAATCTGTTGAAATCTTTACTTAGTATATACTAAGTTGATCTTCTGTATATAAAGATAATTAAAAAAGAAACTTAATGAAGAATGGGATGGGAGAGGGAGTAGGAGATGGAATGGTTTACAGGTGGGAGGGTGGTTGTGGGGAAAAAATCACTATAATCCAAAACTTGTAGTTTCAAAATTTATATTTATTAAATAAAAGTTTTCTAAAAAAAAAGTTATAAAAAGGCAAAATTAAGGCCGGTGCCATGGCTCACTTGGTTAATCCTCTGCCTGCGGCGCCGGCATCCCATATGGGAGCTGGTTCTAGTCCCGGCTGCTCCTCTTCCAGTCCAGCTCTCTGCTGTGGCCCAGGAGGGCAGTGGAGGATGGCCCAAGTGCTTGGGACCTGCACCTGCATGGGAGACCAGGAGAAGCACCTGGCTCCTGGCTTCAGATCGGTATAGTTCCAGCTATAGCGGCCATTTGGGGGGTGAACCAATAGAAGGAAGACCTTTCTCTCTATCTCTCACTGTCTATCTGTCAAATAAAAAAAGGCAAAATTAAAAACCTTGTGTCTCATGAACAGTGGTACAAATATCCTAAATAAAACAAACATATCAAACACAGTATAAAAATAACATGACTATCACAGTTGCTTTATTTCCTGATTAAAAATGTTGTTTTAAATTGCTTAAGCACTCAGTTGTCTAATAGCAATTCTCCTAATAGTCAACTACTGGTCATATCTATGAATCCTTTGTTCATGAGCCCTGGTCGTTGGGAAAGAGTCTGATTGATGTAAACCTCCGTGCTGCGGTTCAGCTATAGGAGGTTGCTGGAATCTCCATCCAGAATCCTTAATACCTTAAATACTTCCAGCAGCATCAGGTCAAATGGAACTCATGACTCAAAAGCAAGAACGGGTAGGCCAGCAGCTTGAAACCATTGGAAAGCCTTCTGTTATCATGTTCTTTTGTATTAGTCAAAAAAAAAAAAAAAGGCATCACATCTAGTGTTCAAAGAGTACCACTTGGCATCATCATGCTTTTTCCTAGTGAAAGAATGGGCCAGAACCAGTGATTTATGCTTCATCTTGGAAAGAATGTATAACATGCTGCAGACCACTGTGGCCCCAATAACAGTATGACAGGCCCCTAAATTTTTGTAGGATTTATTTCCCATTCACACATTCTTACCAAGGTATAAGGTATAGTTACCACTAGCTAGTCACCAGGTGCAACTAACAGAATATTCAATAGTATAATATTATCAATCAGCTTATGATTTGTCAAATGCAGAAATGATCAAAGTTCCTACAGACTAAACTGTGACATAAGGTTGGAAAGTTGAAATAGCCCTGAAGTAAGACAATCAAGGTATAAGTGTTAATGCTAAATCTGCCATGTTAAATAAAACTTCTTTAAGTAGTATTTACTGAAGGATACAGAGGGGAATAAAAAGCACTCAACAGATTAAAAGCTACATATCAGGTGGCAGGATATTTGTTGATTTCCTTTGGTAAGAGAAAGGCATCTGGGTAAGCAGCTGCAATTGGATTTAGTTTATGATACTCTACTGATACTTTAAAACGCATCTGTCTTCTGTGAAGTGAAACAGGCTAATTAAGTCAGGATGAGATAGTGTCACCACTCTGCTGTTTCAAGCTCTCTGTGTTGGCACTTAGCTTCCTAATTCCTCCAGAAATACAGTATTGCATTTGAATTACCATATTGACAAGAAGTTCTAGATGTCTCCACAGGAACTTCCTTCTCATCTCAGAGAACCAGAGATCAGAGAGCCATGTTAAGGATTCTGTCAGTATTTGAGTGTGCAACAGCCCCCCTATTATATAGGGGGATATGTTCCAAAACTGCCTATGGATACTTGAATCTGGGAATAGTGCTCAACCTCCTATATTTACTATGTTTTCTCCCATACATACATACTTATAATCAAAGCAGCCACAATAAGAGATTAACAAAAACAACTAATAATAAAATATAACTTATTTAATAGACTTTAATAAAAAGTATGCGAACATGGTCTTTCTCTTGAGATATCTAATTTTGTTGTACTGGCCCTTCTTGAATGACATGAGATGAAGCAGTTCCTGTGTGAAGAGATGAAGTGATGAAACATTAGACTGTTATGTAAGAGTTAGCTGGAACACAAGCACTGAGGTACCGTGGCAGTCTGATAACTGAGACAGCTACTAAACAACTGATGGGCAGGTTGATGGACAAAAGGATGAATCATGTTCCAGGTGGGACAGAGCAGCCTGGGTGGTGTGAGATTGCATCACACTCTTCAGAACAGTACATAATTTAAAATTTATGAATTACTTATTCCTGAAATTTTCCATTTACTAATTTAAGAATACAACTGACCATGGGTAACCAAAACCACAGAGAGTAAAATTACAAGTAAGGGTGCCTACTGTAACTATTCTAATTATACACCACAAGATCGAGGGACGACACAGCATGAATTTGGGGGATTACTGGGCCAACTGAGAGTTAGACCCATGGTAAAATTCCGTGAATTCACTGCCCTTCATAAACCCCTACTTAAAACCAGTGATCAGTAATCCATGAAAAATCTGGTTCTATGCCCTTCTCCCATCAGCAGTAAGTCTTGTAGACAATCACAGGGTCTTTTCAGGAAAGCAGGATGAAACACATGGCTTAAGTCATCAGTGGTGTATTCCTCAAATATACCCAAGCATTGCCATCAGAAAGGGATTCTGGAGGTATAAATTGGGCTATTCCTGGGAATTTGTTGAGAGGCTTTAACTCTGTATTGGGTGATTCAAGTCGGTCTTCTATTCAACAGATATAGAGCTTTTTGTTTTTATGAATCAACTACTGCGCTAGGGGACTGCATATTTATTTTAGTCATAGGTACTTGATGACCAATTATCCAATACCAAAGATCTCTGATTACTATTTTGAGTCTGCTACTCATTGTAGGAGCCATGCACATGTCGTGTTTGGTCATTTCATGCTGCCACTTGCCCTATTGATTTTTTTTATTTTATTTTTTTATTTTTGACAGACAGAGTGGACAGTGAGAGAGAGAGAGAGACAGAGAGAAAGGTCTTCCTTTGCTGTTGGTTCACCCTCCAATGGCCACCGCGGCTGGCGCACCACGCTGATCCGATGGCAGGAGCCAGGTACTTATCCTGGTCTCCCATGGGGTGCAGGGCCCAAGTACTTGGGCCATCCTCCACTGCGCTCCCTGGCCACAGCAGAGAGCTGGCCTGGAAGAGGGGCAACCAGGACAGAATCTGGTGCCCCGACCGGGACTAGAACCCGGTGTGCTGGCGCCGCAAGGCAGAGGATTAGCCTAGTGAGCTGCGGCGCCGGCTGCCCTATTGATTTTTGATGACAGTACAGTGTCCTGTCATTATGACCTTCAAAGAGAAGTCAGTACAGAGCAGTTTTTTTCCCATGAACATATTTAAGACCATGGTAGATGGGCCTATCCTCTGTACTCTCCCAGAAGATATTGTGGGTAGTTGACCAAGTATCATTATTTCTGAGATGTTTGCATATAGTTTGCCACCTTATGTTTATAATAGGATTTTATTTTTACTTGTTTTCTCCTTTCCTATTGTTTACCAGTGGTGTTTTCTTAATTCTGATCATCTACCTAGAACTTACAAATCATATTTATAAAACTTTATTGCCTACTCTTGAATTTTAATAAACTTATTTTAACGTTATTTGTTATTAATTGGAAAGTTAAAGAGAAAAAGAGAGCAATTCTTTCCATCAGCTGCTTTACTGCCTAGCTATCAGCAGTCAGGGATGGGCCTGCATGAAGAAAAGAACCTGAAACTCAATCGAGCTCTCCCATGTGAGTGACAGGGATCCAAGCACTTAAGCCATCTTCTGCCTTTTAGGATGTATTAGCAGGAAGCTGGATCTGAAGCAGAGTACCCAGTACTGGTATGGGATGCAAGCATCCCAAGTGGTAGCTTAACCCACTGTGCCACAATGCGTGCCTCAGTGAACATATTAAAATACAAGCATATTTTTATCACTATAGTCAAACACTACCCTTTCACCCTAAAAGAAAAGCTGTTAAAACATCTTCAAGGGGCTGGTGTTCTGGCGTAGCATTCTAAGCCATTGCCTATGATGTCAGCACCCCATGTGAGTGCCAGTTCGAGACCCGGCTGCTCTTCTTACAATCCAGCTACCTGCTAATGCCCCTGTGAAAGCAGCAAAACACAACCCAAGTGCTTGGGCCCCTGCTACCCACGTGGGAAACCTAGAAGGATCTCAGGGTTCCTGGCTTTGGCATGACACAGCCCCAGACATTGAGGCCATTTGGGGAGTGAACCAGGGGATGGTCTCTATCTCTTTCTGTCTCTTCTTCTCTCTCTGTTTCTCTGCCTTTCAAATAAAAATAAATAAATAAACATCTTCAAGTATAACATTACATGTCCAAGCATAGCACATTATATACTAAACCCCTGAGTACCTTCCGACTGAAATTTCTTCCTCTCTGGTATTCTTCATCTCAACACATATCACCAGTATCCTTTTGTTGCTCGAGTAGAACTCTGGGAATCATTCCTGAAACCACTACCTTGTCTGGGCCACTGTCATGCTTACCGAGACTGCCACCATAGATCTCTCTTTTCTAGTTTGCCCTCATTCAATTTATTTTTCCACAGAACTGATGGAATGAGCTTTCTAAAAATTAAGCCAAATGATGCCTGTCCTTTAATGACAGTGCACTCGTCAAACTTCACTACAAGCTTCTTCTACATGGCACTCCTTGATCTAGACTGTACCTCAGCTCCTGTCACTCTCCACATGTTTGGTTTTTTGTTTCATTCCCACCACTCTGGCTTCTTTTGGGTGCTTCAGAGATGCCACCCTCCCAACACACACAAAAACTACACATCCATACCCTCTTTATTACTATTCCTTTGCCTGAAGTGCTCTTCTTACAACTTCATGTATGTTTGACTCATTTTCCTTTTTCTGGCTTCAACTCACAAAGCACATGTCACAGCGACCTCTTGAAAGCACTGTGTGCAGTCATTCCCTTCTCATTCTCCACCTCCTGACATCCTTTTCAGGGTTTCCTGGCACTCACCATAATCTGTGGTTTCCTTGAGTGACTTGTTTATTGTTTATATCCTCTGTAAATATTGTAGCTCTGTAATGTCAGACTGTTTGCTTTGTTCACCTGGGTATATCTACTGTCTTGGTCACGGCTTGTCCCATTGTATCTACTCAGCATTGTATCTTCATCAGCCTAATGAATTGATTACAAAAAGAATTATAATAAGCAGTACAGGTGACTGCCTTGGGTTCCTTAAATAGTTGTGAAACCAGTTTTTACAACAGGTTTCTTGATGAGTAGGAGGGACGACTGTGGCTTCTCTCTAATTGGGCTGCCCTTATGGTGGGTAGGTAAGGAGTAGGCCCTTAAGCTGGAGCCTTGAAGATTTTTGGGAAAATGAGAGATGATTCAGCCTTGTGAAGGTCATCAGACACGTCTGCTTTTTCTGTTTCCCCCACTTTTAGCTCAGTGTCTACATCTGATTGTCAGCTGTAATTTGCTTTCTTCTGTGTCTCAATGCCCAATGTGGCAAATGCCCACCTTGCTTTATTGTTTTCTTACTTAGTCTGAGCCCAGTCTCTCACCCTGAACCTCTCTATATTCAGAATGCGATTGACACCTCTGGCCTACTAGGACAGAAAGCCCTGTGATTGGCCAGCACTGTGGTGTAGTGGGTTAAGCCTCCGTCTGCGTTGCTGGAATCCCATATAGGTGCCAGTTCAAGAACCAGACGCTCCTCTTCCCATCCAGTTCTCTGCTATGGCCTGGGAAAACAGTGGAAGATGACCCAAATGCTTGGGCCCCTGCACCCACGTGGCAGACCCAGAAGTAGCCCCTGGCTCCTGGCTTCAGATCGGCTCAGCTCTGGCCATTGTGCCCATGTGGGGAGTGAACCAGCAGATGGAAGACCTGTATCTCTCTCTCTCTCTCTCTTTCTCTCTCTCTGTAACTCTGCCACTCTAATAAATAAAATCTTTAAAATAAAAAAAAAAAGCCATGTGATCACATCCACCCACAAACTCCTTTTGACTCCAGATTTAAGATTTCTCAAGGGACTCCTTGGGGAGATCCTTCTTCATTTCCGCAGTTCCATATACAGTTTTGGTTGACTTTGTTCTAAATGTACTTGTCAATCCGAAACCATAATTTTGCTATTTTTGAAAAAGTTCTTTTATTGCTTTCACTGTTGGTAGAATATGAATTTTTGAAAGTAATCTTTGGAATTTCAAAAGGAAATAGGAGATGGAGAGATATGGTAAAGCCACAATTTTAGTTTAACTTCTTCATCAGAGAATCATTACATACAATCCTGAGTGATTTCCACTCTACGTGTATTTAAAAGTAACTATTGGTGGTGGTGGCATTAAATACATACAGACATGATACTTAGTTGCTTGAAAGACGTTTGTTGAAATTGTTTTACTATGTGGTGCTCTGTGGGAAGTCAAATTGATCTCATGTAAATGAAGCAACTGTAGAAATGAATGAGTCAACAGATTTCTAACAGACTAAAACTGAGTAAGATTGGTATTTCCCACATTTTCATTGAACTACTCAAGAATGTAAGCCATGTCTTATGCACTCCTCTGGTCTGAAAGCCATGCACAGTGCAAGGATCTTTCTGCGTATTTGGAGAATGATATTTGAATGACTGAAGATAAATTCTACTAAACGCATCCAACATTTGCACTGACTTTTAAGTTGGTGGGGCACAATTTGATTTGCATTTTTGGCATTGACTCAAAGCTTTTATCTGTTGTTGGCTATATAAATTTTATCAAACATCCAATTATTTTTCATAGAACTTACTGGTTTTTTTAAAAAAAAATCACATTCATCTAGCTGAAACCTACCTGATAATTATAAATGATAGTAACAAAAAGTAAAGGGACATGAACACCAGGAAAGTGTTGTTTCTGCCATAAGCAAAAACTTTCATCATGTACCAAATTTATAAAAATAAGAGCATGATTTTATTGGGTGACTATGCAAGGGTCTGGAAAAATCTGAAAAGCACTACAGTGCTAATGGTCAGAATGTTTTTATAGGAATTCCCAAAATAAGTTGCTGGGAAAATGTTACCCTTCTTGTCCCTTTTTGGCTAATGGTTATTTTTTGTTATTTTAACCAGTGTTTTTTCCAAGTTTAATTATGTTGTTTGCTAGTCACCCCGTGTTACATCAAATGAACTTGGATTCCCTCGGAGACCTGTGAATAGCAATTGCAGTAGATATTCATCGTGAGGAATTAATAATGGCATCTTGAAGTGTTCTGTTTGTTTTTTATGGGCTCTCTTGACCACACAGAATTATCGCCCAATGTGGTATTACAAACAAAAGAGGACATGGCTGGATTTCATATCACACTGACAGGAGAAACAGCAGCGCTGTGAGATCACCTTGGCGGCAGGCACTACGAAGCTGAAAGTCTTGTTAAGGAACAGGACCTGGGCTTATAATTATCAGACTGTGGGGTGAATTGAATAGTTATGAATCATTTGTATGAATGAGTAGCTGTTAATTTTAATTTCTGGTGCACTAAAAATTCAAACTTAAGTTTTCTATGGATCTCAAATATTTATCAGACTTAGAAATAAAAATGGAATTCCCCAAATGTAAATTAGATAAAACAAATGAAGGAGCCTTGCAGAATGATGTTATGTGGTTTCTGATTTATGGAGAAAATTTTACCTTGAGTCACATTCATTTTTCATATGTGTTTATTCATTATTATAAACAATAGCCAAGAAAATGAGGCAAAGATGAATAAAAATAATGGAAGAAAGTCTTTTTCAAATGAACCTTATTGCTCAGATGGGGCTTGTCTGACTTTTGTGTTTAAAATAAACTTTAGAAGCTAACAAAATAAATAAATTTCCAATTATCGTGGTCACTTTTCTCCCTGTGACTCTTCTCATAAAAATAGATTCCAACAGAGAATTGGCAAGAGTAATTTTATTTTCATGTGTTAAGCTTGTTTTATTGAACTGTTTGGAAATTTCAAAATTCTAGGCTAACTTGTTAGTAAAATTAATATATTTAAAATTGTTTATCTCTGGTAACCATTAGAAAGTTTTTAGAGTGTGTATTTTCCAAATTGGGACATAAGGAACAGAACTAATTCAATAAGTTTGTAAATAGTGGAAAGATAAAAATAAAGCAAAAAAAAAAAACCTAATACTTTAAAAAATGTAGATGTTGATAAATCCAGAGTGTCTGTTGGTTAGATTGACTTTACAAAGACTATTTGGGATGCAGTTCACATATTCTCTCATTTATAGCGCTCTCTCTCTCTCTCTCTCTCTCTATATATATATATATATATGTATATATCCTTAAGTTTCCATTAAATTCTGAGAGTGAAGAGTCCATTGGTTCCATTTGCCTGGCAAATAGAAGAGTTTCCATTTTGTCAAACACCTGAAGATCAAGTGTTGCTATTTTCCTTAAATTATTGTCAAGAAACATTTCCTTGGGGAGATCAAACTGGTTGCCACTGGATAGGACTCAAAACACCTTTCTCCATTTGTTCTGCCTCCGGAAACTTTCCTTTTGCCACCTCTACACTGGTTGGTCATGAAAACACATTTGAACAAATTAAAACTAACGATGTCTGCAACAGACTCCTACTGCCTTTCAGAACAGGCCAAAGAAATGCCACTGGTCCAGTTGGAATGTAGTTGTAATTAGACTTTGATTCTGTTTCATTTGCTAAGATCTGATCTGTTTGCTGCTCTTTATTGAAGTTGCTTCACCAGAATATTTCAAAGGCACCATAAAATTCTTCTTACAACACACTGCTTTTAGATACTATACAAAAGCAAAGCAACTTTTTTTCTTGTCTCTTAATGAAATATACAAATTATATATAATATAATTATATATATTTACATACATGTGCAATTATGTATATACTACATAAATGTATTTAAATATAAATATATTATATATGATGGCCAAGTAACTTTTTTAAAAATGGAAAAATTAAAACTTTAAAAAGAAGTTTAAGTTGAGGTACTGTTTTTACTACTGCTTATAGGATAGGTGCTTTCTCTAAGAGTTGGCAATAAAACAATGCAAAGTGATATGAATTTCAAAACTGTTGGTTGCCATTTAGTGCTGTCTAACTAAAATAAAATAGGAAGATTTGGCAACAAATTTAATTAGTACAGGTGGAAATCATAGTGCCTGTTGATTAAGGAGAATTTAACTGAATGTACTTTGTAGGCTCTAGGGACAGAATTGGAAGCTCAATAAATACCAGTACTGCTATAATCTACTAATACTTGGAGAAGAGTTGATAAATTAAGGTAAATTAAATTACATAAAGCCATTTTTCCCAGGTAAAGTCTCAAAATACGAGTGGAAGGAACAGGCCATCAAGGAGAGAGGCGCCTTTCTCTGAAGGGAGGAAGGAGCCTCCACTGTGATACGGCCTTGACTAAACAAGTTCAGAGTCGGTGAACTCAAGGGGCTTCCATAGCCTAGACAGCTCATAGCAAGAGTCTCGGGTGATTGCTGACATCATAAATAAGAGTGCCAATTGTTAAATCAACAACGGGAGTCACTGGGTACATGCTCCCCACGTAGGATCTCTGTCCTTAATGTGTTTTACTATGAAACTTAAAAACAACACTACTAGTCGAACAATACCCTATACCTTGTGCGGTTGTGTGAGTACAGCCTGTTGAAATCCTAGCTTAGTATATACTAAGTTGATCTTCAGTATATGAAGGTAATTGAAAATGAAACTCGATGAAGGGTGGGATGGGAGAGGGAGTGGGAGAGGGGAGGGCCACGGGAGGGAGGGAGGTTGGGGGGGGGAGCCACAACAATACAAAAGTTGCACTTTGTAAATTCACATTTATTAAATTAAAAAAAATAACTATATAACCAAAAAAAAGAACTTAATACTTTATCCTTTTAGTAATTTTTATGTTCTACTTAAAACTATTGGTTGAACTCTGTAATTAATACACAATTACTCGGCCAGCGCGACGGCTCACTAGGCTAATCCTCTGCATTGCGGCGCCGGCACACCGGGTTCTAGTCCTGGTTGCCCCTCTTCCAGGCCAGCTCTCTGCTGTGGCCCGGGAGCGCAGTGGAGGATGGCCCAAGTGCTTGGGCCCTGCACCCCATAGGAGACCAGGATAAGTACCTGGCTTCTGCCATCGGATCAGCGTGGTGTGCCGGCCACAGCACGCTGGCCGTGGCGGCCATTGGAGGGTGTACCAACGGCAAAGGAAGACCTTTCTCTCTCTCTCTCTCTCTCTCTCTCTCACTGTCCATTCTGCCTGTCAAAAAAAAAAATACACAATTACTCTTAGGTGTTTAATTCATGCCATAACTAGTACTCAAATAGTATTTTACACTTTGTGTTTCTGTGTGGGTGCAAACTGTTAAAATCTTTACTTAATATATGCTAAATTGATCTTCTGTATATAAAGATAATTGAAAATTAATCTTGATGTGAATGGAAGGGGGAAGGGAGTGGGAGAGGGGAGTGTTATGGGTGGGAGAGAAGTTATGGGGGGGGAGCTATTGTAATCCATAAGCTGTACTTTGGAAATTTATGTTCATTAAATAAAATAAAATTTAAAAAAAGGAAGTGTAAAAAATGGATGCAGATTGTTTCTGCATAGATTGATGGAGAAAACACAGAAGACTGCTGATGAATGATACAAGTTAGAAAAATAAGAACATATAAGGAAGGAAAATGCCCTTGATTATGTAACCATCAAGTTAATCACCAAAAATTTTGTCTTTTTTGCACAAATCAAATAAGAGAAAATAGGTACTTATAATATTAAATGTTGTATTGATACAGGTACAGTATTCCACTGGTGGTGATAGTATACATCATAGAATAATATCAAAACAAGTATAACAAGAAACTTTGTGGTATTTAACCCAGTGAATTCACCCTACACATCTGTATAACATTAGTTTTGTGAACTGAGAAAAAATATAAAGAATAAGGACCTAACTAAATTACCCTTGTGGTTATCCTAAAGGAGCTATTGTCTGGGAATTAAAGTTACTTGTTAAATTTACAGTTATGCCAAAATTTCACAGCATTTTAATGGAACACTAAGAAAGATTTTGCATGAAATTGAGTTTCCAGCTCTCAGGTCCAGCCACTCAGCCACTGTGAGCATCTGGAGAGTGAAACAGTGAATAGCAGTGCTCCCGTTAAAAACTAAATAAATAAACTATACTATATGTATAGAAAGACACCAAAACGTTTACAGATTTTTCTTCAGGAGCTGATACTATTAATGATGTCTATTTCTCCTTTTTATTTTCTTACGCCTTGTAAATTATAAATCTTACAGTAAACATTGTTTTATAAAGTGCAGTGTTATCTTTAAAATCTCTTAAGCTGTGCAAAATTGTCCCTTTCAGTTCCTTTCCTGACATTATTAAATTTACTACATTTGTTTTCCTTTACTCCTGAAATAGAAATTCTTTTTTAATGCATTCCTCAGCTTCTGTCTGATTTGCTTCTTCTGTAGCCTGGATTTATTTAATTTCATTTATAATTTTTTTATTTTATTTTATTTTTGTTTCGTTTGATCGGCAGAGAGAAGACACAGAGAGAGAGAGCTCTTTGATCTACCGGTTCACTCCCCAAATGCCCACAAAAGTCAAGACTGGACAAGCCAGTAGCTCAGAATTCAATCTCAGTTTCCCATGGGGTTGGTGGGAATCCAACTGCTTGATCCATCACCTGTACCTCTCAGGGTGAGCATTAATAGGAAGCTGGGTAAGGGATAGAGCCAGGACTTGAACTCAGGCACTATGATATGGTATGTGGGTATCCCAAGTGGCCTCTTAACCCCTGTGCTAAACACCTACCCCTAGTCTTGATTTAAATGAATCAAACAAAGTAACATGGTCAGTTGTTAAGAAATAAACAATGTAGGGGCTGGCACTGTGGCATAGCAGGTAAAGCCACCGCCTGCAGTGTCAGCATCCCATATGGCCTCCGGTTCAAGACCCAGCTGCTCCACTTCTGATCCAGCTCTCTTATGTGGCCTGGGAAACCAGTAGAGAAAGGCCCAAGTACTTGGGCCCCTGTACCCTGTGGGGAGCTCCTGGCTCCTGGCTTCAGCTTGGTGTAGCTTCGGCCATTGCAGCCAACTAGAGAGTGAACCAGCCAATGGACTATCCCCCTTTCTCTCTTTCTCTCTGCCTCTCCTTCTCTCTGTGTGTAACTCTGACTTTCAAATAAAATAAATAAATCTCTTTTTAAAAAAAGAAATTAACAATGTAAAATAATGACTTTGCTTTTTTTCTGATTTGGTAGATTATATTTTTAAAACTGATTGAGTTATTTAACATTTTACTGCTTTCCCAATAATTACACTTGATTTTTTTAATGTAGACTTCAACTAAGATACAATTAGAGTAAGCATATTGCTACTATAGTATAATAATAAAAACAAGGGTGATACTGATATATCAATCATAGAAAACTTCATTAACACTCAAATCTATTTTATTTAGGCTACCAAAAAGAGAAGCAACCATAACACATTCTATCCCATCAAACTTGGAATTCGGTTTGTTCCTTTCTATTTAAATTTCCCAAGGTATTCCATCTTCAGTTTTTACCTAATTATTTTAATAGAGACTCTCTCCTTAAGAGAGGAACAAAGGACTCACACAGCAGTGATGCCATTCATTTCCAGTCTTTAAAACGTAGGGCTCCTCCGGTGTCTAGTAATGGCTGGCACAGCTGGAGCAGACAGATGTTCTGGATCCCTCACAGTTTTTGCAAAGAATCACAGTGCTTCCCTGAGACGGGTGGAGGCCTAAATTCTAGTATAGTCTGATGATATGAAAACTATGTCTCTGTTTCCTTAATTCTTCTAGTTCTGTGCTCTCATTGTACCATACCCTCTGGCTGCTTGATGTCCCTTGCTCACTGGCCAACTCCAGGTCAAAAAGCATTGCAATCATTTTTCAGACAGTTGACAGGGTCATGGTCTCAAGTTTAAAGTTGGTCATTATATAAAATCTTTTCTGGTGCTACAGAAATAGAATATTTTTTTCTTCAGTATTGTCTGATGTTTAAAAAATAATTATATTTGACTCAAACTAAAACAGAAAACAAATGATTGCCTTCTTATTATTCTTGTGAAAGGTAGAAATATTTCAATGCCCATTAAAATTTATTTTAAAATAGGAAGGAAATTCCCTTTTCAGAGAAATTCTATTTATATATTATTAAAGACAAAACCCAAAATATCCTAACGGAAGAAAAAGAAAAGGATATGGTAATAAGAAAAACTGTGACTGATCGGATAATTTTCTTAATGATAACCCTGGTTTGGCTTATATATAGTAGACTTGTGAAAGTCTAAAGTCTTTATGGAAGTCAGAAATTATCAAATCAAATGGAAAACTAAGGTGAAAAATGCATTGTTTGGGCGGTATGCCACATTGTGATTTCTCATAGTTAGGATTTTACATTGTATGATTCTGATCTTCAACTCAGCCATGTACAGTTATTGAACAACTAATCACATGGGAAGATGTGCCTTAGGGGTCATATAAAAAATCGTTGCCCAGAACAACTTCATGGAGTTTTGTCCATAGGTAGTAGTTTTACAGTGTCAGGCTTCTCATTTACGTCTTAATCTATTTAAGTCTTTAGCTTTTGGATATGGAGAGCATCATGGGACTAATTTCATTTGTCTGCATGTGGATATCCAGTTGTCCAGCCCCATTTACTCAAGAGAGTGTCCCTTCCACAGTTTGTGTTCTTGACTCCTTTGCTGAAGATCAGTCGATTGTGAATGTGTGGATTTAATATTCTTTTTTTATTGGTTCCATTCATTTCCATGTCTGTTTTTATGCCAGTACCACATAGTTTTCATTACCATAGTTTTCTAATATATTTGAGATCAAATAGTGTGGTTCTGCCAGCCTCACTCTTTTTGTTCAGGATGTCTATGGCTATTCAGAGTTTTGTGAGTCTGCATGAATTTTAGTAATTTTTTTCTCTTTCTGTGATACTAACATCTTTAATAATCACAGGCAAAATTGTCAGGAGTTTATAAAGATACTTCCTTTATAATATTATGACAAATAGACCAGTAACCTTTTGTACACAATAAAGAAAAGTCAATCACATTGGAAAACTTGAGTGCTTGTTTTCCTTTCAGTGTTACAGATCACACATGTAGATTCTATAAAGTAATCGAAATTCCTAAGACTTAGCAGCATGACAGAATTAAACTGCCTTTAGTGTGACTTCAAGAAAGAGCCTTACACTACAGTTCCATTAGATTAACAACTTCATTCTGTGAGAGGAAGGGAAAAGTCACTTAATGTATACAAATAAAAAATTACTTTGACTCAAAATTGAATCAATCAGCAAATACCCTTTTCAGAAAGAAGGGGTCTTGCTTCATGATTCTGCATGTGGAAATCCAATTTTCCCAGCACCATTTATTGAATAGACTGTCTTTACTCCAGGGATTGGTTTTGGATACTTGATCAAATATGAGCCGTAGATGTTTGGATTGATTTGTGGTGTTTCTATTCTGTTCCATTGGTCTATCCATCTGTTTCTGTACCAGTACCATGCTGTTTTCATTACAACTGCCCTGTAGTATGTCCTGAAATCTGGTATTGTGATGCCTCCAGCTTTGTTTTTGTTGTACAAGATTGCTTTAGCTATTCGAGGTCTCCTGTGTCTCCATATGAATTTCAGCATCATTTTTTCCAGATCTGAGAAGAAGGTCTTTGGTATCTTGATTGGAATTGCATTGAATCTCTAAATTGCTTTTGGGAGAATGGACATTTTGATGATATTGATTCTTCCAATCCATGAGCATGGAAGATTTTTCCATTTCTTGGTATCCTCTTATATTTCTTTTTTAAGGTTTTGTAATTTTCATCGTAGAGATCTTTAACGTCCTTGGGTAAGTTTATTCCAAGGTATTTGATTGTTTTTGTAGCTATTGTGAATGGGATTGATCTTAGAAGTTCTTCCTCAGCCATGACATTGCCTGTGTATACAAAGGCTGTTGATTTTTGTGCATTGATTTTATACCCTGCTACTTTACCAAAATCTTCTATGAGTTCCAATAGTCTCTTAGTAGAGTTCTTTGGGTCCCCTAAATAAAGAATCATATCATCTGCAAAGAGGGATAGTTTGAGTTCTTCCTTCCCAATTTGTATCCCTTTAATTTCTTTTTCTTGCCTAATAGCTCTGACTAGAACCTCCAGAACTATATTGAATAGCAGTGGTGAGAGTGGGCATCCCTGTCTGGTACCAGATCTCAATGAAAATGCTTCCAACTTTTCCCCATTCAATAGGATGTTGGCTGTGGGTTTTTCATAGATTGCTTTGATTGTATTGAGGAATGTTCCTTCCATACCCAGTTTGCTTAGAGTTTTCATCATGAAAGGGTGTTGTATTTTATCAAATGCTTTCTCGGCGTCTATTGAGATAATCATATGGTTTTTCTTCTGCAGTCTGTTAATGTGGTGTATCACATTGATTGTTTTGCGCACATTGAACCATCCCTGCATACCAGGGATAAATCCCACTTGGTCTGGGTGGATGAGCTTTCTGATGTGTTGTTGCATTTTATTGGCGAGAATTTTATTGAGGATTTTTGCATCTATGTTCATCAGGGATATTGGTCTGTAATTCTCTTTCAATGCTGCATCTTTTTCCGGCTTAGGAATTAAGGTGATGCTGGCTTCTTAGACAGAATTTGGGAGGACTCCATCTTTTTCGATTGTTCTGAATAGTTTGAGAAGAATTGGAGTCAGTTCTTCTTTAAATGTCTGGTAGAATTCAGCAGTGAATCCATCTGGTCCTGGGCTTTTCTTTGTTGGCAGGGCCTTTATTACTGTTTCAATTTCTGTCTCAGTTATGGGTCTGTTTAGGTTTTCGATGTCTTCCTGGTTCAATTTAGGTAGGTTGCATGTGTCCAGGAATCTATCCATTTCTGATAGGTTTCCCTGTTTGCTGGCATACAAGTCCTTGTAGTAATTTCTGATGATTCTTTTATTTCTGTGGTGTCTGTTGTTACATTTCCTTTTTCATCTCTGATTTTATTGATTTGGGTCTTTTCTTTTTTTAGTTAGTTGGGCCAATGGGGTGTCAATTTTGTTTATTTTTTCAAAAAACCAGCTCCTCGTTTGGCTGATTTTTTGTAATGTTTTTTTTTTTTTTTATTCAATCCTGTTGATTTCTTCTCTGATTTTAATTATTTCTCTTCTCCTACTAGATTTGGGTCTGGTTTGCTGTAGGTTTTCTAGATCCTTGAGGTGAATAGAAAGCTCATCTATTTGGTGCCTTTCCAATTTCTTGATGTAGGCACCTATTGATATAAACTTTCCTCTTAACACTGCTTTTGCTGCGTCCCATAAGTTTTGGTATGCTGTGCTGTTATCCTCATTTACTTCCAGAAAATTTTTGATTTCTCTTTTAATTTCCTCTATGACCCATTGTTCATTCAGGAGCATGTTGTTCAATCTCCATGTGTTTGCGTATGCTCTAGGGATTCCTGAGTTGCTGATTTCCAAAAACCTTTTGCAAAAGGACGCACTGAAAATTTGTTTTGAAAGACAGAGCCCTGGAAAAACCTTGTTCTGCATCTTCTCAGCCTCACTGCATACTAGGCATCCTCTCCACCCTCTCCTATTCCCTGAAGCGTCTTCCTCACCTAATTATTGCCAGCCTCTGCCTGTTCCTGCCCCGTGCTCGCTGTCAATAAATTCCTCCTAAGGTACTCATTGCAGTGGACCTATTAAGGTGATAGCACATACAAATGTCCATCATCTGGCTTTCCTGTCCACTGACAAAATCTCTTGCTCAAGGGCCACCCGAATAGATTGCTGTTCCCTCTGACACTGGATCAGCCCAGTCTATTTGTCTTTTTGAGAGGTGCATCCACTATAATTGCTGCCTTCCTCCTGATGGCAAAGAGGAAAAGAGAAATTCTCCTGTTCTCTTTTCACAGAGAGCAAAACAAATGAAAAATTATGTTTTCCCTGGGGTTTTATGATCTCACTGACAGCCTTAAGAGAGGAAGTGTCTCTACTTTCGCAGTCCACAGCACTAACTCACTGGGTTTTGTAGGAAGACAGTCACAACTCAGGACAACTGCTTGGTGCTCACTTTGGAAATTAATTCATTTGTCTACTTTACTCTGGGCTATTTTAGCAGCACTGGAGCTCTGGAGCCAACGATGGAGGACTTCAGCATAACTGTCCCCTGAAGAAGAACCTGGGTGACGTGGGCTGTGTCAGCGTCCCTGGCTGGGTCCACCAGGACTGTATACTTTAGGCTTTCTGAACTGTAGTGTGCAGGGGGCACATGTGCAGGCAACGGAGCTGGGTTGCAATGATTTTGCATGCCAAATAGCAAAGTTTTCATTTTAAGCTATCATTGAAAACATTATTTTCTGAATAATTATTGTCTGAAGACAGCAGATTTAAGCCGCATCCTGTTCTATAGATATTAATACTATAAATTATAGGACATTCAGGCTAGGGAAAAGAATCAGATTCAATAAGGGTAATTGAAATTATATTTTTAGTATTTAAGATAATTATGATAACTAAATTGTGTTTAATTTTTATGTTTCAAGCACAGCAGGAACTGTGCTAATTAGCACACATCAAACATCTAATTTGTTGATTTCTGTAACTTTAGAAAAAAAGTCTTATTTGAGAGGCAGAGAGAGAGATACACAGAGAGAGAGACAGATAGACACAGAGAGAGAGACATGTCCCATTTACTGGTTCACTATCCAAATAGCCACGCCTGTGGGGCTGGACCAGGCCAAAGACCAGACCTGGGAATTCAGTCCAGGTCTCTCACGTGGGTGGCAGGAAAGCAGTTATTAAACTGTCACTGCTGCCTCCCATAGCATGTATCAGCTCAATGCTGGAGTCAGGAGCCAGAGTTAGACATCAAACCCGGGTGCTCCAGTATGAGACACAGGCATATTAACTGAAGTAACCGCTACATACTCACCCACAATTTCAACAGCTTTTGATGCAGGTACTTTTATGTATTATCCTTATTTGTTAAAAAAAAAAAAAGAAGGTGTCAATCTCAAGGCTATTAATTCCCCTGCCCAAAATACACCCCCAAAAAGTAGCAGAGCTGGAATTGGAACCAGTTCAGTCTGAGTCCACACTTGAGGCCTCCATGCTGGTAACTAACCTTACCTCCCCGACCATTTCTTGGACCATTTCTCCGGTGATCCTGTGGCTCAGCTACCCTAGCCCTTACTCAGTTTCTCATGCTCTTCATGTGCCTCCATGTAGCAGGATCTCTCTGTACAGTGCTCCCACCCCTGAATGTGCCTCTGATTCTACTTTATAATCATATCGGTTATTTATTATTTGATTCATTTCTTTCTCCATTACCAGGCTAGGACAAGTACTGTGTCTGCTTGACACACTATTATTTGAGAAGTAAAAGCATTTGGTGATGGTCAAAAATATGGGTTCTCAAGCCAGACTGCCTGAATTTCATTGCTTTATGTTACTTTGTATGTGTTATTTATCATCTCTTGGTCTCATTTTTCTTACCTATAAAATAAGGATAGAAATACTGCCTACCTCATGAAATTATCAAAAAGTAAGTGAGCCAAAGAAAACTAAAGTACTTAACTCGTTTCCCAGTCCCAGCAGGACTAATTAGGAATGAGCTATTACTATTTTTATCTATTCTTGGCACCTGTCATAGTGCTGCTAAGATAGTAGGTACTCAATAAATATTTTTAATAAGTCTACACATGCATGCGTGAGAGAACTAATGAATGACTAAATCTTCTGGAGTTATCCCAGTACCTTCTCTGGTTTTATCACATTCAGCTTATTCATGCTTTGATGTTGCCTGCCAAGACCTAGCTAAGGATTAGTGCCGTCTCAGTCCTTCATCAAGGGGATGCACATCATCTCGTGATACTTACGAAGCAGTGCTGGCTTTAGAGTCCAGAGAGCAGGGACTTCATCTCATAACTCATAAGCCAAAGTAACCCATCAGTTGTACAGCAGTACATCACTTCTTTAGCTCTCTGTTTTAGTACCAGTGTCTTTAAAAACTTATTTTTCTGCTAAGAAAGTGTGAGAGACTATAGAAAAATAATAGTCTAGGTCATATATTTGTGGAAATATTTAAACTTTCCTTACAAGTTCAAAACAACAGTATCTGCTTCTTATAACTACAGTAAATGCAGTTTTGATGTCAGTAATAACATTATTGGGCACCTGCTCTGTTTCAAGAACTATCTAGGGGCCAGCACTGTGGCATAGCGAGTAAAGCCACCGCCTGCAGTGCTGGCATCCCATATGGGTACGGGTTTGAGTCCTGACTGCTCCACTTCTGATCCAGCTCTCTGCTACGGCCTGGGAAAGAAGTGGAAGATGGCCTACGTCCTTGGGCCCCTGTTTCCATGTGGGAGACCCGGAAGAAGTTCCAAGTTCCAGTTTCAGATCAGTGCAGCTCCTGATGTTGCAGCCATCTGGGGAGTGAACTAGTGGATGGAAGACTTCTCTCTCTCTCTGCCTCTGCCTCTCGGTAACTCTGCCTTTCAAATAAAGAAATAAATCTTTAAAAAAAAAGGGCCGGCGCCGTGGCTCAATAGGCTAATCCTCCACCTTGCGGCGCCGGCACACCGGGTTCTAGTCCCGGTTGGGGCGCCGGATTCTGTCCCGGTTGCCCCTCTTCCAGGCCAGCTCTCTGCTATGGCCAGGGAGTGCAGTGGAGGATGGCCCAGGTGCTTGGGCCCTGCACCCCATGGGAGACCAGGAAAAGCACCTGGATCCTGGCTCCTGCCATCGGATCAGCGCGGTGCGCCGGCTGCAGCGGCAGCCATTGGAGGGTGAACCAACGGCAAAGGAAGACCTTTCTCTCTCTGTCTCTCTCTCTCACTGTCTACTCTGCCTGTCAAAAATTAAAAAAAAAAAAAACTTATCACCAATTTTCATAATAACAATTTAGGGGAATTTTTTTATTGTTTCGATTTTAACAGGGAATAAACTGAACTTCATAGAAGTTAAAGAACTTAAGTAAACACTCACAGCAAGAAAAGGAAGGAGTGTGGTTAAAATACCAGATTGTCTCATTTTATTTTTGTATACTTCACTACTTTTTCAGTCCTTCAGCACAAAGTACTTTTAAAAAGAAAGAGGATTGATAAAAGGGTCACATTTTTAAAATACTGAAAGTAATTAGCAAAGATGTTAAACAAAATTTCCCCAAGAAGGGTGGTTTGCTCTCAAACGTTGGTGATGAAAAGAATACTAAAACATTTTTGGCAACATTATTAGACATCCAGTCTTTGGAAACAAGCTAAGGCCTTGGTCCTGTTTGTGCTGCCTCAGGAACACAGCTAAGATTCAGGGGGTAGATTAAATTCAGTGTGGATGGAGCTACTGTGTGCATTGGCCTCTTGTAAAGCACATGTTACACCCTGTGCTTGTCATCATTTTTGCAGAAAACTACATTTTCCTGGGCTTAAATATGTAAAAAAGTGAAATCTTTCCTATAGAGCAACCCTGGAGGCCATCTGTGTTAGGAGAAGTGCCTGTTCCCAAATGGACTTTGTAGTAGCCCTGAAAGGTTTCATGTGTTCAGATGAAATATTAAAGTCCTATAACCAGGCTGTGAACGGCCTAACAAACCCCATCATGATGCTATCCTGCTAGGCAAGAGTAAACTGCTCCAGCCAAGAGAAGCCATGGAGACAGACTCCAAGTGAGTGAGTTTTCCTTGGGTTACTCCCATTTGCAGGCACATAGATACAAGACGGTCCTAGAGGCTGCCTCATCATCAGTAAACTTTAGACTTATTTCTTCCTGGCCATGAGCCCCTGACTCCTTTTCTTGGAACATTTACTTCAGAAAACTTGGAATTGTACCTTACTTCTCTTCTCCTTTGGGATGTAAATACTCTCTCAGCTTCTTGCCAGTTTGACACTCCCAGAGAATCTTTCTCGACCAAGAAGCTCTTCCTTTGAAATGTAATCATCAAGACAGGCAGTCCCTCTAAGTTTCTGTGGCCTGACTTTGGGAAGGGCCACTCAGCGAACACAGAGGCCCTAACCACATTCCCCGGCCCCCCTCCAGCTCCTCTGTTCCTTTTCCACCGCCTCACTGCAGCACTCAGATACCCTCCTTCCTCTTTCTCCAGGGGGAGTTGAGATCAGTCTGTATCCTGTTGACCTTGAAGACAACAGTTTTGAATAAATTCTTCATTGCTTATTTGACTCTGCTGGTGCAATTTCTCTTTGACACCACAGAACAATTTTCAGCAATATATTGTTCTTTGGTCAAATTTCTAAAACTATGTTCCATTCTCTAATCAAATTGCCAAAGCATTTTTAATGCCAATTCCACCATTAGACCCCATTCTCTCTCACTAACTCTGTGTGTGTCTCAAACATGGAATCTATAACACAAAGCAATTTTTGTTCTACTGGACTATGAGCTACTGGAGAGCAGAGACAATTTTTATTGATTTTTCTAGCCCAATTGTCAAGGCCAGTGCCTTGACGATCACCTCACATCCCACTAGGGCGAATATCACATCCACTGCCCACATGTGGAGTAACCATATAATTTACCATCTATATCAGGATAATTTCATAGTGAAAGGGCCACTAAAATAATTTTGCACATTTGTTATTTTGTTATTTGTTATTTTGCATTTGTTATTTCTAGGCAAATTAGTTTTATGAAATTATGAACAGGAAAAACTCACATATATATAATTTATATTTATATATTTATTTTAACATATATAATTTATACTTATATATAATTACATATATATTTAATGTTTCAGCAGGTTTGGCAGCTTAAATAATTGTAGAATTTAGAAAACTAAATTCTACAGAATTTAGTACCAGAACAGAATGTCAATTTATACAGCTACAAATAGAAATTCTATTGAATATTCTTCAAATAAGTGGAGATATTCAAAGCACAGTTAGAGAACTTCAAAATTCTATCAATATATCATTTTAAATATCATCATTTAATTTCTTTAGTTTGTCCTTACTTTTGCAGGGATTAATTCAGTATTTTTCTTTTTCCAAGCTTTATTTTCAGCTATTCAATTTGATAAACCTTGAGAGGGTTTTACGGGAGCTCCAGTTTGTTGAACACTTTGATTAAAAAATATTAAACTGATTTTAAAAAATGAAACCAAAGGCCATCATTGTGGCATAGTGGGTTAAACTGACACCAGCATCCCATATGAGCATCAGTTTAGTCCTGGCTGCTCTACTTCTTATCCAGCTCCCTGCTAATATGCCTGCAAAAGCCTTGGAAGGCAGCCCAATCACCTGAGTCCTTGCCACCCACGTGGGAGACCCAGATGGAGTTCCAATCTGACTTTGGCCTGTCCCAGCCCTGGCCATGGCAGCCATTCGGGGAGTGAATCAGTAATGGAAGATTTCTTTCTCTCTCTCTCTCTCCCTCTCTCTCTGTAACTCTACCTTTCAAATAAATAAAATAAATCCCAAAAAAATCCAAAAATAAAAATATGAAATGAAATCTAAACTATATCTCAGTGTTTGTTTATACCACTTAAGAATCTTTAGGTTGAAATTATTCTGCAAAGTCTCAGTGTTTCTAAAATGTCTCTGATGATGGATAGTAAAAAAAAAAAAAAAGAAAAAAGGCAAAACAAATTCTTATACTGAAATATTTGTTATTGGGGGCTGGCACTGTTGTGCGGTAGGTTAATCATCCGCCTGCAGCACCGGCATCCAATATGGGCGCCGGTTCTAGACCCAGCTGTTCCTCTTCCAGGCCAGCTCTCTGCTGTGGCCTGGGAAAGCAGTGGGGATGGCCCAAGTGCTTGGGCCCCTGCACCCACATGGGAGACCAGGAGGAAGCACCTGGTTCCTGGCTTCAGATCAGCGCAGCTCCGGCCATTGCAGTCATATGGGGAGTGAACCAATGGAAGGAAGATCTTTTTCTTTTTCTCTCCCTTTCACTGTCTGTAATTGTACCTCTCAAATAAATAAATAAAATCTTTTAAAAAAATATTTGTTATTGAACTTATTTTTCAAAATGACAGGGCTGGCACCATGGCTCACTTGGTTAATCCTCCACCTGCGGCACCGGCATCCCATATGGGCGCCCATATGGGTTCTAGTCCTGGTTGCTCCTCTTCCAGTCCAGCTCTCTGCTGTGGCCCCGGGAGGGCAGTGGAAGATGGCCCAAGTGCTTGGGCCCCTGCACCCGCATGGGAGACCAGGAAGAAGCTCTTGGCTCCTGGCTTCGGATTGGCGCAGCGCCGGCCATGGCGGCCATTTGTGGAGTGAACAACAGAAGGAAGACCTATCTGTCTCTCTCACTGTCTGTAACTCTACCTGTCAAATAAAATTTTTAAAAAATGACAAATTCTGTGTATATATAACATTTTTGAAGTAGAAATATAATGTAGAATGACTAAATCCAGCCAATTAATATATGCATTGCCTCAGTTATTTTTGTGTTGATAACACTTTATATCTACTTGTTGAGGTATATTTGAAGAATACAAGATATAATTAACTATAGTAACTATGCTGTACAATAAATCTCTTGAACTCATTTCTACTGAGGTTTCACAGCCTTTGACCGACATCTTTTGAGCCACAAACCCCAAGCCTTAGTCTGTAATAACTACCGTTCTACTCTCAAATTCACTGAGATCATCGTTTTCAGATTCCACATATGCATGAGATCATGCAGTATTTTTCTTTTCCTGGCTTACTTCACTTAACATAATGTCCTCCAGGCTCATTCGTGTTGTTGCAAATGACAGGATTTTACAGATGAATAGTAATGTTGTTAGGAATATGAATTAGTGTAACCATTGTGGAAAACAGTATGGAGATAAAATTAAAAATAGAACTACCACATGCTCCAGCCATACCTCTCTTTCTCTCTCTCTCTCCCGCCCTCCCTTCCTCTCCCTCTCTGTCTCTGTTTCTCTCTCTCTCTCTCTCTCTCACATACACACACAGACACACACACACATACAGAATGAAATCTGTATGTCAAAAGTTAACTGCACTCTCGTGTTCATTACAGCATTGTTTACAAAAGCCAACATGCTATCAACCTAAGTGTCCAAAAACAGATGAAAAGTTGAAGAAATGCTTTTATTCAAAAATTATTTGAAATCTAGCACCATCTCAACTTCTATCTTCCTTCTGTTTAACATTTTTATATATTATGTATGCGTAATATTACCTTTACATTTTAGTTTTGCTGCTATATAAATTGGTTGACCATTTCCACTTGTTTAGATGTACTGTCAGTTGTGAGTGCACCTCATCAATTTAATGTACATATTTTGTTCCATAGATTCTTTACATTTAAAAAAAAAAAAGATGTTTTTATTTATTTTGAAAGTCAGAGTTAGAGGAAGAGCCAGAGAGAGAGAGAGATCTATCTTCCATCCACTGGTTCACTCCCCAGATAGCCACAGTAGCCAACCCTGGGCCAGGGTGAATCCTGGGGCTTCATCCAGGTCTCCCACTTGGGTGGCAGGGACACAAACACTTGGAACATCTTCCACTGCGTTTCTAAGGCCATTAAAGGGAGCTGGATTGCTCTCTGCTGTTTCTGGGGAGAACAGTGGAAGATGGCTTGGGCCCCCGCACTCATGTGGAAGACCTGGAGGAACCTCCTGACTCCTGGCTTTGGATCAGCCCAGCTCTGGCTATTGTGGCTCTTTGGGGAATGAACCAGCAGATGGAGGACCTTTCTTTCTCTCTGTAACTGTACATCTCAAATAAATAAATAAATCTTTTTTAAAAGGGGGAGGGGCCAGCACCACAGCTCACTGGGCTAATCCTCTGCCTGCGGCGCCGGCACCCCGGGTTCTAGTCCCACTTGGGGCGCCAGTTCTGTCCCGGTTGCTCCTCTTCCAGTCCAGCTCTCTGTTGTGGCCCGGGAAAGCAGTGGAGGATGGCCCAAGTGCTTGGGCCCTGCACTCACATGGGAGACCAGGAGGAAGCACCTGGCTCCTCGCTTCAAATCAGTGCAGTACACGGGCCATAGCGGCCATTTGGGAGGATGAAGGGTGAACCAAAGGAAGACCTTTCTCTCTGTCTCTCTCTCTCACTGTCTACAACTCTCTCTGTCTTTCTCTCTCTGTCTAACTCTGCCAGGCCAATAAATAAAAAATAAAAATAAATAAAAAAGGGGAGGGAGGGCTGGGTTAGAAGTGGAACAGCTGGGACATGAAACAGTACACATATAGTGTGTCAGCACCCCAGGCAATGACTGTAAACTCTACGCCAAAATGCTCGCCCCAGCTGTTGACTTTTTGAAAAACATTATTTGTTTTGTTTGTTTTTGCTATGGTGTTATGAACTCTCAAAATCTATATTAGGATTGGCGTTTAGGCTGCCATTTAAAACACCTGCATCCCATATCAAAGTGCCTGGACTAAGATCCAGCTACTTTAAACTTCCAATCCAACTACTGTGCCTGGGAGGCAGCAGATGATCTCCCAAGCTTTTGGGTTACTGTTACTTCATGAGAGACCTGGATGGAATTCTTGTCTCTTAGCTTTGCCTGGGGCCTAACCCTAGCTGTTGGTCAGTGGACAAGCAGATCAAAGATCTCTTTTTGTCTCTTCTCTTTCTGTCGCTCTGCCTCTTAAATAAATAAATATCTTTCTTAATTTATTTTTTAAGGAATACGATTTCTTAAGTACAGCTTTAGGACTATAGTTATTCTTTCCACCTAACCGCCCTTCCACCCAGACTCCCACCCCTCCTCCTCCCTCTCCCCTTCCCAGTCCCATTCTTCATTAAGATTCATTTCCAGTTAACTTTGTATACAGAAGACCAACTCTATACTAAGTAAAGATTTCAACAGTTTGCACACACACACACGAACTGTTTCAGAACTGGTTTTACAGTTAATACAACTCATTGAGGACAAAGGTCCTGCATGGGAAGTTAGTGTAACCTGACTCCTGTTGTTAATATATCAATTAACACTCTTATGTATGAAATCAGTGATTACCCGAAGATCTTGAAATGAGCTGCCTAGGCTAAGGAAGCCTTCTGAGTCCACAAACTCCATCAGTATTTGGACAAGCCCATAAGCAAAGTGAAAGTTCTCTCCTCCCTTTAGAGAAAAGTGCATCCTTCTTTGATGGCCACTTCTTTCCACTGGAGTCCTACTGATAGAGATCCTTCATGTAGAACATTTTTTGCCACAGTGTCTGGTCTTTCCACACCTGAAATGCTCTCATGGGCTTTTCAGCCAGACCAGGAATCCTTAAGGGCTAATTCTGAGGTCAGAGTATTACTTAAAGCCATTGTCATTCTATGAGTCTGCTGTATGGACTGCTCCTCATGTTTTACATTCTCTCCTTTTTAATTCTATCTATTATTATTACCAGGCACTTGATCCTATTTACATGATTTCTTCAACACTTAATACTATCTATATGTTCACTTTAACACTTATTATGATCACTTTAACAGTTAAGATGGTATTTTTACCACCAGTTTAATGAGATTTGGAGTCCCATGACAACTTTACTGTACCCTTAGAAGTAATTCAGTAGGAATGTATGCAGAACTATACAGCTTTACAGTTACAAATTTCATTGTGGTCCGAGAAGATGCATGATATGATTTCAGGAGTAGAGCCATTGATGTTAGAGTAGAGGCTATTATTACAAAGGAATGAGGCCCCTAGTGGGCTAGACAGAGTCTAGAACAAAGGACAGAATCATTATTGGTTTTTGTTAAAGCAGACCAGAGGATGCAATTCGGGGGGTAGGGGGAGTGCTCAAGTCCCACCTCTAATCTTCGCTGGCCTAAACTAGAAGTCTGTTGTCACAGGCATGTTCTAATAGTGTTTTTTTCTGTGAGGTAGATAACAATGACTATGAGGAAAGTTATATCCTCACATTAAAGCTTTCTCTCCCTTTGTTTAGTCTGAAAGGGAGGTTTTGCCTGTTTACTGTGCCCGTGGCGAACAAAAGCTAGCCATGAAATCATAATTTAAGCTTCCATTTTCACTATGCTATCATTACAGAAGATATTAGCCATCTCTTTTATAAGATCCAAAAATCAAACTGTACATCCTAGAGAGTCCTTCAGTATAGGGTCATTTTCCCATCTTGAAGAGAATAGAAAAATGAGAGGAAAAGTCAGGCTTCCCAGATCGCTTACTGACAATAACAATATCAAATAAACACTTAGCAAGCAATTTCAACTCTTAAATAACAAATTATGAAAACATTTACTGGAAGGTCCAGTGCCTTCTATAAGATTTAAGAATACATAAATTTGGAAACATCTCTTAAAATATCTGACACAGTGTAGCTTGTTTCACCAGAAAACTCAACCACAAACATGTAAAAACATTTTTAGTTTTTTTTTTTTTTGCTCCCTTCTTTTTTTTTAACTTTTATTTAGTAAATATAAATTTCCAAGTACAGTTTATGGATTACAATGGCTTCCCCCCCCCATAATTTCCTTCCCACTCGCACCCCTCCCATCTCCCACTCACTCTCCCATTCCATTTACATCAAGATTCATTTTCAATTCTCTTTATATACAGAAGATCGATTCAGTATATATTAAGTAAAGATTTCATCAGTTTGCACCCACACAGAAACACAAAGTGTAAAATACTGTTTCAGTACTAGTTATAGCATTACTTCACATTGGACAACACATTAAAGACAGATCCCACGTGAGAAGTAAGTACACAGTGACTCCTGTTGTTGACTTAACAATTTGACACTCTTGTTTATGGCGTCGGTAATCTCCCTAGGCTCTAGTCATGAGTTGCCAAGGCTATGGAAGCCTTTTGAGTTCACCAACTTTGATCTTATTCCGACAGGGTCATAGTCAAAGTGGAAGTTCTCTCCTCCCTTCAGAGAAAGGTACCTCCTTCTTTGATGGCCCCGTTCTTTCCACTGGGATCTCAATTGCAGAGATCTTTCATTTCTTTCTACCAACAAATTTCAATTTTTTTGAATTTGCTGAGACTTGCTTTATGGCATTGCATGTGGAGAGTCCTAGAGAAAGTTCCATACACTGCTGAGAAGAATGTGTGTAGGATGAAAACTTCTGTAAATATCGATTAGATCCATTTGGTCCATAGTGTCAAATAAACCTGCTGTTTCCTTGTTGATTTTCTGTCTGGTTGATCTGTCCATTGCTTAAAGTGGAGTATTGAAGTCCCCCATTACTATTGTATTGGTGTCTAAGTCTCCCTTTAAGTCCCTTAACATTTATTTTAAATAGCCAGGTGCCCTGTAATTAGTTTCATATACATTTATAATGGTTACATCTTCCTGCTGAATTGATCCCTTAATCATTACATACTGCCTTTCTTTGTCTCTTTTAACAGTTTCTGTGTTAAAGTCTATTTTATCTGATTTTAGGATGGCTACACCAGCTCTTTTTTGCTTTCTGTTGGTCTGGAATATCTTTTTCCATCCTTTCACTTTCAGTCTGCGTGCATCTTTGTTGGTGAGATGTGTTTCTTGTAGGCAGCAAATAGATGGGTTTTGTTGCTTAATCCACTCAGCCAATCTGCATCTTTTAACTGGAGAGTTAAGACCATTTACATTCCATGTGACAGTTGATAAGTAACAACTTTGCCCTGCCATTTTTCCATAAATATTCCTGTTTTTTACTTTGAATTTTCTTTGAACTTTTACTGAGTGATTTTCTTCCTTTACCTTCTTTCATAGTGATGACCATGTTTCTGTGTTTCTGTGTGCAACACATCCTTAAGCAACTTCTATAGGATGAGGCACCTGTTACATATGTCCAAAATGGTGCCCTCTATCGGCTTGTTATAGGATGCTGTTGTAAAGTGATTGAGGAGAGAGAAATATGTCCATCCTTTTTTTTTCTCCTCTGGTTTGGGAGGTCCACTATCCCCCACGGGGCTCCAAGCCAGGTCCCCTCTAGGTTCTTTCTGCAGCTTTATTGCCAGTGGTTTGAGCTGCTGCTGTCTAGTCTCACCTCACTTTCCAACGCTGGTGCATAGGCTCTCAGTTGCTGGAGTCCCAAGTTGTGGGCATCCGTACCCTCCACATAGTTCCACTGTGTCCTTCTAATTTTGGTAGTTTCCTCTGCCATTTTCTCCCTAACTCTTCCCTGAGACAACACTCTCTCTAGTTTTTTTAAGCTATCTTATCCTGGACTAGAGTAGTAAGCTCCCTCCCTACTTTGCCATCTTGGAACCACCCTAAACCATAAATATTTTCTTTAAAACAATCTGTATTTATACTATCAACACAAAAGAAAATTTTAAATTTCATTTAACTTTTAAATTATTTTTTTTTAACTTTTATTTAATGAATATACGTTTCCAAAGTACGAATAATGGATTACTATGGCTTCCCCCCCATACCGTCCCTCCCACCCACAACCCTCCCCTTTCCCACTCCCTCTCCCCTTCCATTCACATCAAGATTCATTTTCGATTATCTTAATATACAGAAGATCAGCTTAGTATACATTAAGTAAGGATTTCAACAGTTTGCTCCCACACAGAAACATAAAGTGAAAAATAATAGATGATTTTTTTTAATGATGATGAAATCAGATCAGACCTATTGTCATGTTTAATCCCAGTGAGAGTCAAGTTGGGAGTTGATAGTTTCTTTTCTTTTCTTTTCTTTTTTTTTTTTTTTACAGAGGATCAGTTTAGTATGCATTAAGTAAAGATTTCAACAGTTTGCACCCCCATAGAAACACAAAGTGAAATATATTATTTGAGTACTCGTTATAGCATTAAATCTCAATGCACAGCACATTAAGGACAGAGATCCTACATGAGGAGTAAGTGCACAGTGACTCCTGTTGTTGACTTTACCAATTGACACTCCTGTCTATGGCATCAGTAATCTCCCTATGCTCCAGTCATGAGTTTCCAAGGCTATGGAAGCCCCTTGAGTTCTCCGACTCTTATCTTGTTTAGACAAGGTCATAGTCAAAGTGGAGGTTCTCTCCTCCCTTCAGAGAAAGGTACCTCCTTCTTTGAAGACCTGTTCTTTCCACTGAGATCTCACTCACAGAGATCTTTTGCCAGAGTGTCTTGGCTTTCCATGCCTGAAATACTCTCATGGGCTTTTCAGCCAGATCTGAATGCCTTTAGGGCTGATTCTGAGGCCAGAGTGCTATTTAGGGCATCTGCCATTCTATGAGTCTGCTGAGTATCTCACTTCCCATGTTGGATCACTCTCCCCTTTATTTATTCTATCGGTTAGTGTTAGCAGGTACCAGACTTGCTTATGTGCTCCCTTTGACTCTTAGTCCTTTCATTATGATCAATTGCGAACTGAAATTGATCACTTGGACTAGTGAGATGGCATTGGTACATGCCACCTTGATGGGATTAAATTGGAGTCCCCTGGTATGTTTCTAACTCTATCATTTGGGGCAAGTCAGCTTGAGCATGTCCCAAATTATATATCTCTTCCCTCTCTTATTCCTACTCTTATGTTTAACAGGGATCACATTTCAGTTAAATTTCAACACATAAGAATAACTGTGTATTAATTACAGAATTAAATCAGTCATATTAAGTAGAACAGACAAAAAAACTACTAAGAGGGATAATGTATTAAGTTGTTCGTTAACAGTCAGGGCTATGCTGATCAAGTCACCGTTTCCCATAGTGTCCCTTTCACTTCAACAAGTTTCCTTTTTGGTGTTCAGTCAGTTGTCACCGATCAGGGAGAACATATGGTATTTGTCCCTTTGGGACTGGCTTATTTCACTCAGCATGATGTGTTCCAGATTCCTCCATTTTGTTGCAAATGACTGGATTTCGTTGTTTCTTACTGCAGTATAGTATTCTAAAGAGTACATATCCCATAATTTCTTTATCCAGTCTACCGTTGATGGGCATTTAGGTTGGTTCCAGGTCTTAGCTATTGTGAATTGTGCTGCAATAAACATTAGGCTGCAGACCGCTTTTTTGTTTGCCAATTTAAATTCCTTTGGGTAAATTCCAAGGAGTGGGATGGCTGGGTCGAACGGTAGGGTTATCTTCAGGTTTCTGAGGAATCTCCAGACTGACTTCCATAGTGGCTTGACCAGTTTGCATTCCCACCAACAGTGGGTTAGTGTCCCTTTTTCCCCACATCCTCGCCAGCATCTGTTGTTGGTAGATTTCTGAATGTGAGCCATTCTAACCGGGGTGAGGTGGAACCTCATTGTGGTTTTGATTTGCATTTCTCTGATTGCTAATGACCTTGAACATTTTTTCATGTGCCTGTTGGCCATTTGGATGTCCTCTTTTGAAAAATGTCTATTGAGGTCCTTGGCCCATCTCTTAATTGGGTTGTTGGTTTTGTTTTTGTGGAGTTTCTTGATCTCTTTGTAGATTCTGGTTATTAACCCTTTATCTGTTGCATAGTTTGCAAATATTTTTTCCCATTCTGACGGTTGTCTCTTCACTCTCCTGACTGTTTCTTTTGCAGTACAGAAACTTCTCAATTTGATGCAATCCCAATAGTTAATTTTGGCTTTGACTGCCTGTGCCTCCCGGGTCTTTTCCAGAAACTCTTTGCCTGTGCCAATATCTTGAAGGGTTTCTCCAATGTTCTCTAGTAACTTGATGGTGTCAGGTCGTAGATTTAGGTCTTTAATCCATGTTGAGTGGATTTTTGTGTAAGGTGTAAGGTAGGGGTCTTGCTTCATGATTCTGCACGTGGAAATCCAATTTTCCCAGCACCATTTATTGAATAGACTGTCCTTGCTCAAGGAATTAGTTTTAGATCCTTGATCAAATATAAGTTGGCTGTAGATGTTTGGGTTGATTTCTGGTATTTCAATTCTGTTCCATTGGTCTATCCTTCTGTTTCTGTACCAGTACCATGCTGTTTTGATTACAACTGCCCTGTAGTATGTCCTGAAATCTGGTATTGTGATGCCTCCGGCTTTGTTTTTGTTGTACAAGATTGCTTTAGCTATTCGAGGTCTCTTGTGCCTCCATATAAATTTCAGCACCAATTTTTCCAGATCTGAGAAGAAGGTCTTCGGTATCTTGATTGGTATTGCATTGAATCTATAAATTGCTTTTGGGAGAATGGACATTTTGATGATATTGATTCTTCCAATCCATGAGCATGGAAGATTTTTCCATTTCTTGGTATCCTCTTCTATTTCTTTCTTTAAGGTTTTGTAATTCTCATCGTAGAGATCTTTAACGTCCTTGGTTAAGTTTATTCCAAGGTATTTGATTGTTTTTGTAGCTATTGTGAATGGGTTTGATCTTAGAATTTCTTCCTCACCCATGGCATTGTCTGTGTATACAAAGGATGTTGATTTTTGTGCATTGATTTTATACCCTGCTACTTTACCAAAATCTTCTATGAGTTCCAATAGTCTCTTGGTAGAGTTCTTTGGGTCCCCTAAATAAAGAATCATGTCATCTGCAAAGAGGGATAGTTTGAGTTCTTCCTTCCCAATTTGTATCCCTTTAATTTCTTTTTCTTGCCTAATAGCTCTGGCTAGAACCTCCAGAACTATATTGAATAGCAGTGGTGAGAGTGGACATCCCTGTCTGGTCCCAGATCTCAGTGGAAATGCTTCCAACTTTTCCCCATTCAATAGGATGTTGGCTGTGGGTTTTTCATAGATTGCTTTGATTGTATTGAGGAATGTTCCTTCCAAACCCAGTTTGCTTAGAGTTTTCATCATGAACGGGTGTTGTATTTTATCAAATGCTTTCTCGGCATCTATTGAGAGAATCATATGGTTTTTCTTCTGCAGTCTGTTAATGTGGTGTATCACATTGATTGTCTTGCGCACATTAAACCATCCCTGCATACCAGGGATAAATCCCACTTGGTCTGGGTGGATGATCTTTCTGATGTGTTGTTGCATTCTATTGGCGAGAATTTTATTGAGGATTTTTGCATCTATGTTCATCAGGGATATTGGTCTGTAATTCTCTTTCAGTGCTGCATCTTTTCCCGGCTTAGGAATTAAGGTGATGCTGGCTTCTTAGATAGAATTTGGGAGGATTCCCTCTTCTTCAATTGTT
The DNA here is from genome assembly GCF_964237555.1 of Oryctolagus cuniculus. Lineage (NCBI taxonomy): Eukaryota > Metazoa > Chordata > Mammalia > Lagomorpha > Leporidae > Oryctolagus > Oryctolagus cuniculus. The sequence continues at coordinate 19,783,820 of NC_091437.1, forward strand.
CTGAATAGTTTGAGAAGAATTGGAGTTAGTTCTTCTTTAAATGTCTGGTAGAATTCAGCAGTGAATCCATCTGGTCCTGGGCTTTTCTTTGTTGGCAGGGCCTTTATTACTGTTTCAATTTCTGTCTCAGTTATGGGTCTGTTTAGGTTTTCGATGTCTTCCTGGTTCAATTTAGGTAGGTTGCATGTGTCCAGGAATCTATCCATTTCTGATAGGTTTCCCTGTTTGCTGGCATACAAGTCCTTGTAGTAATTTCTGATGATTCTTTTTATTTCTGTGGTGTCTGTTGTTACATTTCCTTTTTCATCTCTGATTTTATTGATTTGGGTCTTTTCTCTTCTTTTTTTAGTTAGTTGGGCCAATGGGGTGTCAATTTTGTTTATTTTTTCAAAAAACCAGCTCCTCGTTTGGCTGATTTTTTGTAATGTTTTTCTTGATTCAATCCTGTTGATTTCTTCTCTGATTTTAATTATTTCTCTTCTCCTACTAGATTTGGGTCTGGTTTGCTGTAGGTTTTCTAGATCCTTGAGGTGAATAGAAAGCTCATCTATTTGGTGCCTTTCCAATTTCTTGATGTAGGCACCTATTGATATAAACTTTCCTCTTAACACTGCTTTTGCTGCGTCCCATAAGTTTTGGTATGTTGTGCTGTTATCCTCATTTACTTCCAGAAAGTTTTTGATTTCTCTTTTGATTTCTTCTATGACCCATTGTTCATTCAGGAGCATGTTGTTCAATCTCCATGTGTTTGCGTATGCTCTAGGGATTCCTGAGTTGTTCATTTCCAACTTCATTCCTTTATGGTCTGAGAAGCTGCATGGTATGATTCTAATTCTTTTGAATTTGCTGAGACTTGCTTTATGGCCTAGTATGTGGTCAATCCTAGAGAAGGTTCCATGTACTGCTGAGAAGAATGTATAATCTTTAGCTGTAGGATTGAAAGTTCTGTATATATCTGTTAGATCCATTTGGGCTATAGTGTCGTTTAAATCTACTGTATCCTTGTTGATCTTCTGTCCTATTGATCTGTCTATTTCTGAGAGTGGAGTATTGAAGTCCCCCAGTACTATTGTATTGGGGTCTAAGTCTCCCTTTAAGTCCGTTAACAAATCTTTTAGATAAACCGGTGCCCTGTAGTTAGGTGCATATACATTGATAATTGTTATATCTTCCTGTTGAATTGATCCCTTAATCATTATGTAGTGTCCCTCTTTGTCTCTCTTAATGGTTTTTGTGGTAAAGTTTATGGTGTCTGATATTAAGATGGCTACACCTGCTCTTTTTTCATTTCTGTTGGCATGGTATATCTTTTTCCAGCCTTTCACTTTCAGTCTGTATGGATCTTTGTTGGAAAGATGTGTTTCTTGTAAGCAGCAAATAGATGGGTTTTGTTTTTTAACCCAATCAGCCAAACGGTGTCTTTTAACTGGACAGTTCAGGCCATTCATGTTCAATGTGACTAATGATAAGTGGTAACTTTGCCCTGCCATTTGCCAAAGATAAGTTCTAATATATGCTTTGAATTCCCTGTGATCTTTTGCTGTGAGGTTTCCTTCCTTGGTTTCCTTCCTTTACCTTCTTTCATATTGATGACTGTGTTTCTTTGTTTCTGTGTGTAACACATCTTTAAGCATCTTTTGCAGGGCTGGATGAGTGGCAACAAATTCTTTCAATTTCTGTTTGTTATGAAAAGTCTTTATTTCACCTTCATTCACAAATGATAGCTTTGCAGGATATAATATTCTGGGCTGGCAGTTGTTCTCTCTTAGTACCTGGGCTATATCTTGCCATTCCCTCCTAGCTTGTAGAGTTTCTGATGAGAAGTCAGCTGTGAGTCTGATTGGAGATCCTCTGAGAGTAATCTGACGTTTCTCTCTTGCACATTTTAGGATCTTTTCTTTATGTTTCACTGTGGAGAGTTTAATTACAACGTGCCGTGGTGAGGGTCTCTTTTGGTCGTGTTTATTAGGGGTTCTGTGAGCTTCCTGTACTAGGATTTCTCTGTCCTTCTCCAAACCTGGGAAATTTTCTGCTAATATCTCACTAAAAAGGCCTTCTAATCCTTTCTCCCTCTCCATGCCTTCAGGAACTCCTAGAACCCGAATGTTGGGTTTTTTAATAGTATCCTGAAGATTCCCGACAATATGTTTTAGATTCCTAATTTCCTCTTCTTTTCCTTGGTCTGACTGTATCCTTTCCTGTTCTCTGTCTTCTAAGTCCGATATTCTCTCTTCTGCTTCACCCATTCTGTTTGTAAGGCTCTCTATTGTGTTTTTCATTTGATCTATTGAATTCTTCACTTCAGTCACTATCCCAGTTTCCTGTTGTACTAGTTGTTTCGTTTCATTTTGATTCCTCCTTAATATTTCATTTTCACGAGAGAGATTTTCTATCTTGTCCATTAAGGATTTCTGTAGTTCAAGAATTTGTTTTTGAGAACTTCTTAATGTTCTTATCAATTTTTTGAGATCTGCTTCTTGCATTTCTTCTATGTCATCATCCTCATAATCTTGAATTGGGGTGTCTTTTTCATTTGAGGGCTTCATGGTGACTTCCTTGTTTTTATTACCTTGGTTTTTGCGTTTGTTATTTGTCATATTGGAGATATTTGGTTTCTTCACTGTGGTGCTTTTTCTTGTTATACTATGACTCTAGATTAAGTGGACTATCTGTTTTTGATGGAGCCTTAGGGCTTGAGATGGGTGTGGCCTGAGAGCTCTGTTTGGTGTGCCAAAGGTGACACTCCCAGGTTAGGCGTGGTAAACCTCTCTCTCTCTCTCTCTCTCTCTCTCTTTTTTTTTTGATTCAACAGGGAAGTTATTCTGCACAGCTGAACAAAGTTGGAGGTAGTTAGCAGGCAAATGATATACCCACAGGAGCCAGAGATCAGAAGCTCTTTCCCAAGGACCACACAGGGAATCTGTTCGGCCCTTAGAGTGGGCTCAAATTCTCCTTCAGTCTCCCACTGGGTTGCCAAAGTTACGGAATTGTAGCGTCTCTGGAGAGTGCTCACGTGAATTCCGTGAGTTCTCTCCCCCACCGTCTCTTTTTTCACAGTCTCAGTTCAGTAGCACCATAAATTTACTAAGTCCTAATCTCCTGTTAATTCGCCCCACCCAGAGTCAGGTTTTTCTGCTAGGCTCAGGGCCGGTGCAGACCTGAGGTCGCTCTGCTTATGACGTATGTCCAAGATGGCGCCTGCTCTTTGTCTTGCTCGCCCTTGAGAGGTGAGTGGAGAGAGAGAAACCCGTGTCCATACCAGTCACCTTTTTTTTTTTCCCTCTCTCTCTCTTCCAGTTAGCTTGGTGAAGTCCCCCCCGCCCCGGGGTTCGTTCCCTCTAGTCTCCTCTCTCCGCTTGCCTGCCGGTGTCTCGGGTTATTGAGGTTCGGCTCACCTCGCGTTCCAGCGCTGGTGTGTTGAGTCTGCCGCTGACGTCCCGAACTGTGGGCTCCCACGCTCTCCACGCAGGTCTGCTCCCCTTCCAGCGCCGATGTGTGGACTCGGAGCCCTGGACTTCCCAAGTCTCCCCGCTGTTGCACTCCCCTTCGAGCACTTGCACGCAGACCCTGCAGCTTGCGCAGCTCAGTCCCGCGGCTCGGCTTCCGCGGCTCAGTCCCGCGGCTCGGTCCTGCGGTTCGGCTTTCGCGCGCGGTGGGCGACCTTGTTCTCCCAGTAGGTCCTCCGATTCACGCCCACTGGATCCAGAAGAGTTTTGTCTGCAATATTTTCCTGGTTCTTTTTTCTGAGGCTACCGTAACTCCCCTTTTATTAAACTAAATTTTCCCGGACTATCGGTGCGCGCCCTCACTATTCCGCCATCTTGGCTCCGCCCCCCCTAACTTTTAAATTATTAACAATATCTTTCAGTAATGTCACTTTTGACAGAATTGATTCATGATTTCATGAATTACATGAAAAAATGATATAAAACTAGGATCATTGATTAACATCCATTTGCTAACACAGTAATAGCTCCCACTCCATTCTTTGTACATACACATGAACATCTGAAATCATAATGAGAAAAATTAATATAAAGACAAAGTATTTCATCTAAATGGAGGATCATGTTTTTGTAGTGTTTGATAAATGAACCTTGTAACTACATGCATTAAATTATGATATTTTATCACTGTCTTAAATTAACCATAAATCTCAAAATGGTAAAGATAGGTTTCTATATAATTGGTATTTTCACTATTGTGCCCTTGGTAACTGATATATGCCCACAAACATTATAATTTAAGCCATAATCTCAGTGTTCTTGAGAAACGAAATCCTGTATGCCTTTTTCTATGAATTTTGTGCTTTTGTTTTTTTAAAGATTACTGTCAAAATGTTTTCATTCAAAATTGAAAACATTATAAAACAACAGAATAAAAAGCTGTAGATTTATATCATGGAATATGTGGCCAGATTGCTGTAGCAAGATGATGCAGCAAGATTGCTGAATCTCTATTTCACATACTCCTACCTGTGGTTCACACATTCATCCCTGACTCCGCCCATGACTGACCCTGTGGATTCTTCTTTCTCTTAGGATGGCACACCAAGTGGTCAGTAGGGCCAGTACTTACAGATACTGCCTTTGCCAGTTCTTGGAGACTTCTTTAGGAAAAAGAACTACAAATCAAAAATAATGCACAGCTCCTTGAAAGAAACCTGTGCATGTATGAGGCTTTTACTCTTTTTTTTTCTTTTACAGGCGGAGTGGACAGTGAGAGAGAGAGACAGAGAGAAAGGTCTTCCTTTGCCGTTGGTTCACCCTCTAATGGCCGCCGCGGCCGGCGTGCTGCGGCTGGTGCACCACGCTGATCCGAAGGTAGGAGCCAGGTACTTATCCTGGTCTCCCATGGGGTGCAGGGCCCAAGCACTTGGGCCATCCTCCACTACACTCCTGGGCCACAGCAGAGAGCTGGCCTGGAAGAGGGGCAACCGGGACAGAATCCGGCGCCCCAACCGAGACTAGAGTGGCATGCTTTTCCATCCAGAAATCCAAACTGTTAGGTGGGTCAGGGTCTCCATCACTGAGCTTCTCTGCCTCTTATTTTCTAATCTAAGATATTTTGTGCCTCTAAATTTTACTCCAAATTTCCCTAATACATTTGTCTTTCTTTATATTTACTTTAATATTAATGGGAAAAAAGGATTTCCAGAGTTCCCCAACTCCAAGGTTAAGCTTAGTTCATTTTCATGTGATGTCTTTTTTTAAAAGATTTTATTTATGTATTTATTTACAAGGTAGCGTTAAATACAGAGAGATGGAGAGACAGAGAGAAAGGTCTTGATCTGCTGGTTCCCTCCCCAAATGGCCACAACAACTGGATCAGGGCTGATCCAAAGCCAGGAGACAGGAGGTTTTTCCAGGTGTCCCACGTGGATACAGGGGACCAAGAACTTGGGCCATCATCCACTGGTAGCTGGGTAGGAAGAGGAGCAGCCAGGACACAAACCGGCACCACAGGCAGAGGCTTAATCTACTACACCACAGCACCAGCCCCCAATCTTTTCTATTATTGACATATAATGTCATTAAGTCATTTTTATTATATATTTTTAAAATATTATTTATTTGAGAGGTAGAGTTAAAGACAGAGAAAGGGAAGACAGACAGATCTTCCATCTGCTGGTTCACTGCCTTAGTTGCCACAGCAGCCAGAACTGAATCCATTCAAAGCCAGGAGCTTCTTCCAGGTCTCCTGTGCGGGTGCAGGGGCCCAATTCTTGGGCCATCCTCACTGCTTTCCCAGACCACTAGCAGAGATTGGATCAAATGTGGAGCAGGTGAGACTCAAACCAGCCCCCATATGGGATGCCAGCACCACAGGCCAAGGCTTAGCCTACTATGCCACGGCACTGGCTTCTATGATATTTTTTTGACATGTTTATGTTTTGATTGCCCCTTTAAATTTCAGCCTCCTTAAAGCTGATGACAAGGACTTACTCGTCAGTAGACCCTCCAATACACCTCTCAAAGTCTCTGGCACTTGTCTGTTATACCCTGAAAGCTCTACCGTGTTACAGACTACCTCAGATTTTAGTGACCAAAACAACAAACCTTTATCATTTCTCACTAGTCTGTGGCTTAGCCTGGCATTTCTTTCCGTCTTTGCTGGCTTGCTCTAGAATGGTCTTACAGATCTGGTGAGTAGTAGGGTTGGTTGGGTTATGGGATCTCAGCCGTGATGCTGGGATAGCTGCTTTCTTTGTTGTCTTTCATCCTCTGGAAGGCGAGTCCCAGCTGAGGCACATCATGGCAGTAATGTTTCCAGAAGCAAGAGAGGGAGGATGTGCTAAAATATAGGTTCTTTTCACTCCTTTGTCTGCCTTGTTTACTAACATTGTATGCTCACAACAGGCTATGTGACTAACCTCAGATTCAGGCGCGGAAATGGTCCCCACTTCCCAATGGAAACAGTGAACTTTGAATATGCCTGATCTCTTCAGCAACTGGTGATTTTAGTGTAGGTATTTCTACTTTACCCTGAAGGAGACATTGAAACAAGAAAGCATGGCCTAATATTCCCCAAACGCCCAACCTCCTAATACCATCACTTAAGGGACCATGTGTTGACAAATGGATTTAAGGGGACACATAAAAATTGAGGCTATGCTCTCAAACAAAATAATTTTGTGTTAAAGGAAGAATCTAAAAGAATAAATGACACCTACATTAATCTGCTTGGTTCCCTATTATTGTGTTATCATCTTCATTGGTCAGTATAGTGCTTAGTAGTTCAGAAAATATAGTGTTCTGGGGACCGAGCCGTGGCTCACTTGGTTAATCCTCCACCTGCAATCCGGCATCCCATATGGGCACCGGGTTCTAGTCCCCGTTGCTTCTCTTCCAGTCCAGCTCTCTGCTGTGGCCCGGGAGGGCAGTGGAGGATGGCCCAAGTGCTTGGGCCCTGCACCCGCATGGGAGACCAGGAGGAAGCACCTGGCTCCTGGCTTTGGATCAGCACAGCACTGACCATAGCAGCCATTTGGGGAGCGAACCAACAGAAGGAAGACCCTCCTCTCTCTCTCTCTCTCACTGTCTATAACTCTATCTGTCAAATAATATATATATATATATATATATATATATATATATATAATGTTCTAACAAGAATAAGGTTCATTATATAAGAATATGGCTGTGATCAAAGAAGGAGGTACCTTTGAAGGGAGGAGAGAACTTCCACTTTGATTATGGCCTTGTCTAAATAAGGTTGGAGTTTATGAACTCAAGAGGCTTCCATAGCTCTGGCAGCTCATGACAAGAGCCTCAGGTGATTACTGACTTCATAAATAAGAGTGTCAATTGTTAAATCAACAACAGGAGTCACTGGTCACTGTGCACTTACTCCCCATGTAGGATCTCTGTCCTTAATGTGTTGTACTATGTGAATTAACTGTATAACTAGTACTCAAACAGTACTTTATACTTTGTGTGTCTGTATGGGTGCAAACTGTTGAAATCTTTACTTAGTATAAACTAAATTGATCTTCTGTATATAAAGATAATTGAAAATGAATCTTGATGTGAATGGGATGGGAGAGGGAGTGGGAAATGGCATGGTTTGCTGGTAGGAGGTTAGTTATGGGAAGAAAAACTGCTATAATCCAAAACTTGTAGTTTCAAAATTTATATTTATTAAATAAATTTTTTTAAAAAGAAAAAAAAGAATATGGCTCTGTCCCAGTAAACTTTTGGAGTTAAAAATATGTAGCATTATCAAAAATGACAAGGGCATAGTAAAAATATTCAAAAGGCCAAAGGCAGTTTTTGTCAAACTTGAAATACTCAGCCTTTAGCATAAAGTTCCAAATACCACGTAAGCTCCAAAACTGTCCATTTTAAACTCTTCTGCATTTGTTAACACCAGTGGCAGACTCAACACACGTCAGCACTGGAACGCGAGGTGAGCTGAACCTCAATAGCCCGAGACACCAGCAGGCAAGCAGAGAGAGGAGACTAGAGGGAATGACCCCGGGGGGAAGAGTTACCAGGCTAACTAGAAGAGAGAGAGAGAGAAAAAAAGAGTGACTGATACGGACACGGGTTTCTCTCTCTCCACTCACCTCTCAAAGGCAGAGCAAGACAAAGAGCAGGTGCCATCTTGGACATACGTCATAAGCAGAGCGACCTCAGGTCTGCACCGGCCCTGAGCCTAGCAGAAAAACCTGACTCTGGGTGGGGCGAATTAACAGCAGATTAGGACCTAGTAAATTTGTGTGCTACTGAACTGAGACTGTGAAAAAAGAGACGGTGGGGGAGAAAAATCACGGAATTCATGTGAGTACTCTCCAGAGACGCTACAATTCCATAACTTTGGCAACCCAGTGGGAGACTGAAGGAGAATTTGAGCCCACTCTAAGGGCCGAACAGATTCCCTGTGTGGTCCTTGGGAAAGAGCTTCTGATCTCTGGCTCCTGTGGGTATATCATTTGCCTGCTAACTACCTCCAACTTTGTTCAGCTGTGCAGAATAACTTCCCTGTTGAATCAAAAAAAAAAGAGAGAGAGAGAGAGATCTACCACGCCTAACCTGGGAGTGTCACCTTTGGCACACCAAACAGAGCTCTCAGGCCACACCCATCTCAAGCCTCTAAGGCTCCAGGCAGTCCACTTAATCTAGAGTCATAGTATAACAAGAAAAAGCACCACAGTGAAGAAACCAAATATCTCCAATATGCCAAATAACAAACGCAAAAACCGAGATAATAAAAACAAGATGTCACTATGACGCCCCCAAATGAAAAAACATCCCAATTCAAGATTATGAAGATGATGAGATAGAAGAAATGCAAGAAGCAGATCTCAAAAAATTGATAAGAACATTAAGAAGTTCTCAAAAACAAATTCTTGAACTACAGAAATCCTTAATGGACAAGATAGAAAATCTCTCTCGTGAAAATGAAATATTAAGGAGGAATCAAAATGAAACAAAACAACTAGTACAACAGGAAACTGTGATAGTGACGAGAAATCATAATGAAGTGAAAATTCAATAGATCAAATGAAAAACACATTAGAGAGCCTTACAAACAGAATGGGTGAAGCAGAAGAGAGAATATCGGACTTAGAAGACAGAGAACAGGAAAGGATACAGTCAGACCAAAGAAAAGAAGAGGAAATTAGAAATCTAAAACATATTGTCGGGAATCTTCAAGATACTATTAAAAAACCCAACATTCAGGTTCTAGGAGTTCCTGAAGGCATGGAGAGGGAGAAAGGATTAGAAGGCCTTTTTAGTGAGATATTAGCAGAAAATTTCCCAGGTTTGGAGAAGGACAGAGAAATCCTAGTACAGGAAGCTCACAGAACCCCTAATAAACATGACCAAAAGAGATCCTCACCACGACACGTTGTAATTAAACTCTCCACAGTGAAACATAAAGAAAAGATCATAAAATGTGCAAGAGAGAAATGTCAGATTACTCTCAGAGGATCTCCAATCAGACTCACAGCTGACTTCTCATCAGAAACCCTTCAAGCTAGGAGAGAATGGCGAGACATAGCCCAGGTACTAAGAGAGAACAACTGCCAGCCCAGAATATTATATCCTGCAAAGCTATCATTTGTGAATGAAGGTGAAATAAAGACTTTTCATAGCAAGCAGAAATTGAAAGAATTTGTCGCCACTTGTCCAGCCCTGCAAAAGATGCTTAAAGATGTGTTTCACACAGAAACACAGAAACACGGTCATCAATATGAAAGAAGGTAAAGGAAGGAAACCTCACAGCAAAAGATCACAGGGAATTCAAAGCATATATTAGAACTTATCTTTGGCAAATGGCAGGGCAAAGTTATCACTTATCATTAGTCACATTGAACATTAATGGCCTGAACTGTCCAGTTAAAAGACACCGATTGGCTGATTGGGTTAAGGAACAAAACCCATCTATTTGCTGCTTACAAGAAACGCATCTTTCCAACAAAGATCCATACAGACTGAAAGTGAAAGGCTGGAAAAAGATAAACCATGCCAACAGAAATGAAAAAAGAGCCGGCATAGCCATCTTAATATCGGACAACATAAACTTTACCACAAAAACTATTAAGAGAGACAAAGAGGGACACTATATAATGATTAAGGGATCAATTCAACAGGAAGATATAACAATTATCAGTGTATATGCACCTAACTACAGGGCACCGGTTTATCTAAAAGATTTGTTAAGGGACTTAAAGGGAGATTTAGACCCCAATACAATAGTACTGGGGGACTTCAATACTCCACTCTCAGAAATAGACAGATCAACAGGACAGAAAATCAACAAGGATACAGTAGACTTAAACAACACTATAGCCCAAATGGATCTAACAGATATATACAGAACTTTCAATCCTACAGCTAAAGATTTTACATTCTTCTCAGCAGTACAAGGAACCTTCACTAGGATTGACCACATACTAGGCCATAAAGCAAGTCTCAGCAAATTCAAAAGAATTAGAATCATACCATGCAGCTTCTCAGACCATAAAGGAATGAAGTTGGAAATTACCAACTCAGGAATCCCTAGAGCATACGCAAACATATGGAGATTGAACAACATGCTCCTGAATGAACAATGAGTCATAGAAGAAATTAAAGGAGAAATCAAAAATTTTCTGGAAGTAAATGAGGATAACAGCACAACATACCAAAACTTATGGGACGCAGCAAAAGCAGTGTTAAGAGGAAAGTTTATATCAATAGGTGCCACATCAAGAAATTGGAAAGGCACCAAATAGATGAGCTTTCAATTCACCTCAAGGATCTAGAAAACCGACAGCAAACCAAACCCAAATCTAGTAGGAGAAGAGAAATAATTAAAATCAGAGAAGAAATCAACAGGATTGAATCCAAAAAAAACATTACAAAAAATCAGCCAAACGAGGAGCTGGTTTTTTGAAAAAATAAACAAAATTGACACCCCATTGGCCCAACTAACTAAAAAAGAAGAGAAAAGACCCAAATCAATAAAATCAGAGATGAAAAAGGAAACATAACAACAGACACCACAGAAATAAAAAGAATCATCAGAAATTACTACAGGGACTTGTATGCCAGCAAACAGGGAAACCTATCAGAAATGGATAGATTCCTGGACACATGCAACCTACCTAAATTGAACCAGGAAGACATCGAAAACCTAAACAGACCCATAACTGAGACAGAAATTGAAACAGTAATAAAGGCCCTGCCAACAAAGAAAAGCCCAGGACCAGATGGATTCACTGCTGAATTCTACCAGACATTTAAAGAAGAACTGACTCCAATTCTTCTCAAACTATTCAGAACAATCGAAAAAGATGGAGTCCTCCCAAATTCTATCTAAGAAGCCAGCATCACCTTAATTCCTAAGCCGGGAAAAGATGCAGCACTGAAAGAGAATTACAGACCAATATCCCTGATGAACATAGATGCAAAAATCCTCAATAAAATTCTCGCCAATAGAATGCAACAACACATCAGAAAGATCATCCACCCAGACCAAGTGGGATTTATCCCTGGTATGCAGGGATGGTTTAATGTGCGCAAAACAATCAATGTGATACACCACATTAACAGACTGCAGAAGAAAAACCATATGATTATCTCAATAGACGCCGAGAAAGCATTTGATAAAATACAACACCCTTTCATGATGAAAACTCTAAGCAAACTGGGTATGGAAGGAACATTCCTCAATACAATCAAAGCAATCTATGAAAAACCCACAGCCAACATCCTATTTGTCGCTCCCCCTCTTCATGGAGGAACGACACTAAACACTGCCTAGGCTTCATATCCGAGTCACAGCACCATTATGTCGCTCCCCCTCTTCATGGAGGAACGACACAGGACCCTGCGCTGTTCTTTTGTCTGCTCGGCCCTTCCCAGGTTTGCTGCTGGTTCTTCCCGGGTTGGCTACCGACCCTTCCACCTCCGTGGAAGGGCGGTTCCCCCTGCCACTTTCCCCACTTCCACGGGGGAGCGGCACACCGCTGGCCGGCTCTCTCGGGGGCTGCTCAGGTGTTCCTTCAGATAGATGTTCCTCGTGCATGTTGTCTCTCTCCTCCTTTATAGTCCTCTTCCACCAATCCCAACTCTGCTACCCACACGCCGAGTACGCTGCTCTCCTCCAATCAGGAGCAGTTCCTGCTGTTTATTGGTTGAACTGGAGGCAGCTGTGTAGAAGCTGTTTCCTCCTCTCCCAGCGCCATATTGTGGGAGAGCAGATGCATAGAATAAGTCTTAATTCCAGTAACAGTCTAGTCCGAGTTGCTCCCCACACTATTGAATGGGGAAAAGTTGGAAGCATTTCCACTGAGATCTGGTACCAGACAGGGATGCCCACTCTCACCACTGCTATTCAATATAGTTCTGGAAGTTCTAGCCAGAGCTATTAGGCAAGAAATAGAAATTAAAGGGATACAAATTGGGAAGGAAGAACTCAAACTATCCCTCTTTGCAGATGATATGATTCTTTATTTAGGGGACCCAAAGAACTCTACTAAGGGACTACTGGAACTCATAGAAGATTTTGGCAAAGTAGCAGGGTATAAAATCAATGCACAAAAATCAACAGCCTTTGTATACACAGGCAATGTCATGGCTGAGGAAGAACTTCTAAGATCAATCCCATTCACAATAGCTACAAAAACAATCAAATACCTTGGAATAAACTTACCCAAGGATGTTAAAGATCTCTACAATGAAAATTACAAAACCTTAAAGAAAGAAATAGGATACCAAGAAATGGAAAAATCTTCCATGCTCATGGATTGGAAGAATCAATATCATCAAAATGTCCATTCTCCCAAAAGCAATTTATACATTCAATGCAATACCAATCAAGATACCAAAGACCTTCTTCTCAGATCTAGAAAAAATGATGCTGAAACCTATATGGAGAAACAGGAGACCTCGAATAGCTAAAGCAATCTTGTACAACAAAAACAAAGCTGGAGGCATCACAATACCAGATTTCAGGACATACTACAGGGCAGTTGTAATCAAAATAGCATGGCATTGGTACAGAAACAGATGGATAGACCAATGGAATAGAATTGAAACACCAGAAATCAATCCAAACATCTACAGCCAACTCATATTTGATCAAGGATCCAAAACCAATCCCTGGAGTAAGGACAGTCTATTCAATAAATGGTGCTGGGAAAACTGGATTTCCACGTGCAGAAGCATGAAGCAAGACCCCTACCTTTCACCTTACAGAAAAGTTCACTCAACATGGATTAAAGACTTAAATCTACGACCTGACACCATCAAATTATTAGAGAGCATTGGAGAAACCCTGCAAGATAGAGGTACTGGCAATGACTTCTTGGAAAACACCGCAGAAGCACAGGCAGTCAAAGCCAAAATTAACATTTGGGATTGCATCAAATTGAGAAGTTTCAGTACTGCAAAAGAAACAGTCAGGAAAGTGAAGAGACAACCGACAGAATGGGAAAAAATATTTGCAAACTATGCAACAGATAAAGGGTTAATAACCAGAATCTACAAAGAGATCAAGAAACTCCACAAAAACAAAACAAACAACCCACTTAAGAGATGGGCCAAGGACCTCAACAGACATTTTTCAAAAGAGGAAATCCAAATGGCCAACAGGCACATGAAAAAATGTTCAAGGTCACTAGCAATCAGGGAAATGCAAATCAAAACCACAATGAGGTTTCACCTCACCCCAGTTAGAATGGCTCACATTCAAAAATCTACCAACAACAGATGCTGGAGAGGATTTGGGGAAAAAGGGACACTAACCCACTGTTGGTGGGAATATAAACTGGTCAAGCCACTATGGAAGTCAGTCTGGAGATTCCTCAGAAACCTGAAGATAACCCTACCATTCGACCCAGCCATCCCACTCCTTGGAATTTACCCAAAGGAAATTAAATTGGCAAACAAACAAGCTGTCTGCACATTAATGTTTATTGCAGCTCAATTCACAATAGCTAAGACCTGGAACCAACCCAAATGCCCATCAACAGTAGACTGGATAAAGAAATTATGGGACATGTACTCTATAGAATACTATACAGCAGTCAAAAACAACAAAACCCGGTCATTTGCAACAAGATGGAGGAATTTGGAAAACATCATGCTGAGTGAATTAAGCCAGTCCCAAAGGGACAAATATCATATGTTCTCCCTGATCGGTGACAACTAACTGAGCACCAAAGGGGAAACTTGGTGAAATGAAATTGACACTATGAGAAACAGTGACTTGATCAGCTCTTGTCCTGACGGTTGATGTACAATGTAATACTTTATCCATTTTAGTATTTTTTTTGTTCTAGTACCGTTGGTTGAACTCTGTAATTAACACACAATTATTCTTAGGTGTTTAAATTTTAACTGAAAAGTGATCCCTGTTAGGAATTTGGAAAACATTATGCTGAGTGAAATAAGCCAATCCCAAAGGGACAAATACCACTTGTTCTCCTTGATAGGTGACAACTAACTGAGCACCAAAAAGGAAACCTGTTAAAGTGAAATGAACACTATGAGAAATGGTGACTTGATCAGCCCTCACCCTGACTGTTGATGAGCAACTTGATATGTTATCCCTCTTAGTATTTTTTTGTTTGTTCTACTTAATACTTTTGGTTGAATACTGTAATCAATACCCAATTCTTCTTAAGTGCTGAAACTTAACTGAAAAGTGATCGCTGTTAAATATAAGAGTGGGAATAAGAGAGGGAAGAGATGTGCAATTCGGGACATGCTCAAGCTGACTTACCTCAAACAGTAGAGTTAGAAACATACCAGGGGATTCCAATTCAATCCCATCAAGGTGGCATGTACCAATGCCATCTCACTAGTCCCAGTGATCAATTTCTGTTCACAATTGATCATAATGATAGGACTAAGAACCAAAGGGATCACATAAACAAGAATAGTGTCTGCAAATACTAGCTGATAGAATAACAAAGGGAGAGAACAATCCAAC